>NC_086448.1:413896922-414496922 GCF_028390025.1 Pseudophryne corroboree
CGGGGCGGGCCTCCCCCTGGGGGATCCCAGGGTGGGGGGCCGGCTTCTAGGGTATACCCAGGAATGGTTGAAGACCACTTGAGATGCCTGGGCATGGGAAGTTGTCACTCGAGGTTACGCCATAGCCTTCAAAAACCGACCCCATCATCGATTTTGCCAGACAGACATCCCTTTGGACCAGACAAAGGTAAAAACTCTACACTCGGTGGTACAGACCCTCCTGGATACAGGAGTCGTCGTACAGGTGCCTCTTGCTCAGAGGGGCCGGGGGTACTATTCTCCGCTGTTTCTAGTCCCGAAACTGAATGGGTCCTCCCGGCCCATTCTCACCCTCAAGGCATTGAACAGGTTTGTGAAGGTTTCCAAGTTCCGTATGGAAACCCTTCGCTCTATAGTTCTGGCCTTGGAACCTGGGGACTACATGGTCTCCCTGGACATACAGGATGCTTACCTGCATATTCCTATAGCAGTGTCACATCAACAATACCTGAGGTTCGCTATTGGCAACCTACATTACCAGTTTTGGGCATTACCTTTTGGTTTAACAACGGCTCCGCGAGTCTTCACCAAAGTTATGGCGGTGATGATGGTGGTACTCCGCCGTCAAGGGGTCAGGATACTGCCGTATCTGGACTACTTGTTAATCCTGGCAAACTCCCCAGATCTTCTCCTGTGTCATCTGGATATGACGGTCCGGTTTCTACAAGCCCACGGGTGGCTCATCAACTGGAAGAAATCCTCCCTGGTCCCTGCTCAGAGCATGGTGCACCTGGGAGCGTTGTTGGACACTCACAACCAGAGGTTGTTCTTGTCTCAGGAGAAAGTCCTGAAGATTCGTTGCTTCCTTTCTCATCTGCAAGTGTCGATACATTCGGCAATGCAGGTGCTGGACCTAATGGTATCAGCATTCGACATGGTGGAGTATGCTCAATTCCATTCTCGCCCCCTCCAGAGGCCAAGTGGGACGGCCTGCCTCATCGGATCAGATCTCAAATTATCTTCTTGACTCCGGAGGTCCGTCTGTCGCTACACTGGTGGCCCCGGGACCAACAATTGTGCAGGGGTCGTCCCTTCTGTATATCCAACTGGGTCCTGTTGACAGATGCCAGTCTAAGAGGTTGGGGCGCGGTGCTGGAGCAACACTCCCTTCAGGGTCAGTGGACCAAGGAGGAATCTCTCCTCTCGATCAACATTCTGGAATTGCGGGCGGTCTTCAATGCATTGAACCTAGCCCAGCATTTAATTCAGAACCGTCCTGTCGGACAACGCCCCCACAGTGGCTTACATAAATCATCAAGGCGGCGCTCGAAGCCGTTTGGCAATGAAGGAAGTCTCACAGATTCTACGTTGGGCGGAACGCCATCTACCAACCATATTGGCAATATTCATTCCGGGAGTCCTGAATTGGGAAGCGGACTTTCTCAGTCGTCAGGACGTGCATGCCGGCGAGTGGGGCCTCCATCCAGAAGTGTTTCAAGTCCTCGTGGAAAAGTGGGGTCTGATGGTGTCTCGGCACAATCACAAGGTTACGGTCTTCGGAGCAAGGACAAGGGATCCTCAAGCAGCATTCGTGGATGCGCTGGTGGTGCCGTGGAGGTTTCGGCTGCCGTATGTGTTCCCTCCGGTGTCACTCCTGCCCAGGGTAATTCGGAAGTTCAAGCAAGAAAAAGGAAATCTGCTTCTGATAGCTCCAGCATGGCCCAGACGGCACTGGTTTTCAGACCTGCAGGGCCTATCGTCAGAGCGTCCAATTCTACTTCCACAACGCCCAGACCTCCTCGTTCAGGGCCCCTGTGTCTACCAGGACCTAGCCCGGCTGTCTTTGACGGCGTGGCTCTTGAAGCTTTCGTCTTGAGGGCTAAGGGTTTTTCTGAAGAGGTCATTAAAACTATGTTGCGGGCCCGGAAACCGTCTTCTGCTCGGATTTACCATAGGGTCTGGCATTCCTACTTTGTTTGGTGCGCATCTAACAATTATGACGCTTCCAAGTTTAGTACAGCCAAGCTTTTGGCTTTTCTGCAGCAAGGCCTAGAGTTGGGCGTGGGTCTGGCCTCCCTAAAGGTTCATATTTCTGCCTTGTCGGTGTGGTTTCAGAGAAAAATTACGACTTTGCCTGATGTTCATACTTTCACTCAGGGTGTGTTGCGTATCCAACCTCCTATGTTCCGCCTGTGGCTCCTTGGGACTTGTCGGTGGTTTTGGAGGCGTTGCAGGAGCCTCCGTTTGAACCCCTTGGTTCAGCTGACCTTAAGTGGCTTTCCCTCAAGGTGGTGTTCTTGCTGGCTATTGCCTGTGCTAGAAGAGTGTCGGATCTGGGTGCCTTGTCTTGTAGTTCCCCATATCTGATTTTTCACCGTGATCGGGCGGTAATTAGGACTCGTCCCGATTATATTTACCTAAGGTGGTTTCTTCGTTTCACCTTAATCAGGAGATTGTGGTTCCGGCCTTTGTCTCTCCTGATTTGTCTCCCAAAGAGCGGTCTTTGGATCTGGTACGGGCTCTCCATATCTATGTGAAGAGAACTGCTTCTATCCAAAAATCTGATTCTCTCTTTGTTTTGTTTGGATTTCACAAACGTGGCTGGACTGCTCACAAGCAGACCCTGGCCGGATGGATTAGAATGGTGATTGCACATGCTTATGTGAAGGCTGGTCTCTCTGCTCCTGTTCACATTAAGGCCCATTCTACTCGGTCTGTTGGACCTTCTTGGGCGGCCCAACGTGGTGCGACCCTTGAACAATTGTGCAAGGCGGCTACATGGTCTTCCAGGAACACGTTCATATGGTTCTATGCCTTCGATACTGCCGCTTCCCAGGATGCTTCCTTTGGACGCCGGTTCTTGTGCCCGCTACAGTGCGTCCCCTCCCATAAGTAACTGCTTTAGGACATCCCCATTGTCCAATCCTTGTGGAGCCCAGTGTACCCCGCAGCAGAAAATTAGTTTTATGGTAAGAACTTACCTTTGTTAAAACTCTTTCTGCGAGGTACACTGGGCTTCACAAGGCGCCCACCCTGACGCACTTAGGTGGTCATTCCGAGTTGTTCGCTCGTTGCCGATTTTCGCTATATTGCAATTAGTTGCTTAATGCGCATGCGCAAGGTTCGCAGAGCGCATGCGCTTAGTTATTTGACACAAAAGTTAGGTATTTTACTCACGGCATAACGAGGAATTTTCATCGTTCTATTGATCGTACTGTGATTGACAGGAAGTGGGTGTTTCTGGGCGGAAACTGGCCGTTTTCTGGGAGTGTGCGAAAAAACGCTGGCGTTTCTGGGAAAAACGCGGGAGTGTCTGAAGAAATGGGGGAGTGTCTGGGCGAACGCTGGGTGTGTTTGTGACGTCAAACCAGGAATGAAACTGACTGAACTGATCGCAATGGCTGAGTAAGTCTGGAGCTACTCAGAAACTGCTAAGAAATTTCTATTCGCAATTCTGCTAATCTTTCGTTCGCAATTCTGCTAAGCTAAAATACAGTCCCAGAGGGCGGCGGCTTAGCGTGTGCAATGCTGCTAAAAGCAGCTAGCGAGCGAACAGCTCGGAATGAGGGCCTTAGCTTCTTTGGGTTGGTATGGTATTAGCCGCTGACACTTCTCTTGTCGTGAGAGTGTGGTGTATGTGGCTACTAACTGTTGTTGTCTCTTTTCCTGCTACTGCATTGGGCTGGTTAACTAAAAACCGAGCTCCTGTGCTGGGAGGCGGGGTGATATAGGAGGCGGCGCTGTGCATTCTGGGAACAGTCAAAGCTTTGAGCCTGTTGGTGCCTCGGATCAAGATCCTACTCTACACCCCATTGTCCAATCCTTGTGGAGCCCAGTGTACCTCGCAGAAAGAGTTTTAACAAAGGTAAGTTCTTACCATAAAACTCGTTTTTTGCTAGTGGGTGCTCGGCGGGAGGCGGCAGCGGGAATGAATGGGTGGCTGCGGCAGTGACTAATGCCCATTACACATTATGCAACACACCGTAACGCCCATTATACATTATGCAACACACCATAATGCCCATTACACATTATGCCACACACCGTAATGCCTAATACACATTATGCCACACACCGTAATGCCTATAACACATTATGCCACACACTGTAATGCCCATTACGCACTATGCCACACACCGTAATGCCCATTATGCATTAGGCCACACTCTGTAACGTCAATTACATATTATGCCACACACAGTTATGGCCCTGACACCATTTTATGCCCGACATACAATAATGCCCCTTACAAATGATGCAACACAGTAAGGCTTCTAATTACTTTTAAATTACCTGCCTGTTGTCAGGGGTCTCATGCTCGTTGCCAAGGGTTTCATGCACGTTGTCAGGGGTTTTAGGCTCTGGGTTCCATGCTGGCAGGGGCCTCCTGCACGTTGCCTGGGGTTTCATGCGTGTTTTCAGGGGTCTCCAGCACGTTGCCAGGGTACTAGTAATTGCTTTAATGCTACTTTTAATTTACAAAAGAAAACAGGTCTAAAGAGCAATCTATTGTTTTAACTGTAATAGATACAACAAGTAATGACATGCAACCATTTCTCATACGTTACATGATTATGTGCACGACCATGGTGTGTATAGGGCTTGGAGGCAGCTGACTGGATGTGAGCTGGGATAGTGAGGAGTCATCAGTGAGCACAGGTGGCTCTGGACAGGCAGCAGCAGCAGCAATTCCACAGAGGAAGAGACAGAGGGAGGAGTGGGAGTGAGCTCCTGTAGCAGCACACTCACGTCAACAATACTGGGGGTGGGGGCCGCTGCACCCGCAGTGGATTGAGAGAGACGCACTGGGGGTAGCGCTTCCGTACGGTGCAGCGTAAAAAAAAAACTTAAAATGCCCGCCGCTGGTGAGACAGGAGCTAGAGGTCAAATGTGACCACTAGCGTCTGTCTCCTCCTTGGCGGCGGCCATTTTTGGTGGGGTTTTTTTTTTACACTGCACTGTACTGAAGCGCTTCCGCAGCCCCCAGCACATCTCTCTCAATCCACTGCAGGGGCTGCAGCAGCAAGAAGTAACTGGGGTAGCGGCTGATTCCGTGAGTGCTCCTGATTGTCCGTGGGTGCTTGGGCCTGGGAGCACCCACGGAATCGGAGCCTATGTATGCGTATATATATATATATATATATATATACTGTGTGTGTGTGTATGTATATATATATATATATATATATATATATATATAAGCATATAGAAAACCACAGCACTCGCCACCCCAGAAGTGGGGTGCAGTATCCGCACTCGCCACTAATAGGGTGGGGTGCATGTAGCCCATGGCCACCTAACCTGTGTCAGCTGCCCTTTAGTAAATGATTAGCCAGTGTCAGGTGACTAGTGTACCTTTAAAAGCCATGCAGTTCATGGCAGGTATACCTTACACCAAGTGGGCATTTTTGCAGTTATATTACGAGATACAGTTGCCAGGTTTTAATTTAGATGATTTGGTGATAGTGTAGGACCTGCATGAAGGTGGGGTACCGTGGAGCGGTATGCAGGCTTCCGTGCATTGGCCAATTCACTAACTAAACCCCCATCGTTTATTCATTTATTCATATATATGCATCTCTGAGCTCATCACTCATTCTAGCCCTCTTCAATATGCTTCTGGCTTACCCCTCTCATCTCTGGCTACCATCTCTCACTTCTGCCTCCAAGAATTGTCCTGTGCTCCTCACCAATCATACTGCATATCCCACCTGACCAGACTCTCCCCCAACTTTCAATCCTTCAAAATCTTTCAAAGCCCATCTTTTCACTATAACCTATCCTAACCACCCTGATACTACTTCCTGCAGTTTCTACCCTCTCTAGTCTCAAACACAGTCTGAATGCTACCATCTCCTCATGTCCCACAAAAAGACACTTTTATTTGTGTTGTGCATTGCCCAGGGTTTTCCAGATTGGCAGTGTTCTGGCCAAAGAATCAAAGATGTTATGAGATGAGCAGCAGCAGATGTGTTCAAGATGTTAGGATGACCAATGGATATGCTAAAAGCTGGACCACAGGTAAGTGTCCTTTGAGACTGTTGAAATAATCTTTTCAAATAACTTTACTTAATCACTGTTAATAGACTACTTGGGTACATTACAATTTCAGCTTTGTATTACTTTACTGTTGCATGTACACATCGGTGTGGTATGCTTTCTTGTGTATGCTTCCATTGGGTAGTCAGTTAAATAAGGTTATACATCTTCTTAAAATCCAGCAGAAGAGCTGTTGACTGCAACTGCAAACTGTTTGCCTTTTGCTTTTTTTCTCATTTAAATATTCATTTCTCAAAGTTGTCATTTTGTTAGTTCTTTTACAATTTCAAGTGCACAAATTGCACTGTCCTCATGGTATTAAATTTTAGTCGCTATAAATCTCTCATGTACAATACACAGACAGGCGCACAAGAGTATTTTGCCCTACACTATTTTGGTATAAAAATACTATTCTGATATCGTGAAAGAAAGAATATTACACACCAGATGAGCATTTAATTAGAGAGATTGCATACAGTAGTATGTCCAAATTACAGAGAGCATTACCAAATTACCGTGATTTATTAACCAAAATTAAAATTTGATGCACTACTTGATTTCTATTGCTTTTCTTTAAAGAAACATAAATGATGAAAACAATGCCTACCCACACTAAAATCCAAACCTACTATGAAACTAAAGGATAATGAGTGTAGTTCCTCAACAAGTTTCAACATGCAAGGTATTTTCAAGTCCCATGCAATTTGTAGAATAATGCATTATTATACACAGATTGGCATTTAATTATTTGTATTACTTAGTGCCTAAGATTACAATTTTATATAATAAATATGTTGTTTAAAGCCTCAATATTGTCACAACTGCTGTTGGAGGCAGAGTAAAAATGACCATATCTCTTGCTAACAGTGAGTGGTGCTGCAGTACCAAAAGAGAGCTGTTCATTTTCAAATACAAGTGGCTACTGTACATCTGATTCCATTATATCTTATCCATATACTTTACTTACAGAATAAATCCACCTTTTCTAGACTATTTCTTTCACATATTAGAAGTAAACCCCATAGCTGCATTAGATTGTTTTATATACGCTCCTCTGTATAAATAAAAATCAAGTTATTGGGCCAGATGTACTTAGCCTGAAAAGTGATAAATATCACAGTGATAAAGTACCAGCCAATCAGCTCCTAACTGTCATTTTTCAAACACAGCCTGTAACATGGCAGTTAGGAGCCGATTGGCTGGTGCTTTATCACAGTGATATTTATCACTTTTCAGGCTTAGTACATCTCCCCCATTGCACCTTTATTGTTTTGCTCATTGCTGAGATTTTAAGAGAATGACCTCATATTAATGACATCTGTAAAAAAATCACGTATACTAATAAAAAAAACTATATTTCTAGAAGATGAAGAACTCTATTAAATCTACAGAATTATGACTTAATCAAACAAGATGTGTTGCAACTTATCCATATCTCCACCATTATATATAGAGCTGAAAGTTAAGCAAACACTACAACAGTATTAGCAAGAGATTTTAGGTAGGCTTACCATGGTTAAATCTCTTTCTGTGAGGAACACTGGGTTCCACAGGGAATACATCAAGGTGTAGAGCTGGATTTTGATACAGAGGCACCAACAGGCTAAAGCTTTAGACTGTCTCCTCTATAAACCTGCCTCCAGGCACTGTGAGCTCAGTTTTGTTAACCAGTCCAATGCAGAAGCAGGTAAAAGAGAAGGGAGATGTTAGTCACATAGAACCACATTCTCACGACAGGAGAAGGGACTAGCGGCTAATGCCATACAAACCCAAAGATAAGTGCGTCAGGGAGGGCGCCCTGTTGAACCCAGTGTACCTCGCAGAAAGAGATTTAACCATGGTAAGTCTACCATAAATCTCCTTTTCTGCAGCAGGGTGCACTGTGTTCCACAGGGAATACATCGTGGATGTCCTAAAGCAGTTCCTCAAGGGAGGGGGTGCACCTTAGCGGGTATGAGAACCCGGCGTCCAAAGGAAGCACCCTGGGAGGCAGATGTATCAAAGGCATAGAACCTTATAAACTTATTCACCGAGGACCATGTAGCCGCCTTGCACAATTGTTCTGCGGACGCGCCACGACGGGCCGCCCAAGAGGGTCCAACAGACCGAGTAGAATGGGCTTTAATAGCAGCCGGAGCTGGGAATAAGCTTGTGCAATCACCATTCTAATCCATCTGGCCAAGGTCTGCTTATTCGCAGGCCAGCCACGTTTGTGGAAACCAAACCGTACAAAGAGGGTATCTGACCTCCTGATAGAGGCAGTCCTTTCCACATATATAGGGAGAGCCCGTACCACATCCAGACCGTTCTTTGGAGGACAATTCAGAGGAGATGAGGGCCGGAACCACAATCTCCTGATTAAGGTGAAAAGATGACACCACTTTAGGTAAATAACCAGGGCGAGTTCTAAGAACTGCTCGGTCATGGTGAAATATCAAAAAGGATGGACGACAGGACAAAGTGCCTAAGTCCGACACCCTTCCAGCAGATGGCCAGCAGAAACAGGACCTTGGCTGTGAGCCATTTAAGGTCCACTGACTAAGAGGTTCAAATGGAGACTCTTGCAGGTCATTCAGGACAACAGACAAATCCCATGGAGCCACAGGAGGGATATAGGGAGGCTGAATCCGCAGTACACTCAGAGTGAATGTATGAATGTCAGGTATAGATGCAATTTTTCTCTGCAACCACACCGACAAGGCAGATATGTGAACCTTGAGGGAGGCCAGACGAAGTCCTAAATCCAGGCCTTGTTGCAAAAAGCCAGAAGTCTGGAAGTACTAAACTTGTAAGCATCGTAATTCTTAGCAGCACACCAGGTGAAGTAAGAATTCCAGACCCTATAATAAATCCGCACAGAAGCCGGTTTTCAGGCATTTAGCATAGTTTGGATAACCGCCTTGGAGAATCCTTTGGCCCTCAGGAGTGAAGCTTCAAGAGCCACACCATCAAATCCAGTCTGGCCAGGTCTGGGTAAACACAAGGGCCCTGAACGAGGAGGTCTGGGTGCTGAGTAAGCAGAAGAGGACGCTTTATCGATAGACCCTGCAGGTCTGAGAACCAATGCCATCTGGGCCACGCTGAAGCGACTAGAAGTAGTTTTCCTCCTTCTTGCTTGAACTTCCGTAGTACCCTGGGCAGAAGTGACAATGGAGGGAACACGTAGGGCAGCCAAAAGTTCTATGGAATTGCCAGTGCATCCATGAACGCTGCTCGAGGATCCCTTGTTCTTGATCCGAAGACCGGAACCTTGTAATTGTGTCAGGTCTACATCTGGTAGATCCCACTTGTCCACTAGGAGTTGAAAGACTTCATGATGAAGACTCCACTCTCCGGCGTGCATGTCCTGACTGAAGAAATCCGCTTCCCAGTTGAGGACTCCCGGAATGAACACTGATGATATTGCTGGCAGATGGCGTTTCGCCCAACAAAGGATTTTTGACACTTCCATCATTGCCGTTGCAGGGCAAGAGTCAAGGCATTGAACACTGCCCGCAATTCCAGAATGTTTATCAGGAGGAGAGATTCTTCCTTGGTCCACCGACCCTGGAGAGAGTGTTGCTCCAGCACCGTGCCCCAACCCGTATTTAATCAAAAAAGAAGAAAAAGAGGTAGCATTATGGTGCACCCAGTCAAAAAGTAGCTATATGTTAGTGAATTAAAATGTAACTTTTATTATAATAGTTCAAATAAACTCCCCACCTTACTAAAAAGCGAAATATTAAAAAAATATAGAAGATAGTAAGAATTGAAATATTAAAATCTGGCGCTGTGGCACCTGATATGGCTCCTATAAGTACTTAATAATCGATCCAAATATCAATATTAGTATTGTGTAGTGGTATATAGATTATCACCACTATATGTATTATGTAGTGATCCACTGATCGACACCACCGCAGACTGAAACGAGAAACACTCTTCATAAATGTAATTCATATTATTATATGGTAGGAGAGTGGTTTATAAATGGGGATAGGTTTCAGAATGTGTATTTATCACTATATGGTAAAATAAGATACTGTGTCTCCCCCAGACACTGTTGTGAAAAAATTTTGTTGCAAAAAATGTATTCTGCTGGATTCTCCACTATCAGGGAGTAGCAGACCAGGTCATTGTAGCAATAATGTAACAAACAAACTGTACATTCTTGTATCCATCCGCTGCTGTGGTGCAGAACATAATCTGCAATGTAATTGTTCACGATGTCTGGATAAATTTACCTATTACACGTCTTACAATATAAACTAGTGTTAGATTCCGGAGATTATATCCTTGGAATATAGAAGTGACCAAAATAATTGATTGGGATAATAATGACTTGGCTATTTATGCTATTCTCTCTGTGCTGTTTGAATTTATAAGATTACAGAGTGAAAGCTCCACACGTCTCACTGAAGTGATAGTGGTATTCTTCCAGATGGATGTAAGGGATTGACATCTCATTCATATACTACCCGTGAGGTTATATTAATTTATGAATGCTCTTAATTGATCAGATATGATTACTCTTCAGGGTGTATAATAAACCATGTGGTTTGGTCACCATTTTAACATGATTATATATCTGGCGTGTTGTAAGTCTTGCGCCCGTCAGTCAATAAACTCTATGAGCAATGATCAGTCACTAATATCTCCGTGTATGTTATACTAACAGTAATCTATTAAATTCACATTGATTATACTCGGTGAAAGGTGCTCGTCTGCACTGTATTGTAAGTCGTTATTATTTCACAGCCAGCAGGATTGAGAATGACATATATTTCATATGGGAAACAATATTAAGTTACATAAGCAATTGTACCCGCAATTGGACAGTGTTTCTTTGTGTATTACATAAACAGCAGTCTGCTGGGTTCACACTAGTCGTACTAAATAGAACGGCATTAAGCAGTCCAGGTCTGCCCGGTGTCTCGGACAGCTATAAATCTCTCACAATGAAAGAGACTCAGAATATCATATGTCTCGTGTTCAGGGGGCAGTGTTATATTTCATTAACACTCGCACCGTCAATCGAATCACTTTAATTACATTAACACGTATTATTTACACAATAACATTAGGAACATATCTAGGGCCATCAGCGCCTCACTCCAATGCGCATTTCGCCCGTAGCTTAATCATGGAGCTGACCCGACTATTGGGTCAGCTGGGTTTATATAGAGGTATGTGTGTCCGTTAAAAATTTAAATTGACCAATCTAAACCGCTCTGAGTGCAATCACGGCTCTTGCATCTTGTACTAATCGCTCGTCGAGTTACCGAGCAGGACTGAGCAATAGAGCTCCTATCTCTCTTAGTACGTGCCAAATACTATTTAAATTAGCCTGTGCGCATTATGTATGTATCTCCTCATATTTGATGGTACGTGCAAAGCAATGTAATTTATTTGAACTATTATAATAAAAGTTACGTTTTAATTCACTAACATATAGCTACTTTTTGACTGGGTGCACCATAATGCTACCTCTTTTTCTTCTTTTTTGATTAAATACAGGTTTCCTAGGTAGCAGGTAGCACATCCCCTGAGAAATATATATAGACTCAATGGTTAATATATCACACGGGGATTAAGTCATATACCGGTGCGGAAACACTTGTTTTTTGTCTGTTTACCGTGCCCCAACCCCTCAGACTGGCGACCGTAGTCAGTAGGACCCAGTTGGAGATCCAGAAAGAGATCCAGCCCCTGCTCAACTGCTGGTCCTGTAGCCACCAGCTCAGTGACAGATGTACCTCCGGAGTCAAGGAGATCATTTGAGACCTGATCCGATGAGGCAGGCCATCCCACTTGGAAAGGATTAACCTCTGCAGAGGGCGGGAATGAAATTGAGCGTACTCTACCATGTCAAAAGCCGACACCATGAGGCCTAGTACTTGTATCACCGAGTGTATCACACTCTTGGGCGAGAGAGGAAGTATTTGATCCTGTCCTGAAGTTTCAGGACTTTTTCTGGAAACAGAAACAGTCTTTGGTTGTGTGTGTCTAGCCGCACCCCCAGGTGCACCATGCTCCGAGGAGCGACCAGCGAGGACTTCTTCCAATTGACGAGCCACCCGTGGGCTTGTAGGAAGCATACCGTCAGTTGCAGATGACTGAGGAAGACATCTTGGTGAGTTCTTCAGGATCAGCAATTCGTCCAGATACGGCAGGATCCTGATTCCCTGATGACGTCATCACAGCCATAACCTGGATGAAGATCCGAGGGGCCGTGGCCAGTCCAAACGGCAAAGCCATGAACTGATAGTGAAGGTTGCCATGGAGCGAAAAGTGGTACTCTTTGCCTTCTGTGCAGAAGGATTGGTATTTGGGAGAAATGCAGTCCTAGCAGCCGCTAAGTCAGTCAAGATCTTATTCAGATCTTCCCCAAATAGGATGTCTCCCTTAAAAGGAATTACCTCCAAGGTCTTTTTGGAGTCCAGGTCCACCTTCCATGACCTCAACCACAGAATTTGGCGAGCCAGCATGGACGTAGTCGACGCTTTGGCTGCCATTACACCTGCCTCAGAGGACACCACCTGAATATATTGAGAGGCGGTGGCAATATGAGACAGATATTGTCTGGCAGTGTCAGATATATCCTGAGGCATATCATCCTCTATTGCCTGAACTCATGCTTCAATTCCATTTGCAACCCAGAAGGCTGCTATAGTGGGTCTATGTACAGCACCTGTAAGGGAGTAAATAGACTTCAGGCATCTCTCCACATGATTATCTGTTGGTTCCTTCAGTGAGGTGACAGTGGTGACAGGCAGAGTAGATGACACCACAAAACGGGCGACATGGGAATCCACCGGTGGTGGTTTTTCCCACTTGTTACACAACTCAACAGGGAGAGGATAACGAGCTAGCATCTTTATAGACAGGGAGAATTTCTTTCCTGGAGAAGACCAGGGTTCCTGACGTATGTCTACTAAATGGTCAGAATGCGGTAAGACTACTTTAGCTACCTTCTGACGTTTAAAGTTATCAGGTTTCTTAGATGCAGTAGCGGCATCTACATCATCATCGATTTGTAGAATCAGCTTAATAGCCTTAATAGTCAGGGACATCAACCTAAGTTGTAGACTCCTCGTCAGAAGCAACTGTATCAGTGTTTGACGGATCAGTATACTCCCCATCCTCATCAGAAGTATCATCTGAAATATTAGTGGATTGTGAGAAGGAATGGCCTGCTTAGATGATCCCTTGACCCCAGAGGGACGTGGGGTAGGTTTTTGTCTAACCAAAGATTGATTCAATTGTTGTATCTGGGTAGACAGAGCATCCGCCCAGGGCGGATTTACCACAGGGACAATATGTGGCTGCAATGGCACAGGAGGTCCCATAGGGGGCATAAGGTGTGTCACAAGCATATTAAGCATAGTAGAAAAAGCCACCCAAGGTGGCTCCTGATTCGCTACCGGAGCAGCGGGCTGACTGGGAGATGTATGGCACATATTACATAGACCATCCTTCAAAACTTCCCCCTCAGGCAAATCCTTGGCGCATGCGCTGCATGATGCAGGAGCGTCTGCAGATTTCCCTCTCTTCGTGGTAGACATTATAGTGAATGTAACCCTAGAGCATAGGAGTACGATATAACCAGACAAATACAATACCTGCAAATAAATCCCCTATTTATGTGACAGTATATACAGGAGACCAGTCGCAGCTACTGTGAGAAGATGGCGCCCAGCATCTCAGTCAGGGAGTGAGGGAGAGGGTGAGGCAGCTCCAGGGCGGGAACACCAGCAGTAGATGGTGCCCAGGCCTGGGGGAGGGTCTACAGGTCAAGTACCTTTTCCCCTATGCTGGTCCTTACCACGGGGTACTATGAAGCCTTATTAAAGTGGATATTAAACTATCTGACCTGTGCTCTAATGCCCTGGTGGATATAGTGGGGTCCCTGCTCTGTCACAGTGTCCACGCCAGCATCGCGGTTCGTCTCCTTAAACCGTGATCAGAACGCGATTTAATGGCGGGTCCCGCCTGGGGGACTCTTTTACCTCCTCCCTTAGTAGCAGCCTCGCGATCCAGGAGAGCATATGCGGTGGTGTGCCTAGAAACTGGAGCGCCTCCGCAAGCAAGTACCTGGGAACAGAGCCAGTGGGAGTATGCGATGCCGCTAGGGAGGTGATGGAGCCGCAGCACAGTATGTCACACTGACATATGAAGTGCTGCAGCCCTTGAAGTCTTCTAAAAAACTTTTTCAGGGCTGCCTAGTGCAGCCACCCTGTTAAGTGACCTGCTTCATGCAGGCACCAACTCTAAAACTGAGCTCACAGTGTCTGGAGGCGGGGTTATAGAGGAGGCTCCGCAATGCGTTCTGGGACAGTCTAAAGCTTTAGCCTGTTGGTGCCCCTGGATCAAGATCCAGCTCTTCACCCCGATGTATTCCATGTGGAACAAAGTGTACCCCGCTGCAGAAATCTAAGATATAGAAGGATCACAGTGTTACTTTTGGTTCAATCTAAGTACACTCACTGCCAAACATCTGCTATTATTTGTATACTTAGGACCTTATTCAGAAAGGATTGCAACTTCTGCTAAAAAGCAGTTGCTGTGATCAAATAGTTGATGGCCAGAAATAGAGAAAAAATGGCCATTGCAGAAATTGTGAATGCATTGCAATGTGTGGGCTGCAATTTCCGAAACACCGAAGATTTTTCCTATCTGCGCCAGGAAAGGTCATACATAATTCTTGCGACACAAGAGTCTGGAAGTGATCATCGCTGATGTCAGAGGCCCTCCTTAAAAATGCCTGGGCACGCCTGCGTTTTTCAGACACACCCAGAAATCAGCAGGTTTCCACTCAGAAACGACTGCTTCCTGTCAGTCAAATAGTGGCTGCATTGCGATGATGATGTGTACGCAGGGCTGGTTCAAGGGCGCTCTGCGCCCCGGGCAGGAAAAGGGGTGTGGCCTAATACAGGGGGCGTGGTCGGTTACACCCCCTGTACATTGCTAGCGCCGCTTGAATGCTGAGCGGTGCGCGATGACGTCATCGCGCACCGCACAGCAAAAGGTCCTCTCCACGAAGGGAAACTAGACGCTATGCGTCTAGTTCCCTTCGTGGAGAGGACCTTTGCTGTGTGGTGCGCGATGACGTCATCGCGCACCGCTCAGCAAAGTTACTCTCCACGAAGGGAAACTAGACGCATAGCGTCTAGTTCCCTTCACAGGAGGCGGACGGGGACGGCAGCGGGCAGCGGAGGCGGACGAGGGACACAGCGGGCAGCAGTGGCGGATCTTGCCACGGTGCGGCGCCCTCCGGATGGCGCCAGCGCCCTCCGGAAGGCGGCGCCCCGGGCAAAAGTCCTGCTTGCCCGTGGCAAGATCTGCTACTGTGTGTACGCAATTTATTTTGCTATTTTTACTTGCACATGTGCAATGTGATTGCTGTGCATGCACAGTCGGTTGTGATTTGCAAATGTTGCAATCCTTACTGAATGAGGTCCTTAGTGATGTAAGCAGTAACAATGCCTACACATGGCTTTATTATTGTTTTTTCCCCCAGTTTTTAAAATGCAGCGTGCTGCAGTTCTATAGGTGTTTTTGTAACATTGGGTCTATGAGGATGGAACTAAAAATTATAATATATAATATACTCTTCGAATCAGTTTTAATCACATAATATGAAGTTTACAGGCCCAAAATGCATTACATATGGACATTTAAAAACACTTTAAACTTTTAAAAAAATGCAGTTATTTTATAAACCGTATAATACTTAAAACACAGAATAGATGGGCTTTTTAATAGTACTGTACAGTATATTACATTTTTATTATAGAAAACCACTTGTGTGCACATATTATAGGGATTATTACCGTACTGGTAGGAATAAATAAAAGAAATAAGTAATATTTATGTTTTGTTACTATACGTACGACCAGCATACCGGCGCCGGGAGCCCGACCGCTGGCACACCGACAGCGTGGTGAGCGCAAATGAGCCCCCTGCGGGCACGGTGGCACGCTACGCGCTTATTTATTCTCCCTCCAGGGGATCGGGATTCCGGCGCCGGTATACTGTGCGTCGGGATCCCGACATTCGGCAACCTGAAGACCACCCGATATAACATGTGCAGAGAGAGTTAGATTTGGATGGGTTATTTTGTTTCTGTGCAGGGTAAATACTGGCTGCTTTATTTTTACACTGCAATTAATTTGCAGATTGAACACACCACACCCAAATCTATCTCTCTCTGCACATGTTATATCTGCCTCCCCTGCAGTGCACATGGTTTTGCCCAACTGCTAACAAAGTTCCTGCTGCGAGCAACTCAGAATTACCCCCATTGTTTCAAACAAAAACGCTTTCATAGAATGATATCATTCAAATTAATGATTCACAATAATAACTAGAACTGTTTCCACACTCAGAAGACTGTAATATTGAGTAATCAGATACTGAGAGAAAATATACTGGTATTTAGTCCATAGGAATTACAGGATTTAGGGGGAATATCATCCAAAATAATTTATATGAGTCCCATATAACTGGAAAATATTATCACTTGCCTTATTGTAATTGTATCCTATTGTCCATTTATAACTCAGTGATAGATGTATGATAGCTTGGAGAAAGATAAAGTGGAGAGTGATTACCAACAAATCAGCTCCTGTCATTTTTCAAACACGGCCCATAGAATGGCAATTAGAAGCTGATTGGCTGGTATTTTATCTCTCTCCACTTTATCTCTCTTCAGGCTTTCATACATCTTTCCCTATAGTTCATGAGTCACTGATTGGGTTGCCCCTGAATACAGATTTAGGGGGTTATTCCGACCCATTCGCACGCTGCAGTTTTTTGCAGCCATGCTAACGGGATTAGTACTGTGCATGGGCGCGGGGCGGCAATGCGCAGGTGCGTTGCTGCCTGGCTATGCAGCAACAAGAATAAAAAAGAAAGCGTTCACAGCGGCGAACGCAAGAAGATTGACAGGACGAGGCCGGCCGGGGGTGGCAACTGACCGTTTTCTGGGAATGCCGAAGAAAATGCAGGCGTGTCCGGCCGAATGCAGGGAGGGATCCTGAAGTCAGCTCCAGGAAGGATCATCACAGCGGGTGAGTATGTCTTGAGCTGTGCAGAGACTGCACAAACTTTTTGCTTGTGCAGTCTCTGCACAGCGGATCTCAGCCCTGCAGAGCTAATCCCCCCTCCCCTGTAGCCAGAGCCGGCCCTAACCAATATGATGCCCTAGGCAAGATTTTGGCTGGTGCCCCCTAGTACCACGCTAGTTCCGTCTCTGACCCAACACCCCTTTCCCAGCACCAGCAACCCTTACCCATAGCAGTCCTTATTTTGGTGTTCATACCCCTTACATTTTAAATAGAAACAGTGTGCACAGCCCAAAAAGGGGCGTGTTCTTACTGGTAAGGGGCATGGCCACACCTTAGTACCCCCAATTCAAATTATGCCACATAGTGCTGCAACTTTATTCACATTTTGTCAGGAGATAGTGTCCCTAATTCACGTTAAATCACATAGTAAGACCAATTTACCTTATATATATTACTCCTCACAGTAGTGCCCCTTATATACACCGAATTGCTCCTTATTCACATTACACCACACCATATTGCTCTTTAGTCACATTAGACCACACAGTAGTGCCCTTTCTAAATGTTACGCCACACATTAGAGCACCTTATACACATAATACCACACATTATTAATGCCCTTATACACATAATGACACACATAGTGCCCCTTACACATTTTCTGCACATTATTAATGCATTTATACACATAATGTCCCTTACATATATGCCGAACAGTATTGCACAACCAACCCACTCACACACAGCACTCACACGGACGCTGACACTGTGACCTCTGCCTCTGCTTGGATACAGATGTGTCCTCATACATCTTGCATCAATGCGCCATGCAGCAGGAGATGCCTGCTGTGAGCCAGCTGGCAGCTCTGCTAATGTCAGGCACCTTTTTTTGATGAAAATGTGTATTATTTGCATTGCTATGTGGCTAGGATGCACAAGCAGCTTCTGATGATTATAATGATATGTGGCATGTCCATATTCTGTGTGTGACTGCATATGAAATGCTACACATCGAATATAGGCATGCCGCATATAATTTTAATCAGCAGAAGCTGCTTGTGCCCCTATGCATTTGCCTAGTTTGCCTATGCCGAAGGCCGGCTCTGCCTGTAGGAGGCGACTACATGATCGCAGCAGTGCTAAAATTAGCCTGCTAGCGATCAGGTCGGAATGACCCCCTTAAACTGATACCCCTTTCACATCACAAAAATAACCCGGTATCGCGTCGGCTTATTGCCGGGTTGACACGGTTCAGTGTGCGATGCGAAAGGGGCTTTGGAGAATTCCCGGGTTGCCTGACCCGGTAATTCAACCCGGGTAATAAGAAGGGTTATTCCCGGGTTGAATACCGGGTCAGTGGCAGCGTAAATGGGTTCCCGGGTCAATGCGACATGGGACCCGTTTACTACATAGGGAGAGGTGGCGCGGAGATGAGCTCATCTCCCAACGCCGTCTCTACCCCCGCTCCCGCTGTCTGCTTCGCACCCCCCCTTCCCCGCTGCTATGGCAACCGGCACGGCATCTTGCTGGGTCGGGAAGCCATCGCTGAGACTCCAATGCCGGATCCCACCCGGGAAGGACCCGTTTCCAATTCCCAGGTGGGATCCGGCATTGGAGATGTGAAAACCCCTATAACAGTATTTACCTTCAGACCATTTTCCATAAGTTTATTGTGAATTTTAGTATCAGCGACATGTATGAAGGATTTTATGCAGGAGTTATTGGAAATATCTGCATAAATGTAAAAATGTGCATTTCTCATACAACATCGTCTGAACCATGAGAAGCCTATGGTAACTGTTATTTTACTGAAAGGTATCAAGCTCCAATTGTTGTTGTTTTTTTCGGAGCTTGAAGTCAAAAGCTAATGCCATTTGGCACCCATCTAATAGTGCCATCTACCATTTTAGCAGAGACTGCACACAGAAATTGAATCTTTAGATCCCTCCTGTGTGTCTCCTCAGCTCCTCCTACCAAGCCTCCAAAGCAGCCAAAGGCTCAAGACCCATATATTGCAGAGTATATTCTAAAACCAGAAGGCTTCCTCCCTGCAGTAATAAAAATAGTCCAGTATTTTTTAAAAGGTAGTTAAAGATAGTTTTTCTTCATGTACACATCTGTAGTATCCTACTCTTCTGTAAGCCCGAAACACCATGTTCTCACTGATAATCCTTCCTAAGGCTCTAAACAATCACACAGTTTAAGACTACAGGGGATAATTTACCCTGATAGTATTGGGCGCTAAAGCTTTACAAAATATATGTGTATATATATATTTAAAAAGCACCTATATATTTGTAATCAACAGAGTTTGGTATTACTAGATCTAGCAGCTCCTAAGGGCAGTCTGGATGCCTATAGACAGAATATATAGAGAAATTGTTTGTAAAACCAAACAGTTAAGGAGCGCTTATAAAATCTTCAAATTTATTATACATATAAATAAAATTATTACACTTTAAATTAATACTCAACAATAAAAGAATTGTCAGTGAGTGGACATAATATTTAGATATAGTTAGCTTGTAGTAGCTGGGTTAAGATAACCAAAATTGCGGTCCATTTGAAAAAAATATTTATGCTGGTATTGTCCCAAGTTGGTATACTAATAATTAAAAGTCCCAATTTAAGATTGGATAGGTATTGCTCACCCCCGTTAGTTGGAGTGACTCGCACTCATATCTGACGTTTTGTGTCCGGACGACTGCAGATGTTCCCCTTCTAAAGATGTACCTGGGGAGGAGGCAGCAAGTCCGTGTTGGTACGTCTGCTGATGGGGCTTTTTAAGCACAGTGGCAATTGATGTTAGTAAATGGCGGTGACACGCCTCCATTGTCACAAACAGAGGCAGTTGCCGTCCACTTCCCGCCCCCGAAACAACAACAGGCTGTCAATCGAAGACCGTTTGATGCCGAACTGCATCCTATGCAGCAGGATCTGTTTGCGCACGTGCAGAATGGGTCCTGCACATGCGCAAAGTACCGAAAATTGGTACTTTGCGCTGATGGTTGCAGGAGCAACCGCACCTGAATGGCAATCTCTGCAGACCCACTAAGTCTATAGGCAGGATCTAAAAGTAAACATTATGGGTTTTTAATCTATTTTAACACACTGTTAACATGTTAACGTGGAAAAATTACAAAAATACATTAATAAAATTCAATGAAAAAAATTAATTCAAACTTTTAAAATTGGTATGGATCATCAGATCTACATTACTAAGTTCTACAGTCATTAGGTCGGCCACTATTGGTCGACATGCATTAGGTTAACAGGGTCAAAAGGTGGACACATGAAAAGGTCGACATGAAAAAGGTGGACACAACATTGAAATCAAATTTGGTGCTGTTTTTGCCATCAAAGGATGTCTACTGAATCGCTCACCATGCTTTGGGAAAAGTTACTATTCCCAATCATAGTCCACATTAATGGCAAAGTATGAAAAAGTGGATTAAAATGCTAAATAAAAACAAAAAAACCTTTGTAGACCATTTGCACCAGTCATCCTTTTGTATCTGACGACCATAAACACCGCTGACCTTTTACATACGACCTATTGTCCATGTCGACATTTTGACCATGTTGACCTATTGCATGTCGACCATTAGTGGTCAACCTAATGACTGTCAACCTTTACATGGTCGACCTAGAGACCAGATATCTTTAAAATATACAACCAAAGGACAATACATTAATAACTGACTTATGCAGAGTTGTGCTCACCTCTCTGGCCACCCCAGGGGCGTAAGTCCATTCCAGTTACCCAGATTTACAGGATTATATAGATAGCACTCAGCAGGTCTACAGTACTGGATCCCGCAGTGAATTGGCAGTACTCCAGCTATGCTATGTGACAACAGCTGGTGGCTCAGGGTCAGACTCACAAAATTCAGCTGTCTGCAGCATGATGAATCAGCGTACACTGGCAGGTCCCATATCACAGCCCGGCAGCAGCAGTGGGTGCACAGTTGCTTGCTGCAGCGCAGGCTGAGCGGTACCAGGCGGGAACCATCCTGTCCCCTGTTGCAGGTGTTAGCTGGGACAGAGACGATTAACTCTGCAGCAGCAGTGGGTGCGCCGCAGAGCTCCGTTGGAAGAGCAGAAGACAGACTTTGATCCCTCCGCAAAACACACAGATGCTGCTGTACATGCAGGTGCCCCTTCAGAAGTTGCCCATGGCAACCAATCAGCATTGAAGTAGCATTTGAAGTAACATTTGTCAGAGCTTGGAGCCCGGAGGCAGGGGCCTCCATTGCCTCTGGGTGTTCCGCCTCTGGGCCACCCTATCCATACGATTGAGTTAATAGAAGTCATCATTATCAGTGCGCCCTTGCACCATCCCCACCCATGGCGCAAGAGATCAGATTGAAAACAACAGATTTCTGTGTACGCACAACTTTGCATAGCACCTTTCTGTAACTCCTAATTGATGTACCTACTGTAGTAACAGCTTTTACTTCAAAACATTGTGCCAATAAAGGAGTCTATTCATAAAGCAGTGAAACGTGTGGAGAAGTGAACCTGTGGAGAAGTTGCCCATGGCAACCAATCAACTGATCTGTATAATTTTATAGTATGCAAATTACAAATGTTACTTCAATGCTGATTGGTTGCCATGGGCAACTTCTCCACTGGCTCACTTCTCCACATTTTTCACTGATTCATGAATAGACCCCAATTCAGCAAAATGTCCTTTCTATTAGCAGTGTACTTTAATATATCCCATCCCATAATTTTGGAGTCAGTCCCATGCGCGCTGTGCACTGTAGGTTGGATGTACACGCGTGTGCTGACATATTTTAAATCAACAGCCAGGTTTATTATTTAGTTTTAAATATATTCAACACCTTCACTGTAACATGTGGCATTTGTATTGCTGGCAAATCTGTTCCTTTTTAGAACACCACATGTTTCCTATTGAATATCTTAATAGAGTGGAATAAGACATTCTTTCCTTAAAAATCCATTATAAAGGGTTTTTCCTTCTTCATGTGTTATCACGGAATAGAACTGGCCTGCGTCTGAGTTACAGTACCTTCAGGAGAGTGAGATTAAGAGGATTAGACAGAAAGGGGAAGAAAGCCACACAAGTAGGATCAACAAAGTCATTTGAAATAAGAAATAATAACAGATGTGCTATGTACTAGACCTAGTTATGCATGTATTACTGCATTAAAAGGAACATCACTGCCACTCTCAGCTAGAGATGAGCGGGTTCGGTTCCTCGGAATCCGAACCCCCCCGAACTTCAGCCTTTTTACACGGGTCCGAGGCAGACTCGGATCTTCCCGCCTTGCTCGGTTAACCCGAGCGCGCCCGAACGTCATCATCCCGCTGTCGGATTCTCGCGAGGCTCGTATTCTATCGCGAGACTCGGATTCTATATAAGGAGCCGCGCGTCGCCGCCATTTTCACACGTGCATTGAGATTGATAGGGAGAGGACGTGGCTGGCGTCCTCTCCGTTAGAATAGATAGAGACACTTGAGTTGATTTACTACTAACTTAATAATTTTGGGGAGCATTAGGAGTACTCAGAGTGCAGAGTTTTGCTGATAGTTACTAGTGACCACCACCAGTTTTATTTATTATTTAATATAATCCGTTCTCTGCCTGAAAAAAAACGATACACAGTCACATACCATATCTGTGCTCAGCCTCAGTGTGCTGCATGATAATATCATCTATGTATATCTGACTGTGCTGAGTGCTCACTGCTCACACAGCTGAATTGTGGGGGAGACTGGGGTGCAGTTATAGCAGGAGTACAGTGCACACTTTTGCTGCCAGTGTGACTGACCAGTGACCACCAGTATATTGTCTGCCTGAAAAAGTTAAACACTCCTGTGGTGTTTTTTTTTTTTATTCTATAAACGCATTCTGCTGACAGTGTCCAGCAGGTCCGTCATTCATTATATTATATGAATATTTACCTGCAGTAGTGTTATATTTTTTTTGTTCATCTCTATCATCTTTATCATCTCTATATTAGCAGACGCAGTACGGTAGTCCACGGCTGTGGCTACCTCTGTGTCGTCAGTGCTCGTCCATAATGGTATACCTACCTGTGGTGGGTTTTTTTTTCTATCTTCTTCATACTAGTAGTTTAGGAGTCTGCTGACAGTGTCCAGCAGGTCCGTCATTATATTATATATACCTGCAGTAGTGATATATATATATTTTTTATATCATTATCATCTCTATACTAGCAGACACAGTACGGTAGTCCACGGCTGTAGCTACCTCTGTGTCGTCAGTGCTCGTCCATAATTGTATACCTACCTGTGGTGGGTTTTTTTTTCTATCTTCTTCATACTAGTAGTTTAGGAGTCTGCTGACAGTGTCCAGCAGGTCCATCATTATATTATATATACCTGCAGTAGTGATATATATATATTTTTTATATCATTATCATCTCTATACTAGCAGACGCAGTACGGTAGTCCACGGCTGTAGCTACCTCTGTGTCGTCAGTGCTCGTCCATAATTGTATACCTACCTGTGGTGGGGTTTTTTTTCTATCTTCTTCATACTAGTAGTTTAGGAGTCTGCTGACAGTGTCCAGCAGGTCCGTCATTATATTATATATACCTGCAGTAGTGATATATATATTTTTTATATCATTATCATCTCTATACTAGCAGACGCAGTACGGTAGTCCACGGCTGTAGCTACCTCTGTGTCGTCAGTGCTCGTCCATAATTGTATACCTACCTGTGGTGGGTTTTTTTTTTCTATCTTCTTCATACTAGTAGTTTAGGAGTCTGCTGACAGTGTTCAGCAGGTCCGTCATTATATTATATATACCTGCAGTAGTGATATATATATATTTTTTATATCATTATCATCTCTATACTAGCAGACGCAGTACGGTAGTCCACGGCTGTAGCTACCTCTGTGTCGTCAGTGCTCGTCCATAATTGTATACCTACCTGTGGTGGTTTTTTTTTTTCTATCTTCTTCATACTAGTAGTTTAGGAGTCTGCTGACAGTGTCCAGCAGGTCCGTCATTATATTATATATACCTGCAGTAGTGATATATATATATATTTTATATCATTATCATCTCTATACTAGCAGACGCAGAACGGTAGACAACGGCTGTAGCTACCTCTGTGTCGTCAGTGCTCGTCCATAATTGTATACCTACCTGTGGTGGTTTTTTTTTTTTCTATCTTCTTCATACTAGTAGTTTAGGAGTCTGCTGACAGTGTCCAGCAGGTCCGTCATTATATTATATATACCTGCAGTAGTGATATATATATATATTTTTTATATCATTATCATCTCTATACTAGCAGACGCAGTACGGTAGTCCACGGCTGTAGCTACCTCTGTGTCGTCAGTGCTCGTCCATAATTGTATACCTACCTGTGGTGGGTTTTTTTTCTATCTTCTTCATACTAGTAGTTTAGGAGTCTGCTGACAGTGTCCAGCAGGTCCATCATTATATTATATATACCTGCAGTAGTGATATATATATATTTTTTATATCATTATCATCTCTATACTAGCAGACGCAGTACGGTAGTCCACGGCTGTAGCTACCTCTGTGTCGTCAGTGCTCGTCCATAATTGTATACCTACCTGTGGTGGGTTTTTTTTTCTATCTTCTTCATACTAGTAGTTTAGGAGTCTGCTGACAGTGTCCAGCAGGTCCGTCATTATATTATATATACCTGCAGTAGTGATATATATATTTTTTATATCATTATCATCTCTATACTAGCAGACGCAGTACGGTAGTCCACGGCTGTAGCTACCTCTGTGTCGTCAGTGCTCGTCCATAATTGTATACCTACCTGTGGTGGGGTTTTTTTTTCTATCTTCTTCATACTAGTAGTTTAGGAGTCTGCTGACAGTGTCCAGCAGGTCCATCATTATATTATATATACCTGCAGTAGTGATATATATATATTTTTTATATCATTATCATCTCTATACTAGCAGACACAGTACGGTAGTCCACGGCTGTAGCTACCTCTGTGTCGTCAGTCACTCGTCATCCATAAGTATACTAGTATCCATCCATCTCCATTGTTTACCTGAGGTGCCTTTTAGTTGTGCCTATTAAAATATGGAGAACAAAAATGTTGAGGTTCCAAAAATAGGGAAAGATCAAGATCCACTTCCACCTCGTGCTGAAGCTGCTGCCACTAGTCATGGCCGAGACGATGAAATTCCATCAACGTCGTCTGCCAAGGCCGATGCCCAATGTCATAGTACAGAGCATGTAAAATCCAAAACACAAAATATCAGTAAAAAAATGACTCAAATATCTAAAATAAAATCGTCGGAGGAGAAGCGTAAACTTGCCAATATGCCATTTACCACACGGAGTGGCAAGGAACGGCTGAGGCCCTGGCCTATGTTCATGGCTAGTGGTTCAGCTTCACATGAGGATGGAAGCACTCAGCCTCTCGCTAGAAAAATGAAAAGACTTAAGCTGGCAAAAGCACAGCAAAGAACTGTGCGTTCTTCGAAATCACAAATCCACAAGGAGAGTCCAATTGTGTCGGTTGCGATGCCTGACCTTCCCAACACTGGACGTGAAGAGCATGCGCCTTCCACCATTTGCACGCCCCCTGCAAGTGCTAGAAGGAGCACCCGCAGTCCAGTTCCTGATAGTCAGATTGAAGATGTCAGTGTTGAAGTACACCAGGATGAGGAGGATATGGGTGTTGCTGGCGCTGGGGAGGAAATTGACAAGGAGGATTCTGATGGTGAGGTGGTTTGTTTAAGTCAGGCACCCGGGGAGACACCTGTTGTCCGTGGGAGGAATATGGCCATTGACATGCCTGGTGAAAATACCAAAAAAATCAGCTCTTCGGTGTGGAAGTATTTCAACAGAAATGCGGACAACAGGTGTCAAGCCGTGTGTTGCCTTTGTCAAGCTGTAATAAGTAGGGGTAAGGACGTTAACCACCTCGGAACATCCTCCCTTATACGTCACCTGCAGCGCATTCATCATAAGTCAGTGACAAGTTCAAAAACTTTGGGCGAGAGCGGAAGCAGTCCACTGACCAGTAAATCCCTTCCTCTTGTAACCAAGCTCACGCAAACCACCCCACCAACTCCCTCAGTGTCAATTTCCTCCTTCCCCAGGAATGCCAATAGTCCTGCAGGCCATGTCACTGGCAATTCTGACGAGTCCTCTCCTGCCTGGGATTCCTCCGATGCATCCTTGAGTGTAACGCCTACTTCTGCTGGCGCTGCTGTTGTTGCTGCTGGGAGTCGATGGTCATCCCAGAGGGGAAGTCGTAAGACCACTTTTACTACTTCCACCAAGCAATTGACTGTCCAACAGTCCTTTGCGAGGAAGATGAAATATCACAGCAGTCATCCTGCTGCAAAGCGGATAACTGAGGCCTTGGCATCCTGGGCGGTGAGAAACGTGGTTCCGGTATCCATCATTACTGCAGAGCCAACTATAGACTTGTTTGAGGTACTGTGTCCCCGGTACCAAATACCATCTAGGTTCCATTTCTCTACGCAGGCGATACCGAAAATGTACACAGACCTCAGAAAAAGACTCACCAGTGTCCTAAAAAATGCAGTTGTACCCAATGTCCACTTAACCACGGACATGTGGACAAGTGGAGCAGGGCAGACTCAGGACTATATGACTGTGACAGCCCACTGGGTAGATGTATTGACTCCCGCCGCAAGAACAGCAGCGGCGGCACCAGTAGCAGCATCTCGCAAACGCCAACTCTTTCCTAGGCAGGCTACGCTTTGTATCACCGCTTTCCAGAATATGCACACAGCTGAAAACCTCTTACGGCAACTGAGGAAGATCATCGCAGAATGGCTTACCCCAATTGGACTCTCCTGTGGATTTGTGGCATCGGACAACGCCAGCAATATTGTGTGTGCATTAAATCTGGGCAAATTCCAGCATGTCCCATGTTTTGCACATACCTTGAATTTGGTGGTGCAGAATTATTTAAAAAACGACAGGGGCGTGCAAGAGATGCTGTCGGTGGCCAGAAGAATTGCGGGACACTTACGGCGTACAGGCACCACGTACAGAAGACTGGAGCAACACCAAAAACGCCTGAACCTGCCCTGCCATCATCTGAAGCAAGAAGTGGTAACGAGGTGGAATTCAACCCTCTATATGCTTCAGAGGTTGGAGGAGCAGCAAAAGGCCATTCAAGCCTATACAACTGACCACGATATAGGAGGTGGAATGCACCTGTCTCAAGCGCAGTGGAGAATGATTTCAACGTTGTGCAAGGTTCTGCAACCTTTTGAACTTGCCACACGTGAAGTCAGTTCAGACACTGCCAGCCTGAGTCAGGTCATTCCCCTCATCAGGCTTTTGCAGAAGAAGCTGGAGACATTGAAGGAGGAGCTAACACTAAGCGATTCCGCTAGGCATGTGGGACTTGTGGATGGAGCCCTTAATTCGCTTAACAAGGATTCACGGGTGGTCAATCTGTTGAAATCAGAGCACTACATTTTGGCCACCGTGCTCGATCCTAGATTTAAAACCTACGTTGTATCTCTCTTTCCGGCAGACACAAGTCTGCAGGGGTTCAAAGAACTGCTGGTGAGAAAATTGTCAAGTCAAGCGGAACGCGACCTGTCAACATCTCCTCCTTCACATTCTCCCGCAACTGGGGGTGCGAGGAAAAGGCTCAGAATTCCGAGCCCACTCGCTGGCGGTGATGCAGGGCAGTCTGGAGCGACTGCTGATGCTGACATCTGGTCCGGACTGAAGGACCTGCCAACGATTACGGACATGTCGTCTACTGTCACTGCATATAATTCTCTCACCATTGAAAGAATGGTGGAGGATTATATGAGTGACCGCATCCAAGTAGGCACGTCAGACAGTCCGTACGTATACTGGCAGGAAAAAGAGGCAATTTGGAGGCCCTTGCACAAACTGGCTTTATTCTACCTAAGTTGCCCTCCCACAAGTGTGTACTCCGAAAGAGTGTTTAGTGCCGCCGCTCACCTTGTCAGCAATCGGCGTACGAGGTTACTTCCAGAAAATGTGGAGAAGATGATGTTCATTAAAATGAATTATAATCAATTCCTCCATGGAGACATTCACCAGCAGCAATTGCCTCCACAAAGTACACAGGGAGCTGTGATGGTAGATTCCAGTGGGGACGAATTGATAATCTGTGAGGAGGGGGATGTACACGGTGATGAATCGGAGGATGATGATGAGGTGGACATCTTGCCTCTGTAGAGCCAGTTTGTGCAAGGAGAGATTAATTGCTTCTTTTTTGGTGGGGGTCCAAACCAACCCATCATTTCAGTCACAGTCGTGTGGCAGACCCTGTCACTGAAATGATGGTTTGGTTAAAGTGTGCATGTCCTGTTTATACAACATAAGGGTGGGTGGGAGGGCCCAAGGACAATTCCATCTTGCACCTCTTTTCTCTTTCATTTTTCTTTGAGTCATGTGCTGTTTGGGGTGGTGTTTTTTGGAAGGGCCATCCTGCGTGACACTGCAGTGCCACTCCTAGATGAGCCAGGTGTTTGTGTCGGCCACTAGGGTCGCTTATCTTAGTCACACAGCTACCTCATTGCGCCTCCTTTTTTTCTTCTTTGCGTCATGTGCTGTTTGGGGAGTATTTTTTGGAAGGGCCATCCTGCGTGACACTGCAGTGCCACTCCTAGATGGGCCAGGTGTTTGTGTCGGCCACTAGGGTCACTTATCTTAGTCACACAGCTACCTCATTGCGCCTCTTTTTTTTCTTCTTTGCGTCATGTGCTGTTTGGGGAGTATTTTTTGGAAGGGCCATCCGGCCTGACACTGCAGTGCCACTCCTAGATGGGCCAGGTGTTTGTGTCGGCCACTAGGGTCGCTTAGCTTACTCACACAGCTACCTCATTGCGCCTCTTTTTTTCTTTGCGTCATGTGCTGCTTGGGGAGTGTTTTTTGGAAGGGCCATCCTGCGTGACACTGCAGTGCCACTCCTAGATGGGCCAGGTGTTTGTGTCGGCCACTTGGGTCGCTGAGCTTAGTCACACAGCTACCTTATTGCGCCTCTTTTTTTCTTTGCGTCATGTGCTGTTTGGGGAGTGTTTTTTGGAAGGGCCATCCTGCGTGACACTGCAGTGCCACTCCTAGATGGGCCAGGTGTTTGTGTCGGCCACTTGGGTCGCTGAGCTTAGTCATCCAGCGACCTCGGTGCAAATTTTAGGACTAAAAATAATATTGTGAGGTGTGAGGTGTTCAGAATAGACTAAAAATGAGTGGAAATTATGGTTATTGAGATTAATAATACTTTGGGATCAAAATGACCCCCAAATTCTATGATTTAAGCTGTTTTTTAGGGTTTTTTGAAAAAAAACACCCGAATCCAAAACACACCCGAATCCGACAAAAAAAATTCGGTGAGGTTTTGCCAAAACGCGTTTGAACCCAAAACACGGCCACGGAACCGAACCCAAAACCAAAACCCGAAAAATTTCCGGTGCACATCTCTACTCTCAGCTACCTAAATAATATGGTTGTGTTACAGAGCTAATGGGAAATGGGAGGTAGTTGATGCAGAGGACTGGTGGTAGTCTCAGGTGAAGTGGGACAGGCCAAAGTGAATAGGAAGGTTTTAAGTGTGCAGGTCATTCCTTGTCAAGTGATCCACTGCAAATTACCAGAACATAACAGGCTTTTATTTTTAATACCACATTAGTAGGTACTCAACATTTAAATGTCACAGGCTCATATATTTAAAAACAGATTTTCAAAAATAAAATAAGGTTTACATTTTCAAAAAATCTGTGTTTATTCCTAGATGTTTTAAGATTGTCCATACGACATTTGAAGTTGGGATCTCAATGTTATCTTGCATTCTATTGTATTCCTGATCTAGCACTATATTGCAGTCAGATATGAAAAATATCAAATAACATACTAAAAGCAGTGGGATCAGAGTATGCTTGTGGATGCAAACATAATATACTATAGCCTACCCAGATAGAGTACAACAAATATTCAAGAGATCCTTTTATATTATAGTCACATAATATAATTATATACACGGCTAGCTACTAGTTACTTTATTTCTAACTATAAATCATGGTTCATATATTTTTTACTTTTTGAAGATAGTTCTTTATGACATTGGCTAAATGTTAAGGGGGGAACACACGGAGCGATGTTCAGCTAATTTCTAAGCAATGTGACTAGACGAGCAATCTGACTAGATTGCTTAGACATTAACTGAACATCGTTCCATGTGTAGGGGTGCCGGCGACAGCCGGTGCTAGATTAGCCTGCATGCAGGCACAATCTAGCAGGTTGCTCATTTCACCGCTGTTGTTGTCCTGCTTCAGAATAAATTTGGAGCCAATCAGTAGCCTCACTGATGGTATTGCATGAAAGATAAGTACCTGCCTGTATTTTAGTTCACGTGCCACGGAGCACGTGCCTGCGATCACTTTACTTTAATTTGCTGTTGCCCATTATGCTAATGCGCATGTGCAGTTCCCTCTCCCGATACCTACCTAGCTTTAGGCTACAATGACAACTCTATCATCAGATGGTGTTAGATGGTGTATAAAGCAGTCCCCATACTGTAGGTTTCTTAGATATCTTCTGCAGTCCCCTGTAGATACATCCAGGCGATACATAATATTTGCATGTATCCCGTGAGGTGTATACGATGTATATCCTTCAAATATTAATCAGCTGCTACATATAATTTTATAGAACGTACTTCTCCACTCTTTTCACTGCTTCATGAATAGAGCCTTTAAATATGAACACTGCCCCCTCAATTAAAAACTCTGACACATATCCCCCCTACTGACAACTCTCACCATTCCCACACGGACAACTCCTTCACAGAGACACCTCTACGGCTCCCCTTCCAAGCTGACACTGTCACCTCTCTCACACACACACATCTCCCACACACAGACTAGCGGCACACATACTATATATGCAGTCCCCCTCCCCCCCGATACTGACAACTCCTTCACACACACATCTCCCCCCACACACTGACAGCACACACACACAAATCCCCTCCTCCACACTAATAACTGTCACAGACTTCATCACAGTGCCTCAGCAGGATTCAGCTCACTGCACAGGTTCCACAGCAGCCCTGTGGTGGTCACACAGCAGCAACCGGGTCTTCTCTCTTCACAGGACCTCGGTCAGGTAAGCAGAATGCAGTGCACCAGTGTTTGAGGCCACGCCCAACGGTAGGATGCGCTGCTGTAGTGTGCTCAGCAGTGAAGCACTGTCGGGCACCACCGGGTGACTGTAATTAAATATGACTGCAATTAAATATGGCTGCCCGCTGGTGGCGGACAAGAGCCAGCGCCGGCAGGGTGACTGCAGTTGCCCGCCATGCTGGGACTCAGAGTGTCAGCAACCTCACAATTATAGCAATGTACTGGCCCAGGGGTCAGGTGGCACCATGTCCCTATGCCCAGCCTGCCACTGCCTCTAACATTTGAATGGGCAATACTTGGCATCTTTCCTGAAGGCACTCGAGTAGCGCCAAAGGGTATGGCTAAAATATCTATCCTGCAACTCTGGATACAACATGCATCCCCTCTGTTTTCTCTTTTTGTAGATACAATATGCTTTTTCATATTTTTAGAATGGAATGGTTAAAGGCCTCGCTACAGAAGGAGAGGTTTAATGAGTGATTTTTTGAAACATGGAAAAGTTATATGGACCTTGTACATTATGGTATGAAATGCATGTATGTATGCTCAAGATCCTGCAGTTTGTTTTTGTCGATATTATGGTGGATCAGCACCTTGGTGGAGCTATCTTTTTTTGTTTTTTTGTTTTTACAAATGGATGGAAGGAAGGTGGAGAATGTGGATCCAGGTTCACACCATTTTCCCAGACTTGTCTCTGGGTTGACACCAGTTTTGAACAACCTGTACTGTTCATTTAATATTGTTATGATTAGATATATGTACTTGCTGTGTGTTCTATTTTAATCATATGGAAAATACATCTTTGTTGACTGATATGTGATTGTCATGCATCTATAAAGAAAATATTTTTTATCAAAAAGGATAGCAGTGTGAGTAGCATTCTGTGTTTGTCTGTCTATCCTTGGGAGCGCCGGTTCTCCTAGCAGTGCAAGGCCCATGATACACCTCAGTGTAAAAGCACTATGTACATAATTGATAATTGGATGGCTGTAACTTTATGCTGATGATGATCATTCACCCATTCAGTGAAGATCGCAGTCACTCTAGATGTTCACTTTCCTGTTGTGTAGAGGGAGAACACGTTGTGAGCGTTTGTCTTAATAGTCTCCACGTTCGTTTTCTCCAATCATCTGGTCACTGAAAAAATGGTATAATTCCACAAAGTCACAGCTCAAGGTGAAAGCAGTAAGTACCATTGCGAGGGCCATTGTTTACTCTTCTATACTAAAAACTGTGACTTAGCAGGCGAGAGAGGTAATTATTCTGGTAAAATGTATTAAAATGATAGTATAATATAATTTTCAAATAATGATAAGTAGAGCCAGTGGTATCACAAGCCAGATGCGGGGGGTGCGGCCCGCACCTGGTTGTCACCCTTGGAAGGGGTGACACCAAAGTGCCAGCTCTTCTGCAGAGACAGGAGTTGGGGGCTGCAGTGTGATATTCTCCTGCAGCACTCAGCTCCTGTCACAGATGAGAGTTGGCACTACACACAGCCCAGTCCCCGGGGGAAACTAGCATCTCCAGGAATGTTGGACAACCCCCCCTTGAGTGACAGAACAGAGATCCCCGTGAGGCCCAGCACCTTTTTATTAGGCCATATCTTCTTTTTGGGCAGTCGCGTCTCTGCCACGGGGGGAGTAATGCAGAGTGCTCACTGGGTGTCACTACACCTGGTGATGCCACTGAGTAGAGCAAAATTAAAAGTGAAGGTACTGGATGACAGGTCACACTGTAGTACAAAACTAATGTGAATGCCTTACTCCATTGTGCCATTTACTTGAATGTAATAAGGGTAAAAAGCTGAAGAACAAATTGGAAGATGAAATGATAGATAGCTTTTTTTATAAATAGGGGATTGTAGTTTAAAGGGCCGCAGATATTGTCAACACTTTCTGTGCACAACTCCTATAATTGAAAACACTCTTATAGCTGAACAGCAATCTACAGTAAAGGGGGGTACACACGGAGCGATAATCTAAGCAATCTGACTAGATTGCTTAGATTTTCATCAAGATCGCTCCGTGTGTAGCCCTAACAGCTGGGTGAGATGAGCGGCCCCCCCGTCTCCCCCCGCACGCTCAGCACAGATCGCGCTGTGCTGAGCGGCGGGAGAGATGTGTGCTGAGCGGTTCGCTCAGCACACATCTCTCCCGCATCGGCCCGTCTATATGGGCCTTATCAGTACAACTATCTTAAAGAAAAAAGGAAGCTGTTATCAGATTAGACATCTCAGTAAAGGACTCTTTTGTGGTGCATAATGAAGTCCAGTGTTTTAATAAAAAAAAAAAAATTGGATTGCAAAGAGCGACAATATCGCTCAGTGCAGTCTAGTACAAGGATCCAGGGATCTAGTACAGGGATAAAGACTAAATCAAATACAAAGGTTTTGTATTCATTTCAGAGTGCTAATCTATACAGTAGCTGTATGCTACACTTATTTCTTAGACAACTGATTTCATTCCTTATAGTAATGTGATGCCAACATTACAAAATGTTTTCTACGTATCTGATGGGTAAGTTGCACTGGATAAGAACAAAAGAAAACTTTACAACTAGCCCATAGCAACCGGTCAGATGTTTTCTTTTCATATTCTAAACTATACTTGATAACTGATAACTGGAATCATATAGGTAGCTATAGTCAACACCTCCACTTTTCAAAATCAATGGTTTGTAAATACATGCAAGTCCAAGTCAATGCCAACATCAGATACCTGGATTTTCCTGTTTGAACTATGTCACATTAATTCACTGTGATGGGTTATAATTGCCCAAATAAAATAATTTATCAGGTTTTTATTTTCATTTTCAGAAAAAGACCATTCACCAATTACAAAATAAAGCACCCATAAGTATTGCAGTCTCCAAGGTATAAGACAGTTAATGAAACCAATTTCTGAAAAGAAAATAGCTATTAAGAAAATAAAAAGACCTAATATATTGTCAAATTTTTTCAAAAACATGTTTGATATTTCACTGCAATATAGGCCAAAATCAGAAATTTGCATGTTACCATAAACATAAATTCATCTAATTACAAGATCCCATTGAGATCCCGACTGAAATTTGGCACGGACAATCTTAAAACACTAAGGAATAAATACAATTTTGAACCATATGTTCCTTTCAAAATCCTTGAGTGCCCTTGAAATGTTGACTTCTTAAACCAAATCCTGTGGTACAGTATATCAAATTAAAGCCTGTTTTTTGCTGTTGTTTTTTTAAATATCCCAGTCCTGTCCTGAGAAATTGATGAAATTAGGTTTTGTATGCTCACAAGTACCAATATTTTGAGATTATTGACATTTTCCAAACCCTTACAAACTACATTAGATAAAAATTCAAAATTCATGATTTGTAGTCAGCTTTAATGTTTCATTTAGTATACAGAGTGTAATAAAATTGGGAAACCTAGGTAAAAAAAAAAGTCATATAAAATTGGATCAGTTGATGTTGAACAACCCATTTGCTCAAAAGGTTGGAGGTTGGGCAATAGTGTGGTAAGGTGGGAAGGGAGTTAAGTAGGGACTAACCTGGGAGAAATATTGGAGGTAGTAGTGAGAGCATACTGTATGTCAGTTGGAGAGCAGAGTGGATGAGCTGGAATATATCTTGTGAAAAAGTTAGATATGTATGAAGGGACGGAATCGGAATCCAGGCACTTGGGATGATGGTGGTCAGATACTGTGTATTCATCCCAGTAGCCCGGAGGCATGTTGGAGTTTGGTGTATAAACACGGATTGCTTAATTATATAGATATCTGGCCTACAGGCCCTGGGGACCACAATGAATTGACTTGGCTCCTGCTATGATGTGTGACAAGGCCGGTGGGTCAAGGTCAAACTCATAAGATTCAGCTGTATGCGGCATGCAGAATCAGCGTTCACCGGCAGGTTCCATCTCGCAGTCCAGCAGCAGCGGGTACACCATCACTTGCTGCAGCACAGGCTTAGCGGTACCAAGCAGGGCTATCCTGTCCCCTATTGCAGGTGTTAGCATGGCCACAGGGGCAGATCATATTAACTCTGCAGCAGCAGCAGATGCGCCACTGAGCTCCATTAGAAGAGCAGCGGCCACACTTGGATTCCGCTGTGAACCACACAGGTGCTGCTGTACATTCAGATACCTCTTCAGGGCTTGGAGCCCGGTCTCTCCATTGCCTCTGCTAGTTACACCCCTGCCGACATGCAGAATCCTGACACCTGCTAGGTGAGTATTGTGTCCCTCTAAGAATGAGGAGTCTTTAGTGCAAGATGTGACTGTATAAGCATATGGATGGAAGCGTAGCACTGAGATGTCATAAGTACCACCACCTCACCCGTGCGTCCTGGACAGTGGTACTGCTTGCACACTCCTAGTTACAGCCCTGCATTTATTTATTTATTTATGTATTTATTATTTATTTATTAACAATATCTCTACCAATATCTGTATCACTGTTTACAACACCATCATCTCCCCCGTTCCCCAACTCCGCTGCTTGGGTGCCAATCTTGACTCCTCCCTCTCCTTTGCACCCCACATCCAAGCTCTGGCACAATCCTGTCGGTACTAGCTATGCAACATTGCTCGCATCTGGCCATTTTTTTCCCAGAATGCAACTAAACTTATCATCCACTCACTGGTCAGCTCACTGCTCAACTACTGCAACGTTCTCCTCACTGGCCTCACTTGCTCCCATCTTGCTTATCTCCAATCTGTCCTCAACTCTGCAGCTAGGCTTATCTTACTCTCCCGCCACTCCACATGTGCCACTCCCCTTTGACAAAATCTGCACTGGCTCCCATTCCCCTACAGAATCCTCTTCAAACTCCTCACCCTCACATACAAGGCCATCTCTAATTCCACTGCTCCCTACATCTCCAACCTCCCCTCCCTTCATACTCACTCCCGCCCTTACGGTCGGCCAATGACCGTCACTTCTCCTCTCCTTGGTCACTGTTTTCCATGCTCGAGTTCAAGATTTTGCTCGTGCTGCACTCCTTTAGTGGAACGCCCTCTCCCCCCCCCGCTCCTTTAGACTCACCCCGACCTTGCAAAGCTTCCAACGGGCACTGAAAATCCACCTATTCATCAAAGCGTACCCTTCCAATGTGTAACCTAGTCCTGAGGCTGCTCCTCCATCCTTGACCATCTCTGCTTTGCTTACACCCTGCCATCAGGCTACCTCCCACCGGCTTGCACCTTATGTCATCCGTCTGTTGTCCCTTCCTACTAGATTGTTAGCTCTTCAGAGCAGGGTCCTCTTCCTTTTGTTGTCAAAGCCCTCTTCTCGACACATTTGACTCACAGCTCTCTCCTACTCAGCGATCATCTTTGCCCACTTTTTCTCCTGCTGGTAAAGGCTCATCTCTATCTATGGCCACCAGCTCTTAGTAGTCCGTTGATCACTCACTCGCTACTCACATCTAAGCTGTATTATGCTTTGAGAATTGTGGTGCTCTTTGTTACCTGTACTCTATTTTTGTTATTTATTTACTGTAATGTTAAGTTTTGTCTCCCTGTACTGGCCTTTGTACGGTGCTGCGAAACACTTGTGGCGCCTTATAAATAAAATATAATAATAATAACAGTTTATTATATAGTGCAGCATATTCTGTTGCGCTTTACAATTAGAACAACAGTAATAGAACAAAACTGGGTAAAAATAGACAGACATAGAGGTAGGAAGGCCCTGCTCGCAAGCTTCCAATCTATAGGGAAATAGGCATTGATATATAAGGATAGATGCTACCTATTTCATAATGGTCCACCAGATTGCTAGGTTGTTAATGGGTTGTACGTTATGATCACCCAGCAATGTTGGCCAAGGGCCAGGACAGTGTGAGAGTAAAGAAAGACAAGATATGTGATGTTATGTGTACTGTATAGAGAGGATGTAATTAGATAGGGAAGCACATTACACTTGCACATTACAGATTTTTCACATCTACAGTCTTACTCTACATAAGGTTCTTCTTGGATATTTATTTACTGGAGCAATCTGTGATTTTAGTTGATCGTTAAATGTTTGAACTGTTGCTGGTTCCTTATTATAATGTTCTCCTCGCTTGTGATTAATGATAGAAAACTGACCTAAGGTAGACTCCGAAGTAGAGGTTACAGTAGAGAAGGATGCATGTGTATTTTATGGCTCACCAGGACTCATTAGTGATACATTTCTCAGCACTGAGTATTACTATAACACAGGTCAGCAACCCTGTACAATTAAGTAATACAGACATCAATTTTCCAGCATATCTGCTTGAAAAATAGGCACATTCCATAGTACAGCACTGTTACTCTGTACTAGCCAGAGCAATGCATTGTGGGAATTGTACCTTTTGTTCGTGTATTGTTTTGTTTCTTTTTTTAGGTTATACAACCAATTTTGATTGGTAAAATTAATGTTTATATTAGCACTGTTCTACAACTTATGTATGCTAATTAAAAAAAAAATACTATTAAGGCAGAAAAATTGCTTAACCTTAAAGTGCCAATTACATTTTTAAGTATGTAAATAGTAGACTACTAATATATAAAATAAAATAAAAAATGCATCTATGCATCAGTGCTGTCCTTTCTAATCTGTCACCCTATGCCCAGGTCTACATGACCTTCCTATTGGAAGTCCTACCTGCCAGTTACCCGCACGATTGGCAGTCCCATTGGAAGGTGCTTCCTCCCTCTGGGACTGCCAGACCGGGCTGCGACTAGCAGAGAGCTGGCTTCCTGTAGGAATGGCTAACAGAAGCCCCCCTACCCAAAAAAGTTAGGAGCCGTTGCTGGTATAAGTAAAGTAAGGCAAAGCACATGAGGAAATAGGGCCCTGCTCATGAAAGCTTACTTTCTCAAGGGTGGACAGAGACACAGATAAGGAAGACAGCATTGAACAGAGGGATTGCTGTGAGTCGAGCAGGGAGCAAGAGTGAGATAGGCAGTTATATAGAAGTCATTTAATTAGTTTTGAGGCAAAGGGAGAAGAAAATAGGGAGAAGTGGAGAGGCTGGGTTAAAAGATTGTTGATGTAAGTAGGTATTTAAAGGAGTATCAATATGTGATAATGGTGAGAGGAAATGTTAAAGAGGTTAGTTTGGGATAGCTCTAACTCCATGGGTGCCAATGCACATTGTTATTTTGGAAGCTGCCACTAGGTGTACCCACAATGTGACTAAAGAGAGAAAAGCCAGCCACATAACTAGGAGTTACTGGTTGGGCATGCACATGTGAGACTGGGAGATGCTGAGGAGCAAAGTGAGGTGTCATATGTCAGAGAGAAAAAGAGAAGGGACATAACGATAAAGATGAAGTGGTGACAAGCACCACTAAGTACCCACTGATGAAGTGCTGAGGGATTGCTGCAAAAGTGTCAGTAGTGTAAGGCTGAGGGCCAGAGATAGTATGCTAGCACTGGGATCTCCAGCATAGACCCGTTGAGGATGTGTGTAAGAGCTTTGTGAGGGAGACATCCCTACTGAGATACTGAGTACAAATAAACACTACTGATAACTATTTAAGCACTATTAAGAGTAAATGAGAGATACTGAGAACCATTGAATGATACTGAGAATTTGAGAGTTGTTGAGAGATATTGAGATCTGCTGAAATATTAAATGTATAGTAAGTATATTAAGAAGCATATTTCAAATACTGTGTAATCCTGACTTGTGCAAAATACTGCTTTAAAAATCTGTATGTGCTGACAGCATAACATACATCTGTTTTGAACTACTAGTGCAACAGTGCCTGAGATTAACAGGACTGGGCTTTTGATACTATGAAACTGGTAATGATAATTGCCATATTGAAATATTAAAAGTGTAACTGTGTTTATTTTGCCTAAAACAAAAAAAAATCAAAGCTATTGTTCTCTGGAATCAGGAAAGACCAGCATTAGATGCTTATCCTATTATTGTGCCTATTGTGGATTACAAATATCCACCGACAGAGTACTCAAATGACTGAAATTTGTGTGCACCTTTAAATAAATAACTAAACCATTTGGTGTTTTTGCTAAATCTGCTGAACTAGATGATTCATCGCTGCTCTTCACACCGTCGTGAGGGGCTACGCCCCCTTAACCTTTGCACACTCTTGTGGCGTTCAATAGTAGTATTATATGGAGTATTACCTCCAATCATAATTGTGTGAGTGGTTAAATATTGCACAGACAAAGGTCGTGCGATGGTTAAGGGGTCATAGCCCCTTGCAACGGCGTGAAGAGCGCACGCAGGGCCTGATGAATCACCTAGTAGGTGCTGTGGTTGGCGGAGTGGTGGGTGCAGGGGAGACACGGATGGGGGAGGGGGGGCAGGGGTGCCACGGGTGGGGGAGGGGCAGGTGCGGTGGTGGGGGAGGGGCAGGTGCCGCGGCTGGGAGTCCGAAACCACCGCAGGTGGGGCGGGTGCAGGGGTACTGCGGGTGGGGAAGGTGCAGGTAATGCTAGGCTGCTTTCCTCCCTTTGGCAGTGTCTCTCCCGGAGACTCGCACAGCAGCCAATCACTATTGTTAGCGCCAGTGTCCCAATGCACACATTACAGGGAAGAAAATGCACTCAATAAACTACAGCTCCCAGCAGTCCTTAGCGCCTAAATGCTTCAGTGCTAAGGGTTGCTGGGAGCTGTAGTTTATGTAGTGCGTATACTTCCCTGTAATGCGGCGCCATGGGACACCGGCGCTAACAATAGTGACTGGCTGGCAGAACTGACTGACTCGCTGAATCAATGTAAAAGGTGAAAGTGCTGTGCAGTGACAGCGTCCAGACATTACCCTCCGCAGTATCACCCACTCTATCCATTACATTAGCCATCTCTTGGGCTTCCAGGCCGGCAGCCCAGGTGCTGTGTTGCGGAGTCAGGGCCTCTGGGGATCTGTGCGCGGCTGTGGCGGGGAGGCACTTCTGTGACATCATGCGCAGAGGAGGCTCCGGGGCTCAGAATATGCAGCGCTGGGAGGGCTATGAAAGCCTTCAGCTGCACCGCTTTCATACACATCTATGCCGGTGGCCGCAGCAGCTTTTGTTCCACGTGCGCCGCGGCTAGGGAGTGGGGTTTGTTGATGCCGGAGGGGGCAGGCGCACTGGCAGCAGGACATAAGGGGTCATTCCGACCTGATAGTAGCTGTGCTAAATTTAGCACAGCTACGATCACTTACACTGACATGTGGTAGGATGCCCAGCACAGGGCAAGTCCGCCCCGCATGTCATGACGGCCCCCCCCCCTTCCCCGCACAAGTACAAAAGCATCGCACAGCAGCAATGCTTTTGTACTTGAAGAGTAACTCCCAGCCAGCGCAGCTCCTGCGGCTGGACGGGAGTTACTCGTCGCTGGCCGGGTCGCAGAGGATGCGTGTGACGTCACACAGCCGCTGCGGCCTGCCCACCTCACGGTCTGGCCACGCCTGCATTGGCCGTACCGCGGACACAAAACGGTGAGCAAACGCCGCCGTGCCGCTCCCTCCTGCCCAGCGACCGTCTCTGCCTGTCAATCAGGCAGAGGTGATCGCTGAGCAACGACAGCCGTCGGCTGTCAGCCATGTGCGGGTGCACTGCGGCACCGGACCCATGAGCAGTTCTGACCTTATTGCTGTACTGCGATGAACTGCAGCGAGCGATCAGGTCAGAATGACCCCCATATGATGCTGCAGTAAAAGGATTTTTTCCCCCCTATCTAAAGCACAGAGACTTGCTGCAGATGCAGTGGCATACCCTCCAGCTGGGGTGGTCTTCAGTATGCCGAGTGTCGGGATCCCGGTGCACAGTATACTGGCGCCGGAATCCCGACAGCCAGCATACCGACAGATTTTTGCCCTCGTGGGGGTCCACGACCCCCTGGAGGGAGAATAAATAGCGTGGCGAGCGCAGCGAGCCCGCAAGGGGCTCATTTGCGCTCGCCACGCTGTCGGTATGCTGGCAGTCGGGCTCCCGGCGCCGGTATGCTGGCCGCCGGGAGCCCGGCCGCCGGCATACCATACTACACCCCTCCAGCTGGACCTTGTTGGCAGGTACAGTCCCTTTTTTATGGTCTGTACCAATGTTTGGCTCTCCAAACTTCCACTGAAAGTATAGTGAAAGGGGCATTTTCAAATTCGTAGCGATTTTTATGTGTAAATTGTTGGAGGGTATGTTGCTGCAGATGCAGTGGCCTGTTTTAGGGTGTGGAGCTGGAGCTGCAGCTCCATCAGCCCCACTGTTAATCCTGATCTGAGAACACACAGCAGCCAAAGGACAGAGCCTCCCATTGGATGTAACCTGTGTGGGAGGGTATTTTTCGCCCAATCAGCTGTGGACTGGGTGTGATAGACCTGCTGCTAACCCAATGAGAGCTCCTAACCACGCCCAGCATTACCCACACAGTCACAGAGTGACAGATCTGGGCAATTATATCTGCTGAATAATAATCTGTGTTGCTGTTACCTTATATCTGTATTTTGCAAAGGTTATTGTGTGTTTAAAGTACAGTATATTGAGACAATTGAGAAACTGCTTATCCCTAGTTATAGTCAAAGAGGTACTGCAGAAGTTAAGATACAAAATCCCATTTAACTATTAGAAAGAGTTATTGCCCATTGCTTATTCATTACTGTATTGCAAACTACAGTTTTGAAACTGTTATATTCCTTTTGTGTTGCAATTTCTTGTCATATGCTCATTATTTTCATCATACAGTGACCCTCCCTGGTCCTAAATACTCTTGCCCTAAATTAATAAATATACTTGATAATTCTGTTTATCTAGACTGTTACATTATGTAATTTTACTGTGTGTATAGGGCGCAGCCTATCTGCTAAAGACTGAGGTGGATAAAGCTTGTGGAGTCATTGGCAAAGAAGAAGGAAGATCCACTGGAGCCAGGGGCGTAGCCAGAACTTACTGGGCCTCATAGCAACATTTTGAAGGGCCCCTGTCCTGTTAGTTTTATGCCCCATAATAGTGCCCTAGTTCATTTTCTTGACCATAGTAGTGCCTTAGTTAATGTTATGTTCCATAGTAGTGTGCTAGTATATTTTAGGAACCACAGTAGTGCTCTAATTCACATTATGTCACATTGAAGGGCTGCCTGTACACATTATGCAACACAATTCACATTATGATACAGTTCATATTATGCCACACTATAGTGCCTCCACTTTATATTGTGCCACATTACAGTACTTTATATTATGTAACAGTATAATGACCTCTAGTTCATTTTATACCACATTACAATGAGCAGATCCAGGTGACCAATATAAATAGATATATTGTAGCCCCCAAGGTAAAAGTTTGTAAGAGCCCTGGCCCCCTATGTATCTGCCAACGGTGAAAAATGTATACTGTACAACACATTTAATTTTGACAGGGAGGTGGGCCCTTCTCAGGTCTGGGCCCCATAGCAGCTGCACTACCTGCACCTATGGTAGCTACGCTCTTGACTGGAGCTGCTGTCTCAGTTGTAAGGTGCAATTTATATCTAACTTATCTGTGCCAACACCAGTAACACCAATCAGGATACCACATGTAGTGGGAGATAGGGAGCAGTGAATTTAGTGATAATAGAGTAGTGGGGGATTTTTTTAAAGAGAGATGATGAGCTCAGTGCAAAGATTTTATCCTTGGTTAAATTAGAAAGAATGAACCAAGCTTGGATTGGGAAATGTAGGACAATGTGCGTGTGGTGGATGGCATGAAGAGATATGACAAGAGAAATAGTGCTCTTGGCACTTAACCAAAACAAGAAAATGCCTATAATAAGAATAATGGGTTGTTAGTTAATGATATGTAACTCCCTTAATTGAAACCAATGCCTCCACCCTGTGATGCATTGACATTTTCACACAGGCAGTGATGTGAGGTGAGGTAAATGGCAGGGAGAGACAGAGTTATACACACATATATAAACCAGAGGGAAATTTGCTAAGTTTTGAGCAGAGATGTGCGGACAAGATAGGCAGGTGAGGCAATATTTTTAGCATAATTTTTATACTCAACATATAATAATAATAATAATAATAATAACATATGTATATAAACATATATATATATATATATATATATAGTAATAATAATTTTATATATATATATATATATTAGTGATGTGCACCGAAAATTTTTCGGGTTTTGTGTTTTGGTTTTGGATTCGGTTCCGCGGCCGTGTTTTGAATTTGGACGCGTTTTGGCAAAACCTCCCTGAAAATTTTTTGTCGGATTCGGGTGGGTTTTGGATTCGGGTGTTTTTTTACAAAAAAACCTCAAAAACAGCTTAAATCATAGAATTTGGGGGTCATTTTGATCCCATAGCATTATTACCGTCAATAACCATAATTTACACTCATTTCCAGTCTATTCTAAACACCTCACAATATTATTTTTAGTCCTAAAATTTGCACCGTGGTCGCTGGATGACTAAGCTAAGCGACCCAAGTGGCCGACACAAACACCTGGCCCATCTAGGAGTGGCACTGCAGTGTCAGACAGGATGGCACTTCAAAAAATAGTCCCCAAACAGCACATGATGCAAAGAAAAAAAGAGGCGCAATGAGGTAGCTGTGTGACTAAGCTAAGCGACCCAAGTGGCCGACACAAACACCTGGCCCATCTAGGAGTGGCACTGCAGTGTCAGGCAGGATGGCACTTCAAAAAAATAGTCCCCAAACAGCACATGATGCAAAGAAAAAAAGAGGCGCAATGAGGTAGCTGTGTGACTAAGCTAAGCGATCCAAGTGGCCGACACAAACACCTGGCCCATCTAGGAGTGGCACTGCAGTGTCAGGCAGGATGGCACTTCAAAAAAATAGTCCCTAAACAGCACATGATGCAAAGAAAAAAATAGGCGCATTGAGGTAGCTGTGTGACTAAGCTAAGCGACCCAAGTGGCCGACACAAACACCTGGCCCATCTAGGAGTGGCACTGCAGTGTCAGACAGGATGGCACTTCAAAAAATAGTCCCCAAACAGCACATGATGTAAAGAAAAAAAAGAGGTGCACCAAGGTCGCTGGATGGCTAAGCTAAGCGACCCAAGTGGCCGACACAAACACCTGGCCCATCTAGGAGTGGCACTGCAGTGGCAGACAGGATGGCACTTCAAAAAATTGTCCCCAAACAGCACATGATGCAAAGAAAAAAAAGAGGTGCACCAAGGTCGCTGGATGGCTAAGCTAAGCGACCCAAGTGGCCGACACAAACACCTGGCCCATCTAGGAGTGGCACTGCAGTGTCAGACAGGATGGCAGATTTAAAAAATTGTCCCCAAGCAGCACATGATGCAAAGAAAAAAACCAACTCACCATCAGAATCCTCCTTGTCAATTTCCTCCCCAGCACCAGCAACACCCATATCCTCATCCTGGTGTACTTCAACAGTGACATCTTCAATTTGACTATCAGGAACTGGACTGCGGGTGCTCCTTCCAGCACTTGCAGGGGGCGTGCAAATGGTGGAAGGCGCAATCTCTTCCCGTCCAGTGTTGGGAAGGTCAGGCATCGCAACCGACACAATTGGACTCTCCTTGGGGATTTGTGATTTAGAAGAACTGTGCTGTGCTTTTGCCATCTTAACTCTTTTAAGTTTTCTAGCAGGAGGATGAGTGCTTCCATCCTCATGTGAAGCTGAACCACTAGCCATGAACATAGGCCAGGCCCTCAGCCGTTCCTTGCCACTCCGTGTCGTAAATGGCACTTTGGCAAGTTTACGCTTCTCAGACGATTTTTATTTAGATTTTTGGGTCATATTACTAAGCTTTATTTTTTTGGATTTTACATGCTCTCTACTATGACATTGGGCATCGGCCTTGGCAGACGACGTTGATGGCATTTCATCGTCTCGGCCATGACTAGTGGCAGCAGCTTCAGCACGAGGTGGAAGTGGATCTTGATCTTTCCCTATTTTACCCTCCACATTTTTGTCCTCCATTTTTTAATGTGTGGAATTATATGCCAGTAATATATCAATAGCAATGGCCTACTACTATATATACTGCGCACAACTGAAATGCACCACATGTATGGATGGATAGTATACTTGACGACACAGAGGTAGTTAGAGCAGTGGCTTCTGTACCGTACTGCTATATATAAAGTTATACTGGTGGTCAGCAAACTGTGCAAAACTGAAATGCACCACAGGTATGGATGGATAGTATACTTGACGACACAGAGGTAGGTAGAGCAGTGGCCTTCTGTACCGTACTGCTATATATAAAGTTATTCTGGTGGTCAGCAAACTGTGCAAAACTGAAATGCACCACAGGTATGGATGAATAGTATACTTGACGACACAGAGGTAGGTAGAGCAGTGGCCTTCTGTATCGTACTGCTATATAGTATATACTGGTGGTCAGCAAACTGTGCAAAACTGAAATGCACCACAGGTATGGATGGATAGTATACTTGACGACACAGAGGTAGGTAGAGCAGTGGACTACTGTACCGTACTGCTATATATATAGTTATACTGGTTGTCAGCAAAATTCTGCACTGTCCTCCTACTAGTATATATATACTACAATGCAGCACAGATATGGAGCGTTTTTCAGGCAAAGAACGTATAATACTGGTGGTCACTGGTCACTGGTCAGCAAAACTCTGCACTGTCCTCCTACTATATAATACTACTGGTCCCCAGTCCCCACAATAAAGCAATTAGCACACTGAGCACAGATATTTCAGCACACTGAGCACAGTCAGATATGGAGCGTTTTTCAGGCAGAGAACGTAGATATTTGCACTTGCAGCACACTGAGCACAGATATTTGCAGCACACTGAGCACAGATATTTGCAGCACAATTTGCAGCACACTGAACATATAAACTGAGAGGACACCAGCCACGTCCTCTCACGATCATCTCCAATTCACGAGTGAAAAATGGCGGCGACGCGCGGCTCCTTATATAGAATACGAATCTCGCGAGAATCCGACCGCGGGATGATGACGTTCGGGCGCGCTCGGGTTAACCGAGCAAGGTGGGAGGATCCGAGTTGCTCGGACCCGTGCAAAAAAAGGTGAAGTTCGGGCGGGTTCGGATCCCGAGGATCCGAACCCGCTCATCACTACTATATATATATATATATTTATTTATATATATATATATATATATATATATATAATATGCTCAAAAGTATTCTCTGGAGTATACTGGAGAATGACAGGAGAGGCTATGCGGCAGTACGGATGTTGTAATGGTTAGCGTTACTGCCTCACAGCACTGAGGTCATGGGTTCGATTCCCACCTTGGCCATAACTGTGTTGAATATTGGCCCTCATTCCGAGTTGATCGGTCGCAAGGCGAATTTAGCAGAGTTACACACGCTAAGCCGCCGCCTACTGGGAGTGAATCTTAGCTTCTTAAATTTGCGACCGATGTATTCGCAATATTGCGATTACTAACTACTTAGCAGTTTCAGAGTAGCTCCAGACTTACTCTGCCTGTGCGATCATTTCAGTGCTTGTCGTTCCTGGTTGACGTCACAAACACACCCAGCGTTCGCCCAGGCACTCCCACCGTTTCCCCGGCCACTCCTGTGTTTTTTCCGGAAACGGTAGCGTTTTCAGCCACACGCCCCTGAAACGCCGTGTTTCCGCCCAGTAACACCCATTTCCTGTCAATCACATTACGATCGCCGGAGCGAAGAAAAAGCCGTGAGTAAAAATACTTTCTTCATAGTAAAGTTACTTGGCGCAGTCGCAGTGCGAACATTGCGCATGCGTACTAAGCGGATTTTCACTGCGATGCGATGAAAAATACCGAGCGAACAACTCGGAATGAGGGCCATTGTCCCCATACTTGCGTGGGTTTCCTCCGGGTACTCCGGTTTCCTCCCACAATCCAAAAATATACTGGTAGGTTAATTGGCTCCCAACAAAAATTAACCGTAGCGTGAATGTGTCTGTGTGTACATGTGATAGGAAATATATATTGTAAGATCCACTGGGTCAGGGACTGATGTGAGTGGGCAAATACTCTCTGTAAAGCGCTGCGGAATATGTGTGCGCTATATAAATAACTGTCAATAAATAAATACCTCATCTAATTGCATGTCACTGCACACAGGTAAAGAAAAAAAAACCTGAAAAAATATGAAGCACAATAAGGTATAACCGGGAATTGAATCAAATATATAAATTTTATAGGCAGAGAATTGTGTGATACAAAAGATCAAATATAAAAAAGAAAAGAAAAGAAAAAATTAAAAAACAATTAATTAAGAATGGTACAGTATATTGTATACACAATTATTCAGAGGTGCTGTCACCCAATATTACACTTCATACTTAAGTATACTGATAAACACAAAGGACATTATCAATCAATTATAGTAATATAATTATAATAATCGCTCAGCTGTTCCATGGAGTGGAGTGTCGTGAAGATGGTTCTTACTTGTGTCTATAGCACAATCTGTTTCGCCAAGTATTAACAGTGATCAGCACAGTTTACATGCTTGTCCATAGTGAGTGACATGTTTTGTTCTGAGTGTCTGAACATTTTCCAAGTGTAGTGGACATGTTGGGGCTTGGTCTTAAATACTAAACTTTGGGTTATATGAACCGCACATATTTAAGTAGTATTGATTTAACACTTTCAATAATAACACTTCTAAAACAAAACTAATTAATGGAGATTATTTTACATCTATCATCATGTACAATATATAAGTAAATCAGATTAGGTGAATTTAAATGAATATTATATAAATTATCTAATTAGTAAAAAGTTGTTAAACATTATATATCAATGCATCTCCCTAAGTTTTAATGACCTTTCTTCAAACTTTGATGTTTTTCATTTTTAATACAAATGTATGCATATTTTGCCCTCTTTCTACCAGATACATAAAAAACTACACTATGTAGACTTCCCCACTTCCACGCAAGCAAGCGAAATGGTGCGCTCTTGCTGCAGACACATGTTCTTGAAGCTATAAAACGGGGAGAGGGGCACTAATTAGATCATTTGCTTATGACATGGCTTGCTGGAGGAGTTAACTGGATTTGAAAAGATCTGTTATGGGACCTACACACTGGCAGATCCGCAGCCGAGCAGGCGACGGCGGATACGGTCGATGGGCGACCCGGCAGCGGGGAGGGGGAAGGGGTAGAGTGAAGTTTCTTCACTTCCCCTGTCACCCGGCACCATAGCACTGCATGCTAATATGGACAATCTCGTCCATATTGGCCTGCATACATAAGCGACGGGGCACCAACGATTAACGAGCGCGGGGCTGCTCATCGTCAATCATTGGTGCCTACACACTGCACAATATGAACGAGTTCTCGTTCATTAATGAATGAGAACGTTCATATCTTGCAGTATTATCTACCAGTGTGTAGGGCCTTTTAATCTATTTGCTGTCAGTGTCCAATCATTTGTCTACATAGTGTATAACTTATGTTAGACACTAATCACCTTAATAAGAAATAGCTAGAATCTTTTTTTATTGAAAGAAATCCGAGTACAGGTACACAAAATTGCAAAGACATAAGTAAGTACTGAACAGTCAGATAGTGATAAACTCACAAAATATCAGAGGAAACAAACCCGCTCTTAATAATTTTCTAAAGACAAAATAATATTTAGGAGAAAGAAAAGAGAAGATTAGAGATAGAATTAATAAAAAATATAGAATAAAGGGGGAGAGGGAGGGGAGCAGCAGAACATACAAGATTAACTAACGTTAACCGGAAAATACACCTGTGGGGAAAAAAAGCTAGGCCATAGTTGCGGTAGATAGGAGTTTTTATAAGCTTTGGTTGATTTGTATTCAAGCCATGGGAACCAAATAGCCGTGAATTCAGTATCTCTACCCATTGATAATAACAACAATAATTCTTCCATGCTTATAAAGTAATCAAATTTTAAGAAACAATATTTACGTGTAGGGGGACGGGGATTTCCACAATGCAGGAATCACCAATCTTACAGTATTGCTGAGGTGGCATAAAAGAGATCACTTGTAGGCAGAGACCGACATCGGGGAATGGCCCAACAACCAAAAAGCTGGACTAGTGGGGGTTATTGTATTTAAAATATATTGCAATATTTTAATAACATTGTCCTAAAAATCAGTCAAATGGGGCATTCCCACCACACGTGGAGCAATGTACCAACTGCAGAAGAACAGCGCATGTATTGGAAATGGAAGGGTACATGGCATCAAGAAGCAAGGGACACCTATAACAATGCATTAAGACTTTATATTGAGTCTCCGTGATCTGAATACAAAGAAAACTTGCATGCGCTATAAGAAATATAATTTCCCAATCCTTTTTGGGGATAGCTAGACCTAAGTCCCTTTCCCAGGCCAACACATAATCAGGAATAGTTGTAGAATGTGAACTTTGTAGTAACTTATAGAAAGTAGAGACTATATGGGTAGGAGGTTGAGGAGACAACCTTTCAAAAGGTGTCAAGTCTTTGGCAGCTAGTTTCAATCTATTATCTGTGTTCAGAAAGTGCCTAACTTGTAGATATTTCCAAAAATCATGTTGTGGGATATCCCATTTAATTTGGATCTCAGAAAATTATCTAACACAAGACGAAGTCACCAGCTGGCCAACCCTGAAGAAACTTACACCCGTCCATCTGGTAAAGTAGGAAAGAGGAAGACCTGGGGGTAAGCTGGGATTAGCCAAAAAGACGTCAGTGGGCCAAACTCAAAGGAAATAAATTCAGAACATCTCAAAAGTCTCCATAAGGTCAAAGTGGAGGTAATCGTCGGATGGGGACAAGGAGGTTTAGGTAGCCGGGAAAGCCAAGGGAATATCTCAGTGTGTTGTCGCATAGAAACTGCCTTCAATCACTGCCCATTGTTTAACATCTCTATTCCTTGTCCAATCCAGGATCCTGCTCAGAATGACAGCACAATAGTAAGTCTTTTTTTAAAATTCAATAATCTTTTATTGTTTTACCTTTTTCTTACAAAGACATACCAACCAAAAATAAAAAGGAACATAATGGCAGGTATAAAGAAACGTGCAGTATATAACCAGAGGTATGGCCAGGAAATTGACACAGAATATAGAACAGGACACACCATCTACTGTAGGTCAGGATATGCAATACACCTCATATAGAACAATCGCAAAAATATAGTAAAAAAGGCACATGAGCCATAGAAAAACACAAAAGTAGTGACACTGTAGACCAGAGGTTCTCAAACTCGGTCCTCGGGGGCCCACACAGTGCATGTTTTGCAGGTCTCCTCACAGAATCGCAAGTGAAATAATTAGCTCCACCTGTGGACCTTTTAAAATGTGTCAGTGAGTAATTAATACACCTGTGCACCTGCTGGGTTACCTGCAAAACATGCACTGTGTGGGCCCCCGAGGACCGAGTTTGAGAACTTCTGCTGTAGACCATAGATAAACACTCGCATAAGTATATATTATAAGATACCTAAGATACCTGCCAGGCATATAGACAAAACATATATCTCTGCAACATTTATCGAAAACAAAACAAAACCCCCCAAAACAAACCACCACGGAACCCCCCACCCTTTATAACCTAACCCTAACCTAGGTATACTTGGATCCCCATAAGCCCCCCCCCCCCCATTAACTACTTGTCCAGTAACCCCCCACCCCGTATAGCCTACCCCCAACTTAGGTATACTGGAAACCCTAAAACCCCGTCTCTCTCTCAACTACCCTAAGTAGCCAACCCTCCCTCCCCCCTCACCAATGGATATTAAGGCACATGGATAGCTGACGGAGGGCAATATATAATAATGATCTGAGCTAGGTGAAGCCAAGCTCTCCCGCTGTTTAAGAATATTATAGATCCTACGCAGTTAACATCAGCTATCCTAGTGATATGCGTACGGCACAAACAAAAATGAACAATAAGTCAGGATAAAAATAATGAAAATAATAAAAAGGGAAAACCCAAGACATATAGGGTGACCGACCATTAGTATAATGTGACAGAAGGATAAAAGTACACAAAACCAATAGACGCAATAAAATAATGACCTAAGCAAGGCTAAGTCCGACTCTCCCATGAAAGGATACAGCGTTCCTCCCATATAGCATACTAAGCAGTATATACACGTATACGTAGCATAAATAGGAGAAAATTCGACCAAATCAAAAATACAGATAATAAAGATATACAAATAATAAAACAAAAATGCTAATAACAAAGATGAGAATTAATCCGGCCAGGCCTCCACAGCGTGCAGTAGTACAGTATCAGTCTCGTCTCCGGTTATCCAAGGATAGACACATCGGGGCAGAAAGTACATAAAGTACAAATCCAGGTACATCCCGCCAGTGCGGGGACGGCCAGAAAAGTACACGAAACATGGGAATAAAGGACCTGGAAACGTCACCACCGGCATTAAAGGTGCAGAATGGATCTTCAAAAAGCCCATAATGGTGTCCTGAGATCCACAAACTGAGGCAGAATCTATAGCAGTTGGACTCACAATCCCTGAGAAGGAGAAATCTAGAAGCCGCAACGGCATTTCATGAGCATGGACTGCAGTGACAGAATTCAAAGGCACAGCTACCACATCTCCGAGCTTCGTAAGGAGCCTCTGTGTAGAGACAAAAATTGCCTGAAGGACTTGCTGCATAGAATTAGCCAAACAGGAGGCCAGTGGCAAGATGGCGGCGGCTAGCACACCACCAGAGCCTACCAATAGACCTACAGCGGGAGCCACTAACCAGACGACCACAGAAGCAGGGAATCACAAGGAGACATGGCCGTAGTAGTAGTAATGTGGCGCTGTCTAGGGGTTAATGCAGAATGGGGGGGGGGGGGGGCGGAGGGCAGAGGCCAGAGCCGCAGGTAGAAGGAGAGCTGTAGCGGGACACGTGGCAGCTTCACAGTAGGAGACCCGGCATACACTCACCCGGGCACAGGTAGGGGCTGACGGAGCTCACACTGGCGCCCTTCCACACTCAAGGCTGCAGGAGGTATGGAGACATGCGGCGTGCAGGTCAGCGGTCGGACAGCGCGGGGAGACTGGAGAGCGGCGTCTCACATGTCCCATCAGGCCCAGGATCTCGGCACACATAAACGGCCCGGACGCAGCGGGAGAGGGACAAGCGGGTCCCAAAACAACACAGTGGCTCCTTCACACATTTAGGCAGGCATTGGGGTAGTTTTCGGGCCCAGGGGGGGGACACAGGATGAGAGAGCAGGATATTAAAGCTGGAGAGACACACAGCCTGTGTGCTACTCCATGTCCGCCGAAGCCACGCCCCCACAATAGTAAGTCTTAATATTGGGCAATTGGAAACCCCCAGAGGAAGGGAATCATGTGAGAACAGTGTGTTTAATTCTAGGTCTCTAACGTGACCAAATAAATTGTCTAATCAGAAGCTAGACGGATTTAAACCAAGATTCAGGGATATGAATTGGCAGAGTTTGAAGGAGATAGAGTTTTTTAGGGAGTGTATTCATTTTAACTACATTCATTCTCCCTAGCCAAGAGAGTTGTTTAAAGTGACATCTGCTAAGGTCGGTACGGATTGTCCAAAGAAGGGGTAAGAAGTTGAGGGAGAACAAGTTGGGGGAGAACATCATGAGGTCTCGCGATAGCTTAACTCCCAGGTTATGGACGAAGGGGACCATGTGAACGGAAACGCCTGTCTGAGGCCTACAAGACATGTAATCCTTAAAAATATGACAAATTTATTAGAGATTCTAAAAGAAGAATATTTTACAGCGGGAAAAGTGTGGTTCTAAAGAAGAAAATTAGCCCTTCCTTCTTGCTTATAGCCACTTCCAACATATGAAAAAGGATGCGGACGCCGGACACCCTGTAAGCAAACTGTCAACTTGTCTTAGGATAGTTTTATTATAAACATACTGATATTAATCCAGCTAATACTGTGCATGAAATTATAAATAAGGACACATTTTAATATGCTAGGTGCAAAAAAATAAATGAATTGCAAAATACCAGTATGTTTAAAGTAAAGAACATTAATGTATGTTTTTGAATTTAAATTTGATTTAAACTTACATTAAAAACCTGGAAGGCATCCTATTGCGTTAAAGCACATACAGCATCACTGTTCTGTGCTTATGAGCAGTTAGCCCTATGCTTTTCTGAAGGTTATCATATCCCAGAGGAGTCTGGTTTAATCCATATACAGTAATAGTAAATGGAGTTACTGTTTCTTACACCACATATCATACTTAAAGTCTGTAACGATGAAAATGTTTTCTTACGCGAATATCTGAAAGAGGCTTTAATGCCTGCTGTGTCATAACATTATTTTTATGCAGTTGCTGGATACGATGTTCTGTATCTTAATGCAGCACCAAGCAATTTCGTACAATTTAATGCATATATTCAAAAAAACGTGAAAGTACTGTATGTTCTCAAAATAAGTAAAACATGTAATCCACAGAATTTTTTTTTATTGTCTCAATAAAGTTTAATATAATTAAATCCAGACAAATGCAATAATTAAAATATGACTTTATTTACCACAGTGTTTTATGCAATTTTGTAATGTTTCTATACTACTACTACTATTGTATAAAAGGAAACATAGACAGTGCTAGTTAGAGACACAGGTAACTCTAATGTCCATCATTTTGAACAATTATAGAATCCAAAGTACAGTACAATACTTACTTACCTCACCATAATTTCCCAATTACCACAACAAACATATTAGATGTGGTTAAAAATACCCATTCTGTATATTAACTATTTTATATCACGCTATGTCTATAATTGGACAATTTAACACAGCTTTTGTAGGGGAAGTAGCAGAGAAATAATTTAAAAATGCCAATTTTTGTCTTGTAAAAGCCTTAGTTAGTGGTATTTGCCTTGCAGGTTAATCTCAAAATGTCATGCTGTCACAGAACAAGCAAGGTGACTCGGGAGCAGGACGATGGATGCCAGACTCAAAAGGGTACTGTCAGGGCTGGAACTGTGCCACCCGCTATGCAGGGTTGGTGCAAGGCTTCTTGGCACCGTAGGCAACATTTCACCCATGGCTCCTGCTCCTTCCAATTCATAATATGACACACAACAGTGCCCCCAATTTATTATATGCCATTATAATATGCCATACAGCAGTGTCCCAAAATCATTATATACTATATAGAAATGCCCCAACTAATATGACACACACACACACACACACACACACACACACACACACACACACACACACACACACACACACTCTAACAGTACTCATTAACACACACCCTGCCAGCACTCATAAACGTACACACAAGACACACAGTGCTCAATAACCCATACACACACTGAACCTGCCAGGATTCCTTAAAACCTCCCTTCACACACACTGACCCTGACAGCACTCATTAACCCCCCCCCCCCCCCACACACACACACACACACACACACACACACACCCTGCCAGCACTCATTAGCACACACACACACACACACACACACACATACAGACACACACACACACACACACACACACACACACACACACACACAGCTCCCCTACTTACACACACACACTCACCCACTCATTATCATTTATCCTCACAAAAATGTAATTACAAACAGGGGCGGATTGGCCCATTGGGACACCATGTGAGATCCTGCTAGGCCGATCCCATCATCCCCTTGGCCAGGCCGGTCCTATTGTCCCCTCACACCGCCGGTTGGGCAGGCTCCTAGCTGCACTTCCGGGATTTGCATTCTACTGCGTAATGCAAACCAGAAGCTGTCAGCTGCTTTGGCTTGCAGGCACGACCTAGTCTGCCCAGGCTGGTCTTATAGTAGACATGGTGCTTTTTGGTGTCTTGCCTTTACACTGGAACAGCAACCTTACTATAATTGCAGCAATGCAAATCAATTGTCAGGATACCGACGCCAGAATCCCAACACCCGGTGAAATACCAGCGGTCAGTCCACCACCACCACCCAAGGGGGTACCGGGCCCAAAGTGTGGTGGCACACTGCGCTCGCCACCAGGATCCCTCCTGTCGAGTGAAGGTAGGGACATTAGCCATGTAAGCACCTCCTCCATGTTAAGTCATTTGCAGCGAGTCCATGAAATTTTAGAAGATTATAATGTAATTAACACCCTTATCATCAACCTCTTCATTAGTAATAGGAGGTAACATAGTAACATAGTTGGTGAGGTTGAAAAAGGACTAGTAGTCCATCGAGTTCAACCTGAATTATATTGCATTCTCTAATCTATTTAGGTTAAAGGCTATATCCTTGTATATCTTTTTCCGTTAGAGATTTGTCTAACCCATTTTTAAACGCTCTGACTGAGTACGCCATTACAATCTTCTCTGGCAGTGTACTCCATATTCGTATTGTCCTTACAGTGAAGAATCCCTTTCTGCACTGAGTGCGAAAATTCCTCTCCTCAAGCCTTAGTGGGTGTCGCGCGTTTTGTGTAGAAGCCTCTTAGTAAACAACTCACCTGATAGCTCCGCATATTGCCCCTTTATATATTTGTAAATATTAATCATATCTCCTCTTAGTCATCTAATTTCTAGTGTTCACATATCTAACCTAAAAAGCCTCTCCTCATAGTCCAGTGTCTCCAACCCCTTAATCAATTTGGTAGCTCGCCTCTGAACCTTTTCAAGTTTTAATATGTCTCTTTTATAGTGTGGTGCCCAGAACTGTACACAATACTCAAGATGCAGCCGTACCAATGATTTGTACAGTGGTAGGATTGCACCCTCGTCCTTTGTCTCAATTCCCCTTTTAATGCATGCTAACATCGTGGGAGAGATTAAATTATTTTCACCCCTTTTCACACCCATTCTGTTACTGCCCTCAGGGGCGTGGTATCATTATTTCAGCTTGCTACCTCCAGAGTATGGAGGCACCCAACCCTTTACACAGCTAAACCTGATCACTATGGGCGCAATATGCGCAATAACGGAGATTATTTTAGAAGGAAATTGGGCGTGATATGTCATTTGAATCTCACCCCTTATTTGCCTTTGTTGCTGCACTTTGACATTGTGTGTTGCTGCTAAATGTACTATCAAGGAGCACCCCCAAATCCTTTTCTAATACAGTATCCCCTATTTTTCCCCCATTTAATTGTTAGGTTGCATGTTTATTCTTAGTCCCAAAGTGCATAACTTTAAATTTTTCCACATTAAAGCTCATACACCATTTCATTGCCCAAACTTCCAGTTTACTTAAATCGCTCTGAAAAGACTCCACATCCACAGGCAGTCCTTCCAAAAAATTTTTTGTGGGGGGGCCATACAAACCAAGCACTTCAGCCACAAAAGTTTCAGTCCCTGTTGCTGTAGTGCTTGGTTTGTTAAACTGCATGTCCTTCTTAACCTCCATCATAAGTGTGTTGGAGTGCCCAAGGATAATTCCATGATGCACTTTTCTTTTCTGTTGTGTGGCAAGGTTTCATAGATGTGCTATAAACTGCCGTAGGCTTTGTCCTATATCGCTTAGTACCAGCCAGCTCACTGCAGCCGTTGGCCCAAATTGGATGAAAACAATATTGTGAGTTGTGAGGTGGTCAATTATTGTCATTGAAGTTAATAATACTGTAGGAACAAAACAAGGCCCAAATTATGTGATTTCAGCTTATTTTCATAATGTTTGTAAAAAATACAAAAGCAAACCCAATAACAGCATTTAGGCAAAACCAAAACTTACCAATGAATTAGAACCAAAACCAGCAAAATGGTCTGGCGCACATCTCTAATACAAATGTTGCAGCACTAATATTTAATGTAAAACCATTGTCTCCATATCACACATACTGCATACCTTCCAACACTGGAAGACGGGGAAGCGGGACTCCCTAGCATGGTAAAGCTGCGCCACGGATTTAGTGGGAGTGGCCTATATATAAGGGGGCGTTGCTTTACAGGAGTGCCATGATCGCAAGCCCATTTTCCATCACTTTGGGGGCATGCCCAGCGCTCTGAGCTGCTGGCATGTCTCCAGCCCCTCTGTCTTCCAAGAATAAACGTTGCCAGGCAGTAACTGATAGGAGCCTCCCAACTGCCCCACCACCACCATGGGACACTGCGGCCCGCGGGTAGGACAGCGGGACAGTCTCAAAAAAATGGGGACAGTTGGGAGGTATGCATACTGTAGAAGCTGTGACTTGTGAGTAATAATGGTTTCCTCTGAGGACCTTTATCTGCCATGCAGACTTGCCCATATTACCTTCAGACCTCTCTACATGCCCATTGCACCTACTCCCATGCACCTCACATGTCAAACAAAACTTGTCACATGGCTCTCACACCTCTCACACAGCATAATCTACTGAAGACACTTCTGTATGACATTTGCCCTTTTGAATTTTATTCCCTCAATGCCCTCTTGCCAATATGTGATTTGCTTCAATTATTATTCCATTTATGTTTAATACAACTCTTTGGGTCCTATCAATTAAAGAATATGTGTAGCATATCCCTTGTAAACACCCATTTTCAAGGGGGAACTCACAAATATTAAAGATCCCTTCAATGTGGCTAAGGGAGCGTTTCACAGTTATCTCTGATTCTCCATTCTCAAAAGCAGCCTCCATAGCTTTCTATACTGGCAAATTAATTGGTAAATTTACCTACGGAGCTTCGGATTGTGAAGCATTTCAGAGTTTGGCCCCGGTATTAGCCATTGAAACCTATGAGTTACCTTCCTCAGATCTTTTTTGGGAGAGTGATTAGAAGTTTCTTTCACTAATTATGCTGTCTCTGTAACATTTACACCTTCTCCGTTCATACTCCCACTACTATATACCCGTTATTCACTTATTTCTCCTATTTTTTCTCTTATGTGTCATGACTTCTTTGTAGCTAACTGTGAATTTCTGCAAAAGTCGAATGAGTGTACTCGGGAAGTTGGGAAAGCACCCTGCACTCCCTCTTCCTTCTCTGGTATTCTGTATGACCTCCTTACAGTGTGCAGAGGGGGTCACATGATGTAAAAAAACAGATTCTCTAATCACTCTTATGTGGAGTACACATCAGGATGATGTTTTTTTTTTAGCCGATGGCACGGCCGATGTACCGATATATCGCGCAGCCATACACACTGCACAATCTGGTGTATGACAGAATGATATAGCGGTACATCCTGCATTCTCCTGCATACTGTCATCAGCAGGGTCGTCCTATCTGAGGTGTAGCACATCAGATGGGAGAGCCCCACTGACAAGGTTTGTGCACACGCAATTGAGAGTACACAGTGGGGGTCATTAAGAGTGGTTCGCTATCAGATTTCGGTCGCAGCGCAGCGATCAGGCAAAAAAACGGCCTTTCTGCACATGCGTATGCGACACAATGCGCACGCGCGTCATACTATTACGACGAACTATGTAGTTTCACACAAGGTCTAGCGAAGCTTTTCAGTCGCATTGCTGGCCACAGAGTGATTGACAGTAAGTGGGCGTTTCTGGGTGTCAACTGACCGTTTTCAGGGAGTGAGAGGAAAAACGCAGCCGCGTGCCAGATAAAAACGCAGGCGTGGCTAGGGAAGCGTAGGCGTGGCTGGCAGAACGCAGGGCGTGTTCATGATGTCAAAACAGGAACTGAATAGTCTAAAGTGATTGCAAGCGCTGAGTAGGTCTGGAGCTACTCAGAAAATGCACAACATTATTTTGTAGCCGCTCTGCGATCCTTTCGTTCGGGAGGGCGGCGGCTTAGCATTTGCATGGCTGCTTAAAGCAGCTAGCGAGCGAACAACTCGGAATGACCACCAGTGTGCGATATGGACGATACACTGTTCTAAATGGCGTCAGAATGATATGTCATCCAATATATCGCTTAATGTGTACCTGGCCTTATTCTCTGCCTTAAAGCAAACTCAGATCAGGGGAGGCTGGCTGGGATTACCGGCAAAAACCCATTACTGTGCAAGACAATAATTTCTGTTCAACAGCAAGATGCATCAAGATTAGTGGTTTAAGGTTTTTCATGTTTTCCACTCCAGCTGTTGAATACTGTACATTCAGTTTATATATGTGTTAAAGTTAAACTGGTACACGGGACATATATGTACGGGTGTAGTATGGCTGACCGGCGGTCAGGAGACCGCTGGTCAGCATACCGACGCCGGGATCCTGCGGTCGCCACGGGTTCTATTCCCACTCTATGGGTGTCGTGGACACCCACAAATGGAAATAGTCCCTGTTGGTCGGCATGCCGACCATCGTGATAGTGAGAAGTCGGGCTGCTGGAGGAGGTCATGTGACTGTCGGTCACATGAATACCACCAATACGTACCATATACTGTACTGTAACCAAAATATGCAGATTTGATGTTTTAGAGTTCTGTTGTTTCCTTCAAAATTTGACATTAACCTACAATGATATTTCCTAGTCTTTCATAACTAAAAGGTCACTAGTTAAACTTTCAGTGGTTATTGACCTCAGTAATTTCATCTGTTATATATAGATCTGTCCTTTCTAGCAACCCCCTAGTTTCCAGTTTAGATAAGCTCAGCCCATTGTTAGAGCCAGTTGGGGTCCCACAGATTACTCCAGGCTGCCAGCCTCAGGATCTGTCACTTAAGCCATCTTACAGACTGGTTGAAGTTGCTTTCTTCACTTGCAGACTAATGCAAATATGTCAGAGATGTGTTTGTACTGATGAGTTATGGTAATTACATGTATGGTGTTGTTTAGGGTGTGGTGGTGTTTGGGACATGTGTTTTATTTTTATTTTTTTTAATTATGCAAGCACATATGAGGGGCATTTAAGGATCATTTTGAGACGTTTGATTTGGGGAGGGGTAGGTGAGCAGCACTTATGGCATATGGAAATGTCTGAAGGGACATTTAAGGGCTTTATAGTCATGTGCTGGGGCCGGATGCCACCACGTGGAGACATGTTTGAGTGGGTGGCACCCACTATCTACCTGTCACCCCTGATTCACCAGTCACCTACTATATCCCTGACACCCCTGGCTCCCAAGTTACCTACTATTTCCCTGTCACCCCTGACTCCACAATCACCTACTATAACCCTGTCACCCCTGCCTCACCAGTCACCCACTATCTCCCTGTTGGGTCTGCCTCCCCAGTTTCCCACTATCTCCCTGTCACCCTTGCCTCACCAGTGACTCACTATCTCCCTGTGACCCATGCCTCCCAGGTCACCCACTATATCCCTGTCCCTGTCACCCCAGTCACCCACTATCTCCCTGTAACCCCTGCCTCCCCAGTCACCCACTATCTCCTTTACCCATGCCTCACCAGTCAACCACTATCACCCTGTCAGCCCTGCCTCCCCAGTTGCCTACTATCTCCCTGTCACCCACTATCTCGCTATCACATATGTCTCCTCAGTCACTCACTATATCCCTGCCTTCCCAGTCACCCAATATCTCCCTGTCAGCCTTTCCTCACCAGTCACCCATTATCTCACTGTCACCCCTGCCTCCAAAGTCACCAACTATCTCCCTGTCACCCCTGCCTCACTAGTCACCCACTATATCCTTGTCACCACTGCCTCACCAGTCACCCACTATCTCCCTGTCACCCCTGCCTCCCAGTCACCTATCTCCCTGTACCTTTGGGGTTATTAGTGTGTGGCCATGCCCCTTTCTTGTTAGAACACACCCGTTTTTGCTACACGTGCCAAAGGCCTGCGCTGTCCTTTTAAAAACATTATCCTATCAAGGGGCACCAATATTTATGTTTGCTTACTAAATTATATATATATTTCCATATACAGAATGGCACTCTTGGTTCAGACAATGTTCAACAGCTGCCGGGGTGCCCTCCTAGATTTAGCATATACAGGGAAGTTTCCAAATTAATAGACAAGGCGGCACTCCTCGTCCGTTGATCGCGGAGGTATGACGTCAAAAGGGTAGCGATTGACTGCAAGAAAGACTGATTAGAGCCGCAGTGGCCACTGGGTAAGTTGTCATGGAAACCGAACCACGCGATCCCGCGGTTGCTATAGTAACCAATGCCACTTCTATTGTAGGTGACCAATCCGAACAATCGTTCCCCCTCCGGTCCCCCTCTGATTGATCCCCCTTCAGTTCCCCTCTGATTGTCCATATTGGTCACCCACAAAAAACAAACAAAAAAAAACACTCACGCTTAGTAGTAGCTCTATAAGCGCCTCTATTCCCTGTGACAGAGCAGCACCCCCCCCCCCTCCAAATCCACCTCACCCTCCTCCAAGTCTGACCCATCAGCGTCAGAGTCAGATTGCAGAATATAGGCTAGAGATTGCTTTTGCGGACAAACGGGAAAAGACTGAGATGCTTTTTTGGGGACGGAGTATCTGTTCATAAACTCATCCACAGTTTGTTTTAAGTATTGCGTCTCTTTCTCATTGTGGGACAATTTTGTAGAAAGAATGGAAATCATTCCTTTGAGAGAATTAACCCACTCCGGTTCAGCCCCGCTAGCTTGTGAACCCTGAGTACCCAGTAGTGAGCCCCCTGGTGAAGAGGAACACTCCCTTGTACAAGAAACACACTCTTTGCCTGACATAATGTAAATGTGACAGCACACACACACACACACACACACACACACACACAGAAAAAGGTTAAACCCACAAAGAGCCCTTCAGGGAGACACAGAGTTGTTTGGAGCCAGCCCCCACCGCGCCCTTATCGCTAATGCCAAGCTTAGCCGGGTCTTAGTACACTAATAGTCGCTCCTCACCTGCTATGACCCCCTGGTACCGCTGAGGTAATCTGGAGTCACACCGGAGGAGCTGTGCGTCCCTGTCCTGTCAGCGTCTGTGTCCATTGCAGAGGGAAAATGCGCTGGTGAGCTGCTGGATCCTCTCATAGTGAAGCCCCGCCCCTTCAATGGCGCGCGATCTTCCAGCTTTTTTATACTGGCTGAGGAATCTGGTGCTTAAAATGGAGATAAACCGTTTTAAGGCTTTGTTGCCAGTCTGGGTACTGTATACAGTGTACTGAAATGCAGTTGTGTACTGTGTCTGGAGACGCAATCTGCCCCCGTTTAGAAGCCGTGCGTCTTCGTACCCTCATGCCGCCATAATGGCCAGTGACCCGCTAACTTAGTACTCACCACTCTTGTTTCTTCTGGCTCTGTTAGGGGTGGCGGGGTGCTGCGGGAATGTATGCTCGCCATAGTGGGGCTTGCGAATAGTTCCCTCAGGAGCTCAGTGTCCTGTCAGCGGGGAACGGGACCATTAACCCTTCAAAAGGTTGGGGCCCCCCCCCTCCCCATGAAGCAGGCAGGCTGGTGCCGACCAGCCCTGCCTGAAAATAACAAACATATAAAATAAATGCAGAAAACTCTTCAGGAGCTTCCATAAGCGTTACCAGCTCCTCCGGGCACATTTTCTAAACTGAGTCTGGTAGGAGGGGCATAGAGGGAGGAGCCAGCCCACACTACCAAATTCTTAAAGTGCCCATGGCTCCTAGTGGACCCATCTATACTCCCTGGTACTAAATGGACCCCAGTATCCTCTAGGACATAAGAGAAACAGTCTTCTTAAAGTTCTTTGAAGAAATCATCATTGTAATGCTGGTCACACATTAGTACGACTCACTTTAAACGTGAGTTGTACTAATGATTACCCCTGCTTTTGCACTTTACAATCTATCGTACCTGGCAATTGCCAGGGGCCGGCTGATAATATGTGCGTCGCGCACATCGCATCATGGGGGTAATTCTGAGTTGATCGCAGCAGCAAGTTTGTTAGCAATTGTGCAAAACCTTGTGCACTGCAGGGGGGGCAGATATAACATTTGCAGAGAGAGTTAGATTTGGGTGGGTTATTTTGTTTCTGTGCAGGGTAAATACTGGATGCTTTATTTTTACACTGCAATTTAGATTTCAGTTTGAATACACCCCACCTAAATCTAACTCTCTCTGCACATGTTATATCTGCCTCCCCTGCAGTGCACATGGTTTTGCCCAACTGCTAAAAAATTTCCTGCTGCGATCAACTTGGAATTACCCCCATGGTTTTGACCAACTGCTAACAAATTTGCTGCTGCGATCAACTCAGAATTACCCCCCATATTCGCACCCATTAACATGCACAAAGTGCATGCAATGGGTTGAATGATAGGTCGATATTGTGTATATGTACACGATATCGACCTAGTGTATGGCCAGCATAACAGTCATCTTTGGTGAGGATTGATGTCAGGTCCTTTGAGTTAATTTTAAATTGTTTTACATCTTCTGTCAGAAATATGTTTGTCTGTCAGTGAGGCAGAGATGTGCTGCTGTTAGTGAGATTGGTAGTTGGTCACTCCGCTTAGCAGGTACATACTGTACAATATCAAGGATGCCCGAGAAGTCAATAGTATATGGTATTAAGATGCATGGTATGCCAACGTTTGTAGAAAAAACACCAATGTGTTTATTAGGCATAAAACATAACCAAATATATAAGCAACATTTTGGGGATAGCTGTGTAATACATTAAGGTGGTTCAATATATAAGGTAAAAAGATCTCTCATTGTGTAAATTTATTCAACTTGTTCATATACCTATAATGAATAGTATGGCCTTGGTACACACTATTTTTCCACATAATTCCCATGCTTGTCTAAGCATTTATTCAGACGGTACAACCATGCATTTATCCTGCATAGAAGAAATCAGTGTCAAGCGCCTGAAGCCAGGACATGATGGCTTGCTGAACCATTGGGTGCGAATCATCTACCATCCAGGTGCTTCAACAATGGTCCAAAGAGATGGAAATCACTTGGTGCCAGGTCAGGGCGTTAGGGAGGATGGGCCAATACTCCCAAAAGTTAGTGCTGTGACAACTCATACAGTATGTGCACTATTAAAGGTATTGCATCAAGCCCAAATCTGTTTTCGTGACATAACATTATCTCCGTACACCTTGACAAGTTTGTGACGAATTTCAGCTGCTGATGTGGAAATCTGAACACACTACGCACCTTAATGTTTGACCATGTGTCCACCAGACCCAGCATATTACAGCTGATGTTGGGACAGTATTACTGATAAGAGGCACAGTCTAATTCCGTGAGGGGAAGCAGTGGTATAAATGCCCTGGCCTGGCAGGAAATTAGATTGAAATAGAGACCATTACACAAGTGAGAGGTCTTGTTACCTTACTGATTGCACCACCCTTGTACATACAGTACTAGTATAATGGACCTGGCTTAATTTGAGTCACCTCAGACCCTACTTGACTACACCCCCTCTCTGGCTGCCCCAGCCCCTCCACAGTGGCTCTGCCCCATCACTAAATTCCTGCTCTTTCTCTCCTAAGGGCATACCTCCCAACTGTCCCGATTTTCGCGGGACAGTCCAGTTTTTTTGGGTCTGTCCCGCTGTCCCTCCCGCGGGCCGCAGTGTCCCGCGGTGGGGGGGGGGCAGTTAGGAGGCTCCTGATCACTCACTGCTCTGCTCAGTTGAGAGCAGAGCAGCGTTGAATAGACGCTGTGCGCACGCGCACAGCGTCTATTCCAGTGAGTTAGTGGGAGAGGGGGCATGCCAGCAGCTCACAGAGCGCTGGCCATGCCCCCTCAGTGACAAAAATGGGGGCGTGGCTGGCGATCGCGGGCCCTCCGCGAAGCCACGCCCCCTTATACACAGGCCACGTCCCCCCTTTTCGGTCGCGGGCGCGCTACGCGCACCAAGATGTCCCTCCTTCCTCTACTTCAATGTTGGGAGGTATGCTAAGGGTGTTCCATCTCCCTTTCAGTGGGAGTTATTGGAGTGTGTGTTCAGGTTTCCACTGCACATGCATTTTAGGAGACACAAGACACAATTATTATATAAATCTGTATGTATTTATATCTGGGACACACAGCCAACATGCCTGCCGATGAAAGATAACCCCCAGTCACTAACTAGGTACTCCTTTCGAAATTCAGTTCTGCACCTGCTGACAAACATCGGGTGCTTGCTCATCTGTCTGGGTCTGAATCAGGCCCACATTACAAGCATGTGATAAAGAATGCTAACCAAAAAGAGCATGGTATTAATGTCTGGAAGAATGGTAGAATGGTATTAATGTCTGGAAGTGACCATGTGCAGCAGGCCCTCCTTTTCCATGTAAATCGGTGATGCTGGAGGCCAACTTCCAGGTGATATTTTCACAAAAATGGTGCATTCACAGAAGAGCATGAAGCCCCTGGCACAGAGTCTTTGTTACTTCTTATATCATCTTTCTGGATATATGACCCAAATGATTGCAGAAGGTTTATGGGAGGGCCATTTCTCTGCACATAGGGGGTCATTCCGAGTTGTTCGCTAGCTGATTTCGTTCGCTGCGCAGCGATCAGGCAAAAAAACGGCACCTCTGCGCATGCGTATGCAGCGCAATGCGCACGCGCGTCGTACTATTACAAAGAACGATGTCGTTTCACACAAGGTCTAGCGAAGCATTTCAGTCGCACTGCTGGACGCAGAGTGATTGACAGGAAGAGGGCGTTTCTGGGTGTCAACTGACTGTTTTCAGGGAGTGGTCGAAAAAACGCAGGCGTGCCAGGAAAAACGCAGGCATGGCTGGGCGAACGCAGGGCGTGTTCGTGACGTCAAAACAGGAACTGAACAGTCTGAAGTGATCGCAAGCGCTGAGTAGGTCTGGAGCTACTCTGAAACTGCGCAAAAATATTTTGTAGCCGCTCTGCGATCCTTTCGTTCGCACTTCTGCTAAATTACACTCCCATTGGGCGGCGGCATAGCGTTTGCACGGCTGCTAAAAACTGCTAGCGAGCGATCAACTCGGAATGACCACCATAGTGGGGTATATTCTGGATGCACCCATTATGAATTCGCCCTAGTGAAATGTCCTGACACAAAAAAGAAAAAAAAACAGCTTTGTCTGTACTTCTATATTGTGACTATTTATGAATTGTCTTCAAACTAGCTGTCATAAAGAAAGTATTTTGTCATAATACTATACTTGAACAGCTCATAAATGTTCCCCTTTATGTCACAAATTCTTGACAAGTGCATTCCATTGTGCTGACCAGACAGCTAGAAAAATCTGAAATAAATAACAAAGTAACGTCTGGTACTAATGGAAATGATAAAATCCAAGAAATATAAAGTTCAATTTCCGGATAATATGCTTTTATTTTGAAAATATTAAGTATGAGCCCTTTCAGCTCACCAGAACAGTTATTGTGAAATCATTTATTTTCTCAATAAGTACAAATTGCTGGACATGAAACAGCAAACTAATGCTGCAAATCACATATCAATAAAATCACACCACCACATAGTATTGTCATGTACTCCACGGGATACACATGTTGTCAGAGAGAGCATCACTCAGTTTGCTATAGGGGGTAATTCCAAGTTGATCACAGCAGGAATTTTGTTAGCAGTTGGGCAAAACCATGTGCACGGCAGGGGAGGCAGATATAACATGTGCAGAGAGAGTTAGATTTGGGTGTGGTGTGTTCAATCTGCAATCTAATTTGCAGTGTAAAAATAAAGCATCCAGTATTTACCCTGCACAGAAACAAAATAACCCACCCAAATCTAACTCTCTCTGCAAATGTTATATCTGCCCCCCCTGCAGTGCACATGGTTTTGCCCAACTGCTAACAAAATTCCTGCTGTGATCAACTTGGAATTACCCCCATAGTCTGCCCCAATCAAAGTGCGGGTTTTCAGGCATATGCAGGCCCAATGATCACAGCAAGCCACTACCCTCTCTGGTGTGATGATTGAGCAATCAGATTCACAGGCACACGTACAGTAGACCTGGTATGGAACTGGGCATGTACAACAATTCTTTGAATTTTGCTAACACATTTCATAAAGCTACTGTACACAGCATAAAAGATAGCAACAGGAGAAAATATGTTCACCGAGCATGCAGGCCAATCTAGCGGGTCGCTCAATTTACCTGCTGGGTGCAATGCGCCCCCCCCCCCCCCCCCGCTCCTCTCGCACGCCCAGCACGCATCGCGCTGTGCTGAGCGGGAGGAGAGATGTGTGCTGAGTGAACCGCTCAGCACACATTTCGCCCCAAATCAGCGTGTATATGGGCCCTAACATGTATTCTTTTGTAATCTCCCTCACACACAATCAGGGGTGTATCTAGGGGTCCAAGCGCCCCTGGCAAAGTAATGGGACTGTCAATCTCCCATAATTGCATGCAGAAAAAGGGTGTGATCCTATGCCACACAATAGTAGTGCCCCTTATACATTATATCCACAGTAGTAGCGCCTCTTACACACTATGGTGGTCATTCCGAGTTGATCGCTAGCTGCAGTTGTTCGCAGCGCAGCGATCAGGCTAAAAAATGGCTGTTCTGCGCATGCGTATGCGGCGCAATTTGCACGCGCATCGTACGAGCACAACGAACGATGTAGTTTTGCACAGAGTCTAGCGAAGCATTTCAGTCACTCTGGTGGCCGCAGTGTGATTGACATGAAGGGGGCGTTTCTGGGTGTCAACTGACCGTTTTCAGGGAGTGTTCGGAAAAATGCAGGCATGCCAGGAAAAATGCAGGCATGGCTGGGCGAACGCTGGGTGGGTTTGTGACGTCAAAACAGGAACTGAATAGTCTGAAGTGATCGCAAGCGCTGAGTAGGTCTGAAGCTACTCAGAAACTGCACAAAAAAAACTTTGTAGCCGCTCTGCGATCCATTCGTTCGCACTTCTGCTAAGCTAAAATACACTCTTAGTGGGCGGCGGCATAGCATTTGCACAGCTGCTAAAAACTGCTAGCGAGCGATCAACTCGGAATGACCTCCTATGCCCGCACATTAATTAATATGCCCACAAAATGATAAATATATTAATCTGTCCTGACTCTGACTGTACTTACAGATCTGTTTTGCAACCCTTGGTGCCATAAGCTCCCGGCAGCAAGGACAGCTGGGAGCTGTAGTTTATTGTGAGTTTTTCACTGTATTGCAACAACTGGGAGCTGTAGTTTATTGTGAGTTTTTCACTGTATTGCAACAACAAAACGTAATATTTGTTTTCCCACAAGATTTTCTTATGATTGCTTTGATGGCTCTATATAGTATTTAAAAAACTGTTAATATTGGACTATCTTTATACACATTTATGTGAAATCACATACATAAATATTTCTATAATAAATGTACTGTACTGTATTTACATTTGCAATTCTCATTTTTCCATATTAGAGACAGAGCATCATGGGGCTGCAACCACTTCCACTCCTGAAAGACTAAGAGGCTAATTAATAATGGGTCTGTAGGAGCTAGTTAGTTTGAGGTGCATTTCCGACCACAATTTGTCGGCAAGCAGCCAATACAGAGACGTAATAGCTCCATTCTCTTGCAGCACTGAACATTAGGGGGAGTTTTGGCTGCCATAGAAGAGGCAAGAAGATGGTGAGCTGAAGCCAGAAGATGTCACAGGAATGGGAAAAGACTCCAAGATGGCGGCAAAGCACTGAGGATAGTGACTGGCAGTGAGAGTCAAGAAAGAGACTGAGGAGCATAAAGGCCGGCAGTGGTGGATAGCATAAAAGCTATATGATGTGTCCCACTGCAACGTTTCCTTCAGACCAATTAGGCACCCTTGGTTCCTCTCTAATTACTGTATCTGTAAACTCATTAGACCTCCAGGAAATTTGGCATTAAGCAGTGGGGTATAATCTTTGGATATTAGGCTGTGGCCACATAATCTTCAGGCATTATGTCCATGCCCACTGAATCTTCATGCAAAATTCCCACTGTAAACTCAGGTGCTAGGTCCAAGCCCTGGGTTTATACTGGAAGCTAGAGCCCCATGCCACAGAACTTGACAGAAAGGTGTGTGGAGGTATCTGGCCCCCATGCCTCCATTTTCATGACAAAATCATAAACCACTAGTAGGGATGGACATCGATGGCCGATGTTTGCTAACCATCTGTTTTTCTTTTGATGTTAGTGATTTTACCATTCGATGATGGCATTCCGATGTTTATCACCATCAAATGGTAATGATTTGAAGGTGTTCCGATGGTTTACTGTTTATTTAATTTCTTAGAGCTGCACCAACCCTGGCTCCTGTGCATACTTACCGACTTCCTGGCTGCTGTTTTACGGGAGAGAGCAGCTAGGTCGGCTCAACAGGGATGCAGGGCAGGGCAATGATGAGCAGAGGGGGCGAGATGGAGGTGGGAGGGAGGCGGTAAGGGGCGTGGTTACCACTTCGCGTAATGTAAGCCACGCCTCCGCTCTGTAATGCCGATATCGTCATTATACTGCAGGGAGTGTGGCTATCGTGACGAGATTCAACAAGAATCACGTCATCCACTGTCTGGACCGCCTACTTTATTCACTAAGTGGGTGCCGGGCAGGGGGGACCAGAAAAATTGGGAGACTTGCCTGCTCTTCCAGGGGGCCGGGAGGGTCACCCAATTTTCGTGAGCCTCCCAGCCATTCCGGAAGAGTAGGCAAGTATGCTCCTGTGTGTCTACATTAGGTGCATCTTGGGTTCGTCGGAGGCTGTCTCTGTGACTCTATCTGCCTCAGACGTGACTGCTCTGATCCCTCCCATCTCTAGGAAGCTTCTATGCAACAGGGCTCAAAGCTAGACCTGATTGGCTCTCTGAAATAGTGAGAACCAATCAGAGGGCAGCCCTTGCAGCAGCAGACAGCTGGCTTCACAGCTCACAAAGCTTTCATTGCTGTGTACTGTTAAGTAACTAGTAGTAACTTTAATCACCCTCAGCCGGGAATCGTGAGACACTGTCCTCCTGACTCCTGCTACTCCTAGCATATTACATGTGTGTGTCTGCGACTCTGCTTGTTTTGTTGAGGTCAAGTCTGACTTTGGCAGCAGTGAGTGAGTGGCTCGGTTGCTGTGAGAGTAGTAGACAGTCAGATAGTTTTGTGACATCCTGCTAACCCTCCTGCTCCTCCCAGTGGTGACAGATACTCTGTGCAACTCCGCCTTCTACGGCTACACTGCAGGAGTCCTGCACAAGCAGGACTCCATATACCTGCCCCCAATCCTGCACACCTACAGCCTCGCTGAAGGAGCATTGCGCATGTGCAAATGGGTTTTTGCCCATATGATTATCATATGAATTGTTTTTTCGGGATGCAGTTAAGTTCCCGACTGTTGGGATCCCGACGGTCAAATTACCGATGCCGGAATCCCGACAGCAGTCAAAATGCCGAAATCCCGGCCACCGCCCGGTATTCCCAAGGGGGAATATAATAGTGTGGCAAGCTAAGCTCACCACTGAGCCCGCGTGGGGAAACACTAAGCTCGATGTCGGGTATTTTGACCGCCGGGATACTGACTGGTGGGAAAAATTACAGAATGTTTTTTTTCCATCAAATTCTTTTTATGCGATGGTTAGCTACCATCAAATCCAAAGTTTCGATGGTGGAAGCCCAGCCATCATTTGATGGTTGGCTTCCGATGTCCATCCCTATTCCATTAATTCAGAAGTCAGCATTGTGTGCACATTATGGCACAGGTACTGTGTTTAATCTGTGTTTTGGAACACGGTTCTAACCCTGGTTTGACCTGGGAACCCCTTTCCACTGCACCTTGGACCGGGGTTATTCCCGGGTCAGCCACTTTTACACTGCACCCATTTTCAGTGTTTCTGTTCTGCGGGTTCTTTTAAAGGCACCCTGAGCTGCGACCCGGGTTAACATGGCAATAATCCAGGTTATTGCGGCAGTGGAAAAGGGGTAGGAGAGGACCCTGCACTCATTGTAGGCACGCCACTGTTTCACTGTCTCCTTTCATCCAACTTCTATACATCAGTCTCATGAGAATCTCATATATTTTCTCCTCTGAGCTGTAATTGGTTGAAATATTTTATACCATTTCTTATAGATTTTAATAATAACTTCAATCAATCAATCAATCAATCAATCAATCAATCAATCAATCAAGCATAACTTTAATATATCCCACTCCTCTTTTTCAACCTGATATCAAAGTGTAAACTATATAGAAGACCATCTAGGCAACCCTGAAGCTCCCTGCAGCAGTGGACAGAGTGGGGCAATGCTAATTTTTTTTTAAAACTTTTTTCTAATCCTATATTGTGTCCTTGAAGTATGGCGAATCAAGAAAGAAAATTATATTTAAATTAGAGATGAGTGGTTCAGATTTTATGAAATTTGAACCGCTCCGAACTTCTGGGGATCCGAGGCAATCATGTTGAAGCTCAGATCTGCCCGGCTGCCTCGGAGGTGAAACCACGAAGTCCCACTGACGGATCTCGCGTTATTGCCTTGGGTGCCAAAAGTCTCATTGAAATCAATGGGCTAACCAATGATTGGCTGAGAGAGCCGTCTGTCACAGCTCTCAGCCAATCAGCGTGTCCCCATAAACTTTAATGAGGCAAGATAGCGACCCGCACCATGCTAATGACATCACCGCCTGCACTGCTGATACCGCTGCCTGCATTGCCGACACCCCCGCACTGAGGACACCACCAGCACTCCAGCACTGCTGACACCCCCAAACTGAGGACACCGCTGGCACTCCTGTACTGCCGACACAGTCAGCACCCCCACACAACTGACTAAGCCGGCACCCCCATACTACCGACACTACCGGCAACCCTCGCACTGAGGACACCACCAGCACTCCCACGTTGCTGACACTGCCGGCACCCCCACACTGAGGACACCGCCACCACTCCTGCACTGCCGGTGCAGCCAACACCCCAGCAGTGCCAACACCACCTGCAACCCCGCACTAAGGACAATGCTGACACTGCCGGCACCCCTGCAGTGAGGACCCTCCTGGCACAGCCAGCAGTACCGACACCACAGGCAACTCTGACACCAACCATCACTGCCGATACCGCCAGCACCCCAGCAGTACAGACACAGCTGGCAACCCCGTACTGAAGACACTGCCAGCACCCCTGTACTGCCGACACCCCTGCACTGAGGACACTGCCAGCACCCCTTGTCACAGTAAGTGCATTATTGGTGTGTGTATTACGTCCAGCCCAGAACTGTATCCTGCACTGTATCCATCCCACACGGTATGCCGCACTGTATCCTACTCGCAATGTATACCGCACTGTATCCGACCCACACTGTATTCCTCACTGTATCCGACCCGCAGTGTATCCTGTACTGTATCTAACCTGCACTGTATCAAACCCACATTAAATGAAATCCAACCCGCACTATGGTGGTCATTCCGAGTTGTTCGCTAGCTGAAACTAAAAAACTACACTACAGCGCATGCGTATGCAGCACAATGAGCACGCACGTCGTACTATTACAACGAACTATGTCGTTTCACACAAGGTCTAGCAAAGCTTTCCAGTCGCACTGCTGGCCGCAGAGTGATTGACAGGAAGAGGGTGTTACTGGGTGTCAACTGACTGATTTCAGGGAGTGTTCGAAAAAATGCAGGCGTGCCAGGAAAAACGCAGGCATGGCTGGGCGAACGCAAGGCGTGTTCGTGACGTCAAAACAGGAACTGAATAGTCTGAAGTGATCGCAAGCGCTGAGTAGGTCTGAAGCTACTCTAAAACTGCACAAAAATATTTTGTAGCCACTCTGCGATCCTTTCATTCGCACTTCTGCTAAGCAAAAATACACTCCTAGTGGGCGGTGGCATAGCGTTTGCACGGCTGCTAAAAACTGCTAGCGAGTGAACAACTCAGAATGACCATCTATATCCAACAAGTAATGTGCATGACATACTGTTCTGACCAGCACTGTATCTGATCCGCAGTGTATCCCGCCTGCACTGTATCCAACCCACACAGTATTCAACCCGCACTGTATCCAACCCACACAGTATTCAACCCGCACTGTATCCAACCTACACTGTATACCACAGTTTAGCCAGGCAGCTTTTGGCCTATGTTGGTGAACAATATTGTGAGTTATGAGGTGGTCAATATTGAGTGTAAATGACTGCAAATTAATGTTATTGAGGTTTAATAATACTCTAGGAACAAAAAAAGACCCAAATTATGTGATTTTAGCTTTTTTTTGTCAATTTGGAGATAAAGAGCCTAATTCAGAGTTGATCACAGCAGCAAATTTGTTAGCAGTTGGGCAAAACCGTGTTGGTCATTCCGAGTTGTTCGCTCAGTAATTTTCTTCGCAGCGCAGCGATTTTCCGCTAATTGCGCATGCGCAATGTTCGCACTGCGACTGCGCCAAGTAAATTTGCTAAGAAGTTTGGTATTTTACTCACGGCATTACAAGGTTTTTTCTGCGTTCTGGTGATCGTAGTGTGATTGACAGGAAGTGGGTGTTTCTGGGTGGAAACTGACCGTTTTATGGGTGTGTGTGAAAAAACGCTGCCGTTTCTGGGAAAAACGCGGGAGTGGCTGGAGAAACGGGGGAGTGTCTGGGCGAACACTGGGTGTGTTTGTGACGTCAAACCAGGAACGAAACTGACTGAACTGATCGCAGTGGCAGAGTTAGTCCCGAGCTACTCAGAAACTGCTAAGAAATTTCTATTCGCAATTTTGAGAATCTTTCGTTCGCAATTTTGCTAAGCTAAGATTCACTCCCAGTAGGCGGCGGCTTAGCGTGTGCAATGCTGCTAAAAGCAGCTTGCGAGCGAACAACTCGGAATGAGGGCCCATGTGCACTGCAGGTGTGACAGATATAACATGTGCAGAGAGAGTTAGATTTGGGTGGGTTATTTTGTTTCTGTGCAGGGTAAATAATGGCTGCTTTATTTTTACACTGCAGTTTAGATTGCAGATTAAACACACCCCACCCAAATATAACTCACTCTGCACATGTTATATCTGCCTATATTTTATATCTGCCCCACCTGTAGTACACATGGGGGGTCATTCTGACCTGATCGCACGCTGCAGTTTATTGTCCTTTAGTGGAGTGATGGTATTGGCATAGTGATTCATTACTTGTTTTTTCTTTGTCAAAAGCCCGTTTGTCAAGGGAGTAATACAAATGTCAAAGTTGTAAGAATTTATAAAATGTAGAGTGGGGAAATGAGTAACGGGATTGTAAGTCAGCAAAGTCTGGAATGTGTGCTCAATTTTATTATTATATGTATTGTGATTGTACTTCACTATTGGTCTTCCCCTTCTCTTACTGTATATTTTTATGCCGATACTGCTGTTACATTGAGGAATGGAGAATAGAAGGGGCGCTGTCTGAAGGATTATTCTACCAACATGCATATTGGACTCTGTCCATGGTGATAAAAGATTTTCTGCCTATATATTTAATAGATATACCACTCTTTGGTCACGGTGTACGGTCACACTCTGATATACGCACAAGGCCTTTAACCACCCAAGGCGGGAGTTTATCAGAGCGCAACCGCATACCCAATAGTGGTATATCTATGTTATAAAAAGTCCCTTGTTGTGGATCAAAATGTTAAAACAGATACAGAACAGAAGGAAAAAATAGTTCAGAACAGGCTATTTCATTTTAATTATTATTAATGAATAAACATTTAACTGGACAAAAGTGTGAGTGAATAAAATAGTGAGGCAGTGATGTGCTGCTATAAGTGAGGCAGTGATAAGCAGTGGAGCCGAGAGAGGAAGGGGGGTACAAATTACCTGGGCCCTGGTCTGATGGAGGTCCCAATGGGAGCACAGTATCCCCCCTCCCCCCCCCCCCATGCCATTCTCCTGTACTTCTCATGTGTTAGACCACACAAAAAGGTGTGTTCATGCCCCCAGCATGCTGTGGTCACATCCCCTTTAGGGGAGGTGGGGGGTCCCAGGAAGTTGTTGTACCGGGGCCCAGACTTCCTTTGGCAGCCCCGGTGATAAACTGCACTTCCGTGCAATGCTTTTGTACCTGTGTGTGTGTGTGGGGGGGGGGGGGGGGGGGGGGGGTGGCAGGACCTGACATGCGGGGCGGACTCCCCGCATGTCAGAGTAAATGATCGTAGATGTGCTAAATTTAGCACATCTACGATCAACTCTGAGTTACCACCTATAATAACTGACAGAAATAACCATTTTTCAGTGACCTGGAATAGCAACATTAATTATAGAAGGAAAACCCATCTCACAATGTAAAAGTAACTATAAAACTGAACAGAAATTAAAACTGGGGATTAGGGCTACTGGCGATACCCCAAAAACAAAAACGACATTAGGCAGCCACCTCATGGGTGTGTTGGAAGAGCTGCTAAGTATTTTTAATATGATGACATCCAACTCATTAATAACTTCAAAACTGGAAAATGTAAACCTGGGCAACGCCGGGTACTTCAGCTAGTCTATACTACTGACTGCAGCTTACACTTTTCTTAGGAAAATGTAAATTGTGGTAAATAAGGGTCACATTATACAGCAGGGTGGTATAAAGAGAGATAGTGTAACGATATAGCAATTGTCTGTATGTGAAACACTATGAGGCCTATTTATTAACATTATTTTTACTAAAATAATATTAAAAAGGGTGTTTTCACACCATTTTCACATTATTTAGTATCACTCCAATGTATTAAAGGGCATTTGGAGCAGCTTTCATGAAAAACTTCAGCAAACCCTTTAATTGTAATTTTTTTTTAGTAACCCACATCGGATTTTTCCCATACTTACAATGGGAAATGCGATGTGGCCGAATTTACAAAAAAGAATTGTAAAAAAAACCACTGCAGTGTGCTCTGTGATAATTTCGCCAGCTCATGCAACATGTATTAGTGGCACTACTGTGGTGTGTAACGCGTATAAAGGGCTCTACTGTGTGGTGTAATGTGAATAATGGACACTACTGTACAGTGTAACGTAAATAACAGACAATACTGTGTGGTAACATAGTAACATAGTATTTGAGGTTTAATAGAGACAAATTGCCCATCGTGTTTAACCTGTTTTAAGTTGTGATGATTCTACATACTTGCTAAATAATGTTTTATGACTAGTTAGCTACTATAACTCATGTTACCCCCGGATTTTCCACGTTTATATTTTAAGTATTATAACCTTGGATAGATTTTTCATTCAGAAATTTATTCATTCCTTTTTTAAATCCAATTACAGAGTCCGCCATTACCACCTTCCCTGGCAGGGAATTCCATATCCTGATTGCCCTAACAGTGAAGAACCCTTTCCTCCGTTGCGTTCGGAACTTTCTCTCCTCCAGTTGCAGCGAGTGCCCACGTGTCCTAAACTGTGTACTTTCAATAAATAATTCCTCTGATAACTTTTTGTGATGTCCCTTTACATATTTGAAGATATTAATAATATCTCCTCTTAGGCGCCTCTTTTCTAGTGTATACATATTCAGCCTAGTAAGTCTTTCCTTATAGTCCAGTCCTTCTAGGCCTTTAATCAATTTAGTAGCTCGCCTTTGAACACTTTCGAGTTCACTGATGTCTTTTTTCTACAATATTCCAGGTGCGGACGTACCAATGCCTTATACAGCGGCATGATTACATCTGAGTCCCTTGTCTCAATTCCCCTTTTTATGCACGCTAGCACCTTACTTGCCTTCTTTACTGTGTTTTGACATTGTGTACGGTTATTAAGCCTATTATCAATGAATAACCCCAAAATCTTTTTCCAACTCTGTTTCCCCTAGGCGTTCCCCATTTAATATGTAGGATGCAAGTTTGTTTTTAGTCCCAAAATGCATAACCTTGCTGTTGTCTGTATTGAACCCTATTTTCCATTTAGACACCCAGAGTTCAAGCTTAGATAGATCATTCTGCAAGGACTCCACATCCAATTCTGAATTAATTACCTTACACAGTTTAGTATCATCTGCAAAGATTGACACTGTGCTTTCCAGGCCTATTTCTAGGTCATGCACAAAAAGAAACAGAGAAGGATTGGACTTGAAGTGGCGCATTTAAACATTAAATTGATACATAAAATATAACTTTTATTAACAAATATACTCTAATAAAAGTTATATTTTATGTATCAATTTAATGTTTAAGTGCGCCACTTCAAGTCCAATCCTTCTCTGTTTCTTTTTGTGCATAACTATATATTGGCAACAATATATTCAGTGGCAGCACCCCCTATATAATTCAAATATCTGATACAGAATATAACTAGGGGTTTCTTTTGTTCTAATTTGGAACTTTTCTATAATATGCTAGTGCAGTAGTATCCCTTTCCCTTTCCCTGCTAACGTACTATTTCTAGGTCATTGATAAATATGTTGAACAGTAGTGGTCCGAGTACGGACCCTTGTGGTATTCCGTTGACTACTGGGGACCAGGTTGAGGACTTCCTGTTGACCACTACTCACTGTACCCTGCTATCCAACCAGCTGCTTATCCATGTGCAAATAGTTTTTCCTAGGCCAATCTCCTTTAATTTGATCATCAGTCTCCTGTGAGGAACTGTATCGAAGGCTTTTGCAAAATCTAGGAAGACCACATCCACTGTTTTCCTTGATCAAGATTATTGCTCACTTCCTCGTAGAAGCTAATTAAGTTAGTCTGACATGACCTGTCCCTCACAAACCCATGCTGGTTCTTGCTAATAATCCTAGCGGACTTTAGATACTCCTGTATGACATCCCTTAGAATTCCTTCCAATATTTTCCCCACTATAGATGTTAAACTAACTGGTATGTAGTTTCCCGGAAGATTTTTGGATCCCTTTTTAAATAATGGCACTACCTCAGCTATACGCCAATCCTTCGGTACCATGCCTGATCTAATTGAACTATTGAAAATCAAGTATACGGGTCGTGCTAGTTGTGAACTAAGCTCCATAAGAACCCTCGGGTGAAGTCCATCAGGACCAGGTGATTTATTAATCTTAATTTTGCTTAGTCTCTCCCGGACTACTTCTTTGCTTAAACAAGTATCTAACCATGAATCATTACTGTCACAATTGTTATGCTCTACTCCCACCATCAGTTCTTCACTGGTGAATACTGATGAAAAGAATTTGTTTAGTATTTCCGCTTTTATTTCGTCATCATTTATCAATTCTCCTAATTCATCTTTTAATGGACCTATATTCTCCTTTTTTAACCCTTTACCGTTTATGTATTTAAAAAACTTTTTAGGATTGGTTTTACTCTCTATAGCGATTTGCTTTTCATTTTCCATTTTAGCTGCTCTTATTGCTTTTTTGAATTTCTTATTACACTCCTTGTAATACTTGAAAGACTCCTCCTTTCCATTAGATTTAAATGCTTTGAAAGCCCGCTTTTTTTTATCCATTTCTGCCTTAACCTTCTTGTTAAGCCACATCGGTTTGAGTTTAATACTCCTGCGTTTACTTCCCATGGGAATAAAGTTATGAATATTGCTATCCAGCAACCCTTTTAAAACATCCCAGATTTCTGAAGTGTTCTTGTTATTAAACAGAACCTCCTACTCTATGTCGTTAAGTGCACATCTAAGCATACTGAAATTAGCCTTCCTAAAGTTAAAAGTTTTGGTGGAACCCCTGTAGCTATGTTTCCTGAAACTGATGTTGAATGTGATCATATAGTGATCACTGTTACCCAAAGTCTCCCCAACTTTGGTGTTTGATATAATGTCTACATTATTAGCAATTACTAGATCCAGGGTAGTTTTACCCCTAGTTGGGTCCTCGACTAATTGAGACAAGTAATGATCCCTAAACATATTTAAGAACCTGCTGCCCCTCGCTTTAGCACATGAATCGTTACTCCAGTTTATATCCGGGTAATTAAAATCCCCAATGACAAGGATGTCCCCCAATCCCGCAGCTGTTTTGATTTGCTGCAATAGTTGTTTTTCCTCATGTATGCTAATATCCGGCTGTTTGTAGCACGTGCCTATGATTAGTTTTTTTGCATCAATTCCGCCACTTGAGATTTCTACCCATAGTGACTCCACATTATCGCCAGTCTCCTCATAGATAACCTCCTTTAGGTATGGTTTGAGTGATGGTTTAACATAAAGACATACACCTCCTCCTCTTTTGTTAGCCCTGTCCCTCCTAAAAAGAGAATACCCCTCCAAGTTAGCAACCTAGTCGTGAGAGTCGTCCCACCATGTTTCTGTAATACCTATAATGTCATACTCAGCCTTTGATGCTAACAATTCCAATTCCCCCATTTTACCTGCTAGACTTCTTGCGTTTGCAAGCATACATTTTAGTTTATCGGTTCCTTTATTTGTTTGTTTTCCTAAAGATTTCCCATCCTGGTTAACTAGTGTATCCGTAGAGTTACTTATACAGACTGTCCTTCTCACTCCCTCTCCAACCCCACCGTACTTAGTATTGCCCACCTTACTTTTCTCTTTGGTCAACCCAATGTTCCCGTCTAAAATCACCGCCCTGACATAAGTATTTTCCCTTAAGTCCCGTATAACATTTTCTATAGTCTGTAATGATGACACATAATTGTTATTATTTAATGCTTTAGCAATACCTTTCTTAACACCCTTAATAGAACCCATGTAAATACCCTTACCGGCTGCACTTGCCCTCCCCCCTTCTCCACCCCCATTTATCTCACTACCACCATCCCTACTATTCTCGCTGCATGACCCATAGTTTCTAGCTAAACCCTCCCCCCAGGCTCCTAGTTTAGGTGTAATATCAATTAGTACTATTCCGTGGCCATGCCCTTTCTCCATGAAGCCACGCCACTACATTTTTGTTGCGCGCACTGTCCCTATTTTATGCATGGGGGACACCCAAAGAAAACTGAGCTCCACAAGGTCTACAACCAGCCCTGTCACTAATTTAGGATTTTTTTTATATTTTTTGTTTTAAAATTTAACATACACCCAATTCAGTACAGGGGAGGGGGCGCCAAAACATACCCTTGCTCCGGGCACCATGGCACCTAACCAGGGGCAGATTGGGATCAAACACCAGCCCGGGAAATTTATGCAAGCAGCCCTAATGGGGGGTCGAGTCTGCTGAGGGGGAGGGGGTCTGTCAAGAGGGCGGGGTCACTCCTCAGAGGTCCTGATTCTGATATAGACACAGTTGGGGCCTCCTTTGCTTTACGTTATGCTAATGTTTACCTGCGGCTTTATGCATATGCTGCTACAATGCCCTTCCCTGATGTACATCTGTAGGTCTGAATATCTGTCCTAGTGGCCAGTCCGCCCCTGATTACATACATAGCCACCACATTACATACATAGCCACCACATTATTACAGGAATAGCACCACATTATACAAATAGCACCGCACTACATGTATAGCCCTGCATTACACAAATAGCACCACATAACATGAATAGCATCACATTACATGTATAGCACCTCATTATACAAATAGCACCACATTACATACAGTACGTAGCCACCGCATTACATACGTAGCCACTGCATTACTTACGTAGCCACCACATTACATACATAGCCACCGCATTACATACATAGACACCGCGTTACATAAATAGGCCCATCATCATGGACAGACATTGGGCAGCTATAGGGCTGAAGTACTTTGCATTAGAGATTGTCCCAGGGCTGGCTGTGAGTGCTGCCTGATCAGCTGGCATCCTGAGAACAAGGTACATCCTGCTCCTGTCCAGTCCCCAAACCATACATTGTGACCGGGGACGCCCTATCCCTTACACCCATCATGATAATGCAAATAATGTAATTAAAAATAACTTCTTTGCCGGGTCCCCTTCAGTGCTTAGTTGCCGCTATGGCCAGTTCAGGGAGAGTGCAGGTGCTAGGGAGGCAGCGGGTGTAGTGAACCCGGCTCCGACCATTGCTATGCTGCTGCTCCTGGGCCAGGCTCTTTGAAGAGACCATTGGGCGGGCCAGGGAGAGCATGCTTCTGGGCTGGTTAACTTTCTCCAGGTCCCCCATTGGTAGAACAGCCTCACCGCCCGGAAGTCCTTTCTAGCCTAACTTCTGAATTGCGTTCCAATGAACCGCAAGTATTGGAAGCAGTGTGAGCCAGCCCAGCCTGAGTGTGAATCGGCCTGGCTGAGGGGGATATGGGACTGGCCCATCGGAATCCTGTAAGTATAAAATCCGGGGGGAAGGGGGGGGGGTGCTTTTTGTGGCGTGGGGTAGTAGCGACAGGGACCCCTGCGGCAGCGGTAGCAACGGGTGGCAGAGCATGCGCAGCAGGACATCTGGGTATTTATTATAAAAAATCCCCTGATGATGCATCGCAGGGAGAGAGCTTTTTTGCAAGCTCTGTCCCTGCATGTGATAATTGATACATCCGTGCGATGTACTCAATTATCGCAGTGCGAGTTTGGTTTGGTCTAGCTTGTCACCTGTCATCCGCATCATCAGATGCATAGTGATAAATAGACCCTTATGTCATTTAGCAATATTTTAATGTAAACAATGTTCTTCACTGCAATCTATAAGATGCCACAATAAATAATTGGAAGGCAAAACTGAACACTTAATTAACTTTGGAATACAATAATAATTTAACTTGGCAATCCAATTAATTTTGTATTTCAGCTAATTTATGATACAGCATGAATCTCAATTCTTCAATGTAGAGTTGCTCTGCAACATGTAGTTTATGCTGCTGCAGGATCATTACTAGTTTCCCCACCCAAATAAAACCCAATAAACGGTCAGTTTCCTGCCAAAAACATAAAATGCCCTTTTACTGCCAAAATACCAGAAAGGCACAAGGGGGTAAATGGGAGTTCTATTTAATATGGGATCTTGCCCCTAGCAACCATTCAGATTCTACAGGGCCGACACTAGGATTTTCGTCACCCGGGGCAAGGCAGAAAATTGGCGCCCCCCTCCCAAAAAAAACAAACCCTGTCAGACTAAAATAATCATATTATCAAAAAATGCGAAAAAAGAGGATACTATTGGACAATATTCCCCTACGTGTCTCAAATACCCTATGCATCAGATGCTCCGCTAGCGTGTTCAACTACATGCTCCTTTGTGTGTCCCCATACATTGCACTATGGGGTTAATTCTGAGTTGATCGCAGCAGCAAGTTTGTTAGCAATTGTGCAAAACCATGTGCACTGCAGGGGGGGGGGGGGGGGAGATATAACATTTGCAGAGAGAGTTAGATTTGGGTGGGTTATTTTGTTTCTGTGCAGTGTAAATACCGGCTGCTTTATTTTTACACTACAAATTAGATTGCAGATTGAACACACCACACCCAAATCTAACTCTTTATGCACATGTTATATCTGCCTCCCCTGCAGTGCACATGGTTTTGCCCAACTGCTAAAAAAATTTCCTGCTGCGATCAACTTGGAATTACCCCCTATATCATTAACACTTCATCACTGCACTACATTCCCCTATCCCCTATCCACTGCACTACATCACTATACTACATCCCCTACCCGCTGAACTACATCACTACACTGCACTACATACCCTATATGCTACACAACATCACTACACTACATCCCCTTGTATGCTACACCACATCAGTGCACTACGTGCCCCTATATACTGCAATACATTACTACACTACATACCCTATAAGCTACACAAAATCCCCCCAGCTGGGAAGCAAAGTGGAGGTTGATACTGCTAACTGGGAGCACAGTGCACTTCTATAGCTTGTACAGTGCACTGCACGCTAGTCGCAGCACTGCATGACAAAGAAGATAGTTTAAGACAGTAGTCAGCATAGGAGTGATCCCAGGTACTGGAGCTCACCTGCACAGCGCCGGAGCCAGCTGCTGGCAGACAGGTGGGTCAGAAACATTGCCCTGGGAGATGTATGCTGTCTCACAGAAGCAGCACAGCACTGCCGTTTTTTTTTTATTTGTTTTTTAAACCTGCTCCTCTGTAACTCCTTGACGCCCCCTCAAATCCTGCACCCGGGACGCATGCCCCCTTAGCCCCCCCCCCCCCCCCCCTAGTTACGGCCGTGGATTCTACTTCTCATTTATCTAGCACCTTGTAGAAGATAATAATTGGAATCTGATTGGTTGCTATGGGCAACATCCCATCTTAAATAGAACTCCCATCTTAGTAAATTTACTCCAAGGTCTCTGGAAATAACAGCATTAGACCATATGCACCAAAGAAGCAAATGTCCCATTGCGCCCCTGCTATCAGCAGACTTTCTTCTTCCAGGATAGCAGCCAGATGATTTAACTTTAAAAAGCCTATGAAATAGATTAGCTCAGAGCATGCTTATTTACTCTTTTTCATTTTGCTTGTTGTGTATGTTGAATCTACCCCACCTGTACGTTGTAGTTTTTTTGTTACAGAGTTAGGACCAGATTGTCATTGTGCATACAATATGGTGGTCATTCCAAGTTCATCGCAGCCAGCAACTTTTAGCTGCTGCTGCGATCAATAGTCCACGCCTATGGGGGGTGTATTTTAGCTTAGCAGGGCTGCGATCGCTTGTGCAGCCTAGCTAAGCTAAAAAAGTTTTGTGTAAAAGTAGACTAGCCCTGGACATACTTACTCTGTGCGATGGATCCAGCGATGATGGGCCCGGCTTTGACATCACTACTCCACCCTCCGTTGTCCTGGACACGCCTGCGTTTTACTCACCACTCCCCAAAAACGGTCTCCAACGGTCCGGATCCGCCCATCCACGCCTCCTTCTTGTCAATCTTCTCAGCGGTCGCTGCTGTGATCGCTTCCGTCGTAAACCGCAACGTAACCCGGTGACCCCTGTCGCCGGGCAATGTCGCACACGTGCACAGTGGCTGCCGCGCATGCACATTCCGCACCCGTTCGGACCGCAGCGAAAAACCGATGCGTGCGAACGGGTCGAAATGACCCCCTATGGGCCTATTTCAAAGTTGATCGCAGCAGCAAATTTGTTAGTATTTGGGCAAAACCATGTGCACTGCAGGGGGGGGGGGGGCAGATATAACATGTGCAGAGAGAGTTAGATTTGGGTGGGGTGTGTTCATCAATCTGAAATCTAAGTTGCAGTGTAAAAATAAAGCAGCCAGTATTTATCCTGTACAGAAACAATATAACCCACCCAAATCTAACTCTCTCTGCACATGTTATATCTGCCCCCCCCGCAGTGCACATGGTTTTGCCCAACTGCTAACAAATTTGCTGCTGCGATCAACTCGGAATGACCCCCAATGCCTGCCAAATGAGGTACCAGTGTAATTTTAGTTGTGTACCGGTGGTGGTGGGGAATTACTAAATGTCGATTTTGGTTGATTAGCAGGTTTTTTGCAAAAAATACGAGATTTTGCAAATCGCTAATTTGTTAAGAATTTAGTTGCATGGAAGTTGCATATCAAATGCAAATTAGTACTTCAAATCATGACAATTCACCACTGGTGCAAACATCGTCCAAATAACACTAGTATTATTGGAAATTGCAAATTTACTAAGAATCATTTTTGTCAAATCGCTCCACTTTACACCAAAAAAGTGACAAAGTCGCACATCAACGTACTAAATCACTGCAATGATTTTCTTGAGTGGGCTCACATGAAACAAATATTTTTTTACCCATCAAAAGCAACAGCAAAATCAGGCAAAAATAGCATATATATGCACCACTTCCAAAAAACAAACATGAGGGCAGGATGTTATGCCGCCCGAGTTCAGCGGCACAAATTTCGTCCGGCATTACATCCCACATGTGAAATCCATTGTAATTAACATTAAACCATTCAGAATTTTAATAAAACCCACCAATCATCTGCAGCACTCACTTAGTGCTCACAACCATGACACAGGCAAGTTATGGAGTAGCCTGGATGCAGGCAGTAATTTCATGTGGCGTGCACCAGCTGACTTAAGGCATTCCTCCCAACTTTACAAGATCATGAAGAGTGACCCCATGCGCAGCGAAGTCGCGTCTGCCGACGAAAAGGGGACGTGGCTCAGAAAATGTGCGTGGCTTCGTAAAAAGGGGGCGTGACCTCGCGACAATGACGCGATCGCGAGCCACGGCCCCCGTTCTCGTCACTATGGGGGCATGGCCAGCGCTCAGTGAGCTGCTGGCATGCCCCCAGTACCTCTGTCTCCGTGAACAGACGCTGTGTGCGCATGCCACAGCGTCTATTCACCCTGCTATGGAGCTTCCCAACTCTCCCCCCCACCGTCGGACACTGCTGCCCGCGAGTGGGACAGCGGGACAGTCCCCAAAACACATGACTGTCCCGCAAAATCAGGACAGTTGGGAGGTATGCTTAAGGCCCAGAAGCAAGAAACAGTACCCAGGAACCAGCTGGTCTGAATGTATTTGGGGACTTTCTCACTTGCTGCGACTTTAAATTAAGGCGTGATTACTATTGTGTTCTGAGGCATTCTACTGTGAATTATAGTGCATTTAAATGTGCCTTATGAAGCAACTTCCAATGTGAAAGGCAGAAAATTGACAAAAATTGCACATGCCACAATTCGACTAAATACACCACTGAAAGACAAAGATGCAAGCGAAAACATTTGTTAATAAATGTGAGATTTTTGTTCCGCCTATTAGGGGCAATAAAGTAAGGTATGGGTGATTTTTAATCTCACCCAAAATCAATTCTTAGTAAATTTCATCCCTGGTTGGGTTGCACTATGGTAGAGATAGTGAATTGTGTGGTTGAGTGTATATGTCATTCAAAAATGCTGTGAGGAGTCAAGGTAATAACGATAACAGTGTTAATACTCTGTGACAGTCCTATGCTTTCTTTTGTCCTTTTTTTTTCTGGCCATATGTGGGTCTTGCATCCCTGTGTAAGATTACAGTTTCCATCTGTGAAAAATTAGGTTTGATGCCAAAAGTGACATTCCATTCTACCCAATGAAGTTTGGTGGGGAACAAATCACTACTGAAGAGGAATTGTGTCGACCCGCTGCTTGTTCTCCCTTTTACCGTGTCCTGTGTGATCCAGAGGGTATCATGCAGCACCTAGTGTGAAGTACCTGCAAGGGACCCTCTAGTCGGGCACTTGAGGTGGGCACCAAAGATAGGACTCACTTTTACAACAGCTCTGCATCCACAGAAATAGACATGGGGCACTGTTTTTTTCTTTTTTATATGACATTGAATACGGTCAATCTGGGGAGATAACATTAGTTTACCAGATTGGAGCTCTGTAGAGACCACTAGCACACCAAGCAGTGCACTCTGTGATTACAATCAATAGGCTGTCTACCAATAATTGCTCAGTTGCGACACTATCGAAGTTGCAACTGCATCTAAATCAAGCTCACTGTGCCATAGATTTTTTTCTTTTGATAACAGAAAGTAAGTGAATGAGTTCCAACATTATACAGGTCACACTATTTATTATCTTTTTTCTCCTCGTAGTCTCCATCTGCACTGGAGAATTATACTGCACTCAACATTCATAGGAGGTACTCTTCAACTCCCTATCTCTTTTGGTTGCAATCATTGATCCTTTACTTTTTGACCTTCAGAGTTTGGTTTCTTTTGGTTGATGCTGATCTTTATCTAGCCAAATGCCAAAAAGATGCTGCCCCACAGCTGCTGCTAACTACAGGCAGAAAAAAAAGTGGACATGGGCCCTGGGGTCATTGGAGCTAATAGTTTTCGTCTCCGCATCCATTTATATGGTCTTAAGCTGGGTACACACTGGCAGATTTATCGTCAGTTCATCGAACGACTGATAAACTGTATATTGCAAGCCCTTTGAAGGGTGTGTACCCCTGACACAGTATATCTGTTAATATGGCATTGACAGGCACATATGCATTTCTGTCAGAGTCTGCATCTGTTCGCTCTATTCCTGGACATGCACAGAACCAATTTGCATATCCTACACTATGCAAAGGGAGAAAAGTCTGATTCAGTATAAGCCCTAAATGTTATTTTTAATAAATTGGATTTTATTTTGTTTTCAAAAACCGTCAATGCCATCTACTTGAGCCCAAACTATTAAAGTCATGTTCTAAAAAAATCTTAAAATGATGTTTCTTTGCATGTGTTCTTTACATGTTCATTTGTATCTCATTGGTCTGTGTGGAATCTGTTTATTGTGTTTAAACCCTTATCCAAGCCATATGATCCAATCGACTTTTATAATCCAATCCTATGTACAGTATTTTGTTGCTGTTGTTATATCTAGAGCTATTGCAGAAAAACATTTCTGATCTACAAGCAACATAAATAAGTCAGCAAAAAATAAGAAAAGACTCTTGTGTAACTGAGCTACAACAGGTAGGTGTCAACTATTTTGTAATTGCTCGATAGCTCATTGACAAACACCACAGTTATACATTATGCAGAGTTCTTCACATACTGTATGCTTCACAGAGTTTACACAGCTGCCACTAACAGCCTATGATAAGTTAACACTGAGTTTTTGACATCGCAACCACATCTTTTACCACTGTTTTACTTCTGAGCATTTGTCCGAGATGCTCTGCGAGTATGTCCCATGGTTACTGCCGAGGGATGCAGATCAGCGTTAAATGGCACCCCGTAAAGTTGTGCGTATGCCCCTTTAAGAGATTTTCACTGACAGGTTCGCAGTAGAAAGGGGAAGCGCTGGCACAGCAGGAGTTAAGTGTGGACCCTGGTCTGATCATATGGTCTAAATACTGATGGCTGATTGGACAGGGCATTCTGGGAGCAGAGGAGCCTTGTGGGAAGAAGAAGGAGGGGTTAGCAGAAGTGACGGGTGGTGCTGCATGCATGATGAGCGAGGAGCAGAGTGGGAGCTGAGAACAGATGCCAACCGCAGGGTCGCGCTGGGCGGTGAGAGCAGTGCTTCAGAGTAGAAGCGGCAGGGTGCCATCAGAGAGACAAGAGATGGGTGAGCGAGCGTGAGACTTCGCAGCCAGGGACCGGACACCGCCAGGCCCAGAGAAAAGTGCGGACACTGTGGCCATCTTGTAACAGTGAAGAGACGTTGAAACTGGTCCAGCAAGTGAAAACCTCTGTCCTGGAGTTCTGATTGAGTACATTGAGACTGATTGTGACCCAAACCATGGTTTGACCAGACACCCAGCCTAAGTATCCAAGTTGTCATATGCTGTGCAGTGTAAAGGGCGCGGATAGCATAGCGCCATATCCATATATGAATCCCTGTTTACGGGGCAGTAAAGGCAACCATTCCCCTGCTTTAGCACCGTGGGGACACAAAAGCAATCATAAATGTCATCCATACATCCCTGTCAGTGGGCCCATTGGTGCTCGCCAAGTCTAAGCGTCCGCTTGCGTTGCCTAGCGGTAAATCCTCTACTGGGTGTGCTGTCTCATCATCCTCTCAAATCCAGCACCTGGGGCACGCGTGTTTCCCCCCCAGCTCTGAAACACACACACCCGCCTCTAGTTGCGACCTGCATCCATCAACCATGGCATCACCGTACATCCAAAGCAGCAGCTATAACTTTTGTCGCAGCTGTTACTGCGGGTGTCGTACGATATGCCGGCGCTCGGGCTCCCGGCGACCAGCATACCGGCGCCGGGAGCCCGACCGGCGGCATACCGCGCCATGCTGCGGGCACGGTGGCGTGCGTAGCGTGCCACACTATTTTATTCTCCCTCCAGGGGGGTCGTGGACCCCCACGAGGGAGAATAGTTGTCCGTATGCCGGGTGTCGGGATTCCGGCGCCGGTATACTGTGCGCCGGGATCCCGACATTCAGCATACAGAAGACCACCCGTTACTGCTACTGCGTCCACCTCTGAATCAGGCCCATAGAGAGAGAGAGAGAGAGAGAGAGAGAAAGGAGAATTAACAGCAACAACAGACATAATGAAGGGGAATCATGTTATCAGTATATAGTAGTTTCACATTATGATATGCAATATTTGATAGGCACTAAATCTAAAGATTATTCTATACTGTTATATTATTATATTTACCTATATGTATATTTAATCTAAGCAGCTAACTTTAATTTACTTAGCGTTAATTAATTTAATATTTGCTTATTTAAAAGTATACACAGTGGGCCTAATTCAGAAAGGATAGCAAATTCTGCTAATTAGCAGAATTTGCTATCCTTTTCCTAGCATGCTGGGGGCTGCCCATTGCTGGGCAAGGCCGCCCAGGATGCTGACCAGACTGAGCCTCCCCTTCCTTGATGAAGCAGAAATTGTGATCGCCTTGCAAGTACTGCTTCATTGCAGAAATTAGTGATGGCTCCTGCCAGCGCAGCTTAGCTGCACCCGCAAGAGCCCGCCGCCATGTTCACGACCATGGCAGCTGCGTGTGACGTCACGGAGCTGCCGTGATCATGCCCCCGACACGCCCCTGTTTGGTAGCCTCCCCCCCCCCCCCCCGTTCGCGCCGCACTGCCCCGCAACGCTTCATCTCCTCCCTGGAAACGGAGCGTTGACGCCGCCCCCTCGCCCCTCCCATCCCCGTGACCGCCTCTGCCTGATTGACAGGCAGAGGCGATCGCATTTTCTGTGCTTTCACTGCAGAAAGTGCGGGTGCATGCGCAGGACAGGCCAATCGTAAAAATTCTGGTTGGATTGCGATTTGCGATCCAACCTGAATTAGCCCCATTATGCACTGTAGGACATATGTCTACTATTTCTGCACACCATACTTGCTTACATTTTTAAATTGCCTTCCGATAAAGAAGTGGCGAGAGTAGTGGATGCATGTCAATATGGAGTCTGGGGGAAATTCAGAAGTCTCCTGGTACGTTCTAGGAGTTTAGGTAAGTATATTGCATATACATGGATCCTGAATTAATGGCCCTCATTCCGAGTTGTTCGCTCGGTAAAAATCTTCGCATTGCAGCGATTTTCCGCTTAATGCGCATGCGCAATGTCCGCACTGCGACTGCGCCAAGTAAATTTGCTATGCAGTTAGGAATTTTACTCACGGCTTTTTCATCGGTCTGGCGATCGTAATGTGATTGACAGGAAATGGGTGTTACTGGGCGGAAACAGGCCGTTTTATGGGCGTGTGGGAAAAAACGCTACCGTTTCCGGAAAAAACGCAGGAGTGGCTGGAGAAACGGGGGAGTGTCTGGGCGAACGCTGGGTGTGTTTGTGACGTCAAACCAGGAACGACAAGCACTGAACTGATCGCAGATGCCGAGTAAGTCTGAAGCTACTCAGAAACTGCTACGAGGTATGTAATCGCAATATTGCGAATACATCGTTCGCAATTTTAAGATGCTAAGATTCACTCCCAGTAGGCGGCGGCTTAGCATGAGCAAATCTGCTAAAATCCGCTTGCGAGCGAACAACTCGGAATGACCTCCAATGTGTGATCTTTTGAAAGCAAAAACTGATTATAATGTGTGATGTAAGCCATGCATTTCGCACAACTGGCATGAAATAGGTAAAACTGGACTAACAGTGCATCCAAACAAATGAAGACAATACTCAATAACCTCACTAAGTAGAAGGAATTACATTTAATCAAGTTAAACACTCTTTTATTCCGCTAGTTATGTTAGTAATGGCACATAATGCAAAACATCAATTAAAAAAATGATGCCCAATGTTTAAAATAAGGGCAGCAGATCACAACGCTGAACCCGCTACTATCCAAAGGGAATTAGTCCATTTTCATGTCGTTATCATTAGCAACAGATTTTTGTATTAGTTTAGGGAGCTGAATAAAGGAAAAATTATTTTGCTTAATTTTGCTCCTTTTGTGTATGCATAGTCACCTGCTTCCATGAGGATTGGGACTCACTCTCCCCTCCTCCCATCCCCCCACACCCCTCCCCACCCCAATCAGGCACATTTTATGTTTATGCTTACTTTACAGATTACTCTGGATTGTAGCATTCTGTGCTGTGTTTTGCTTATAATAGTGTAGTTTGACCTTATTTATAGATGTTGCCTGCAAAATTGACACATATGACTTCAGCAGTCGTTCTGTGTGGAGTATTTATAAAGCAGAATTGTCCTTATGTAGTCAGCACCAGAAAAGGAATCCTAGAAAATGTGATCTAATATAAACATGCCTTTTAACAGCTACAGAAGGTAAATGCTTAAACAGATTAAGGGGCCTATTTATCACCATCCGCATCCAGGACGCGGATTACAAGTGATAAAATCGCCCAAACTCCCACTACGATAATTGATTACATTGCAGGGGCAGAGAAAGCTGGGCAAAAGGGTGCTTATCGCAGTGCTGCCCTGTGAACTCGCCATCCTGAGCTAGCAAAATTATCACAGGGCACACTGCTGTATTTTTTCACATTTTTTTTTAGTAAATCTGGTCAGATCGCATTTCCCATTATAAGTATGGGGAATGCGATGTGGCTTACTTAAAAAAAAGTGAAATAAAGGGTTTGGAGCAGTTTCTCTTGAAAACTGCTCCAAATGCCCTTTAATACATTCAGGTGATACTAAAATAATGTGAAAAGGGTGTGAAAACACCCTTTTTCACAATATTTTAGTAAAAATAATGTTAATAAATAGGCCCCTAAACAGGCCCGTGCTACCCGCTCAGCAAAGGGATGAAGTGCAGGTAGGCGCCAGACAGGAGAGGCGCTCTGCCTGCCCTACATCCCCGCTGCTGCGCCGCCTGTCCCTCTGCTGCTGCCGGCTGCTGTGCCTGACACACTGTTACAGGCAGCAGCGCCGGCAGCTTTCAGCGGAGCTACTTGGAACGGAGGGGCGGAGCTACAAGGGACTACGCTGATCATGAGGAGGAACAGGAGGATGGACAGACTTCCTTTTGGTAAGAAGTTGTAAAGAGAGTGAATGAGCTTGAGAAAGTGTGTGTGTATTAGTGATGTGCACCGGACATTTTTCGGGTTTTGTGTTTTGGTTTTGGATTCGGTTCCGTGGCCGTGTTTTGGATTCGGACGCGTTTTGGCAAAACCTCCCTGAAATTTTTTTGTCGGATTCGGGTGTGTTTTGGATTCGGGTGTTTTTTTACAAAAAACCCTCAAAAACAGCTTAAATCATAGAATTTGGGGGTCATTTTGATCCCATAGTATTACTAACCTCAATAACCATAATTTCCACTCATTTCCAGTCTATTCTGAACACCTCACACCTTACAATATTATTTTTAGTCCTAAAATTTGCACCGAGGTCGCTGGATGACTAAGCTAAGTGACCCAAGTGGCCAACACAAACACCTAGCCCATCTAGGAGTGGCACTGCAGTGTCAGACAGGGTTCACTACGATATGCCGGCGGTCGGGCTCCCGGCGACCAGCATACCGGCGCCAGGAGCCCGACCACCAGCTTACCGACAGTGTGGCGAGCGCAAATGAGCCCCTTGCGGGCTCGCTGCTCGCGCCCGCTATTTTATTCTCCCTTCAGGGGGGTCGTGGACCCCCACGAGGGAGAATAAGTGTCGGTATGCCGGCTGTCAGGGTCCCAGCGCCGGTATACTGTGCGCCGGGATTCCGTCAGTTGGCATACTGAAGACCACCCTGTCAGACAGGATGGCACTTCAAAAAATAGTCCCCAAACACCACATGAAGCAAAGAAAAAAAGAGGTGCACCAAGGTCACTGGATGGCTAAGCTAAGCGACCCAAGTGGCCGACACAAACACCTGGCCCATCTAGGAGTGGCACTGCAGTGTCAGACAGGATGGCACTTCAAAAAAATAGTCCCCAAACAGCACATGATGCATAGAAAAAAAGAGGTGCAATGAGGTAGCTGTGTGACTAAGCTAAGCGACCCAAGTGGCCGACACAAACACCTGGCCCATCTAGGAGTGGCACTGCAGTGTCAGACAGGATGGCAGATTAAAAAAATTGTCCCCAAACAGCACATGATGCAAAGAAAAAAAGAGGCGCAATGAGGTAGCTGTGTGACTAAGCTAAGCGACTCAAGTGGCCAACACAAACACCTGGTCCATCTAGGAGTGGCACTGCAGTGTCAGACAGGATGGCTGATTAAAAAAATAGTCCCCAAACAGCAGATGATGCAAAGAAAAAAAGAGGCGCAATGAGGTAGCTGTGTGACTAAGCTTAGCGACCCAAGTGGCCGACACAAACACCTTGCCCATCTAGGAGTGGCACTGCAGTGTCAGACAGGATGGCAGATTAAAAAAATAGTCCCCAAACAGCACATGATGCAAAGAAAAAAAAGAGGAGCTTGACTTGACAATTTTCTCACCAGCAGGTCTTTCAACCTCTGCAGACTTGTGTCTGCCGGAAAGAGAGATACAACGTAGGTTTTAAATCTAGGATCGAACACGGTGGCCAAAATGTAGTGCTCTGATTTCAACAGATTGACCACCCGTGAATCCTGGTTAAGCGAATTAAGGGCTCCATCCACAAGTCCCACATGCCTAGCGGAATCGCTCTGTTTTAGCTCCTCCTTCAATGTCTCCAGCTTCTTCTGCAAAAGCCTGATGAGGGGAATGACCTGACTCAGGCTGGCAGTGTCTGAACTGACTTCACGTGTGGCAAGTTCAAAGGGTTGCAGAACCTTGCACAAAGTTGAAATCATTCTCCACTGCGCTTGAGTCAGGTGCATTCCCCCTCCTTTGCCTATATCATAGGTAGCTGTATAGGCTTGAATGGCCTTTTGCTGCTCCTCCATCCTCTGAAGCATATAGAGGGTTGAATTCCACCTCGTTACCACCTCTTGCTTCAGATGATGGCAGGGCAGGTTCAGAAGTGTTTGCTGGTGCTCCAGTCTTCGGCACGCGGTGGCTGAATGCCGAAAGTGGCCCGCAATTCTTCGGGCTACCGACAGCATTTCTTGCACGCCCCTGTCGTTTGTTAAATAATTCTGCACCACCAAATTCAATGTATGTGCAAAACATGGGACGTGCTGGAATTTGCAAACATGTAATACACGCACAATATTGGTGGCATTGTCCGATGTCACAAATCCCCAGGAGAGTCCAATTGGGGTAAGCCATTCTGCGATGATGTTCTTCAGTTTCCGTAAGAGGTTGTCAGCTGTGTGCCTCTTATGGAAAGCGGTGATACAAAGCGTAGCCTGCCTAGGAACGAGTTGGCGTTTGCGAGATGCTGCTACTGGTGCCGCCGCTGCTGTTCTTGCTGCGGGAGGCAATACATCTACCCAGTGGGCTGTCACAGTCATATAGTCCTGAGTCTGCCCTGCTCCACTTGTCCACATGTCCGTGGTTAAGTGGACATTGGGTACAACTGCATTTTTTAGGACACTGGTGACTCTTTTTCTGAGGTCTGTGTACATTTTCGGTATCGCCTGCCTAGAGAAATGGAACCTAGATGGTATTTGGTACCGGGGACACAGTACCTCGATCAATTCTCAAGTTCCCTGTGAATTAAAAGTGGATACCGGAACCACATTTTTCACCACCCAGGCTGCCAAGGCCTGAGTTATCCGCTTTGCAGCAGAATGACTGCTGTGATATTTCATCTTCCTCGCAAAGGACTGTTGGACAGTCAATTGCTTACTGGAAGTAGTACAAGTGGTCTTCCGACTTCCCCTCTGGGATGACGATCGACTCCCAGCAGCAACAACAGCAGCGCCAGCAGCAGTAGGCGTTACACTCAAGGATGCATCGGAGGAATCCCAGGCAGGAGAGGACTCGTCAGACTTGACAGTGACATGGCCTGTAGGACTATTGGCTTTCCTGTCTAAGGAGGAAATTGACACTGAGGGAGTTGGTGGTGTGGTTTGCAGGAGCTTGGTTACAAGAGGAAGGGATTTAGTTGGCAGTGGACTGCTTCCGCTGTCACCCAAAGTTTTTGAACTTGTCAATGACTTCTGATAAATGCGCTCCAGGTGACGTATAAGGAAGGATGTTCCTAGGTGGTTAACGTCCTTACCCCTACTTATTACAGCTTGACAAAGGCAACACACGGCTTGACACCAGTTGTCCGCATTTCTGTTTAAATAATTCCACACCGAATAGCTGATTTTTTTTGTAATTTGACCAGGCATGTCAATGGCCATATTCGTCCCATGGACAACAGGTGTCTCCCCGGGTGCCTGATTTAAACAAACCACCTCACCATCAGAATCCTCCTTGTCAATTTTCTCCTCAGCGCCAGCAACACCCATATCCTCATCCTGGTGTACTTCAACAGTGACATCTTCCATTTGACTATCAGGAACTGGACTGCGGGTGCTCCTTCCAGCACTTGCAGGGGGCATGCAAATGGTGGAAGGCGCCACATCTTCCCATCCAGTGTTGGGAAGGTCAGGCATCGCAACCGACACAATTGGACTCTCCTTGGAGATTTGTGATTTAGAAGAACGCACAGATCTTTGCTGTGCTTTTGCCATCTTAACTCTTTTAAGTTTTCTAGCAGGAGGATGAGTGCTTCCATCCTCATGTGAAGCTGAACCACTAGCCATGAACATAGGCCAGGGCCTCAGCCGTTCCTTGCCACTCCGTGTCGTAAATGGCATATTGGCAAGTTTACGCTTCTCCTCAGACGCTTTTAATTTAGATTTTTGGGTCATTTTACTGAACTTTTGTTTTTTGGATTTTACATGCTCTCTACTATGACATTGGGCATCAGCCTTGGCAGACGACGTTGATGGCATTTCATCATCTCGGCCATGACTAGTGGCAGCAGCTTCAGCACGAGGTGGAAGTGGATCTTGATCTTTCACTATTTTACCCTCAACATTTTTGTTCTCCATTTTTTAATGTGTGGAATTATATGCCAGTAATATATCAATAGCAATGGCCTACTACTATATATACTGTGCACAAAAACTTAAATGCACCACAGGTATGGATGGATAGTATACTTGACGACACAGAGGTAGGTAGAGCAGTGGCCTACTGTACCGTACTGCTATATATTATATACTGGTGGTCAGCAAAATTATGCACTGTCCTACTACTATATATATACTGTGTACAAAAACTTAAATGCACTACAGGTATGGATGGATAGTATACTTGACGACACAGAGGTAGGTAGAGCAGTGGACTACTGTACCGTACTGATATAATTCTGGTGGTCACTGGTCAGCAAAATTCTGCACTGTCCTCCTACTATATACTACAATGCAGCACAGATATGGAGCGTTTTTCAGGCAGAGAACGTATAATACTGGTGGTCACTAGTCAGCAAAACTCTGCACTGTCCTCCTACTATATAATACTGGTGGTCCCCAGTCCCCACAATAAAGCACACTGAGCACAGATATGGAGCGTTTTTCAGGCAGAGAACGTAGATATTTGCAGCACACTGAGCAAAGATATTTGCAGCACACTGAGCACAGATATTTGCAGCACACTGAACACAGAAACTGAGAGAAAGCCAGCCACATCCTCTCACTATCATCTCCAATGCACGAGTGAAAAATGGCGGCGACGCGCGGCTCCTTATATAGAATACGAATCTCGCGAGAATCCGACAGCGGGATGATGACGTTCGGGCGCGCTCGGGTTAACCAAGCAAGGCGGGAAGATTTGAGTCCGCCTCGGAACCATGTAAAATGGGTGAAGTTCGGGGGGGTTCGGATCCCGAGGAACCGAACCCGCTCATCACTAGTGTGTATGTTTCTGTATGTGTGTGTGTGTGTGTATCTATGTGTGTGTGTGTATGTATGTGTGTGTATCTGTGTGTGTGTATGTGTGTGTGTATGTATTTGTGTGTATGTGTGTGTGTGTGTGTGTGTGTGTGTGTGTGTGTGTGTGTGTGTATCTGTGTGACTGGGTGGGTAAAATGTGTGTAAGCAGCACTACTACAGGAGTGATTTTGTGTAAGCAGCACGACTACAGGGGGGATTTTGTGTAAGCGACACAACTACAGGGGGAATTTTGTGTAGGTGACACTACTACTGGGGGGATTTTGTGTAAGCGACACAACTACAGGGGGGATTTTGTGTCAGCGGCACTAATTACAGGGGGGATTTTGTGTAAGCGACACAACTACAGGGGGGATTTTGTGTCAGTGGCACTACTAGAGGAGACATTTTGTCTAAGCAACACAACTACAGGGGGAATTTTGTGTAAGCGGCACTACTACAGGGGGATTTTGTGTAAGCGGCACTACTAAGGGGGCATTTTGTGTAAGCAGCACTACTACAGGGGGGATTTTGTGTAAGCAGCATGTCAGAGTCGGTTTAGTTTGTGTCCCCGGAGGGGGCGCTAGTGGGTCAGTGGAGGTAGGTGGAATGAAGTGAGGAGGCAGTATTGGGTTTCTGCGCATGTGCACAATGAAGATTTATTATTAACAGAAAGTCCAGATAATAATGCAGCAGAAAGTAAAACAAACGAATGCAATGGAAATGACAATGGTAACGGCAATGGTAATGGCAATGATATAATATGGTTTGAAACTTGAAAGTCTATGGCAGAGTTTGTAATGCAGAAATGGAACCAGAGTAATTAAAACGTGGAGCCAGCAGAGGTGGAATAATGGTAGCAAACCTGGTAGCAATGCAGGAGACTGGATGGTAATGTTCACTGTGCTGTTGGAAGTGCACAATCAGCATGCAGGCTGAATCACAGGTGAGATGACGGAATGCACCTGGAGAGAGAGTCTCTACTGCTGTAGGCTGGAGCACACTGCAGGTGTAGAAGGTGTGAAGCCAGAAAGGTATTGCTGGTGCTGGTACTTGTAGTTCCACGGAAGTAACAGGTACTGAAGAATATCCAGGAACACGGAGGATCAGGAGAATATCCAGGAACACGGAGGAACAGGAGAACAGGTCCAGACACACGGGTCGTAGGAGTGACACAAAGTTCAGGACAACCTCTGACTCACCCTGCAGCTCCTGATATACCCCCTGACCGGCAGGTATTGGCTGGAGTGAGACGAGGAGGTGCGGCCAAGCTCCGGATTGGCTGCCGCAGTTACACTGGGGAAAACTGTCATGGCGGCGCCCATGACGCGGCCCGGCTGGGACGCGGCGCGCCCACACGCCCGTTGACTCCAGGGGCGCTCCCAGGCCTGAGATGGTATCCACGAGCAGGGTGACAGGTGACAGCAACATGCAGTGACCCCGGACGGAGTCCGCTGCGGCGGACAGACATAACAGCGGTAAGTCGATTCCTGACAGTACCCCCTCCCTTATGGGTGGGCACCGAACACCCACGTGGCTTGGAAGGATGAGACCTGTGGAAAACACGGACCAACCTGGGAGCGTGGACATCAGCAGAGTTCACCCAACTCCTCTCCTCAGGACCATAGCCGGCCCAGTCGATGAGATATTGCAGACGACCATACCGGTGACGGGAGTCCAGGATCTTCTCTATCTCGAACTCTATGCCCCGCTGAGTTGGAATGCTGGGGCCAGCTGGAAGAGCTCTTTGGAAGCGATTTAGGACTAATGGTCTGAGGAGAGAGACATGGAAAGCATTAGGAATACGCAATGAAGAGGGTAACTTGAGCTTGTAAGCCACAGGATTTAGAACTCTTTCGATGGAGAAAGGACCAATGAAGCGTGGTGCAAACTTCATCGAAGGCACTTTAAGACGAAGATTCCGGGTTGACAGCCAGACTTTATCCCCAGGTTTCAAGCTGGGAACTGCACGTCTCTTGCGGTCGGCAAAGAATTTGTACCGGGCAGAAGCCTTTTTGAGTGAAGTATGAATCTTCCTCCAGATGGTTGAGAACTGACTGAGGACAGTAGTGGCAGCAGGAACATCGATGCTAGGAAGGTCTTGAAAATCAGGAACTCGTGGATGCTGCCCATAAACAGCGAAGAACGGAGTAGTTTCAGTAGCTGTGTGGTAGCGGAAATTGTGAGCGAATTCAGCCCACGGGAGCAAATCTACCCAGTCATCTTGGGAAGATGATATGTACAGTCTCAGGAAGGTTTCCAACTCCTGGTTTACCCTCTCTGTCTGCCCATTCGTCTGAGGATGATACGCTGACGAGAACTTGAGATGGACCTGCATGGCAGAACAGAGAGCTCTCCAAAACCTTGCCACAAACTGAACTCCACGGTCAGATATTATTTCAGTGGGTAGTCCATGTAAACTGAAAATCTCCCGTAGGAAGATTTGAGCCAGTTTTGGAGCGGAAGGAAGTCCTTGGAGTGGAACAAAATGAGCCATTTTGGTAAATCTGTCGACCACTACCCAGATGGTATTGAAATCCTTGGGAGGAGGGAAGGTCAGAGATGAAATCCATAGACAGATGTGACCAAGGACGGCTGGGAATGGATAATGGCTGTAACTGACCTGCTGGAGACTGACGAGGAGTTTTGTGCTGCACACATTTAGGGCAAGACGCCACAAAGTCTTTGATGTCGACTTTCATCTTCGGCCACCAGTATGTTTCAGAGAGAAATTTAAAAGTCTTTAGGACACCAGGATGCCCAGTAAATTTAGACTGATGAGCCCAAGACAACAACTTAGAACGGAGTTCAGGAGCAACAAAAGTCTTACCAGGAGGCGGAGCTGGAGAAACTTGTGAAGAAGCAAAGGCAACAGGATCCAGGATGGAGCGTGGTACTGGATCGGATATCTCGTCCTCAGATTCCATGGATCGAGACAAGGCATCTGCTTTGGTATTCTGAGAACCTGGGCGGAAATGGAGCTTGAAATTAAAACGGGAGAAGAACATAGCCCATCGGGACTGGCGAGGATTAAGGCACTGAGCTGCCTTCAAGTAGAGCAGGTTTTAATGATCCGTATAGATATTAAATGGAAACTTCGCCCCTTCCAGGAGATACCTCCATTCCTCAAGGGCCAGTTTAATCGCCAGAAGCTCTTGATCTCCGATGGAATAATTAACTTCTGCAGGAAGAAACTTACGGGAAAAGAATCCACAGGGATGAATCTTCCCGTCAGCTCCCATCTGAGAGAGAACAGCTCCCACTCCTACTGTGGAAGCATCCACCTCCAACTCGAATGGCTTATTAATATCGGGCTGCAACAAAACTGGAGCGGTAACAAAAGCCATCTTGATTTTTTGAAACGCAGCCAGGGCATCTTCTGACCAGTTGGAATGATCTGCCCCTTTCCGAGTTAAGCTAGTAATAGGAGCAATGAGAGTTGAAAAGCCTCGGATGAATTTCCTATAATAATTGGCAAAGCCCAGGAATCGTTGAATGGACTTGAGAGTGTTCGGAATGGACCAATTGGCAATAGCTTCCAATTTTGCCGGGTCCATCTGGAGATCCGATCCAGAAATTATATACCCCAGGAAGGGTATGGAGGTAACCTCAAAGGTACACTTAGATAATTTGCCGTAAAGACAATTCTCACGAAGACGTCGGAGGACTTCACGGACTTGGAGACGATGAGAAGGGAGGTCTTGAGAGAAGATGAGGATATCGTCCAGGTAAACAACGAGATACTTGTACAGAACGTCACGGAAAATTTCATTAACAAAGTGTTGAAACACTGCTGGAGCATTGCTCAACCCGAATGGCATTACCAGGTACTCGTAATGGCCATCCCGAGTATTGAAAGCTGTCTTCCATTCGTCACCGCTGCGGATTCTGATGAGATTATAGGCACCGCGGAGATCTAACTTGGTGAAGATGCGGGCTCCTTTGACTCTATCAAATAACTCGGTAATAAGAGGTAACGGGTAGCTGTTCTTAACGGTAATATCATTAAGTCCCCGGTAGTCAATACATGGACGAAGTCCTCCATCTTTCTTTTTAACAAAAAAGAAACCTGCCCCAGCAGGTGATGATGAGGGACGGATGAATCCTTTCTGTAGGTTTTCTTTGATGTATTCGCTCATCGCTTCGGTTTCAGGAACAGATAACGGGTAGGTGCGCCCCCTAGGTGGTTTTTTGCCAGGAATGAGGTCGATGGGGCAATCCCACTCTCTATGGGGCGGCAGGACATCAGCGGCCTTCTCGCTGAAGACGTCAGCGAAATCTTGATAGGCCATAGGAAGAGTAGACTGGGTCTTGATTTCAGAAGTCTTGACAGGAACAACTTGGGCTAAACAGGACTGACGGCAATGTGAACCCCAAGCAGTTAGTTGTAAGGTAGCCCAATCAATCTGTGGGTTATGTAGCTGGAGCCAGGGCATACCTAACACAATCTCCTGAGTTGCCTGAGGAATAACTAGAAATTTTATTAACTCAGAATGCAGGAACCCAACCCCCAGTATCACTGGCCGGGTTTGTTGAGTGATATACCCCTTAGAAATACGACTACCATCAACTGCCGTGATGTAGACTGGATATGGAAGTTCATAGACCGGCAGATGAAACTTGTCTACCGCAGCTTGAGTGATGAAATTCCCCGCTGCACCACAGTCTACCAACGCAGTTGCAGATTGGAGTCCAGCCGCCGTCTCTAAGGTCACAGGAAGAATGAAATCTTGGGTTGAAGGAGCTTGCTTGAAAGATCCCAACTTGACTCCTCCCTTACAAGTCAGGATCTGGCGTTTCCCGAACGCACTGGACAAGAACTTATTTGGTGGCCTACTGCCGCACAGTAAAGACACAGTCTCTCACGGAGTCTCCTTGACCGCTCCTCAGCAGTTAAGCGGGACCTATTAATTTGCATAGGCTCATCAGAAGGTGGAGGCTGCAACTGTACAGGAGGTACCATTCTTGGTTTGCGACACTCAGCACGAGCACGCTCATTGTTGCGTTCGCGGATGCGAGAGTCCAACTTGATACATAGGGAGATTAGCTCGGGTAATTGCTCAGGAATATCACGGGTTGCCAGTTCATCTTTTATCCTCTCCGAGAGTCCATGCCAGAAGGCTGCTACCAAGGCTTGGTTATTCCACTGGATCTCTGCGGCTAGCGTCTGGAACTGGATGACGTATTGGCCCATACTGCGAGTCCCTTGACGGAGCTGGAGAAGATCTGCGGAGGCTGATGTTGCACGACCCGGTTCATCGAAGATGCGTCTGAAGATGGAAACAAACTCAGCATAGTTGTTCATCAACGGGTCGGCACGTTCCCATAGAGGAGACACCCAGCTCAGGGCTGATCCAGAGAGCAGTGAAATGATATAAGCAACCTTGGATCTTGGCGTGGGAAAATTGTGAGGTAAAAGTTCAAACTGGACTTCACACTGGTTGAGGAACCCACGGCATAACTTCGGACTGCCATCATACCTGCTAGGCACAGGCAAGTGCAAACGAGATACAGGAGCAGATGCAGCCGGAGAAGAAGAAGAACCCCCAACACTGGCATGTGCAGGGGTAACAGGAACTGGAGGTGCAGGCGCACTTAGCAGAGATTGTTGTAACGTATCAATCCGGGAGGACATCCCTTGCAGAAACTGGAATATCTGCTGCTGCACAGCCTCTTGTCCATCCAAACGGGAGACCAGGTTTTGTAAGGCCCCTGACCCCACACTCTGACCACCGTCCGAGTCCATCGGTCCTGAACTTACTGTCAGAGTCGGTTTAGTTTGTGTCCCCGGAGGGGGCGCTAGTGGGTCAGTGGAGGTAGGTGGAATGAAGTGAGGAGGCAGTATTGGGTTTCTGCGCATGTGCACAATGAAGATTTATTATTAACAGAAAGTCCAGATAATAATGCAGCAGAAAGTAAAACAAACGAATGCAATGGAAATGACAATGGTAACGGCAATGGTAATGGCAATGATATAATATGGTTTGAAACTTGAAAGTCTATGGCAGAGTTTGTAATGCAGAAATGGAACCAGAGTAATTAAAACGTGGAGCCAGCAGAGGTGGAATAATGGTAGCAAACCTGGTAGCAATGCAGGAGACTGGATGGTAATGTTCACTGTGCTGTTGGAAGTGCACAATCAGCATGCAGGCTGAATCACAGGTGAGATGACGGAATGCACCTGGAGAGAGAGTCTCTACTGCTGTAGGCTGGAGCACACTGCAGGTGTAGAAGGTGTGAAGCCAGAAAGGTATTGCTGGTGCTGGTACTTGTAGTTCCACGGAAGTAACAGGTACTGAAGAATATCCAGGAACACGGAGGATCAGGAGAATATCCAGGAACACGGAGGAACAGGAGAACAGGTCCAGACACACGGGTCGTAGGAGTGACACAAAGTTCAGGACAACCTCTGACTCACCCTGCAGCTCCTGATATACCCCCTGACCGGCAGGTATTGGCTGGAGTGAGACGAGGAGGTGCGGCCAAGCTCCGGATTGGCTGCCGCAGTTACACTGGGGAAAACTGTCATGGCGGCGCCCATGACGCGGCCCGGCTGGGACGCGGCGCGCCCACACGCCCGTTGACTCCAGGGGCGCTCCCAGGCCTGAGATGGTATCCACGAGCAGGGTGACAGGTGACAGCAACATGCAGTGACCCCGGACGGAGTCCGCTCCGGCGGACAGACATAACAGCGGTAAGTCGATTCCTGACACAGCACTACTACAGGGGGGATTTTGTGTAGGCGGCACTACTACAGGGGGGATTTTGTGTATAAGAAGCACTACTACGTGTGGTGTTATGTGAATAAGATTGTGCTACTATGGCGTAATTTGAAATGGGGGTACTATATTGTGGCCATGCCCCTTCCGTGTAAGACCACACTCCTTTTTCGGTGTGCATCAAAGGCGCACGCTGTCCCTTTGTAGAGTTTGGGAGGGCGCAAAGTTATAGTTTGCAGGCGGGCGCCGAACACCCTAGCACCGGCCCTGCCCCTAAGTGACTCGTGCACTCTGCTATTTTAGTTTTGATAATGTTGATATTACCTTAGATCGCAAAGCTATACCTCTAAATACACTTTTACCGTTGAGCCGTTATGGCCGCTAGACTGCATGCACGTGCTACGCACTTTGTACGCTATTTGCGTACAGAGTCCTGCATGTGGTACGCACTTGGCGTACACACGCCGCGCTGAGTGTACAGAGAACACACAGCAAGCGCACACACAATGGATAACCTCTAAACCTTGTTAATGATACAATGTAATGATATGCTTACACTTTAAACCCTTAACAGCAAAGTACTGTAATGATGTAATACCTTTAAACCTTAAGTAGTGCTGACGGTACAAAGTACCCGCAGTGCGTACACCTTATCAATACCTATACACCTTATACAGATAAATACACTTTAAAACCTTTGCAGGAAAGTGAAGACACAACACAGATTTGTAGTTGAAACCACAGGGTTCTAAGGCCACTGTGGATTGATTCCAAAAGGTAAAACAATACAGGCTAACAAGTAAATCTAAACAGAATAATGGCTACAGAGAATGTACATACGTGAGAATGTTCGCAAGCGCAACCCAGGCTGGTCCTCCGCTAGTCAGATAGAAAGCGTTCAGAGTCTTCTGACCGGCCAGGCAACAATGGTCTTTTTATACACAACATGCATACACAATACAATGGTCACTGTAATCTCATTGTCCATTGGACACAGGGATGTGTCCCTACATTACAGAAGAGGTCATAGGTGGATTTGAATAGGTGGGCGATGTCTTTCCCCAACTACTCTTGTGGGTGGTATCCTCTGGATTCCCGCCGCATACATAAAATACAGTAAATACAGTTAATGTTCATATTCTACTTTTGTACATAACTATATGCAGGAATAAGCGATCTTTCTCTAACTAACACCGGAATGTTACCCTCAAAATACCCTACAGCTGGATACTAGACATCACCTTCCAACCTTTATCTGACCCTTCCTATCATGCAAAGGCGAATCCCTCTGTCCAGGAACTGTTTAAACTAGTAATACTCGCTGACATGGTCTAGGGGAACTATGGGTACAAAATGCACTATTTGGGTTAAATATGTAATGTTCTAATAACCCTCTATGCGCTCACAAACCCTACCATAAATGCGCATACCACGCGCTAAGGCACATGGCCGTGAAACGCTCCGTTACGCAAATTTCGGATATGCGCACGCACGGCAGAGCGAGTGCACGCGCAGCGGGCATGTGCATGGGGTTAGTAAAGGCATATGCATTACAATATTTTTTGACTTTGACAGTTTATATGTACCTTTCCTTGACATCTCTTTAATGTGATATGGGTGCTATATTTATTTTTGTTTAGTGCCCATATCAATGTATTTATACAAAATTATTGAAAGTATGCTATTAGTGTGCCTTCATATATTGTTAAATAACATGTGCATTCTTAATCTGTCAATATAATCTAAAAAGAGTAATTTAGTAATTTTTATGTAATTATTATATTTTCTACAAAGAAAAGAGCCCCTCATGAGTCCAACAGAGAACATTCACTTTCAATTTAAATTTTATTTTCCATCTTTTGACATATGGACTACAGTACAGTATGTTTCACTAATGTAAAATACTTTTCACAATAGAAGAGGACTTAACTCTGTTTGTTACAATAGTCTTTGCTTTCACTAGAGTTTCTCATTTTTTTTCATCCTGTGAGCGGGGCCTGTGCATGGTCTTTAGGCATAGGCGTTTCTTACATGGGTGCAGTGTGTGCGGTGCACATGAGCCCCTGGGTCCAGAAGGGCCCACACCGCACTAAGGTGGTCATTCTGAGTTGTTCACACGCTAGCAGTTTTTAGCAACCATGCCAATGCTATGCCGCCTCCCACTGGGAGTGTATTTTAGCTTAGCAGAAGTGCGAACGAAGGGATCGCAGAGCGGCTACAAAGTTTTTTTGTGCAGTTTTAGAGTAGCTCAATACCTACTCAGCACTTGCGATCACTTCAGACTGTTCAGTTCCTGTTTTGACGTCACAAACACGCCCTGCGTTCGCCCAGCCATACCTGCGTTTTTCCTGGCACGCCTGCGTTTTTCCGTACACTACCTGGAAAAGGTCTGTTGACACCAAGAAATGCCCACTTCATGTCAATCACTCTGCGGCCACCAGTGCGATCGAAAAGCTTTGCAAGACCCTATGTGAAACTACATCGTTCCTTGTAATAGTACATCGCGCGTGCGCATTGCGCCGCATACGCATGTGCAGAAGTGCCGTTTTTTTTCCCTCATCGTTGCACAGCAAACGAATGCAGCTAGCAAACAACTCGGAATGACCACCTAACTGCACCCACAAATTATACTTGCCTCTCTGAAGTCCTGCGATGGCGGCCCTGCTGTGCAGGCATTTCGGAGTGATTTGCGCATGTTCACTGGAGGTATCTCTGGGAACAAGGCGCGGACGCCATGTTCCCGGAGACCTGCGCATGCACAGTAGACTCTGGCATTATGCCAGAGTCTACTGCTGCCGGAGAGGAGGGGGCTCGCGATGGAGGCTGCACGCTGGTCTCCTCCTCTCTTAAAATGCCCCTGTCTCTAGCCACCCTAGACAAAGCTTCACATTACCGCCCCTAATTCCCCAATACACTCCCTCAACCATTTACATCAAACCACACTGACGTGTTTACCAAAGTCTACATTCTGACATGACTTAATTTTCAAGCAGGACTTGGCACCTGCCCACACTGCCAAAAGTACCAAAACCTGGTTCAATGACCATGGGATTACTGTGCCCAGAGCCGGATTAAGAGGGGGGCCCCGGGGATAAGTACCCCGGGCCCCCTTTTTTCAAAGGGCCCCCCGTCGCCGCCGCAGATCGGATCTCTGTTCCGATCTGCGGTATTTCGCTGCGCTCCCGGGAGCCGGCGCCACATGCAGTGGCAGGGCAGCTCAGCGATTGCTGTCCCTGGCGGCTCTGGCTCCCGGCTCCACTGAAGAGGCTGGCGTCGCGCGGCTGCACGCAGTTAGTCACTGCCTGTAACTAGAGGTGTCGGAATGGGGGTGGGGGGGGCAAGGGGGCTGCTCGCTCCCCCCAAAGATGAGAGAGGCGCCGATTACACTGTGGCAGAGGAGCGGCTAGGTGAAGTACCGCTGCCGCACTCAATGCCTGCCCAGCCATAACATGCACAGCCCGTCCTCCCCTATGCTGCGGCAGTAACTCTGCCCCTGCTTGTAACCCTGCGTACTAGCCTGTCTCCCTCACTCTTTCTCACTGTCACTGTATGTATGTGTAGAATCAGTGAGTGACAGACAGGCTTACCAGCAATGTCCGTAGGAAGCCCCGCCCCCTTAGTCGCGGGCCCCGCCCCCAATCGTGAGCTTCACAGTCACACTGTATAGGATGGTGACCTGCTTCTACAGATCACAAGCAGGTCACCACAGGGATCAACACTGGCTGACTATATGAAGTGAGGAGTGTTTCCCTCCTCTCTCACATTGCAGGTCCCCACCCACTCTCAGGAATCAAAACGAATCCCTTCTGCTCTGTCTCAGTTGCCCGGCCCATCCCCTGCTCTCCTTCACTCCTCCCCCCTGCCCCCATTCCCCGGGCATAATGTGGTGCTCTGCTGCCCTGCACAGTGCACTGCAGACACACAGTAAATGCCACTGTGAGTGGGACAGCACTGCAGAGCACACAGATTCCCCATCCCTTCTCTGCTATAGACTCTGTCACTGTCCTCCTTACCATTCCTGCCTCTGCCCCTACCCCGTATCTGCACCTCTGCCCCCTCTCACTTCTCTTCCTCTGGCCAATCCCTGTCTGTGTGCCCCTGTCCCATATGTGTGCCTATGCCCTCTCTTTATATGTGCTTTTGCCCTTTCCCATCTTTCCTTTGCCCCCTCCCCATATCCATCACTCTGCCCCCCCTCATATCTGTGCCTCTGCCGCACCCTCATATGTGTGCCTCTGCCCCTCCTCATCTGTGCCCCTGTTCCCTCCCTATACGCCTGTCCCCTGTGTGCCTTTGCCCCTTTATCCATGTGTGCCTCTGCTGCCTCACAAAATGGCTTTGCTGGCTGCCGATCAGAAGGTGCATGACGGAATGGACGACCAACCACACTCAACACCACTTAAGACTGCCAGGTAAGTATTGTTTTAATTTATTAATATATATATAGATATGGGATGTAATTGACATAGAATACATATGTTTTACCAGCGCGCGGGATGCCGGCTGTCGATATCCCGACAGCGGCATCCTGCCCGTCAGAATGCCGGCAGGGGGCGAGCGCTATGAAGCCCATTGCGGGCTCGGTGGCTCGCTTCGCGCGCCACAGGTTCTATTCCTACTCTATGAGTGTCGTGGACACCCACGAGTGGGTATAGCCCCTGTGAGCTGGTATTCCAGCTGTTGGCTGTCGGAATTCCAGCGTTGGTACCCTAAACGTCGGGATCCCAACAGCCGGCAAACTGATTGCCTCCCATTGACATCCCAGCTTACAGGATCCCATGGCCGGAGGGAAGGGTGGTAGGGTTAGGCTGCATGAAGGGAAGGTTAGGGTTAGGCACATGTGTCAGCTGGAGCCACTTGTGGGGAGGGGGCACCACTGACTATTTTGTCTCCAGGCATAAACTTATGCCCCTGCTCCCGGCGACTGACTTAGACACATGGGCCATGCATTTGATCATGTTCTGACAGGAAGGAGGCAGCATGTCAAAACTGTTGCAGTGTGCTGGGAAGCTAGGGGCGCCAAACTGAAATTATATCTTGCCCCCCCCAACCTAAAAACGTTTTGACGCCCCTGCCTGTAACAGAAGGACAGCTGAGCGATGGCTCAGCTGTCCAATAATGTGAGGAGCAGCAGCCTGCGGCTCAGTCATTGGCTGGGCGCGCAGGCTGCAGGGAAGGAGGAGGACAGCGCGTGGAGGCTGGAGCCTGCACCCATTCTCAGCCAGCTCTCCTAGGCTACCTGTGCAAAAGCACATAAAAACGTAAGGCTGCATTACAGTATGTACTGGCTTTATATATATATATATATATATATATATGTGTGTGTGTGTATATAATATATGTATATATATATATATATGTATATATATATATATATATATAGTATATATATGTGTATATATATATATATATATAGTTCCATGTAAGAAATGGCACTCAGAGTCGGCATTAGTGAACAAGCAAACAAATCTGTATTGAAGTTGAGTACTTTCGGTGACAGCACCCCGTCCTCAGAACTATACAGCAGATAAGACAGATCTGTCTTATCTGCTGTATAGTTCTGAGGACGGGGTGCTGTCCCCGAAAGTACTCAACTTCAATACAGATTTGTTTGCTTGTTCACTAATGCCGACTCTGAGTGCCATTTCTTACATGGAACTATGAATTCGATTATGCTGCACCAGGGCATGCTGATTTACAAGTGAGTGCCGGCAATACATGGATTTATATATATATATATATATACGCAGCTGTGGTACCGGCACTCCGTCTCTAGCCAATGATGGTGCCTCGGTGCCTCCAATGCGATGCTGTGCAGCAGGGCAATGTAGTATGAAGGAGAGAGTGGCACTCAAACGGACTTCTTACTTAACTAAACAAATGGGCGCCGCACGCCTCTGCAGGTTAACGTTTCAGTTTTATTTACAAAACTTTAAGTTACAAAACTTTGTAAATAAAACTGAAACGTTAACCTGCAGAGGCGTGCGGCGCCCATTTTTTAGTTAAGTAAGAAGTCCGTTTGAGTGCCACTCTCTCCTTCATACTATATATGTATATATATATATATATATATATATATATGCACATAGAGGGTACCGGCTCTCCCATAAGCACTTTACAGCTGAGCGCCGGGTGCCTGTGCAGTAAGGCGTATGTACATGCAGAAAATGGCACAGCACTCCAAGGCGACTTTAAAATGAATCACTCAGTCAGCAGGGATACATGTATCCCTGCTGACTGAGTGATTCATTTTAAAGTCGCCTTGGAGTGCTGTGCCATTTTCTGCATGTATATATATATATGTGTATGTATAGACATATTTATCATAGGCGTGCGTACGGGGGGGTGCCTGGTGCACACAGGCACCCCCTAATGTCCAGCACCCCCTTCACACACGCCTGTAGCTGACTCATTGCCGAGCGTGCAGTTCTATTCCTGACTGTGACTACACTGTATGCCCGCCCACGCTCTACGCCCGCCAGCACTGACAGCCCGCTCTCTATGGCCGTCCACCCGCACAGACTTCTTGCTCACAGAGACATCCCGCTATCTACGGCCGCTCGCTATGCCCGCCCACACGCGCTCTCTACACCCGCGCCTGTAATCCATCCGACCCTTCCCTCTCTACACTCGCCCTCTATGCCCGGTCAGCAGGCCTGGCGACAGACATGCTGCTGCAGGGGCAGTAGAGGGTACATTTGTCAGCAGCACCTGCTACCGGAACCCACATGTGAACAGGACTGCACCCACAAGTAATGTATAATGTGTGTTATATAATGTATTTGGAGGGGCACCATGTGTCACATAATGTGTTTAGGGGCACTGTGTATTATATAATGTGTTTGGGGGGTACCATGGGGTCTATTCAGGCCGGGCCGCAGCCGCTCATTCGCACGTGGTGTAATGTGAATTTTGCCTCATACCGTGTGACGTAATGTCAATTTTGGCTCATACCGTGTGGCGTAATGTGAATTGCAGCTCATACAGTGTGGTGTAATGTGAATTTTATCTCTTGGTTTGTGGGGCAATGTAAATTTTGGCTCATACTGTGTGGCGTAATGTACATTTTGGCTCATACTGTCTGGCATAATGTAAATTTTGGCTCATACCATGTGACGTAATGTGAATTTTGACTTATACCATGTGACGTAATGTAACCTAATTGTAATTTTCTTTGTAGTGATTGAAGACGCTATGATTTTAATTTTAAATCTTAGGGCCCCCCTGTCTTAAGTACCCCAGGCCCCCTGAAGCCTTAATCCAGCTCTGACTGTGCCTGAACCCCAAAGAGAATCTATGAGGCATTGCCAAGTAAAAGTTGAGAGACATGAGACTGAACAATGCAGAGGAGCTGAAGGCCGCTATTGAAGCCTCCTAGTCTTCCATAACACCTCAAAAGTGCCACAGCCTGATAGAAGCCATGCCACATCGCATTGAGGCAGTAATTCATGCAAAAGGGGCCCATACCAAGTACTGAGTACATATACATGATTATACTTTTCAGAGGGCTGACATTTCTGTATTTAAAATCCTTTTTTTATTGATTTTATGTAATATTCTAATTTTCTGAGATTTTGGATTTGGGGTTTTCTTAAGCTGTAAGCCACAATCATCAAAATTATAACAAATAAAAGCTTGAAATATCTCACTTTGTGTGTAATGAGTCTATATAATATATTAGTTTCACCTTTTAAGTTTAATTACTGAACTAAATGAACTTTTGCGCGATATTCTAACTTTCTGAGTTTCACCTGTATGACAATGCAGTGAGTCATATTTTCACATGCACTATGTATATGAACTACAGTATGGGGGATATTCAATAACGGGCGAAAATGCGTTTTCACTGTAAAAAGACGCAAAATTACCATGATTCACGGTAATTTCGCCAAATGCCTATTCAATTGTCCGCAAAAGCATTTTCGCTGTAAATTTACTGCGAATTTCAATTCACCAACTCTGAGCAGGAAATAAACTTGGGGAAAATCCCCATTTTCAATTATAAATGTCGGGATTTGGTTCTGAACCCATGAGACAACCCCCTGAACGACTAATTAGTCACTTAGAAGTTTTTAATTACTTTTAATTGGCCAATAATATGTCATTTTTGGTTGAAAAAGTGCAAAATGATGGAAATCGGGGTATAAGGTATTGGAGAGGTATATTGGGGTGCTTTATGAGTGGGACAAGCGTTTTTAGACTTGCAGATGGGAGTAACCGGTCTGTTTCCACTTTTTTTTAAGTCCCCTAAATAACCCAAATGTGTACTTCTATTCATTTTTTTGTACCCCAAGTTTAATTTTAGCACTTATTTTGTTGATATAAATTGCTTTCTAGCATTTTTTTACATTAAAAAAATGCATATAGCAGCCATTTGACCCAATTTAAGTTCGAGAAATACTTTTATTATAACCAATAATAAACTTTTATACTGTTATCCGATGTTAGCTTAGCTTTTTGGGGGATACGGACAAATTTACCCATTTCTCACTTTTCACTTTCGGCACCAATTTTTGTGGCAATCTCGTTTTCGGTAATTTGCATATGAACAGTGCCATTTCCCTGCAATGGTTATCAGGCACAATGATCCCTATTGCTACATGCATTGTCAAATAAAGTTTCTCATGGCCACTTATATATATGGAACCACATGGGAGTGGAACACAATACATGAGCAGGCCCTGTATGCAACATATTATAGAAAGATGATAGATAGATAGATAGATAGATAGATAGATAGATAGATAGATAGATAGATAGATAGATAGATAGATAGATAGACCCACATTTATCAAGCCTTGGAGAGTGATAAATAGCACGTTGATAAAGTACTAGCCAATCAGCTCCTAACTTCCATGTCACAGGCTGTGTTTGAAAAATTACAGTTAGGAGCCAGTTGGCTGGTACTTTATCACCGTGCTGTTTATCACATTCCAAGGCTTGATAAATCTGGGCCATAGATCTTTGTGCCAAACTATGTAACTGCTTTGGGGCTCATTGTCATTTGTATGTAAGATAATTTTCTAACACGCCTCTCAGATTGACCACTAAAGTCCACCCTAAAGCTGCGCTCATGGGTGCTGCTTTTACAATCTCCCTGAAAAGCTTTTTCAAAAGTAGGCAAGTATGGCCTAACAGCACCCATTAACACATTTGTCTAACTAGTCAGCACTTATTAACCTGCCCTGAGCACCTATTAATCCATTTCCCCCGCACAGCACAATTTAGTGTACCTATTATAGCAGGATATGTATTGGCCCGAAAATTAACCATTGCTCACAATAAGAAAATTGACTTATCTTATATTTGCACCCACTTGTACTAAATAGTTTCTTGTGGCATGCTGATGTAAATATCATTTTATTGCAGTGCTTCAAAACTTTAACATAATTTTGTATTAAATAATTGTAGTTTAGCTACAGTGGGTTCATGCAAGGAGTGTAATATTTATCTAGGAACTGCTGATGTTTGCAACAATGCATTATGGTTAAACTTCAAAGCAGCTTTGGAGGTTTCATTTCTGAATGTATTTACATTTGCTCTGTTTATTCCGATTGCCAAAGTGAGCCTTGAAGTAGAACTTCTGTTTCCACTTTCTACAGTATGTAGGAATTTCAAACTGCACAATATCAAAATGTGTCAGCTGCTTGGACAATGTCTCACATAAGTTCACTGAATATAATACACAGTAAAAAAAGAAAAAGACTGGGTCTATATATGTTTCACAGCTGAGTGACATGCAGCAATAGATCCAAAATAAATGTCCCACGTGTGGTCATTTCTGTTGACCAATGTCATATTTATGATAAGGATTTATTACATTACTGGCCACTTTGAACTTGTTGCCATCTACTACAGTATCTTTACAAAAACATCCTCTTTGGCAAGTCTTTTTGGTTGCGAGAATGTTTGTAACTGTTGGCTCAATAAGACCACCATGCACTGTAGTAGGGGTACTGGTGCTAGTGGTGAGAAACTGATTAGTGATAGGCAGAGATTAAGAAGGGGTGGGGGGGGGGGGTGATGAGATGGTGGAGGATGGAGAGAGAGACAGAGGAGTAGGGCAGGAGAAACAGTTGAGGGGAGGTGGGCAGAGATGAGAAAGACAGAGACATGGTGGCGGGGGGGGTCAGGAGGGACTGAGAGAGAAACACAGGAGGAAGGGAACAGAAAATAAGAGACACGGTAGGGGACAGAGATGATAAAGAAATAAATGGGTAGAAGAGGGGACACAAATGAGAGGCCGATGGGGCGCTGATGGTGTGTCTAAAGACATACAGAGTCGGAAATACAGTTTCATAAGATGCTGAGAGATGACAGAGAGAAGAAAAGTTAAGGGGGAACAGAAATAAGAGACAGAGGAGAGGTAGGGATAAAGGGCACAGATATGGGGGGGGGGGGGGGGGGGGGCAGGTGGCCAGAGTTCCCTGCTTCCTTATAGAAATCAGATTAGCCCAAGTGCTTTGTATGACTTGTCTAAAAGCATTTTCCCCTGATGGCCTTCCAGCAGCAGCATTTATTATGCCACAATACATATTTAGACAATAATTGTGCACATTGTAATTGAATATAATAAAGATAAATGTCAAATATATTGTTATGTGTGAAACCTTCTGAATACAACAACATATTGTATATCCTGTTAATGGTCGTATCCTGTTTTAAATCACTTTTAGAAATCTGAGTCAATAGGGAAACATGGTCTCTCCATAATACAACAAGTGACAAAATTGCAGGTTCCAGTATTGAAAATAGACCCTATAACCACAGATTAAGCAATCCTGTTTCCATACAGATATACTCTATGTATTTATATTTGTGTGTATGTACATACAGTATGTCTGACTATGCTTGTCCATGTTTCTGTAATGTGCAGATCATTCAAACTTGCCTACTCTGTGGAGGCTGCGGAAGACTCCAGATTTTTCAGGTAGTACCCCGCACCCCCAAACTGCATTTTGCTGTGACGGGGGCAGGGCTTAATGGTGTGGTAAGCTAAGCCCACCTCCAAAAGTGTCAGCAGCATATCCTCTCACTCTGGATATTATCACCAGCAATTTATACAGCTGTGGTGGGAGTTGAACCCACAATCACAGTGTTGTGAAGCAGTAAGGCTAACCAGTACACAGCCATGCTGCCCAGAGTGATAATAGATACTGTACCCTTAATATATGATATAGGGGTACTGTAAGTTACCTTAGAGATACTTACATTTTACATTAGTAGATTCAGTATTGTCATTCTGTTCTATTATCTTACATTTTGGATAAGTCAATAATCAGTACTGTAGTAGGGTGCATATGTCCCCTGGGCCAGAACCCCCCACCACTTATGTGTTATGACACCATGACATCACAGAGCAGGGAGATGGGCGCTGGGTGCATCCTTAGGATGCTCCTTGTGCCAGCCTTTCTGTGTACTGGGGGGCCTTCCCAGGCACTCCATATGGTGGAAAAGGGCTCAGTTGTGGCAGTAATCATGCAGCCATCTCAGCCCTGCACTCTGACCTGCAGCACTGGTCACACATCTCTGTTAAGGCCTTGATTCAATAAATCTAGAAGTTCTTTGTAGGATGTGATTTATAACTATGTCTGTTTTACTATGTTAGTCGTGTATCACAAGTAAGTAAGGCATGCACCTGAAACAGAAAACAATTACTACAACACAAGCAAAAGATTGTTTGTTTTGACTTTGCCATACATTATATCCAGGTATTTGAATAGCAACACCAAAAGTTCTGGTTAAATTAAAGTTATAGGATAGTATTTGAGTAATTTTGATTAGTGTCTCAATTTAATGAACTTCTCCTTTCTAATTTTTAGATTTTAATATTTTAAATATCCTACATCAGTACAATTTTATTTAGAAAAATGTGTGAATTGGATTACTTGTATAAGCATACCTTGCTTTGTTTAAGCCTGTTCTTATTTCTAAATCTGTCCCATGTGGATAACTGGTCCAGGAGAACAGCCAACCCTTTTACTCTTACTCTCACTAATATCATTTTTATCACTGATATTCTACAATTAAGTCTTGTATGAGTACATATAAGAATTGTGAAATGTTTAAATAGCTAAAATAATAAAGTTCATAAGAATACTGTATATATTTCAGAAAATAACAAGTCAAGAAAGGTTGTGTGTTTGTGATAAGAAGGCTAACGAGCCTTTCACATTTCTGCATGTTTGCCATAAACCTCTCTAGTAGGTTCCAGTTCCAGACAGATCCTATGACTGGGCTGTTACAAAAAAAATACAGAAACTCCCCCCAATGTATTCAACAAAGGGTTTATTGATCACCATGTGGTTTTGTGTAGCCCTTTAAAAAAGGCAAATGTAGAAATAAAACATAAAACTGCTTCTGCAGTAAGATAATTGAATATGTTTTTAGAACTATGTTTGTGGAATTTAACTTAAGGATACTGTCATACACAGGGGCACTTCAACAGAGAATGGGGCCCGTGGGCACCTCCAGTGCCCCCTCCCCCTCTGCACAGCGCAATAGTCTCCGGCAAGTTTCCGGAAACATGGCGCCAGCCATGTTCCAGAGACCAATTTGACTACTGCGCATGCACAGTGGCCATTTTTGCTGCGACCTTTGACGTGAGAGCAGCGCCCGACGCTGGACTCCGGAAAGATGAGTATTAAAATATGGGTGCAGTGTGTGCGGTGTGGGCCCCCGGGACCCACGGGCCTGTGTGCACTGCACCCATTGCACCCATTATAGAAACGCCAATGGTCATACAATAGAATCTTTGGAACCATATGGGGAAGCTAGGGAGGGGCTAAGAGTCACAAACTAGCTTGGGTCTTGCCATTTAAATTCTTGCTGCTTTAAATCTGCAGCAGAGATCGCTGGAATCATGCTGCTTCTGAAATCTCAGACTCTATTACATAACCCTTTTGGAGAACATTTTAAATATATGCTACATATAAACAGGGATTTCCATTGAACTGTTTCTTTACAGAGGAAATACCCTGCTGTAATGAAATCCAGACAATGCATGCATATTCAGGGTTTTGTTCCTTTAAATTACAGTAAGTGTTTGCCAGTGACAGATGATGCCAATAATTCAATTTAGAAGGGTAGGCAGTAACATTAAAATTACTTAAATATTTGTCATGCAGTGTCAAATTCTGGAAACGCTTCGTTTTCAGCATACACCAGGGAATGTTAAGTGACCTAACGTGACCATGGATAAATGCCATTGCACAGAAATACAGCTGTTTCTATTGAATGCACTTTCTCTAGGGGACAATGATTCCATGAGTATCCTGTCCTACACTAGGGAAATATTTCAATAATGGAAAAAATGGCTATTCCTTATAATACAATCGCCTTTTGTTCAATTAGCTGTTTTGTGTCTGAAGCACTGGCATGGGCTATGAGATGGGATAAATAGGGGGCATTCTTCGTCCTCTTTCTGACATTTCCCATGCCTGGAAATGCTGCATATCCTATGTCTCTCTTCACATGTCTTTTAGTATGAAGTGCCGTAAAATCAGCTATAAAATGACAGCTTAACCTAATATGTTTTCACATGTAAGTTTCTGTTGTAGATCATGTAGCCAACTGTACTCATAAGTAAGACTCTTCTAATTCGAGTAATCTGTGAGATAGATATTATATATTAATCTGAGAATGATTAGAAATCTAGCAGTTGTAGTATACTTTCAGTATAACAAAATATTATACAGTAAGTACACTTCAGTACGGTCAGTTTAAACAACACTTTCTGTGTTTTCCACACTTGGCTTTCATTTTTATTAAAGAAAAGAAAAACTATAAGAGGGAGAAGAGAAGTAAAGCAATATCTGGATTTACATTTTTCCATTTACAGTTTTTGGGGTTGATTTGGATGCATTGCTGATGTAGGGCACAATTGAGCAATTCTTTTCTTCTGCTCATGCACTTAAGTCATACTGCCAGGGACGGTCTGGCCATGTGGCACTTCTGGCAAATGCCAGAAGGGATGATGGCCTTGATGGACTAGTCTGGTTTAAAATCCTGGCTGGGCAGCTCTGCTTGGCACAAAGAGAGAAAGGGGCGGGCCATGCAGCATTGTCAAAATCACATAGTCAAAATCGCACATAAGTCAATATCTCACCGTGTGTATGCACCTTTAGAATCAGCCCCTTTACCCTTTGTAACTTTGCTCTGCTGCTTTTGTGCACTACAGTTCCAATCACCACCATGTCCACGTACCATTGTACACAAATGATTCATCCCTAACTGATTAAAAGGTTACATTTTTGATACTATGTACTGTGGCAAAGAGGGTACTTTGCCATGTTCTGATAATCAGAACAGGACTCACTCCCTATTACAAGGGGCAGACAGGGCTAAGAATGTGTCTCCTTACTACTGGAAAACAGGGATGTGCAGTCAGGTAAATGGCTGAGAAAGCACTGATTAGTACCAGAGCCAGATTTACACACAAAATATGAGCCCAAAGGATTGATATGGGCATTATACACAGGCGCAGCATATACTGCTGGAAATTTGCAGCATATACTGCTGGAAATTTGGTCAGCTTTGATCAGATATGTGCAGAAAAGGTAGGCAGGGGAGGCACTGCCTCACCTGTCATTGATTTTTTGCTCCACAGTTTTAGCTATAAAAATGTAATACAAAGAAGATATTTCTAATATATTCTTTGTATTTTTCATATACTTTATATAGTAAAAACTAAACTCTGGCAAATAGTTAGTATGACAGGAAAGGCTCTGCCTCAGCTGCCTCACCTCACCACGTCACTGCTGCAGCAAAGGTAATTCACACAGCTGCACTACCTGGGTGTGATTAGCTAACTGTGTGAAGGTATGAAGGTTTGTGGGAACTAGTGGGCGGGGCTGCAAATGCCAGTTAGTGGCTGGTTTGGGTTTAGCTAGGGTGGATGCTAGAATCAGGTGGGCTAAAGGATCTCTGATGCCAGGGGGAGGAGCCATGACATGAGGGGGAGGATCTAGGCCAGCGGGATAGTTCTTCTATTATCCATACCACCAACTACTCCCTTTAGTAACCCGATGGCGAACCAAGTGAGCCACCGTGCCCAAAGCGTGGTGAGCGAAGTGAGCCCGCGAGGGTACATTTTGGGTACCCTATTCGGCCATGGCTCCTCCCCCTGGTGACGCGGCTCCCCCTCTGGTGACATCAGAGGTCCCTTCACCAACTTGGTTTTAGACCTAACAGTTTAGATAGTGGTCAGGGAAGCCATGTTTGTTGATTAAATGTGATGTGACAACATTTGTGAGGAATAAAGAAGCCACTTGACAGAGAAACCTGAGTGAAGAGTCATTGTTTTTGAACCAAACCTTTACAAAGTGGTGTCAGGCGTTTACAAGCGGTGCCATAACTTTTACAGTACATAGTAAATATATATACAAAATACAATGGAAATATTTACATGAAAGAGTGCCAAGACCTACAGTATATAGACTTTCCACAATTACTAAATACAGTACACCTGTGTACTGGACGGGCAATCAGAGCACACAGATCAAAACTGAGGTGTTTTGCAAGGTACTGTACTGTAATATAGTAACATAGTTTGTGAGGTTGAAAAAAGACCAGTAGTCCATCGAGTTCAACCTGAATTATATTATATTCCCTATTCTATTCTGGTTAAAGGCTATATCCTCGGATATTTTTTTCCATTAGAAATGTATCTAACCCATTTTTAAACGTATTGACTGAATCCACGATTACAACCTTCTCTGGCAGTGTATTCCATATTCGTATTGCCCTTACAGTGACGAATCCCTTCCTGCGCTGAGTACGAAATGTCCTCTCCTCAAGCCTTAGTGGGTGTCTGCGCGTTTTGTGTAGAGGTCTCCTAATAAATAAATCACCTGATAACTCCGCATATTGCCCCTTTATATATTTGTAAATATTAATCATATCTCCTCTTAGTCATCTCATTTCTAGTGTAAATATATCTAACCTAGAAAGCCTCTCCTCATAGTCCAGTGTCTCCAACCCCTTAATCAATTTGTAGCTCGCCTCTGAACCTATTCACGTTCTAACATGTCCCTTTTATAGTGTGGTGCCCAGAACTGTGCACAATACTCAAGATGCGGCCGTACCAATGCTTTATACAGTGGCAGGATTACACTCTCCTCCCTTGACTCAATTCCCCTTTTAATGCATGCTAACATCTTATTTGCCTTTGTTGCTGTACTTTGACATAGTGTACTGCATTAACACCCCTAAATCCTTTTCTAATACCGTTTCCACTATATTTTCCCCATTTAATTGATATTTTACATGTTTATTCTTTCTATTCTATTCCCAAAGTGCATTATTTTACATTTTTCCACATTAAACCTCATTCTCCATTTTGTTGCCCAAACTTCCAGTTGAAATAAATAGCTCTGAAGAGACTCCACATCCACATCTGACTTGATTACCCTACATTTTTTAGTATCATCTGCAAAAATTGACACTGTGCTTTCACGTCCTTCTCCTAGATCATTTATAAATATGTTAAACAATAGTGGCTCCAGCACAAAACCCTATGGTATTCCACTGATTACTTTAGCCCAAGTGGAAAACATCCCATTAACCACCACTCGCTGTTCCCTGTTATCAAGCCAATTACTCACCCATGTACAAATAGTGTTTCGTATACCAAGCTCCCTTAATTTGAAAAGCAGCCTCCTGTGAGGCACTATGTCGAAAACTTTTGAAAAATCTAGATAGAATGCACCTAATGCATTTAATTGTAAAGCGCAACGGAATATGCTGCGCTATATAAGAAACTGTTAATAAATAAAATAAATAAATTACCCTGGTCAAAAATGTTGCTTACTTTCTCATAGGAGCTAATCAAATTAGTTTGACATGACCTATTTCTCACAAAACCATGCTGGTTCTTATTAATAGCATGGGAGTTATCCAAGTACTTATGTATGCTATCCCTTAGTATACATTACAAAAGTTTCCCCACTATTGATGTCAGACTAACCGGTCTATAGTTACCAGGATGGAGTTTAATGCCTTTTTTAAATATTGGGAGTACCTTTGCTATACGCCAATCCTTTGGTACCATGACTTATGCAAGTGAATCAGTGAAAATCAGATACAGTGGCCTTGCTATTTCAGCTTTTTGCTCCATCAGAACCCTAGGATGAAGCCCATCTGGACCAGGAGATTTATTAGCCTTAATGTTTTTTAATCGCTCACAGACTACTTCCTCGGACATATAAGTTTTAAGCAACGGGCCTTTAACATTACTATTATTACTCACTTATCCCACCATCTAGTCCTCTCTAGAAAACACTGATGATAAAAATATGTTCAATATATCAGTTTTTTCTTTGTCATCATTCATTAAGAACCCCACTTCACATTTTAATGGTCTTATATTCTATTTTTTTTGCCTCTTACATTTATGTACAGATCAGTGATTTGCTTTTTGTTTTCTATTTTAGCTGCTCTGACTTCCTTTTTGCATTCTTTGTTACATTCCTTGTAGTACTGGAATGACTCCACCTTCCCATCTGATTTGAAAGCTTTGAATGCTCATCTCTTTTTATCTATTTCTTCCTTTACCTTTTTGTTTAACACATTGTTTTGATTTTAATACCCTTATTTTTACTGCCCATGGGGATGCACGTATGGGTATATTTGTCTAGCATCTATGTCCTTTAGTGCGTGTTTCAACCTGTTAAAATCAGCTTTTTTAAAGTTAAGAGTCTTAGTTGAACCCTTAGGATGCTGCTTTTGAAAACTGATGTCGAATGTGATCATATTATGATCACTGTTACCCAAGGTCTCGCCTACGGTGGTATTTGCTATTATAGCCACGTTGTTAGTTAGTACTAGGTCCAGTATAGTCCTGTAACCTCCATTGTTTCTTATCACTAGCATACAATAACATATATTTGTGTACTGGTGGATACTAAGTGTTTTGGACAAATTTATAGAACAAATTAAAGCAGTCATGACATTGGAGCCTGGCAAATATTAAAAATACTTAATGCTGTTGCTGCAGACAATGCTTAATTTCCAGTAGGCCTACAAATGTTTTTAAACTTTTCTTATACCGTATGCATGTACAGTATAGCTCAGGGCTGTAATGAGGGTACAACGCTGTCTGCTCTATGCCCCAGGCCTAATTCCTCAGGTATGCATGTGATACCACAGGGAAGCACCTGTCCAATCAGAGTAGTCTCTGGTTTCCAGATGGAGTAGTGAGCTGTTGATGTTACTATGCTGTCACAGAAGAGTAGCTGTGCAGAGCCAGCAAGTAAAAATAAGTAGAAGAAGTAGCATAAATAAGTTGATAGGCGTTCTAAGGCATTTAAACTACTGCAGTGGCTAATAAGAACCGAGATGGGAGCTATTGGTATTTCAGGGAAAAGGCTGGAGCAGAGTGATCTTCACTTCACAGACATCAGTCTTAAAAGAAATCACACAGTTTATAAAAAATCATATTTGAAATGAGCAAGTTTATTGACTCAAGGTTGGTTGATCAGGGAAGTTGCCATGGGGTATCTTCTTAGCAGCTCACAATATTTATGATACTTGAACGTCAAAAAGAAATCACCTGTTTATGACTTATTAAAAGGTAAAGAAAATAACCAGATCAACTGCATTATAAAAAGGGTTATACGGTAACTTTTGTTTGAGAAAATTCCAATAATACTGTAAGTGTGCAACTATTTCTCTTTAAGAAATGTTGCTTGTTAGTCTTGTATAGCCAGAAGTAAAGTAGCTGTGGACAGAAGAGATATTTTGGGATTGAGTTTGTTATGTTTGTGTTACATGGAGTTAACATCTTTTCTGCATACAGCGTAGAAAAATTCCATGGGGTGTGCGGAGTGGAGGGCAGGATAGAACTATGGGGCTAGAGAGGAGAAACAAAAGTACTTATAAATAAAACGGTCAATTACTGTAGAAGACACACCATGGAGAATGTATGTGGTCCAAGGAGGGAAGGGCTTGGAATACAATATAGCGCTTTAAAGGGATAGATAAGGTAACATCCCACAGTAAGTTGACCGTGCCCTCTCTATCACTCCTACCAAGATGGCACCAGTGTTCTCACTTGCCTAGGGCACTAAAATGTTTAGTTACAGGTATGGTACAGTGGCACAGTAACACTTCTTTAGTGCTTAAAGCTCAATTTCAACCTCTACTGCTTTTAGACTACTGAATTGTAGAGGCTGGTAAGTACATACATAACTTTAGCCGTTAGAAATCACCCAATGGCTAAATAAAAGTAAAAAAATCCTGTAATAAGCAATGCATTTAGTACCCTAGTTGAGAAGTTCACATTTAACACTACATAACTTTTAGCTCTGGTCTAGTAAAATATATTAAAGTTTGTAAGAGTACTATAGCTGGAACAAAACCTTATACAGTATTTGTACAGTAAGTGAATGTAAGTATAAAAATGCCTGTTTGTAAAAGTCTAATGAACAGAACATTTTTCTACCAACTAAAATTATTTTCTGTACATCCTACACCTTTCCTGTATGTCTCTGCCAAAAATGAAAATGCATTCTGATAAAGGGTCTCCTCCCGCACTGCTAAACCACAAGGGAGAGCTTGAACAAGGTCTTTTTATACTTTGGCATGCAGAGTGTTCTTGCAGTGGTTCTATGTTAACGTCACTTGCTGAAAGAACCAACCTAACAGTTTGAAAACATTCTCCAGTGGCTCAAAATATTCAGACTTAGGTTTCCAGGGAAAGATATAAATTGCAATGAAGATCATTACGGTAGAAATTGTAAAATGAACCATACAATTTTGAGAAAATAAAGATTAAATGGTTATTTACTAAAGGACAGTATGCAGAAATGTTAATATCATGTTTTAGTTTCATCTATATTTTAACAAATCTAAAAAGCAGATAGTATTGGCGCTTTTTTCTGCTTTGCGAGTAGCAGCACTCGCAGGAACCATATCTGTTGTTTTAAGAGGCTATTTAACAAGCTCTGAAAAGCTTAATTTTTCAGAGCTTGCCTTTTTAGCTGCTCTCTTTGGGGCTACCCGACCAGAGAGGATCTTCTCATCCATCCCCGGGGATCTGATCTGCTTCCCGATTTACATACCAACTATTTCATTGTGCATGCACCGTTGCATGGTCTGGTCTGTATATGGAAGTACTGTAAAGTGATAGTGTTAGCTATAACTTTACATTTAGTTTTTGTGTTATTTGGAAGAGACTCTCATTGGAGTCTGCACATTGATAAATTGCCATCAAAACAGATTCTAAATCATTGCGATATGGAGCACTAAAATATGTTAGTTTTCGGGGCAATATCAGGAATTATGCTAAATAAGCCACTTAGGGCCTAGTTTAAGCGTGCATTTTAGTTTTGCGAAACTACAACTCCTTTCTGTAGCATGCAGCAGGCCGCCTTCAGCGGCACAGCTGCGAAGGCAGTCTCCATGCCGCCATGTTTTGAGTCGCAATGGCTGCGTGTGACATCACGCAGCCGCCATGGACCGCCCTGCAAACAGTCCGTAGACGCCTCTGTTGTCACGACTGCTCCCCCCAACACCACATGCCGCCCATAAAACACAGTGACACTGCCCCCTGCAGGCTCTTAAACTGTGATTGCAGTTTATTTCCTCGCACATGCATGCAGTGGCATGCGCGCATGTGCAGAAGTGCGGAAATCACATAATAGCAATTTCCACATTTATACGATCCAACCGGAATTGGACCCTTAATCTAGTAAAGGCAGATTTATATACAGTTGTGCTCATAAATTTACATACCTTAGCAGAATTTGTGATTTTCTGGCCATTTGTCAGAGAATATGAATGATAACTCACAAACTTTTCTTTCACTCATGGTTAGTGGTTTGGTGAAGCCATTTATTGTCAAACAACTGTGTTTACTCTTTTTAAATCATAATGACAACAGAAACTACCCAAATGACCCTGATCAAAAGTTTACATACCGTGGAGATTTTGGCCTGATAACATGCACACAAGTTGACACAAACGGGTTTGAATGGCTACTAAAGGTAACCATCCCGACCTGTGATCTGTTTGCTTGTATTCAGTGTGTGTGTATAAAAGGTCAGTGAGTTTCTGGACTCCTGAAAGACCCTTGTATCTTTCATCCAGTGCTGCACTGACGTGTCTGGATTCTGAGTCATGGGAAAAGCAAAAGAATTGTCAAAGGATCTGCGGGAAAAGGTAATTGAACTGTATAAAACAGGAAAGGGATATAAAAAGATACCCAAGCAATTGAGAATGCCAATCAGCAGTGTTCAAACTCTAATTAAGAAGTGGAAAATGAGGGATTCTGTGGAAACCAAATCACAGACAGGTAGACCAACAAAAATTTCAGACACAACTGCCAGGAAAATTGTTCGGGATGCAAAGAAAAATCCACAAATAACTTCAGCTGAAATACAGGACTCTGAAAAATAGTGGTTTGGTTGTTTCAAGATGCACAATAAGGAGGCATTTGAAGAAAAATGGGCTGCATGGTCGAGTCACCAGAAGAAAGCCATTACTACGCAAATGCCACAAAGTATCCCGCTTACAATACTCCAAACAGCCAGAGACAAGCCTCAAAACTTCTGGAACAAAGTCATTTGGAGTATTGAGACCAAAATTGAACTTTTTGGGCACGACCATAAACGTTACATTTGGAGAGGAATCAACAAGGCCTATGATGAAAGGTACACCATTCTTACTGTGAAACACGGAGGTGGATCACTTATGTTTTGGGGATGTGTGAGCTACAAAGGCACTGGAAACTTGGTCAAAATTGATGGCAAGATGAATGCAGCATGTTATCAGAAAATACTGGAGGAAAATTTGCACTCATCAGCCCAGAAGCTGCGCATGGGACGTACTTGGACGTTCCAACATGACAATGATCCAAAACACAAGGCCAAGTAGACCTGTAATTGGCTACAGCAGAATAAAGTGAAGGTTCTGGAGTGGCCATCTCAGTCTCCTGACCTCAATATCATTGATCCACTCTGGGGAGATCTCAAACGTGCAGTTCATGTAAGACAGCCCAAGAATTTACAGGAACTGGAGGCTTTTTGCCAAGAAGAATGGGCAGCTTTACCATCTGAGAAAATAAAGAGCCTCATCCACAACTACCACAAAAGACTTCAAGCTGTCATTGATGTTAAAGGGAGCAATACACTGTATTAAGAACTGGGGTATGTAAACTTTTGATCAGGGTCATTTGGGTAGTTTCTGTTGTCATTATGATTTAAAAAGAGTAAACACAGTTGTTTGTCAATAAATGGCTTCACCCAACCACTAACCATGAGTGAAAGAAAAGTTTGTGAGTTATCATTCATATTCTCTGACAAATTCTGCTAGGGTATGTAAACTTATGAGCACAACTGTATAAACCTTCCACAATTTGCTAGATACAGTAATACAAAATGACTGCTGTCATCAGTTTATCAGTGTTAAGTAAAGAAGAGTGCAAATCTCTAAAAGAGCAATAAATCACTAAAAATATTTTCCTTTATCAAAGCAAGTGAAACAAAATTAAACAAAACTTTTTATGCACAGCACGTACAAATACTGAAATTAATTGTGCCAAATAGGAAAACCTCTGGGAAGGAATATCTCTATGGGGGCTGCAAGAATAACACATACTGCCCTTCCAAGAGCCTACAAACTGTACACTTACAAGCGATTGTGCACTTCCGACTCTTTGCAATACACATGTAAAAACATTTTTTACATTGAATAAAAAGGTCCCCCCCCCAACCACGTTAGGTATGGTATGCAGGCTACTGGGATCCTGGCTGGCTGCAAACCACCACCAGGATTCCGGCAGCAGAATGCCGGCAGGTGGGGCGAGCGCAATAAAGCCCATTGTGGGCTCGGCGGTGGCTTGCTACTCACGCCACAGGTTCTATTCTCACTCTATGGGTGTCATGGACACCTACGAGTGGGAATAGACACTGTGGGTCGGCATTCCGACTGGTGGCATTGTTAGCATTTGGGATTCCGGCATTGGCTTGCTGACCACCGGGATCCCGAGCGACCGGCATATCAACTACATCCCCCCCAACCAAGCACTCTGTCCCACTTTGGGAAATTTAAAATTAAACTGTCTTATCTGATGTAGTCTGATTAAAAAATACAATCATCACTTCTTTCTTCTACATATTTTAATGTATCATAGACTAAAAGGAAATAAATTAAAAATACTCCATAAGAAAAAGACGTATGTGCTTTCTAGTGCTGAACACGGGAAAATAATCAAAGCAGGGGTTCCCCAAACTTCCAATCACAAGTATTTTCCCACACTTCCTGCATTTTATGTGCCGCTGATGATGGAACTTCTCAGGAACTCTAGACTTTGATCATTTTGGGGAGGGCAGGGTTTTTTTTGAGCAATTTGACTATAATGGATAGAGGGGGCCATTCCGAGGTGATCGCTAGCTGCTTTCGTTTGCTGCGCAGCGATCAGGCAAAAAATAGGCACTTCTGCACATGCGTATGCGGTGCACTGCGCATGTGCATCGTATTATTACAACGAACTAAGTAGTTTCTCACAAGGTCTAGCGAAGCTTTTCAGTCGCACTGCTGGCCGCAGAGTGATTGACAGGAAGAGGGCATTTCTGGGTGTCAACTGACCATTTTCGGGGAGTGTTCGGGAAAATGCAGGCGTGCCAGGAAAAATGCAGGCGTGGCTGGCCGAACGCAGGGCGTGTTCGTGACGTCAAAACAGGAACTGAATAGTCTGAAGTGATCGAAAGCGCTGAGTAGGTCTGAAGCTACTCAGAAATTGCACAAAAAAACTTTGTAGCCGCTCTGCGATCCTTTCGTTCGCATTTCTGCTAAGCTAAAATACACTCCCAGTGGGAGGCGGCATAGTGTTTGCACGGCTGCTAAAAACTGCTAGCGAGCGACCAACTCGGAATGACCACCAAAGGCAAAAGATAAAAGAAAATATCATATTTCCACGGGTGATATTTTTTATTTTATACATAAATGTACTTAATAAAATATGGCTGATGCCCAGTGGCTTACCTAATTCCAAAATTAGGCCTTTGGGATCTGGCATACAGAATTCCTGCTTTTGACTGTGTCAGTAACAAGTGCACTTAGTAGCCAATCATGTGCAGGTTCAGCAGTAAGACAGCCACAGTACTGTCCTTATAAGAAAATCACATTTAATAATAACAAATCACAATAAATTGGTATGTATTGAACAAATGACTAATATCTAATAAGCCTATTTATGAAGCAGCTATAAACCCATTTTCTCACTCTTTTTGTTTCAGCCAACAGAGAAATCATTATTTCTCTTGCAGTACTTTTGTTTTTAGACCTCATCGCTTCCCACATGCATTGTGTTGCCAATTTACTAAACAGTGGTAAGCGCTGCACAACACATTTCAGGATGACATCATGGTCACTAATGAGCCATCGGAGAGGGGAAGAGTGAAGAATCCTTTTCCTGATCCCTTACCTGCAGTCTGAGTGTTTAGCCCCTCCCCATGTGCCCTATCATTGCAGCATCCAACAATGTAACACTACAAAGTGCATGGCCCTGTCACATTGACATACCACTATTCCTGTGCAGATTGATTTGGGGGCTTTGTCTGCACATATGGGGATCTGTAGGGTGTATGACAGCCTGGACAGTATGGTGTACCACTTCCTGGGTGTTGGGCAGTGTGTGCTGGTAAATATAATATCAATGTTATCAATATCATGTAAAATATAGCATGTTACCGAAGTCCTAATACAGTGCTTCATAAAAATTAGAGATAGGCGGGTTCGGATTTACTCGGTTCTTATTGCCAGAATTATCGCCATTTCTTATTTTCTGGATTTTTCTTATTGGCTAACCAAAACACGTGACGTCTGATAGCCAATAAGGAGATTCGGATAAATCAGAGTAAATCCGAGTAAAACCGAACCCGCTCATCTCTAATAAAAATGTAAAGATAAAAATCAATATTTATTTTCTGCAAATGAAATTGGATGGGTGTCTTATTTCTGTATTAGGTCCTGAGGCATGTGCTATTGGCTGTGTGAGGATAATTGCGGAGAGTGCTGGATAGAACAGTGTACATAGTTGAAGATCTGAATGGACTATGCACTCCTTCGTAGAAGCTTTATCCTACAACATCACTGAGTAGGGGACATTTCGCGGCGCTTCCAAAAATGATCAAGCCTTTTTCATAAAATTATGAAGAAGCTACAGTTTCTGCATAATTATCTGTATGCCGCTATGTAACAACAGCTTAATGCAGGAAATTTCACAGTAATTAGCAAAAGGCTAATTACTGCTTTTATTATCAGTGGTGACTATGGTCTCACCCTTGTGTTCCAAACTCTGAAGCGTTGGGTGTTTGGTTCCAGTTGGTTTACGCAGTCTACAGAAGACATCAACTGATATACATAGGCCTATGGTGGCATTCTAGCAGGAGAGGGATTCCTCTCTCGCAGCCTCTGTCCGGCTCTGTAGAGTGACACTATGCATATGCCCATGCAAGATGTGAAAGACGCCTCTGATGTGGCCGGGATGTAACTCACAGCGGTTATCACTAACACTCTCCCTGTGAGCTACATTTAGTAGGGATAATCAAGTAAAAAATGTTTATCCTCCTGCGATGCACACTGGGAAAATTGCAGCACTACCGCAAATTTTAATACATATGCGTTATAATAACTGATATATTGTATGTTTAGTACAATGTATGATATTAACAAGATATGTATAACTATATATTTTATACAAGCAGGTGTTTTATAGCCAATTCAGTAGGGCCTTTAGCAGACAGCATCATGTACTTGGTTTAATTGAGGTGAATTTGTAATACGTCTGAATTAACTGACAGTGAAAGATATTCTTGATAGTCATATTGGTAGAAAAAAAGGGATTAAGCCTGAACTCATACTGGGTTATACTATGAAACTATGAGGACACTTACCACAGTATAATATAACAAGCCAGTTGGCTATCCCTCTGCATATTCATGCAAGATAGATCAAAATAACTTGTAGAAAGAGCAAAGTGATCTTAAACTCTCCTTTGTTAAATCATGTACATGCTTTTCCTAAATAAAACCAAAAAAGTAAAACCCATAAACTCTAAATCCTAGATTACTGTTACAAATGTGTCACATGGAAAAAATGCGGAATTCATGCAGAGTTCTTGGCAGAGAGCGTGAGGCTGTTACATGCTCAGTCCAGTTTGCTGCTTTCTCCAGCCGGTCACTGCATTAGAGAGGTACTTTTACAGTAGCAGTTATGGGCAGGGTTATAGGGTTTCTATCTCAGAAATGTTCTATTGCTCCAGTGGCAATAATACTAACACAGAATATCACTTCTAATGCCTTCCTCAAATACATTATTTTACATCATAATTCTGCTAAACCTGATGTACAAAATCGCCAAATTATAACCTGTTGCACTACAGTTCTTCCTTTGAAGGCATGAAGAATATGTATTACATTTTTCTTCAAAATATTTCACAACATATAGATAATAAATAATGAGGAAGTTCTGAATTTAAACAGAGTGGTTCACATGTTTTGCCTACTACAAATCCCAATGTGCAGCCTTCAGTAATACAGCAAATCATCAGATAGAGGGAAACATGCTGGCTTGTGATGGGTATCAAATGTGATATGATCCAACCTCCAATACAATATCACACCACACCCCCAGACACCAGTGAGTTTTTCTTATGGAGCCAATGTGTTATACTATTTTGTATTACTTTAGAAGCAAAATAAATGTGTTATGACCAGAATGTTAGAAATATTACTTGGACTGTAAAACTATGCAAATAATAATCCTGTTTCTATTCCAGGCAACACAGAAATACTACTTGAAAAAGCCAAAAAAAAATATCAATAGATGTTTCTTATAGTACAGTTAATACATTTAAGGAAAACACAGTGACTTTTTCTATTTAGCAGTGTACAACAGTAAACCTTCACACTCAGGGATGCAACCACTGGTTTTAGTCCATAGGACGGTAACATAACTACATCCCCATAGGACATAGCATTATCAGTTCAGATTAATAAACTATAGCATTTAATCATTTAGACCTCACCTTCCTAATTTTAACATGCAATATAGGGTTCCAATACTGTACAGTATTTGACTTTTTGATTAATTTTTTAAACAGTATTCTGTATTTCTCTGGCTTTAATGCATCCCTACTGTTGAGAGATGAACAGTTCCACTGTCAAACTTTAAATCCAACATCAGTTCAAAAAGAAAACCATAAATATATATCACAACTTGCAACAACGTTGGGGTTAACGTCCTACTTTTAGCCACCTGCATGCTGAGCCTCCTGATACGTTATTTCCGAGGTCCTTACCTTCCCAGATCTGTGCATCCAGAATGAGTGGGAATATGCAAGCAAGGAGAAGGTGTGCTAAACCCGAGGGCTGCTGATACTGCCTGTAAGTCCAAAAATCACAAAATAGTCATAAATTTGAATCCGTTACCAATAGACTATAAAAGAACTGAGAACGTAGTAATAAAACAAACAGAGGTAACTCTTAATGTTTGTTCTCACCTGGAAGTCATCCTTAGAAAAAAGCAAGCTCACAGATCATGCAAAGTAAGCAATGGAGTGAAATACAAAAATAAAAGTGATGAAGTTTGCTGCCTTTCCCTCTGCTACACAGAGCAGAGTGAAACAAAGGCAGCTCTGAGCCACTCCAGTGACTCACAGCAATCAGGACTCCAACACTGAAATATGACTCCTTTTACATTTTCTTCCTAGACCACCGCCTAAAGTTACCCTACTCCCCATCTTCTTAGCAAAGATCATCTTTTCTTCCCACCTTACTCCTAAATGTATAGCTCCACACCTAACACCAAACTATGATATTCCCTAACACATACTATACATCACACTCTTTACTTACTGCAAGCTGCCATGCACTCACACATAGAATAGCATGACCTCAAACATCTCTCAAGCTTCCTTACATACATGCAGGATTTCAGTATGTGCTAGAGTAGAAAGAATGTATCTTTACTTTACGCCATACACTTTCTTCTTGAGCAGTGACAGTAATGTAAGCAATCTTCAGGCGATATAAATACAGTTAATGCTTTCAGCAGCTGAAGTACTATAAGTACAAAAATGTACACAGAAATGTTAAAAATAAAAACTTAAGGGGAGTTGTTTTCTAAACTAGCTGTCAGAGGTGGGAAGTCAAGCAAAGATTTAGGATCTGGTCACTACACTAGTAACCTGCTTCTTTTAGCAAGATTCAAGGTTTCCTTCCTGCACCAGTCACAAGGATTTGGGGTTTTTCTACACTAAGCAGAACTAGCTGAATTTGGGATCTGTTTTCTGCACCTGTCATCAGGACTTGAGGTCTGATATTTATACTTGCCATGAGGATTTGGGATCTTCTATCTGCACTAACCATCAGGACTGTGGAAACGAGTGTTTTCAGAACTATAGGTCTGCATTCCAGTCTAGCCACCAGGATTAGCAATTCTAGGCTATGTAGACTATCTACCAGAATTGGTGATATTTTTTGTACGTTAGTCAACAAAATTGAGATGTTGCTTTCAACTTGTCCCACCAGAATTTACAGACTGATGCAGTAATTCTGTGCAGTAAAATTCTGGAATTCCAATAAATGCTCTGACCCGACAGAGACATTATCGGAACAGTGTGCAGCTGTACACACTGAGCAATATTTAGCTCATTGTGTGCTGTACTCAGATGTCTTTTCTTGAAATCGGGAATGAGATAGCATGTGCAGCACATCCTGATCTGACTGTTGGGGAAGTATTCATGCCGACCAATAGGGACTGTTCTCATAGAGTGTCGCCATGGGCTTAAGGGGCTTGTTGCACTCACCACCCCCCCCCCCCGCTGGCATTCCGCAATACACACTCCTGCATACACACTATCCAGTCACAGGCCAATTGTGCAATTACCGTAAAGTGCGTACCGTGCTTTAGTAGAATTTTCTTATATTGGCTACCAGTATTTGGAATATGATATTGGATCAGCAATCTGGATTTTACCACTGGATATGATTCAACACTATGGGGCAGATGTATTAAGCCTGGTGAAGTGATAAAGTGGAAGGTGATAACGCACCAGCCAATCAGCTCCTAACTTACATGTTACAGGCTGGGTTTGAAAAATGACAGTTAGGAGCTGACTGGCTGGTGCTTTATCTCCTTCCACTTTATCACTTCACCGAGCTTAATACATCTGCCCCTCAATTAGCCATAAGGATTTTGGGTCTGTTTGCTACACTAGTTTCAAGAAAGGTATTTCTTCTTGTTATAGCAGCTAGCAGAAGTTAGGATCTGTTTTGTACACTACACACCATGATGTAGGGTCTGTCCACAGGATTCCGCTTTTCTCTCTACATCTTGTCTATGGGGATAATTCAGACCTGATCATAGCAGCAAATTTGTTAGCAGTTGGGCAAAACCATGTGCACTGCAGGGGGGGGCAGATATAACATGTGCAGAGAGAGTTAGATTTGGGTGGGGTGTGTTCAAACTGAAATCTAAATTGCAGTGTAAAAATAAAGTAGCCAGTATTTACTCTACACAGAAACAAAATAACCCACCCAAATCTAACTCTCTCTGCACATGTTATATCTGCCCCCCCTGCAGTGCACATGGGTGGTCATTCCGAGTTGATCCCTAACTGCATTCGTTCGCTGTGCAGCGATGAGGCAAATAAATGGCACTTCTGCGCATGCGTATGCGGCGCAATGCACACGCGCAACGTACTATTACAACGACCGATGTACTTTCACACAGGGTCTAGCGAAGCTTTTCAGTCGCACTGGTGGCCACAGAATGATTGACATGAAGTGGGCATTTCTGGGTGTCAACTGACCATTTTCAGGGAGTGTTCGGAAAAACGCAGGATTGGCTGGGCGAACGCTGGGCGTGTTTGTGACGTCAAAACAGGAACTGAACAGCCTGAGCTTATATATGAGAGATGCTCAGAGAGACGTTGGGCTACTAGGTTCGAGGGCCAACGCCATGGCGATTTCGGCTAGGCGAGCACTGTGGACCCGCCAATGGACGGGTGATGCCGACTCAAAGAGGCATATAGAAGTTTTGCCTTACAAGGGTGAGGTTTTATTTGGGGAAGGTCTCGCGGACCTGGTTTCAACAGCTACCGCGGGTAAATCTACTTTTTTGCCTTATGTTCCCACACAGCAAAAGAAAACACCACAATATCAGATGCAGTCCTTTCGGTCGCATAAGTCCAGAAGAGGTCGAGGCTCTTCCTTCCTCGCCAGAGGTAAGGGTAGAGGGAAAAGAATGCCGGCTACGGCTAGTTCCCAGGAGCAGAAGTCCTCCCCGGCTTCTACTAAATCCACCGCATGACGCTGGGGCTCCACTGAGGGAGTCCGCGCCGGTGGGGGCACGTCTTCGACTCATCAGCCACGTCTGGTTTCAGTCGGACGTGGATCCTTGGGCGATGGAAATTGTATCCCAAGGCTACAATCTGGAATTCGAAGACGTGCCTCCTCGCCGATTCTTCAAATCGGCTTTACCAGCTTCTCCCCCAGAGAGGGAGATAGTTTTAGCTGCAATTGAAAAGCTGTGTCAACAGCAAGTGATTATCAGGGTTCCCCCAATACAACAGGGAAAAGGGTATTATTCAACCCTGTTTGTGGTCCCAAAACCGGATGGCTCGGTGAGACCCATTCTAAATTTAAAATCCCTAAACCTGTACTTAAAAAGGTTCAAGTTCAATATGGAATCGCTCAGGGCAGTTATCTCCAGCCTGGAAGTGAGCGATTTTATGGTGTCACTGGACATAAAGGATGCATACCTTCATGTCCCCATATATCCTCCTCATCAGGCATACCTGAGATTCGCTGTACAGGACTGTCATTACCAGTTTCAGACATTGCCGTTTGGGCTTTCCAAGGCCCCATGGGTTTTCACCAAGGTAATGGCGGAAATGATGGTGCTCATGCGCAGACAAGGAGTCACAATTATCCCGTACTTGGACGATCTCCTGATAAAAGCGAGATCAAAGGAACAGTTGCAGAAAAGCGTGTCGCTCTCCCTGAGAGTGCTGCAGCAGCATGGTTGGATTCTAAATCTACCAAAGTCACAGTTGATTCCAACGACTCGACTATCTTTCTTAGGCATGATTCTGGACACGGAACAGAAGAGGGTTTTTCTCCCAAAGGAAAAAGCCCAGGAACTCCAGAACATGGTCAGAGACCAGCTAAAACCAAAAAGAGTGTCAGTCCATCAATACACTCGAGCACTGGGAAAAATGGTGGCAACCTACGAGGCCATCCCCTTCGGCAGGTTTCATGCGAGGACTTTTCAGTGGGACCTTCTGGGCAAGTGGTCCGGGTCCCATCTTCAAATACATCAGAAAATAACCCTGTCCACCAGGGCCAGGGTGTCTCTCCTTTGGTGGCTGCAGAGTGCTCACCTTCTAGAGGGTCGCAGGTCCGGCATTCAAGACTGGGTTTTGGTGACCACGGACGCGAGCCTCTGAGTATGGGGAGCAGTCACACAAGGAAGGCATTTTCAGGGACTATGGTCAAGCCAGGAGGCTTGTCTACACATCAACATACTGGAATTAAGGGCCATATACAATGGCCTACGACAAGTGGAGAATCTTCTTCGCGACCTACCGGTTCTGATTCAATCAGACAACGTCACAGCCGTGGCTCATGTAAACCGCCAAGGCGGGACAAGGAGCAGAGTGGCAATGGCGGAAGCCACCAGGATTCTGCGCTGGGCAGAAAATCGCGTAAGCGCTCTGTCAGCGGTATTCATTCCGGGAGTGGACAACTGGGAAGCAGACTTCCTCAGCAGACACAATCTCCATCCAGGAGAGTGGGGACTTCATCAAGAAGTTTTTGCAGAGATAACAAGTCTTTGGGGACTTCCTCAAATAGACATGATGGTGTCACGCCTCAACAAGAAGCTTCGGAGGTATTGTGCCAGGTCAAGGGACCCTCAGGCAGTAGCGGTGGACGCCCTGGTGACACCGTGGGTGTTTCAGTCGGTCTATGTGTTCCCTCCTCTTCCACTCATCTCAAAAATATTGAGAATCATAAGACGAACAAGAGTGCAGACAATACTCATTGTTCCAGATTGGCCTCGAAGGGCCTGGTATTCGGATCTTCAGGAGATGCTCACAGACGATCCGTGGCCTCTTCCTCTCAGAGAGGACCTGTTGCAACAGGGGCCCTGCGTGTTCCAAGACTTACCGCGGTTACGTTTGACGGCATGGCGGTTGAACACCGAATCCTAGCTGGGAAAGGTATTCAGGAGGAGGTCATCCCTACTCTGATAAAGGCTAGGAAGGAGGTGACGGCGAAAAATTATCACCGTATCTGGAGGAAGTATGTATCTTGGTGTGAAGCTAAGAATGCTCTTACGGAAGATTTCCACTTGGGCCGTTTTCTCCACTTTCTACAGACAGGAGTGGATATGGGCCTAAAGTTAGGCTCCATTAAGGTACAGATTTCGGCCCTATCTATATTCTTCCAGAAGGAATTGGCTTCTCTCCCAGAAGTCCAGACTTTTGTGAAGGGAGTGCTACACATCCAGCCTCCTTTTGTGCCCCCAGTGGCACCATGGGACCTTAACGTGGTGTTACAGTTCCTAAAATCTCACTGGTTTGAGCCTCTTCAAACAGTTGAATTAAAATTTCTCACTTGGAAGGTGGTCATGTTGTTGGCCTTGGCATCTGCTAGGCGGGTGTCCGAATTGGCGGCTTTGTCTCATAAGAGCCCCTATCTAATTTTCCATGTGGATAGAGCTGAGTTGAGGACTCGTCCTCAATTTTTGCCTAAGGTGGTGTCATCGTTTCATATGAACCAACCTATTGTGGTGCCTGTGGCTGCGGGAGACTTGGAGGATTCCAAGTCCCTTGATGTAGTCAGGGCCTTACAAATTTACGTAGCCAGGACGGCTCGGATTAGGAAAACAGAGGCACTGTTTGTCCTGTATGCAGCCAACAAGGTTGGCGCTCCTGCTTCTAAGCAGACTATTGCTCGCTGGATCTGTAACACGGTTCAGCAGGCTCATTCTACGGCTGGATTGCCGTTACCAAATTCAGTAAAGGCCCATTTCACTAGGAAGGTGGGCTCTTCTTGGGCGGCTACCCGTGGCGTCTCGGCTTTACAGCTTTGCCGAGCGGCTACTTGGTCGGTTTCAAACACTTTTGCAAAATTCTACAAGTTTGATACCCTGGCTGATGAGGACCTCATGTTTGCTCAATCGGTGCTGCAGAGTCATCCGCACTCTCCCGCCCGGTCTGGAGCTTTGGTATAAACCCCATGGTCCTTACGGAGTCCCCAGCATCCTCTAGGACGTAAGAGAAAATAAGATTTTAAACCTACCGGTAAATCTTTTTCTCCTAGTCCATAGAGGATGCTGGGCACCCGTCCCAGTGCGGACATATTCTGCACGACTTGTATATAGTTGTTGCTTACATAAGGGTTATGTTACAGTTAAGATCAGTTGTTGACTGATACTGTTTTGTTCATACTGTTAACTGGTTGCGTATATTCCAGGTTATACGGTGTGGATGGTGTGGGCTGGTATGAATCTTGCCCTTAGATTAACAAAAATCCTTTTCTCGTACTGTCCGTCTTCTCTGGGCACAGTTTCTCTAACTGAGGTATGGAGGAGGGGCATAGAGGGAGGAGCCAGTACACACCCATCTAAAGTTCTTTATAATGCTCATGTCTCCTGCGGAGCCCGTCTATATCCCATGGTCCTTACGGAGTCCCCAGCATCCTCTACGGACTAGGAGAAAAAGATTTACCGGTAGGTTTAAAATCTTATTTTTAATCAGATATACATGCTGTGTACACTAATAAGTAAAAAAAAAACAAAAAACATCCCCACCCCCATTACATTAACAGGTTCCATATTTACTTTCCCTGAACACTTTTAGCCAGCCAGTCTTCGCCCAATATTAGGAAAGACTATTGTGAGCTTTGAACTTGTTAAAATTTACTTTGAATTACTGGAAACTAATGTTATTGAGGTTGATAATACTGCAAGAACAAAAAACATGCACAAATAACATGATTTTAGGGTAAGGGTGGTTTTGCAAAATAAGAACCAAAACTAAAACTCAAAATTAATACAGATCCAAAACCAAAACATGTGGGTCAATGCACATCTCTAGTATTGGCAGATGCCTACAAGTTGGTAGGTGCATCGCAGATGTGAGCAAGAAGGTTAGTCAACACGTTGATTCCAAACCAGAGTTGATTTTCTTTAAGGTACTGTAACTGTTGCAACTCAGGGATGAAATATCAGATGATATCCCTATGCTTTGGAATTAGCAGAGAGCCAGTACAGAGGCAACAAGTCTAAAACTGGCATGGTTGTGCTCACCATGGATTGCCACAGGGATGTTTGAGTTAGCTACATCCGACATGCAGGTCGTGACCCTCTGTTTGGGATTCCTAGTACAGGGTTGGTATACACTGGAGCTGGTAAACACTGGAGTTTGTATAGATAATATGCTGTGAGGTGTATAGAGACAGAAACCACTGACAATAGACTGGGTTAGAGCTTGATGGGAAGGTCAGGAACATCCCCCACATGATTTTTATAACAGTGCAAAGTGTCATTTATATCATATCCACAGCTCCTTTTTTATGCCAGAGCCCCCTCCTGGATCTTTGTATGCATCATGTCTTCTCCACATACCTCTTACATACCAGGCCCATGGAAACTGTGGTGGTTCTAGGGGCAGACAAGTAGGGCATTTGCCTATGGCAATGCAACCATTGAGGTGCATCCGCAGTCACCCTGCCAGCACAGCCACCATTAGATTACTGCCACCGCTACGCCACTATTTGCTTACTGCAGTAAGCCAGCTGAGAGCCACTGGACAGCAGGTCTCAGTGGCTCTCCATAAATGAGAGGCCTGTGGCATGCGACTTCTGTGCATGCTCCTTTACTCTATGCTGTGCATCTGACAGGAAGAGGAGTGAGAAGAGGAGCAAGAAGAAGAGCATACAGGCTGTCCAAGACTAAGGTAAGTTGGAGGTAAGTTGGAGGGCTGAGGTGCCACAGGAGGCTGAAGTTACAGAGGAAAGGACATTGGAATCACATAAGGACATGAAGCTGGCATTACATGGGGCCAGGAGGCTGGAGAGATATGGGGGCAGGATACTGGAGTTACAGGGGGACAGGAGGCTAGAGTTACATTGGGACAGGAGGCTGGAGTTGCATGGGGTAGAAGGCTGGTATTACATGGGAGCAGTAGGGTTGAATTGCATGTGGGCAGGAGGCTGGAATTACGTGGGACAGGAGGCTGGAATTACAGGGTGCAGGAGGCTTGAATTACATTGGTGCAGGAGGCTAGAATTACATGGGGTCAGGATGTTGGCATTACATGGGGTCATGATGCTGGAGTTACATGGGTCAGGAGGCTTGAGTTAAATGGGGTCAGGAGGCTAAAATTATATGGCACAGGAGGCTGGCGTTACAGGGGACAGGAGGCTGGATTTACATTGGGACAAAAAGCAAGAAGTACTGTACATGGGATGAGAATGCTGGATTTACATGGGGTCAGGATGCTGGAGTTACATGAGGGCAGGAGGCTGGAGTTAAATGGGGCCAGGGGGCTGAAATTATATGGGACAGGAGGCTGAAGTTACAGGGTACAGGAGGCTTGATTTACAGGGTACAGGAGGCTGGATTTACATTGGGGCAAAAGGCTTGAAGTACTGTACATGGGATGAGAATTCTGGAGTTATATGGGGTCAGGATGCTGAAGTTACATGGGGTGAGGATGCAGGAGTTACATGGGGGCAGTAGGCTGGAGTTACATTGGGTTAGGATGCTGGAATTACATGGGGTCAAGAGGCTGGAGTTATATGGGGCAGGAGCCTGGAATAACATTGGGCAGGCAGTCGGAGCTACATGGGGCTAAGAGGCTGTAGTGACATGGCAGGAGGTTGGAGAGACATGGGACAGGATGCTGGAGCTACAGGGGACAGGATTCTGAAAATATAGGGAGCAGGAAGCTGGAGAGACAGGGGCAAAAAGCTGGAGAGACAAATGGGGCAGCAGGCTGAAGTGATGGCAGGCGGCTGGAAAGACAAGAGGCTGGTGAGACATGCGGTAGTAGGCTGTAGTGACAGGTAGAAGGCTGGAGGGGCAATTGGCAGGAGGTTCGAAAGACAGGAGGCTGAAAAAAGGGACAGGAGGCTGGAGACACAGGGGACAGGAGGCTGGAGGGGACACAGGGCAGGTAGTAACACAGACATTGGTTATATGCATATACAAACAGGAATCTTCAAGACCATGTGATCTCCTACGTGCTTAGTGAATTCCTACTGAAGACACTGACCTTGGAGGATCAATTTCTTCAAAGGTTTCCCCATTGCAGAGAAACCACCATATACAGTAGGTATGGTGCATTTTTATTTAGTACACACAAAAAATGTATATAATTTTTTTAGGGTGGGTGCCAACTGAACTTTTTGCCCTGGGATCTACTTGGTCTAGAGCCAGCCCTGCATGAAAACCAGTATTGCAGACAGACCAGTGTAAGTTACAATTTCAGTTTACAGGTCTTGCTCATGAGGTCAGTGCATCATGCCCAGTGACACTGGCGGAACTTGTGAGTGGTGGGATCTGATGCAAAAATATAATTTGGGCCTGTACCCCAACCCAAGTTCACAATATGCCACACAGCCATGGGTGACAGCGTAAGGCAGGGGGAGGCAGAGAGTGACATGGAGAGGCAGTGAATGACAGAGGAGGCCAGTGGGTAACAGGGGTATAAGCACAATATCCTACATAATTTTGGAGAACAGGGGGCATGTATCTTGATGGGGGTAGGAACACATCAGCCTTTTCTCTGTCTGGGACAGGGGCAGGGCCGGATTAACAATGGGGCGGATGGAGCTGCAGCTCCAGGCCCCTCATTGAAAATAGGCCCACAGGCTCCAATGCAACGCAGCCAGTGATGACAGGAAGAAATATTCCTGTCATCACCAGCAGCACAGCTCCCTCACCTCCCGGCTGCTCAGTAATCTCCACACCGAATTAGCTGGCTGGGCACAGATCAGCGTTCAGACCACGAAACTGTCCCTGCCTGAATCTGCCCGAGGCCACGCCCCCGGGCCCGTCCGTGGCCCCGCCCCCACCCGGCTTGAAGCTCCGCCCCCTCATCTGATGTGGCACTGGCTGGCTGTGAACAGTAAGCTTATTCACCTTTGCTTTTTCCCTGTCTGGTGGCGCAGCACATAATATATTATTTAACATGCGATAGCAGCATAAGTTAAGGGGGGGGGGGGGGGGGCAGACACAAGGTAAATTAAAACATAAGGGGGGGAAGATACAAGTTAAATTAATATATGGGGAGGCAGTGTCACAAAGTAAATAAATATATAAGGGGGACAGGTACAAGTTAAATTAATATATAAGGGGGTATGGCACAAGTTAATCTATAAAGGGGGAGAGGATGCTCAACTTAAATATAAATGGGGGTGCAGGTAGCTGAACAATATTATCGGGGGGGGGGGCAGTCTGTGGGGCTTACATCATGTGTAAGCCTCATGGACTATGGAGATGATTCAGGGGCAATCGCTGCACTCTGAAGGAAGTCCCAGGGCGGGATGTACTAAGCGGAAAATGCGGTAAACCCCCTGTTTACCGCATTTTCCTAAAGTACTATCCCCCGGCCGCCAGGTCAGCGCCGCGGCGGGGTTCGCCAGCTTTAGCTGGCGATAGTCCATAGAAGCCTATGGGCTTCTCTCCGCGGCGCTGTGTAAGGGATCCAATTGGATCCCTCCCAGCATGCCCTGCGGCCGCCCCAATCACCCCGCGCATGCGCAGACTGACTTCTGGGGCCGAATCCCGGAAGTCAGGCTGCCGCTGTGCATCGCGGAGGACAGCTCTTATGGGAAGAGCTGTCCTCCGAAATGCTGATCGCATATGTTAGTACATATGCGATCAGCATTGTGGCGATGGGCGGCGATGTACATTAGTACATCCCGCCCCCAGTGAGATGCATCTCACTGGTGCGATTGCCTTTGCCTGATTGACAGGCTGAGGCGGGGCAGGAGGGGGCGTGTTAGAACGCCATTGGTGGGGCGCATTGGTGTTAGAACAGTGTTAGAACGCCATTGGTGGGGTGCAGTACGGACAATGCAGGCATCTCCGGTCCGTTGTGGGAGTGGGCTGTGGCGGCTGCTTGATGTCACACGCAGCCACTGCGACCTGGAACGTGGCGGGTAGCCGCCTGCCAGCACATCTAGGTTGCGCAGGTAGGGAGCTACTTGGCAGGGGGGTAGGGGGGGAGAATAGGCAGGGCCTGACATGTGGGGCGGACTAGCCCTGTGCCGGGCGTCCACCCGCTTGTCAGAGAAACTGATCGTAGATGTGCTAAATTTAGCACATCTACAATCAGCTCTGAATCACCCCCTGTGTTTCCTCCACAAGTTTTATGGTGATTGTTGTTGGTTAATGTAGGGTGTGCCTGGTATTGTCCTCACGTGTCAATAATCTGAAAGTATATTATAGAGGGGCGGAGTTCTCTCCTATTAAAGGTCATTTATGTGTCATAAAATTATAGTTGAATACATTTATTCACAGCACTTAGGTTGTGGGTTTGATTCCCACCATGGGTCTGTGTGGAGTTTGTATATTCTCCCCTTGTGTGGGTTTCTCGACATAAATTAACCTAAGTGTGTGTGTGTACAGTAAATGAGGTAGTGAACATAGATTGTAAGCTCCACTGGGGCCAGAACTGATGTGAAAGGCCAAATGTTCTCTGTAATGCGCAGCGGGATATGTGTGCGCTATATAAATAACTGGTAATAATGATAATAATTTTTCTTGCCCAGAAAATGCAGTTCAGTGGTGATTTTATACAGTGAGACACTAAAATAACTTTATTTTGTGATCTAAGTAATAACAGTAAGGTGAATGTGACATACTGTATATTAATAATACAATGTAGAGCCATTGTTATTGTTGAAGTGCGGTGATAGGTAGCAACGGGATGGCCGAAGAAAGTGATCGCACCGGCGATCGCAAGAAGATTGACAGGAAGAGGCCGTTTGTGGGTGTCAACTGACCGTTTCCTAGGAGTGTCCGGAGAAACGCAGGTGTGTCCAGCTGTTTGAAGGGAGGGTTCCTGACGTCAGCTCCGGGCCAGATCATCGCACTGGAAGAGTAAGTCCTGAGCTGTACAAAGACTGCACAAACTTTTGTTTGTGCAGCTCTCTGCACATGCATTCGCACACCCTTGCACAGCGGTTACCCCCTCCCCATGTAAGTGGCGACTACCTCGTGCAAAAAATGCCTGCTTGCGACAGGTCTGAATTAGGCCCTTTGAAAGAATAGTTTTCAAGGAGCACCATTTTCTTATTTCCCTTTTCTCTGACGTCCTAGTGGATGCTGGGAACTCCGTAAGGACCATGGGGAATAGACGGGCTCCGCAGGAGACTGGGCACTCTAAAGAAAGGATTAGGTACTATCTGGTGTGCACTGGCTCCTCCCTCTATGCCCCTCCTCCAGACCTCAGTTCATACTTGCCTACCTGACCCTCTCCATGAGGGAGAAGATGTTCTGTTCCTGGACTTTCCCGGTAATGTATGATTGCCATCACCTGTGGTGAGCTAGTTAATTGATAAGAAAGGTGTTTCACCACAGGTGATGGCAATCATACATTACCAGGAAAGTCCAGGAACAGAGCATTTTCTCCCTCATGGAGAGGGTCAGGTAGGCAAGTATGCCTCAGTTAGAATCTGTGCCCGGCCAGAGCAGGGTGCTCCTAGTGGGCTCTCCTGAGCTTACTAGTAAAGAAAGTATTTATTAGGTTTTTTTATTTTCAGTGAGCTTCTGCTGGCAACAGACTCACTGCTATGTGGGACTAAGGGTAGAGAAGCAAACCTACCTGCTTGCAGCTAGCTTGTGCTTCTTAGGCTACTGGACACCATTAGCTCCAGAGGGTTCGAACACAGGCACCTGTCCTCGATCGTCCGTTCCCGGAGCCGCGCCGCCGTCCCCCTCGCAGAGCCAGAAGAACAGAAGCTGGAAGACGACGAAATCGGCGGCAGAAGACTCCTGTCTTCATTTAAGGTAGCGCACAGCACCGCAGCTGTGCGCCATTGCTCCCAGCACACTTACACACTCCGGTCACTGTAGGGTGCAGGGCGCTGGGGGGGGGGGGGGGGGGGGGGGGGGCGCCCTGGGCAGCAATTGAAGTACCTTTTGGCAATAAAAATACATATATACAGTCTGGCACTGTATATATGTAAAAAACCCCGCCATTTTTTTACACAGAAAGCGGGACAGAAGCCCGCCACTGAGGGGGCGGGGCCTTCTTCCTCAGCACACCAGCGCCATTTTCTCTTCACAGCTCCGCTGGAAGCAGCTCCCCAGGCTCTCCCCTGCAGTATCCAGGTACAAGACGGGTTAAAAAGAGAGGGGAGGCACATAAATTTAGGCGCAAATAAGACATATAAAGCAGCTATTGGGTAAATCACTTATTATAAGTGAAAATCCCTGTGTTATATAGCGCTGTGGTGTGTGCTGGCATACTCTCTCTCTGTCTCCCCAAAGGACTTTGTGGGGTCCTGTCCTCAGTCTGAGCATTCCCTGTGTGTGTGCGGTGTGTCGGTACGGCTGTGTCGACATGTTTGATGAGGAGGGTTACGTGGAGGCGGAGCAAGGGCAGATAAGTGTGGTGTCGCCCCCGTCGGGGCCGACACCTGATTGGATGGATATGTGAAAGGTCTTAAGCGACAATGTAAACTCCTTACATAAAAGGTTTGATGACGCTGCAGCCTTGGGACAGCCGGGGTCTCAGCCCGCGCCTGCCCAGGCGACTCAGAAACCGTCAGGGGCTCATAAACGCCCTCTATCTCAGATGGTTGACACAGATGTCGACACGGAGTCCGACTCCAGTGTCGACGATGATGAGGCACATTTACAGTCTAAAATGACCAAGGCCATCCGATACATGATTATTGCAATGACAGATGTATTACACATTTCTGAGATTAACCCTGTTAATACCAAGAGGGTTTATATGTTTGGGCAGAAAAAGTAGCCAGTGACTTTTCCCCCATTTGATGAATTGAATGAATTGTGTGAAGAAGCGTGGAGTACCCCTGATAAGAAACTAGTGATTTCTAAGAGGTTACTGATGGCGTACCCTTTCCCGCCAACGGACAGGTTACGTTGGGAAACATCCCCTAGGGTGGACAAGGCGCTGACACGCTTATCTAAAAAGGTGGCCCTGCCGTCTCAGGATACGGCCGCCCTAAAGGAGCCTGCGGATAGAAAGCAGGAAGCTATCCTGAAGTCAGTGTATACACACTCTGGTACTCTACTGAGACCTGCTATTGCTTCAGCCTGGATGTGTAGTGCTGTAGCAGCATGGACAGATACTCTGTCAGACGACATAGATTCCCTCGACAGGGATACTGTTTTGCTAACCCTGGGCCATATAAAAGACGTCGTCTTATATATGCGGGATGCTCAGAGGGACATTTGCCTGCTGGGCTCTAGAATTAATGCTATGTCCATTTCTGCCAGGAGGGTCTTATGGACTCGGCAATGGACAGGAGATGCTGATTCTAAAAAACACATGGAGGTTTTGCCTTATAAGGGTGAGGATATGTTTGGGGACGGTCTATCGGACCTCGTGTCCACAGCGACAGCTGGAAAGTCGACTTTCTTGCCTCAGGTTTCCTCACAGCCTAAGAAAGCACCGTATTATCAAATGCAGTCCTTTCGTTCTCAGAAAGGCAAGAGGGTCAGGGGCGCATCCTTTCTTGCTAGAGGCAGGGGTAGAGGTAAGAAGCTGCACCATGCAGCCAGTTCCCAGGAACAAAAGTCCTCCCCTGCTTCCACTAAGTCCACCGCATGACGTTGGGGCTCCACAGGCGGAGCCAGGTGCGGTGGGGGCGCGTCTCCGAAACTTCAGCAACCAGTGGGTTCGCTCACAGGTGGATCTCTGGGCTATACAAATTGTATCTCAGGGATACAAGCTGGAATTCGAAGCGACTCCCCCCCGCCGTTACCTCAAATCAGCCTTGCCAGCTTCCCCCATGGAAAGGGAGGTAGTACTGGCGGCAATTCACAAGCTGTACCTCCAGCAAGTGATTATCAGGGTCCCCCTCCTTCAACAGGGAAGGGGTTACTATTCCACAATGTTTGTGGTACCGAAACCGGACGGTTCGGTGAGACCCATTCTGAATTTAAAATCCTTGAACACTTATATAAAGAAATTCAAGTTCAAAATGAAATCGCTCAGAGCGGTTATTGCAAGCCTGGAAGAGGGAGATTTTATGGTGTCGCTGGACATCAAGGATGCTTACTTGCATGTCCCCATTTACCCACCTCACCAGGAGTACCTCAGGTTTGTGGTACAGGACTGTCATTACCAGTTCCAGACGTTGCCGTTTGGCCTATCCACGGCACCGAGGATATTTACCAAGGTAATGGCCGAAATTATGATACTCCTTCGGAAGAAGGGAGTTATAATTATCCCGTACTTGGACGATCTCCTCATAAAGGCGAGGTCCAGGGAGCAGTTGTTGATCAGCGTAGCACTCTCTCAGGAAGTGTTGCAACAGCACGGCTGGATTCTGAATGTTCCAAAGTCGCAGCTGATTCCTACGACGCGTCTGGTTTTCCTGGGCATGATTCTGGACACAGAACAGACGAAGGTGTTTCTCCCGGTGGAGAAGGCCCAGGAATTAGCATCTCTGGTCAGGGACCTCCTGAAACCAAAACAGGTATCGGTGCATCACTGCACGCGAGTCCTGGGAAAGATGGTGGCTTCATACGAAGCCATTCCCTTCGGCAGGTTCCATGCAAGGATCTTTCAGTGGGATCTGTTGGACAAGTGGTCCGGATCACATCTTCAGATGCATTGGCTGATCACCCTGTCCCCAAGGGCCAGGGTGTCTCTTCTGTGGTGGCTGCAGAGTGCTCACCTTCTCGAGGGCCGCAGGTTCGGCATACAGGACTGGGTCCTGGTGACCACGGATGCAAGCCTCCGAGGATGGGGGGCAGTCACTCAGGGAAGAAACTTCCAAGGGCTGTGGTCAAGTCTGGAGACTTCTCTACACATAAATATACTGGAACTAAGGGCCATTTACAATGCCCTGAGTCAAGCAGAGCCCCTGCTTCGAAACCGGCCAGTGCTGATTCAGTCAGACAACATCACGGCGGTCGCCCATGTAAACCGCCAGGGCGGCACAAGAAGCAGGATGGCAATGGCGGAAGCCACAAAGATTCTTCAGTGGGCGGAGAATCACGTGCAAGCACTATCAGCAGTGTTCATTCCGGGAGTGGACAACTGGGAAGCAGACTTCCTCAGCAGACACGACCTCCACCCGGGAGAGTGGGGACTTCATCAAGAAGTCTTCACACAGATTGCAAAGCGATGGGAAATGCCACAGGTGGACATGATGGCGTCCCGCCTCAACAAAAAGCTAAAAAGATATTACGCCAGGTCAAGGGACCCTCAGGCGATAGCTGTGGACGCCCTAGTGACACCGTGGGTGTACCAGTCGGTATATGTGTTTCCTCCTCTTCCTCTCATACCCAAGGTACTGAGAATAGTAAGAAAGAGAGGAATAAGAACAATAATCATTGTTCCGGATTGGCCAAGAAGGACTTGGTACCCGGAACTGCAAGAAATGCGCACAGAGGACCCATGGCCTCTGCCTCTCAGACAGGACCTGCTGCAACAAGGGCCCTGTCTGTTCCAAGACTTACCGCGGCTGCGTTCGACGGCATGGCGGTTGAACGCCGGATCCTAGCGGAAAAAGGCATTCCGGATGAAGTTATTCCTACGCTGATAAAGGCTAGGAAAGACGTGACAGCAAAGCATTATCACCGTACATGGCGAAAATATGTTGCTTGGTGTGAGGCCAGGAAGGCCCCTACAGAGGAATTCCAGCTGGGTCGTTTCCTGCACTTCCTACAGTCAGGGGTGACTATGGGCCTAAAATTGGGGTCCATAAAGGTCCAGATTTCGGCCCTATCCATTTTCTTTCAAAAATAACTGGCTTCACTGCCTGAGGTTCAGACGTTTGTTAAGGGAGTGCTGCATATTCAGCCCCCTTTTGTGCCACCAGTGGCACCCTGGGATCTTAACGTTGTGTTGGATTTCCTGAAATCCCACTGGTTTGAGCCACTTAAGACCGTGGAACTAAAGTATCTCACGTGGAAAGTGGTCATGCTGTTGGCCTTAGCATCGGCTAGGCGTGTGTCGGAATTGGCGGCTTTGTCATGTAAAAGCCCATATCTGATATTCCATATGGACAGGGCAGAATTGAGGACTCGTCCCCAATTTCTCCCAAAGGTGGTATCATCGTTTCATTTGAACCAACCTATTGTGGTGCCTGCGGCTACTCGGGACTTGGAGGATTCCAAGTTACTGGATGTAGTCAGGGCTTTGAAAATATATGTTTCCAGAACGGCTGGAGTCAGGAAGACTGACTCGCTGTTTATCCTGCATGCACCCAACAAGCTGGGTGCTCCTGCTTCAAAGCAAACTATTGCTCGCTGGATCTGTAGCACGATTTAGCTGGCTCATTCTGCGGCTGGATTGCCGCATCCAAAATCAGTAAAAGCCCATTCCACAAGGAAGGTGGGCTCTTCTTGGGCGGCTGCCCGAGGGGTCTCGGCATTACAGCTTTGCCGAGCGGCTACTTGGTCGGGTTCAAACACCTTTGCAAAGTTCTACAAGTTTGATACCCTGGCTGAGGAGGACCTTGTGTTTGCTCATTCGGTGCTGCAGAGTCATCTGCACTCTCCCGCCCGTTTGGGAGCTTTGGTATAATCCCCATGGTCCTTATGGAGTTCCCAGCATCCACTTGGACGTCAGAGAAAATAAGAATTTACTCACCGGTAATTCTATTTCTCGTAGTCCGTAGTGGATGCTGGGCACCCGTCCCAAGTGCGGACTTTCTGCAATACGTGTATATAGTTATTGCTTAAATAAGGGTTATTGTTATGAGCCATCCGTTGAGTGAGGCTCAGTTGTTGTTCATACTGTTAACTGGGTAAGTTTATCACGCGTTATACGGTGTGATTGGTGTGGCTGGTATGAGTCTTACCCTGGATTCAAATTTCCTTTCCTTGTAATGTCAGCTCTTCCGGGCACAGTTTCCCTAACTGAGGTCTGGAGGAGGGGCATAGAGGGAGGAGCCAGTGCACACCAGATAGTACCTAATCTTTTCTTTAGAGTGCCCAGTCTCCTGCGGAGCACGTCTATTCCCCATGGTCCTTACGGAGTTCCCAGCATCCACTACGGACTACGAGAAATAGAATTACCGGTGAGTAAATTCTTATTATTTTTCACACTGGCTGCGCAACCTGCAGGGGAATAGAGGTCAGGCATGGAAACGTGAGGAGAAGTGGCTGCAATATTGTAGACCTGCTCTGTCTGGCTTTTACTGAGCGCTGCGGATGTAAAGTAAGGAGGGTAATGGAGAAGAGGACGGGCCAGAATGTGAGGGATGAAGCAGAGTTATGGAGGAGAGGGAGAGCCAGAATGTGAGGGATGAAGCAGAGTTATGGGGGAGAGGGAGAGCCAGAATGTGAGGGAACGAGTAGGTGATGGAGGAAAGGAGGTGCCAGAGTATAAGTGATGGAGGAGAGGGGGAGCCGGAGTGTGAGCGAAGGAACAGGTGATGGAGTAGGGGAGGTGCAGGAGTATAAGTGATGGAGGAGAGGGGGAGCCGGAGTGTTAGAGAAGGAACAGGTGATGGAGGAGAGGAGGTGCAGGAGTATAAGTGATGGAGGAGAGGGGGAGCCGGAGTGTTAGAGAAGGAACAGGTGATGGAGGAGAGGAGGTGCCGGAGTATAAGTGATGGAGGAGAGGGGGAGCCGGAGTGTGAGTGATGGAGGAGAGGGGGAGCTGGAGTATGAGGGAAGGAACAGGTGATGGAGGAGAGGAGGTGCAGGAGTATGAGGGATGAAGGAGAGAAGGTGCCGGAGTATGAGTGATGGAGGAGAGGGGGAGCCGGAGTATGGGGGAAGGAACAGGTGATGGAGGAGAGGAAGTGCCAGAGTATGAGTGATGGAGGAGAGGGGGAGCTGGAGTGTGAGAGAAGAAACAGGTGATGGAGGAGAGGAAGTGCCAGAGTATGAGGGACGAAGGAGAGGAGGTGCCGGAGTATGAGTGATGGAGGAGAGGGGGAGCCGGAGTGTGAGAGAAGGAACAGGCGATGGAGGAGCAGAGATGCCGGAGTATGAGTGATGGAGGAGAGGGGGAGGCGGAGTGTGAGAGAAGAAACAGGTGATGGAGGAGAGGAGGTGCCGGAGTATGAGTGATGGAGGAGAGGGGGAGGTGGAGTGTGAGAGAAGAAACAGGTGATGGAGGAGAGGAGGTGCTGGAGTATGAGTGATGGAGGAGAGGGGGAGCCGGAATATGAGGGAAGGAACAGGTGATGGAGGAGAGGAGGTGCCGGAGTATGAGGGATGAAGGAGAGGGGGAGCCGGAGTATGAGTGATGGAGGAGAGGGGGAGCCGGAATATGAGGGAAGGAACAGGTGATGGAGGAGAGGAGGTGCCGGAGTATGAGGGATGAAGGAGAGGGGGAGCCGGAGTATGAGTGATGGAGGAGAGGAGGAGCCGGACTGTGTGAGAGAAAGAACAGGTGATGGAGGAGAGTAGGTGCCGGAGTATAAGTGATCGAGGGAGGGGGAGCCAGAATGTGAGAGAAGGAACAGGTGATGGAGGAGAGTAGGTGCCGGAGTATAAGTGATGGAGGAGAGGGGGAGCTGGAATGTGAGAGAAGGAACAGGTGATGGAGGAGAGTAGGTGCCGGAGTATAAGTGATGGAAGAGAGGGGGAGCCGGAATGTGAGAGAAGGAACAGGTGATGGAGGAGAGGAGGTGCCGGAGTATAAGTGATGGAGGAGAGGGGGAGCTGGAATGTGAGAGAAGGAACAGGTGATGGAGGAGAGTAGGTGCCGGAGTATAAGTGATGGAAGAGAGGGGGAGCCGGAATGTGAGAGAAGGAACAGGTGATGGAGGAGAGGAGATGCCGGAGTATGAGTGATGGAGGAGAGGGGGAGCCGGAATGTGAGAGAAGGAACAGGTGATGGAGGAGAGTAGGTGTCGGAGTATAAGTAATGGAGGAGAGGGGGAGCCGGAATGTGAGAGAAGGAACAGGTGATGGAGGAGAGGCGGTGCCAGAGTATGAGGGATGAAGGAGAGGAGGTGCCGGAGTATGAGTGATGGAGGAGATGGGGAGTCGGAGTGTGAGGAAAGGAACAAGTGATGCAACGCAGGCGTGCCCGGACCATGCGGGGGGAGGGCCACGGCGGCTGCGTGACGTCACACACAGCCGCTGCAACCCGGACAGCGACGGGTAGCTCCCTGTCAGCAAGCAGGAGGTAGGGAACTACTCATCAAGTACAAAAGCATTGCACCGTGCAATGCTTTTGTACTTGCGCGGGGGGGGGGGGGGGATAGGGCCAGACATGCTGGGCGTCCACCCCTCATGTCTGTGAAATTGATCAGGTCTGAATTAGGCCCATGGACTCAACCCCCTATTTAGGCGCTACTTCAGAAATGTCCTTGGCTGGTTTTCCATCGCAATCCGCCCCTGCCTCCATGAATGTCACAGCAGGGCAGGTGTGCAAAACTTAGCGAGTTGCAGCATACACCAGGCCCTGGGGTCTCCTCTCCCATATTTAAGTGGTGTCTGTCAGTAAGTTTATTTGTGTTGTGTGTGTGTGTGTGTGTGTGTGTGTGTGTGCGTGCGTGTGTGTGTGTGTGTCTGTCTGTCTGTCAGTAAGTGTTGTCTGTGTCAGTAAGTTTATCTGTGTTTTCTTTGTCAGTAAGTAGCATCTGTCAGTAAGTGCGTGTCAGTAAGTGGAATCTGTGTCAGGAAGGTGTGTCTGTGTTAGTAAGTGGTATCTGTAGGGGGTGTTTGTGTCAGTAAGTGTGTTTGTGTCAACAAGGGGTGTCTGTTTATGTAAGTGCGTTTATGTCAGTAAGGGGTGTCTGTTTATGTAAGTGTGTCAGTAAGGGTGTCTGTGTCCATAAGGGCTGTTTGTGTCAGTGAGTTTGTATCAGTAAGTGTGTCTGTGTCAGTAAGTGTGCCTGGGTTAGTGCATTTGTTTTAGTAAGGGGAATCTGTGTTAGTAAGGGGTGTCTGTGTCAGTAAGTGGTATCTGACAGTAAGGGGTGTTTGTGCCTGTATGTTTGTGTCAGTAAATTGTATCTTTGTCAGTAATGGGTGTCTGTCATTAAGTACGTATGTGCCAGTAAGTGATGTCTGTGTCCATAAGGGGTATCTGTCAGTAAGTGGTGTCTGTGTCTATAAATGTGTGTATCAGTAAGTGTTTGTCAGTAAGGTGTGTCAGTGTGTATGTGTCAGTAAGTCTTTGACAGTGGTATTTGTCAATAAGTGGTGTGTGTGTGTGTGTGTGTGCCTGTATTAGTGTGTCTGTCAGTAAGTGGTGTCTGTGTCGATAAGTGTGTCCCAGGTGCCCTCAGTTGCCGGTCTGCTCTGTATTGCCCCTATCTTTTCTAATCTTTCCACATATGCTCTGTATTGCCCTATCTTTGCTCCCCTTTCCACCTTATTTGCATGTTGATACAGCCTCTGTATTATATGGCAGTCGCTGCGATATTCCCTGTATGATATGGTGATCACTGATGCTCTGTATTATATGGTGGTCACAAACTTTTTCTTGTTATAGTTAACTATTAAGTAGTTCAAGGTAATCACTAGCTACTGTATGACCTCCACGGCGATAGCCACACTCATGGCACAGACCACACCCCCTATTTATACCAAACTGGTCACATCACTAGTCACACCACCGCAGCGCTTGTCACACCTCCTTCCGAGGCACACAATAGGCCCTTCATAAGTTTCAGCTCCAGGCCCATGTGGACCTTAATCTGGCACTGGACAGGGGCCCTACCCCTTGTGCTTTCCTCAGTTTGGCACTTAGTCAGGCAGACTCTGACAGTGACAGTTACACCGGTTATGAGCTGCCTTTAATTCACAGGCAGCAGTGAATGAGAAAATCTGTCTGTTAATTAGAGGCAGTATGTAGCTGTGATCATCAGCACTGATAGGTGCAGGATTTCTCTATCAGACCGGCACACACAAGGTCAGCCTTGCCTCCCTAAGGGGCAGGTCCCTCGGGCAGTGGGGCCCATCCTGCTCTCTGCATGGGCCATTCATCTGACATTGCTCAAAAGGGCTTGCGTGGGGGTAGGCGATAACTCATTGCTGGTCTGGTCAGCAGTGGGCCCCTTAGTCCTCAGAGGCCCACATCTGGCACCTGGCATACATTTGCCGTGTCCAGCATCAGTTTGCTGGTGCCACCTCAGTATCTTCCGGGTACTCAGGGTGATGGTGGCACTGGACTATACAACTTTTTTCTATAGGGGCAGGTGCACTGCAGAAGGGGCATTATGTATTTTTATAAACGGTATGTCTGTCCTATTATGATTTGGGTGCATCTTGGCCAGATCTGTATTTCCAAATATAATTTTCTCTGACGTCCTAAGTGGATGCTGGGGACTCCGTCAGGACCATGGGGATAGCGGCTCCGCAGGAGACAGGGCACAAAATTAAAAGTTTGACCACTAGGTGGTGTGTACTGGCTCCTCCCCATATGACCCTCCTCCAAGCCTCAGTTAGGTTTTTGTGCCCGTCCGAGCAGGGTGCAATCTAGGTGGCTCTCCTAAAGAGCTGCTTAGAAAAAGTTTGTTAGGTTTTTTATTTTCAGTGAGTCCTGCTGGCAACAGGCTCACTGCAACGAGGGACTTAGGGGAGAAGAAGTGAACTCACCTGCGTGCAGGATGGATTGGCTTCTTAGGCTGCTGGACACTAGCTCCAGAGGGACGATCACAGGTACAGCCTGGATGGGTCACCGGAGCCGCGCCGCCGACCCCCTTGCAGATGCCGAAGAGAGAAGAGGTCCAGAAACCGGCGGCTGAAGACTTCTCAGTCTTCATGAGGTAGCGCACAGCACTGCAGCTGTGCGCCATTGCTCCTGGCACACTTCACACCAACGGTCACTGAGGGTGCAGGGCGCTGGGGGGGCGCCCTGGGCAGCAATGAAAGTACCTATTCTGGCTAAAAATACATCACATATAGCCTCTGGGGCTATATGGATGTATTTAACCCCTGCCAGGTTGTCAGAAAAACGGGAGAAGAAGCCAGCCGAAAAGGGGGCGGGGCCTATTCTCCTCAGCACACAGCGCCATTTTCCTACACAGCTCCGCTGCTAGGAAGGCTCCCAGGCTCTCCCCTGCACTGCACTACAGAAACAGGGTAAAAACAGAGAGGGGGGGCACTTATTTGGCGATATTAATAATATTTAAGCTGCTATAAGGGGAACACACTTATTTAAGGTTGTCCCTATATATTTATAGCGCTTAGGTGTGTGCTGGCAAACTCTCCCTCTGTCTCCCCAAAGGGCTAGTGGGGTCCTGTCTTCTATCAGAGCATTCCCTGTGTGTCTGCTGTGTGTTGGTACGTGTGTGTCAACATGTATGAGGACGATGTTGGCGTGGAGGCGGAGCAATTGCCTGTAATGGTGATGTCACCCCCTAGGGAGTCGACACCGGAATGGATGGCTTTGTTTATGGAATTACGTGATAGTGTCAGCACGCTGCAAAAGTCGGTTGACGACATGAGACGGCCGGCAAACCAGTTAGTACCTGTCCAGGCGTCTCAAACACCGTCAGGGGCTGTAAAACGCCCTTTACCTCAGTCAATCGACACAGACACCGACACGGACACCGAATCTAGTGTCGACGGTGAAGAAACAAACGTATTTTCCAGTAGGGCCACACGTTATATGATCACGGCAATGAAGGAGGCTTTGCATATCTCTGATACTGCAAGTACCACAAAAAGGGGTATTATGTGGGGTGTGAAAAAACTACCTGTAGTTTTTCCTGAATCAGAGGAATTGAATGAAGTGTGTGATGAAGCGTGGGTTACCCCCGATAGAAAACTGCTAATTTCAAAGAAGTTATTGGCGTTATACCCTTTCCCGCCAGAGGTTAGGGCGCGCTGGGAAACACCCCCTAGGGTAGATAAGGCGCTCACACGCTTATCAAAACAAGTGGCGTTACCGTCTCCAGAAACGGCCGCCCTCAAGGACCCAGCTGATAGGAGGCTGGAGAATACACTAAAAAGTATATACACACATACTGGTGTTATACTGCGACCAGCAATCGCCTCAGCCTGGATGTGCAGTGCTGGGGTGGCTTGGTCGGAATCACTGACTGAAAATATTGATACCCTGGATAGGGACAATATTTTATTGACTATAGAGCATTTAAAGGATGCATTTCTTTATATGCGTGATGCACAGAGGGATATTTGCACTCTGGCATCAAGAGTAAGTGCGATGTCCATATCTGCAGGAAGAAGTTTATGGACGCGACAGTGGTCAGGTGATGCGGATTCCAAACGGCATATGGAAGTATTGCCGTATAAAGGGGAGGAATTATTTGGGGTCGGTTTATCGGATTTGGTGGCCACGGCAACAGCCGGGAAATCCACCTTTTTACCTCAGGTCACCTCCCAGCAGAAAAAGACGCAGTCTTTTCAGCCGCAGTCCTTTCGTTCCTATAAGAACAAGCGGGCAAAAGGACATTCATATCTGCCCCGAGGCAAAGGAAAGGGTAAGAGACTGCAGCAAGCAGCTCCCTCCCAGGAGCAGAAGCCCTCCCCGGCTTCTGCAAAGGCCTCAGCATGACGCTGGGACCTTACAAGCGGACTCAGGGGCGGTGGGGGGTCGCCTCAAGAATTTCAGCGCACAGTGGGCTCACTCGCAGGTGGACCCCTGGATCCTGCAGGTAGTATCTCAGGGTTACAGGTTGGAATTCAAGACGTCTCCCCCTCGCCGGTTCCTAAAGTCTGCTTTGCCAACGTCTCCCTCCGACAGGGCGACGGTATTGGAAGCCATTCACAAGCTGTATTCTCAGCAGGTGATAGTCAAGGTACCCCTTTTACAACAGGGAAAGGGGTATTACTCCACGCTATTTGTGGTACCGAAGCCGGACGGCTCGGTAAGACCTATTCTAAATCTGAAATCTCTGAACCTGTACATACAAAAATTCAAGTTCAAGATGGAGTCACTCAGAGCAGTGATAGCGAATCTGGAAGAAGGGGACTTTATGGTGTCCTTGGACATCAAGGATGCTTACCTCCATGTCCCAATTTGCCCTTCACACCAAGGGTACCTCAGGTTCGTGGTACAAAACTGTCATTATCAGTTTCAGACGCTGCCGTTTGGATTGTCCACGGCACCCCGGGTCTTTACCAAGGTAATGGCCGAAATGATGATCCTTCTTCGAAGAAAAGGCGTATTAATTATCCCTTACTTGGACGATCTCCTGATAAGGGCAAGGTCCAGAGAACAGCTGGAGGTCGGAGTAGCACTAACCCAAGTAGTGCTCCAACAGCACGGGTGGATTCTGAATTTTCCAAAATCCCAACTGATCCCGACGACACGTTTGCTGTTCCTAGGGATGATTCTGGACACTGTTCAGAAAAAGGTGTTTCTTCCGGAGGAGAAAGCCAGGGAGTTATCCGAACTCGTCAGGAACCTCCTAAAACCAGGAAAAGTGTCTGTGCATTCGGCAGATTCCATGCACGAATTTTTCAGTGGGATCTGCTGGACAAGTGGTCCGGATCGCATCTGCAGATGCATCAGCGGATAAACCTGTCGCCAAGGACAAGGGTGTCTCTGCTATGGTGGTTGCAGAGTGCTCATCTGTTAGAGGGCCGCAGATTCGGCATACAGAACTGGGTCCTAGTGACCACGGATGCCAGCCTGAGAGGCTGGGGAGCGGTCACACAGGGAAGAAACTTCCAGGGCGTGTGGTCAAGCCTGGAGACGTCTCTTCACATAAATATACTGGAACTAAGAGCAATCTACAATGCTCTAAGCCTGGCAAAACCTCTGCTTCAGGGTCAGCCGGTGTTGATCCAGTCGGACAACATCACGGCAGTCGCCCACGTAAACAGACAGGGCGGCACAAGAAGCAGGAGGGCAATGGCAGAAGCTGCAAGGATTCTTCGCTGGGCGGAAAATCATGTGATAGCACTGTCAGCAGTGTTCATCCCGGGAGTGGACAACTGGGAAGCAGATTTCCTCAGCAGACACGATCTTCACCCGGGAGAGTGGGGACTTCATCCAGAAGTCTTCCGCATGATTGTGGTCCGTTGGGAAAGACCAATGGTGGACATGATGGCGTCCCGCCTCAACAAAAAACTGGACAGGTATTGCGCCAGGTCAAGAGACCCTCAGGCAATAGCTGTGGACGCTCTGGTAACACCATGGGTGTACCAGTCAGTGTATGTGTTCCCTCCTCTGCCTCTCATACCCAAGGTACTGAGAATTATACGGCAAAGGGGAGTAAGAACGATACTCGTGGCTCCGGATTGGCCAAGAAGGACTTGGTACCCGGAACTTCAGGAGATGCTCACGGGAGATCCGTGGCCTCTACCTCTAAGAAGGGACCTGCTTCAGCAGGGACCTTGTCTATTCCAAGACTTACCGCGGCTGCGTTTGACGGCATGGCGGTTGAACGCCGGATTCTAAAGGAAAAAGGCATTCCAGAGGAAGTCATCCCTACCCTGATTAAAGCCAGGAAGGAAGTGACCGCACAACATTATCACCGCATTTGGAGAAAATATGTTGCGTGGTGTGAGGCCAGGAAGGCCCCCACGGAGGAATTTCAACTGGGTCGATTCCTACATTTCCTGCAAACAGGATTGTCTATGGGCCTCAAATTGGGGTCCATTAAGGTTCAAATTTCGGCCCTGTCGATTTTCTTCCAGAAAGAATTGGCTTCAGTTCCTGAAGTCCAAACTTTTGTCAAAGGAGTACTACATATACAGCCCCCGGTTGTGCCTCCAGTGGCACCGTGGGATCTCAATGTAGTTTTGGATTTTCTCAAATCCCATTGGTTTGAGCCACTCAAATCGGTGGATTTGAAATATCTTACATGGAAAGTAACCATGCTACTGGCCCTGGCTTCGGCCAGGAGAGTGTCAGAATTGGCGGCTTTATCGTACAAAAGCCCATATCTGATTTTCCATTCGGACAGGGCAGAACTGCGGACGCGTCCTCAGTTTCTCCCTAAGGTGGTGTCAGCGTTTCACCTGAACCAGCCTATTGTGGTGCCTGCGGCTACTAGCGATTTGGAGGACTCCAAGTTGCTGGACGTTGTCAGAGCATTAAAAATATATATTTCAAGGACGGCTGGAGTCAGGAAGTCTGACTCGCTGTTTATACAGTATGCACCCAACAAGCTGGGTGCTCCTGCGTCTAAGCAGACGATTGCTCGTTGGATTTGTAGCACAATTCAACTTGCGCATTCTGTGGCAGGCCTGCCACAGCCTAAATCTGTCAATGCCCACTCTACAAGGAAGGTGGGCTCCTCTTGGGCGGCTGCCCGAGGGGTCTCGGCATTACAACTCTGCCGAGCAGCTACGTGGTCAGGGGAGAACACGTTTGTAAAATTCTACAAATTTGATACCCTGGCTAAGGAGGACCTGGAGTTCTCTCATTCGGTGCTGCAGAGTCATCCGCACTCTCCCGCCCGTTTGGGAGCTTTGGTATAATCCCCATGGTCCTGACGGAGTCCCCAGCATCCACTTAGGACGTCAGAGAAAATAAGAATTTACTCACCGGTAATTCTATTTCTCGTAGTCCGTAGTGGATGCTGGGCGCCCATCCCAAGTGCGGATTGTCTGCAATAATTGTACATAGTTATTGTTACAAAAATCGGGTTATTATTGTTGGGAGCCATCGTTTCAGAGGCTCTTTTCGGTTATCATACTGTTAACTGGGTTCAGATCACAAGTTGTACAGTGTGATTGGTGTGGCTGGTATGAGTCTTACCCGGGATTCAAAATCCTTCCTTATTGTGTACGCTCGTCCGGGCACAGTATCCTAACTGAGGCTTGGAGGAGGGTCATAGGGGGAGGAGCCAGTACACACCACCTAGTGGTCAAACTTTTAATTTTGTGCCCTGTCTCCTGCGGAGCCGCTATCCCCATGGTCCTGACGGAGTCCCCAGCATCCACTACGGACTACGAGAAATAGAATTACCGGTGAGTAAATTCTTATTATTTTCAGGGAAAGAAGTGCGTGGTGACAAAGCGATCACGCAGAACCAACCCTGACTTGTGAGAGTGTCACGAGACTGCTATGGCGTGACTCAAATACTCCATGTGATTCTGAGTAATGTGTGGCACCCCAGCAGAACTGCCACAGACATTTATGTGACTTCTGTGCACTTTTACCCCTCTCCAAAATGCAGTCTGGCTGAACGCTTTGTTACTTGCAGCAGGGAAATGGTTAAAGATATATTCTGTGCTGTATCTGGCATGCGCTGGGACAGTTAACTGCTGGGACGATTGACAGTTGGGCAGCAGCCATCTTAAAAGAGTGATGGAGAGGGTGTTTGAGGAGTTGCTGCAAAACTGACCTGTCAGAGCCATTGTTTCTGGCGACTAGGGTTAGAAAAGTTACATCCGGAGAGCAGTCTGAGACGCCATGAGCACACCCACAGCGTCTGGTGGCAGTGGCTGGCAAGTAAATAACATGGGTAGAGCACAGGTAGAGACCCCCTTGCTGGAGCCTGCCCAGGGAGTATGGTGATGCAGTTCTCTACATCCAGCGAAGGCTGATCACTAGGCTAGGCCTTACCAGTGACAGACATTTGGTGGACGGCACCCTGAGAAAAAGACCCTTCCTTCAGTAAAGGGTAAGGAAACCAGCAGCTTTTTAGGAATGGATGAACCTCGCAGACAGCCATCACGATTAGGCCAGCATAACTGAGGTCTGTAATAAAAGTACATGGCTCTACACCACCTTATACTACAGCTGCAACAGACTGATTCACAGGCTTAGCTGCATAGACACTAGCCATAAGAACTCTTCTCATTCTCTCGATATCAGCTGTAAGGATAGTAAATTGCCGGAACTGAATCCTTACCCCTTCTACTACGGCAGACAAGTAAAGGATAGAACTAGCAGCCTAAACTGGGGCATAAAGACTGTACTTATAGTAAAGGAGCAGCTCTCTATGCACGAAACCTGTTACAAAATCTGTATATTGACAAGTTAACTTGAACAGTAACCAGTCACATAGTGTCAATTGTAAAGCCTGTTCAGCTGCGGTGACAGACTAGAGACAAGTGTTTGCATATCTGGAGCTATAATTATCGCTAAAATTCTGTACCTAATTAACAGAGAAGTGCAGATAGACTTCCTAGAGCAAACTATATTCATAAAAGACAAAGAGCAATATTACTTTATAAACTAGACTATATTACATATACAGTATTATAGGATATTGTTAACATACCTCCCAACATGACTCTCTCCAGGAAGGACAGAATGCTCTATTCCTGGACTTCCCTCTTAATTTATGATTGCCATCACCTGTGGTGAAACACCTTTCTTATCAATTAACCTGTTCTACACAGGTGTCGGCAATCATAAATTAAGAGAAAAGTCCAGAAGCAGAACATTGTGTCCCTCCTGGAGAGGGTCATGTTGGGAAGTATGCGTTAAGGACCAGAGCTTCCTTCTTGTTTAACCTGGGAATTGTGAAAGCTCTCGTTAGTTGTGATCTAAACATGCACAAACTAATTAGAACTTATCAAACTAATTATTCCAGTTAGTGTGCATACAGGCCCTAACAGTCTTATAAAGGGGAACTTACTGCAGTACTTGCTGTTACTGTAAACTGTATATTATATGGTTGATTGCTTGTATACTTTCTTACTTAGGGGGTCAGTCCGACCCGTTCGCACACATCGGTTCTTCGCTGCGGAGCAAACGGGTCGGGACTGTGGCTGCGCGGCGCCCGCACAGCGACGCCACCAGCACTGAAAGTGATTGCAGCGGCGATCGCTAAAGATTGACGGCTGGGAGGCGTTCCGGGGCATCTACTCACCGTTTTCCAGGCGTGGTGAGATGAACGCATGCGTGTCCAGGCGTTTGGAGGGCGGATGTCTGACGTCAATCCCGGGACCTTCGTCGCTGGATCCGTCGCACAGGGTAAGTAGGTCTGACCCTGGTCTTGTTTTACAGGAAACTTTTGTAGCACAGCAGGGCTGCACAAGCGATCGCAGCCCTGCTATGATAAAATACACTCCCCCAAAGGCGGTGTCAAGTTGATCGCACGAGCAGCAAAAAGTTGCTACGTGCGATCAACTCGGAATTACCACCTTAATACTGTGGTATGTTCAAGCTTGAATGACACTTTGAAGTAATTGTTTATTATAGTCCTTGGTGACAGGTCATTTATAATAATATTGAATATTCACCATTGCTCTTATGGAAGAGTTTCATTGTTAAGGAAAGTCATAGCAAAGACTAACTATTTTTTTAGGAATTTGACGCAGACGGAAAGATAACAGCCTTCGGCTAGTTCCAGAATAATAAATGTTCTTTAAGTGTAGTGATTATTAGTGTAATGCGGTATGTACACTGATTGTCGTTAGATTGTATTTGATTCTGCTTCTGAGACTATTTAAAGAACTAAAACTTTATGTTCAACCAATAAATTGGATCCTTTTTCAAAACCCTTGTGTGATTTCTCCAATCTTTAGTCCATCTTCTCATCCCGCTAGTTTTCAGTAAAGGATTGGACACGCAGCAGAGAAATCAGGTGAACAGGGTAAGAAGAAAAGGTAACTCCTGACAGCAACAGGTTGTTACATATGTGCTTGGGGTAAAGAAGCCTGTTTCTAATGGATCTTTTGCACATTGCATTGGGCTGGTGCAATTGTAGATACAGATGCTCCTCACTTAAATAACTTACCTGTTTAACAACTGTTCAGAGTTACGACCAACTCTCCAACTAGCTGAAAATGGCACTTTAATCATTTTTATAATTTTCTCTGACTGTATCTTTATGTTTTGTAATACTGTATAGTATGCAAGAGTTATGCAAAGTAAAACAAAGTTATCAAGTTGGAGTTCCATTTAGACCTTTTCTTTAGTCAGACTAAATAAAAACAATTTCCTGTATTAAGTAATTAACCAATGTGACCACAATACGTCACATTGTAGGGCTGCCAGTACACATTATGTCCCACAGTACCCCCAACTAACATTATGACATACTGTACAGTGCCCTCAGTTTACATTATGCCACATTACGGTGCCCCAGTTCATATTATGCCACATTACAGTGCCCCAGTTCCTATTATTGTACATTACAGAGCCCCAGTTCATATTATTGCACATTACAGTGCCCCAATTAATATTATTGCACATTACAGTGCCCCAATTCATATTATGCCAAACTATAGTGTCTCCACTTTATATTGTTGCCACATTACGGTGCCCCCGGTTCATATTATAGCATTACAAGGAGCAGGTCCAGTGGTGAAACTAGATATATTTTAGACCCCAAGGCAAAGGTTTGTAAGTGCTCATATGTACTACACAATGGTAAAAAAAATGTATAAAACACATGTAACTGTGACAAAGAAGGCAGCCCCTCTCAGCTCTGGGCCCCATAGCAGCTGCACTCCCTCCATCTATGGTAGCTGTGTCCTTGTATAGAACACATTTAATTGTGACAGATAGGTGGGCTCCTTTCAGCTCTGGGCCCTATAGTAGCTGCATTCCCTGTGACTATGGTAGGTACGTCCTTGTATATAACACATGTAACTGTGACAAAGAAGATGGGAACTATCAGTTCTGGGCCCCATAGCAGCTGCACTCCCTGCATCTATGGTAGCTATGTCCTTGTATAGAACACATGTAACTGTGACAGGGTGGTGGGCTCCTCTCAGCTCTGAGCCCCATAGCAGCTGCATTCCCTGTGCCTATGGTAGTTAAGACCTTGTATATAACGCATCCTGTCAGCTCTGGGCCCCATAGCAGCAGCACCTGTGGTAGCTACAACCTTGTATATAACGTATGTAACTGTGACAGGGAAGATAGCCCCTCTTAGCTTTGGGCCCCATAGCAGCAGCACTGCCTGCACCTATGGTAGCTACGTTCTTGTATAAAACACATGTAACCATGACAGGGAAGGTAGGTCCTCTCAGCTCTGGGCCCCATAGCAGCTGTACTACTTGCATGTATAGTGAGCATCGCTGCCCCAAAAACGGCCGTAACTGTCAATCACATTGCGGTCCCATCCATTGGGAATGCGACCGCATTGTGTGTGTACGTGCAGCTGCACAGTTTGCAGCCATTGGCAAATTGCACTGTGGGCAGGCCCGGTGCTACCCGCTCAGCGAAGGGGGGCGCTACGACGGATAGGCGCTTCCCCTGCTCTGCATCCCTTCCCTGCTGCGCCGTCCTGTCCCCCCTGCTGCTGCCAGCTGCTGCTGTGCCTGTCACTGATGACAAGCACTGGCAGCGGCGCCTGCAGCATGAAAGCCTCCTCCCTCCCCTCCCCTGACCTGTGTGACAGCGCTGTGTACGGGACAGAAGGGGGCGGAGCTACGTGGAATGGAAGGGGCGTGGCTAAACGGGACAGAAGGGGCGGAGCTACACGGACCAGGCTGCTGTACTGAGGGAGACTGGCTTAGGTAAGTGGAGGGTGAGAGAGAAGTGTGTGTGTGTATATATGGTCGGTGGGTGTGTATGTGCATGTATATATGTGTGAATTGTGTGTGCGTGAGGTATGTCTGTGTGCGCGCGCTTTATGGACGCTACTACTGGGGGGGGCATTACGTATAACGACGCTACTACTGGGGGGACATTACATGTAAGGACGCTACTACTACTGGGGGGGCATTACGTGTAAGGACGCTATTACTGGGGGGGCCATTACGTGTAAGGATGCTACTACTACTACTGGGGGGGGCATTACGTATAAGGACGATACTCCTACTTGGGGGCATTAAGTATAAGGATGCTACTATTACTGGGGGGGCATTACGTATAACAATGCTACTACTACTGGGGGGAGGGCATCTAGGGATGCTACTACTGGGGGGGTATTATATAAAGGACGGTACTACTACTGGGAGCGCATTACGTATAAGGATGCTACTACTACTAGGGGGGAATTACGTATAAGGACGCTACTACTGTGGGTGCATTCTGTATAAGGATGCTACTACTACTGGGGGGCATTATGTATAAGGATGCTACCACTACTGGGGTGCATTACATATAAGGACGCTACTACTACGGGTGGGGCATTACGTATAAGATTAATAAGATTGTGCTACATTGTGGCGTAATTTTAAATGGGGGTACTGTTGTGTGGCCATACCCCTTACTTGTGAGACCACACCCCTTTTCCCGGCACGCGCCAAAGGAATATGGGAGGGCGCAAATTTATAGTTTGCAGGGGAGCGCCGAACACCCTAGCACCAGCCCTGACTGTGGGCCACCTTTGCGGCCGGGTATGAATGATCCTCATAAACTTTGAAGACATATGCATTTAATACTTTCCACTTCAAATGACAGCTATATACTATGTTACTATAAAGTTTCCCAAAGATCCAAGTAATCTCTATCAGCATAAGTTTTCAACTCAGAATACTCAGAATCAAACACATTTGGGCAAAATGGAACCTTCCGAGCTGCCTTGTACACTAATTTAAAGCAAACTACTGTACTCCCATCCACCATTCTTCTTAAACTCTGTTAGACCATGTGCACTAAATGTATCTGGGCAGATAGCACCCCCCACCTTTACCAGTGGACGATGGGTAATGGCCCCAGTGCATTGCTTTGCCTAGGGGTCTACACTGCTGTTAAGACAGTACTGTCCTCCCTTCCTCAAACAATCCATAGTTCTATATTTTTGTTCCTGATTTATGCCCATTACATTATTTGTGCACCCACCACATAATCTGACATATAGTCCACATGTAATTCTATTATAAAATATAACTACACAGGATGGTAATCACAGTGTCTAAAATCAGGAGCTATACAATACTGTGTATACATGATGCACCTAATTCAGATGTGGTCACAAAGCAGCTATTGTATGCAAATCAGTCAATGTTTTCTGTGTCTCAGCCACAGTGCGCCCCACCCCAGCGAGTGAATTGCAATTGCATTGAGGAATGCGTTAAAAAGTGAGTAACAGAAAGACAGCGCTTGGGGTGGGAACGGCTAATGGTCTGAAAAATGCTGGCTTGTCATGTCTGCTCAGATGGTATTTTCTGGGTGTGCATAAATTAACAGTTGTGATCTTACTTGCTACTGGAGAGCCCTCTGCATCCCAGGAGAACAGCTCAGCCTGCGTATCTCAGAAGTACTCAGACTCTGCAACATGACCTGATTTGTGACGATGGTGCCAATGTATCAACAATTGTACACTGTCGGACAAAAATTAAGAGACAGCTGTGGTCATCCCTAAACTCAGGTTAGCTTCTGCCCATATTAGTATATAATCATGATTGTGTAAAGCAAAAGTTAGCAACAGTAATCGCAAGAACAACCACATCTGAATTATGCCTGATGTGTCTGTGATAGGTACAGGACAGTATCAGCATGTTTATCACATTACACACAGCTATCCCAAGCCACTCTGTATATACGTACATATGATCAGTTATCCAATATGGCAGTGGATATAAATGTATGGTTCAGGTCAAGATGTTATCTCTCTGTGCATCCCTTTCCAAGTATAAAAACAATCTTAATACAAAGGTCAGTTATATAAGTAACACTTTAATTATGTAATAATCCAAGATATGGAACAGTGGGGCAGATTTATTAAGCCTGGTGAAGTGATAAAGTGGAAGGTGATAAAGTACCAGCCAGTCAGCTCCTAACTGTCATTTTTCAAACCCAGCCTGTGACATGGTAGTTAGGAGCTGATTGGCTGGTACTTTATCACTGTGCATTTTATTACTTCACCAGGCTTAATAAATCTGCCCCTGTGTGTTCAAATCCTCCATGTGCCTAATACCAGTATACTGCACACCACAAGATATACATACAGCCATTGTCGGAATGGGGCTTGATGGGCCCACATGGGGAATGCAAAGGTAGGGGCCCACTAAAGGGAGGAGACACAATGGTGTAGAGGTGTGGCCAGTTTATTGAAGGGGTGTGGCAGAGAGCACTGCAATGCCTGCAATATTATGCAAAAAGCATCACGGTGAACGCAATATAATGCAGGCATCAATGCAGGTAATGCCATACAATACAGAGACCACCATATAATAAAGAGATAATGCAGTGACCACCATATAATACAGAGACAAAGCAGTGAAATCCATATAATCCAATGCAATATATATAATACACAGACAATGCAGTGACAGACATATAAAACAAAAACAATGCAGTGACTGCCATATAATACAGAGACAATGCAATGGCACCCTTATATTACAGAGACAACACAGTGAACACAATCAGGATCTGTTCAGGATCCCAGCTGTTGAAATACCAACACGGGAATATCGACCCAGCTGTGAATGTAGGTGCTGGAACCCCTATTGAGATCACAATCGCAGTGCCGGCATTCATCCAGGATCCTGAAGTCACACGGGAAGATATTCAGGAGGGGACTGTAGACACTGTCGAGACGTTATGGGTAGAAATTGCATGCGGGGATAAAGGAATTAAAAAGTTGGTATTGGGTGTATGCTATAGGCCACCTGGTATTAATGTATCTGATGAGGAATTGTTACTAAAGCAAATTGAAAGAGCAGCAGGAGTAGGTGACATAGTAGTGATGGGAGATTTTAACTATCCAGAGATAAACTGGAATAATGATTCATGTGACACTGCTAGGGGCAATATGTTTTTAAACACACTAAATGATAACTACTTAGTTCAACTAATTGAGGAACCTACCAGGTACAATGCAATCTTAGACCTGGTATTAACAAACAATGGGGATTTAGTATCAGGTATTATAGTAGGGGAACACATAGGAAACAGCGACCACAATATGGTCACATTCAATATCAGTTTTCATAAACAGCCCTATACTGGCTCAACTAGGTCTCTAAACTTTAGTAAAGTGAATTTTGAAAAGATGAGGGTATTTTTCAGGTATATTGAATGGGAAGGTTTGTTTCTATGGAAAAATACTATGGAGAAATGGGATGTACTAAAATTCCTGCTAGCTAAAAATAACCTCAAATGTATTCTTACAAGCAGCAAAAAAAAAGGAATAAAAATCATAAACCGATGTGGCTTAACAAAAAGATAAAGGAACTTATGGGCAAGAAAAGGAGAGCTTTTAAAAAATACAAATCTGACGGGGAAGCGGAGTCATTTCAGCACTATAAGGACTGTAACAAAATATGCAAAAAGGAAATAAGCGGCTAAAGTAGAAAATGAAAAACTAGTAGCAAAGGAAAGCAAAGCGAATCCCAAAAAATTATTTAAATACATTAATAGCAAGAGATTAAAGAAGGAGAGTATAGGCCCTTTAAAAGACAAGTTGGGAGTCTTAAGCAAAAATTATAATGACATAGCGGAGACACTTTATGAGTCTTTTTTAACAGTATTTACTAGAGAGGAACCAATTCAGGGACTAACACATAATCTCAATAATAAGAATATCCCACTGATAGGTACTTATTTAAGCGAGGAGGTAGTCTGTGACCGATTAAAACATTTAAAGATTAATAAGTCACCGGGTCCCGATGGAATTCACCCAAGGGTTCTAATGGAGCTTCACTCTGAACTTGCAAAACCGCTATTTTCGATCTTTAAGGATTCAGTAATATCAGGTATGGTTCCCAAAGACTGGCGTATAGCGGAAGTAGTGCCTATATTCAAAAAGAGAAGTAAAGCTGAACCAGGTAATTATAGACCAGTTAGTCTTACATCTGTAGTGGGGAAAGTATTGGAAGGTATTCTAAAAGATAGTATTCAGAAGTTCCTTGAAGTCAGTAAGGTCATTAAAAGGAATCAACATGGATTTGTGAAGGACAGATCCTGTCAAACCAACTTACTTGGCTTTTATGAAACAGTAAGTGTGTCATGACTGTGGTTTTGTGAACCCGGTGTTAGTGAAGTTTGTGCGGGCAACTGGAGGACTATGTAAATATTAGGCTGGTCTGTAGGAATCAGTGAGAAGAAGGAGCAATCCCTGACCGGGGATCGAACCCGGGCCTCGGCAGAGGAAGCCGTATCCTGACCACTGGATCACCAGGGACTTTGATAGCAGGATGATGAATGTATAGGTAAGACTGTACTGGATATAGGGCCACAGGAGTAGGTGCTTATGTACTCGAGGTTACTGGCAAGATAGTAAGACGGACTGGTTACTGGTGAGACTGGGATGCAACTGTAATGCGTGCTGGTACCGGATATAACTGGAAACGCAACTGAAAGTAGAACGATGACTGTGGCTATAACTCTAGTACGAGGCTGAAGAACCCTGCGGCTGTGACGGTAGAACACTGCAGCTGTGGTTTCCAGTTGAGACTGTGGAACACTGCACCGTGCCTTTAAGATGAAACACTGCAACTGTGCCTTTAAGTGGAGACTGTGGAATACTGTACTGTGCCTTTAAGTGGAGACTGTGGAACACTGTACTGTGCCTTTAAGATGAAACACTGCAACTGTACCTTTAAGTGGAGATGGTGGAATACTGTACTGTGCCTTTAAGTTGAGACTCGTGAAAATACTGGATATCAATGGCAACACAAATGTAATCCAAACTGGGTAACAAAGAAACAGAGTTTTTACAGGAACTAAAGTACAAGGGTTATCTTTAGGGAGCTCAGCTTCAAAGCTCACACAGAGCTGTGTGTGACACGAGGAACTGGCCCAGTTTCTAACTCAGTCTCCCGACTTATACTTCCTGGTCCTTGGTGATTGGTGAGCAGTGTCAGGTGATGCAGAGAGTCTCAGACTGGCAGAGGATTGGACAGCTCTGGGTCAGGTGAACAGTCACTGTCATGTGAGTAGTCTAGACTAGGCTGTGATGTGGAGTGAGGCCTAGCAGGCCGAGAGAACACTGAAGCCTGAACTTCTGCAAACAGAGGATGCTGGCTTTTAGGCCTAAATTTCAGATTGCTAAATTCAGACTCACACAGAAGATCACCACAGGTGGAGCTCGTTAACTATTACCTTCCAGGCAGAGAACTCAGGAAACTCATGGTGCTGACAAGCTGTTTATGTCAGTGAGCAGAAAGGCACAGGGTCCAGGACAGATGGCAGAGGTAAGTCACCAAATATGAAAACTACAGTCAGGATCGTGACAAAGTGCAAACTTAGATCAGGGTAAAGAGGTGGATGTAATCTTTTTAGACTTTGCGAAAGCTTTCAACACTGTACCACACATGAGACTTATCTACAAGCTACAAGAAATAGGGCTAGGAAGCACAATATGCACTTGGATCAAAAATTGGTTAGATAATAGGGAGCAGCCCATTGTGGTTAATGGATCTTTTTCAAATTGGACTGAAGTGTTAAGTGGTGTGCCACAAGGCTCAGTATTAGGACCGCTATTGTTCAATATTTTCATTAACGACCTAACAGAAGGTCTAGAGAGCATGGTGTCAATTTTTACCAAATTGTGTAAAGTTATAAATACAGGTGGGGATGCTGAGTCGCTTCAGAACTACTTAGTTAAATTAGAAGCATGGGCAGCGAAATGGAGAATGCGCTTCAATACAGACAAGTGTAAGGTAATGCACTTTGGTAACAAGAACAAAAATAACACCTACATACTAAATTGGGTAAAATTAGGGGATTCTGTACTGGAAAAGGACTTGGGTGTCCTCAGAGATAGCAAACTAAGCAGTAGTACCCAAAGTAGGATTGAAGCAAAGAAGGCTAATACGATATTAGCATGCATAAAATGGGGAATTGATGCTAGGGACGAGAGTGTTATACTCCCATTGTATAAATCCCTAGTGAGGCCACACCTTGAATACTGTGTACAATTCTGGGCACCATACTACAAAAAGGATATCCTGAAAAGGTTCAGAGGCGGGCGACCAAACTAATTAAGGGCATGGAGATGCTGGAATACGAGGAAAGGCTTGCAAGGCTAGGCATGTTTACATTGGAAAAGAGGAGACTAAGAGGGGACTTGATCAACATCTACAATTATATAAGGGGACAATACACAGATCTTGCGCAGGACCTGTTTTTGGTTAGATCAACACAGAGAACTCGTGGACACTCGCTAAGGTTAGAGGAGAGGAGATTCCGCACAATACGGCGTAAAGGCTTTTCACGGTAAGGACAATATGTGTTTGGAATTTCCTGCCTGAGGGAGTTGTAATGGCGGACTCAGTAAACACCTTTAAGAATGGATTAGATAAATTCCTAATGGATAAGGATATCCAGGGTTATGGTGCATAGTCACGCACTATAGTTATTATAAAAAAGAGGGGTAAAACGTAACGGCAGTCATCAACTTCAGTCAAAATTTTATACAAAATAATCGTGCATAGGAGACCACAAATAGGTTGAACTCGATGGACAAATTGTCTTGTTTCAACCTTAGATACTATGTTACTATGTTACTATGCTGGGCCATCAGAGAGGTAAGCCACGATGGTGGGGGGTTTAAGTTCAGGCTGCTGGGGGAGGGTTAGGCTGCGGGGAGAGGGGGTTAGGTTTAGGCTATGGAAAGGGGGGGTTAGGCTTAGGAACCCCAGGAAGGTTTAGGCTGCGGGGTTAGGAGGGTTGGGTTTAGACTGCGGGAAGGGGGATGTTAGGGTTTAGGCACCACTGTGGAGGGATAGGCTGGGAGGGTCAGAGGCTTAGGTTTAGGCTACAGGAAGGGAGAGTTAGGGTTAGTGGGCCATTGGAGGAATTTAAGTATACTTACCTTCCCCCTGTCGGGATTCTCACTGTCGCAATGCCGAGGTCGGTATTCTGACTGCCGGCATCCCGACCGCTGGCATTGCGAGCCCAACCCACACCATCACAGTGCCCGCTATATAATACAGAGAACATTGCAGTGTACGCCCTATAATAAAGAGAGAATGCAGTGACTGCCACATTATGCAAAGAACTTCGTAGTTACTAGTGATGAGCGGATTCGGTTTTACTCGGTTCTCAAAACCGAATCTTATTGGCTATCCAAAACACGTGACATCAGTGAGCCAATAAGATTCGGTTTTGAGAACCGAGTAAAACCGAATCCGCTCATCACTAGTAGTTACCCATATGTAACACAGATAATACTAATACAACTCTCCCCCACAGACACACACATCATTAATATAACCGCCGCCCACCACAAACAGTTTTAAAACACACACCACCACTCCAAGAAAAAACACCCCATCCAATTGTATAAATATACGGAGGGGGGGAGGATCATATCAGGCATAACACCCTTAGTCTCTGCTCCCCTAAACTGGGGAGTCATATCAGGCATTCCACCCCTAACCATTACCCTTTTATATGACAGTCCCTCTATAAAAATTACCATAGGCTCTCCTATACCCAAATACAAGGGGCGCCCACTAAGCACACCCCTGAAGGAAAGGCCCTGCACCTTAATGAAGGCAATCAGGTCCTGTGTGATCTGGGGGTCGTGCTCCTGTCTGAAGCAACACATCATCTGAAGCAACACATACCTGAAGCAACACATCATCATCATGCCAGGGTGCCGGAGCTCCTCTCTCGGCCACAGTCCCTGCTCCCAGTCGCACACCACCCCAGCATCGCTCACACAGCTGGAGCAATCCAGTCCTCACACAGCCACTGGGCAACTTGATCCAGAATCTGTGACTGGATGGATAGATCAGCCACTCATAGGCGCTGCTGATGTACTGCCTTGGTGAGGATGCAGTGTGGATGCAGCAGCAGCTCATGCTCGCAGATAACATCTTCCCCAGGTGACTTCTGGTATATGTAGTCTCAATCTCCCTGATGTTATAAAAAGATGTATCCTCTTGCTCATAGCATTGCATTCAAGCCTCCCAGTGGGTGTGGTATGCATGACCGGCAGTCAGGAGACCGCCTTTCAGCATACAGATGCTGGTATACAGTCGCTACGGGTTCTATTCCCACTCTATGGGTGTTGTGGGAATAGTCCCTGTTAGTCGGTATGCCGACCATTGGGATTGTGAGTGGGCGGGATTTAGGAGCCAGTATTGTGACCGGTGGTCTCCTGACCGCCGGTCACATAACTGCAGCCCCTTCCAATCACAGCATGTCATTACATGGCATCCTTATGGAACGCCACAAGAGAATCCACGCCATGCAATACACAGTTTAACTACTGGTTGGTGAATGCTCCATGGACAAAAACTACAGTTCTGAAAACAATGTTGTGTCAGTGGACGGTGATTCCTGATAAGCCGCATAATCACGTTCAGGCTTTGCAAACAATCACTCATCTCGGCACCACCTCCCAAACCTCTTTTCTATGCCACTGTATGCCACCGAGCTGCACTGGACTCTAAACCGATATTGACCTTGTAGTTTACCTTACTGTAGCAATTATACAAACTGGCACACATACTGTAACTTTGGGGGTTAAAAGACGCAAGCTCAGCACATCACAAAATAAGTTAAATTTATGTTCAATAATGCTCGGGTACTCTGCTGAACTCTCTCCATAGCTTGGCACCTCACCCAAAACTTTCATGCCAATACTATGTCACTGAGCTGAATCAGACTCTAAACCTCTATTGACCTTATAGCATACCTTACTATAGCAATGACGCAAACTGGCACACATACTGTAACTTTGAGGGTTAAAAGACACAAGCTCAGCACATCACAAAGTGAGTTCAGTTCCTGTTCAATAATACTCGTGTACTTTGCTGAACTCTCTCCGCAGCTAGGCACCTCACTGTATAGTGTAAAACTGGTACTGGAAATAAGGACTCGGTAGGCAGGTTTTTTGTGAAACACAGTGTCTTTTAATGACAGCAGGCATTGTGCATAGCATACACAGGCTTGGGCCTGGTCAAACAGGTACATAACTTAAAACAAATGAACAAGCAAACATAAAGGTCCCAGCACTCCCTGTGCTTATCAGTTATTCTGCTGCAATGACCTGCAGCCATCATCCACCATGCTTTCGTGGCACAGCCAATGTCCACAGTCCCTGGCACTATAGAACTGCACCCTACTCGCTGGCCCCTAACGGGCCTCAGTGCAATGCACAGTGGGTGTTTGGGAGTTTTAAACTCTTCCTGCTCTCAGTGATGAGTTTTTGCTGGATCTGGGCAAACCACAAAACCCGGAGTCCCAAATCTCTATTACAGCTGCATAATGGGGGTCATTCCGAGTTGTTCGCTCGCTAGCAGATTTTAGCAGCATTGCACACGCTAGGCCGTCGCCCTCTGGAAGTGTATCTTAGCTTAGCAGAATAGTGAACGAAAGATTAGCAGAATTGCGAATAGAAATTTCTTAGCAGTTTCTGAGTAGCTCCAGACCTACTCACAGATTGCGATCAGCTCAGGCCGTTTCGTTCCTGGTTTGACGTCACACACACGCCCAGCGTTTGGCCAGCCACTCCCCTGTATCTCCAGACACTCCCGCGTTTTTCCCTGACACGCCTGCGTTTTTCCGCACACTCCCTGAAAACGGCCAGTTTCCGCCCAGAAACACCCACTTCCTGTCAATCACACTCCGATCACTTCAACGATGACATTTCTTCATTCGGACATGAGTAAATCTACTAAATTTTGTGCTAAAATACTTACCGCATGCGCACTGCGAACCATGCACATGCGCATTTTTGCCTTAATCGTTCCGTTGCGAATATCGGCAACGAGCGAACAACTCGGAATGACCCCCAATGTGCAGGTCTTGTTTTCTTCTCCCTTGGAGAGAGCTGATTCCACCAGAATGTGAAACAATCTGGTGAGAGACCACCCTTCTCACCACAATAGCCATCACTTGCTTAACATGTCACACAACAGGTATGCTGTATCTATGGCTGAAGTGCGTTGGCTACCAGTTATGGTGACTCTTTACATAGCTGGCACCCTAGGTTTGAATACTGCTTGCAAATTATTGCTATTTCATCTTCAATACATTATAATCAGGGGCAGATTTAGGGGTGAGGGCACCCCTAGGCACAACAGAACGGCCACTCCCCTCCCCCCATTTTATTATTTCGATTGATTATAGGCCCTTATTTGATGATTGCCAGTTTAACAGAATAATGAATAAAAGCTACTATGATTTTTTTTTTCAATTATGTATACATATTTACTAAATAGGACAGCTTACAGGGGCAATTTGAGCATTTCTTACCCGGTTACACTCCATTCAAGATGGCATATGGTAAAGTGGAAATATTTTGCAGTTACTGGTACATTCCAGTCTGACAGTACCAACACAAGCATCTAAATGCCACCCTCCAACAGGTGCTGCCCCTAGGCATGTGCCTCACGTGCTTAATGGGAAATTCACCACTGATTATAATGTGTTTTTGTAATTTTAGTTTTGCAAACTGGCACTCTTTACTTTGCTGGTTAAAAGACGCACACTCAGCATGTCACTATGAGAGTTCAATTCGTGTTCAATAATGCACAGGTACTCTGCTGAACTCTCTACATACAGCAGCTAGGCACTTCACCACAAAATTTAATTCTTGTGCTATGTCATCAAGCTGCATTGGACTCTAAGGGGGAGATTCAAATGTTTGAAAAGTCAGTTGGGAGTCTGTTTTTTCCTATATAGTAGACAGGAAAAAACAGACACCCAACTGACTTTTCAAACATTTGAATTCCCCCCTATCTGTACATCATGTCTACAATTTTGCCCTTCAAAATTAAAATATAGTACCTAAGTTAAAGTACAGAAATAGTTTCCAGTACTGTACTTACTACTTCTGAATATATTGTAAGGAATAAAAGGATTGTGCACCTGATGTTTTGTACTTGCCCTTTTCATCTATGTGAAAATAAGTAGTACATTGGTTAATCTTGCAGCTGGTTCCAATTGTCTGCCGTTGTTATGTTTCTGCTTTCCAATTTGTTAAGGAAAATACAACTAGTCTGTAGTCATATCTTTATTAAATGGAATTACTAATGGTTACTATGCTATGTTTTAACTAATTTATTTAATTGCAACTGGCTAATACTCTGGATAATATCACTGCATTTGTAACAGTAATTCAAATAATAATAATAATAATAAAAAAGGAATAATAAACACAGTAGACAATTGTAAGAATCAGTGCTCAGAAATAGACACACAAGACATTAGTAGCAGCTGGAATAGAAACATATGGAGTAAGTAAATAAAGTGGAAGAGTGATAAACACCACACTGTGACAGAAATTGTATTTGCTTTTCCAGACCTCATTTACCCAAGGAGAAAACTGTTTACACAAGCTAGAAAGTGTCAACATTACTCGTAGATTTAACATTAGTGATAACTTTCTGACTGTCTGTCTGACTATCTGTCTGTCTATCTAGGGCAGGGCTGGCCAAACCGGTCCTCGAGATCTACCAACAGTTCATGTTTTCCAGGCCTCCTGGAGATCTGCAGAATTGTCAGTTAGGAATGAATGCAGCACATCTTAATTAGTAATGACTACACCTGTGCACTAGCTAGGTGGTCTGGAAAATGTGAACGGTTGGTAGATCTCCAGGACTGGTTTGGCCAGCTCTGATCTAGGGGAAGGAGGGGGGGATGCTGCAAGGGGGGGGGGGGGGTGATAGAAGGACCCATGCACACGTGCAGTGGACTCACCGCTACCAACTACTATGCCATGTGATGGAACTTTCTAGCATGATACCTACTCAAGTAATACAAGGAAGGACTGATTCAGAGCTGCAGGCAATGCCGATGTTCAACGAGTTGAACAATTCTTTGCTACTGAGTCTGCAAGAAAAATACCCCAAAACTCCTATGGCACATTACACAGAGTGAATGCACAAAGACGCTGTTGTGATTGAGGTGCATAGTAACAAAATGGATTGGAAAAGCACTGGGTGTTCCTAGGCAGTGGCTAAAAAGACACTTTTAGATGGTCCGACTTGTGGGCCTGTTATGGCAGTATGCGGGCGTGTGGCTGACTATACACACACATACACTCAATTGCTCACTTTGGAGGTCATACTCTGATTGAAAATTTGCACCTGCCATAGGGCTGGTGAAAGTTTTAATGGTGCAACTGATGTGGGTGTCTACAGACACACCAAGCTGTACTACAGCGTATGACAGTGGACATCTCAGTAGTTGCACATTCACACACACAGATATACACCACGTAAGAACTTTGCAAAAGCATTTGCATATAGTCACAGATAGGCAACCACCAAAAGACACAGGCACCCCTGAGTCAGGCCCATAATGCATTCTGAGTGGTCAAATTTCTGTCCTCATATTAAGAGCTTTCAGTTTACAGCTCTTAATAAAAATAAGTATAGGAAAGGTTTTTCTTGTTCTTATTATGACTCATTATTGATGTTTTGAGAAAAGTAATTACTATTTGGATCACACTCTAGCTTCCAATACAATATATAGTGCAATAGGAAAGTATTCTGTATATGGTGATAATAAAATCCCTAGACAGTTGCTAAAAACGTAAATAAAGAGTACTTGTTACTGACTTATCATATATGTGTTTTTTTAAATGCATTTGTAAACAAATATTGCACAGTAATTTTTCTAGTTATGTGATTTATTTTCCTTGTTCCCCATGCATTTCAGCTTGTTTCCACAATTAGATTACATATTCCTTCTAGGGTAGTGGTTTCCAAAATTTATCACAGCACCGTAAAGTATCAGAATTTTTTCACAACACCTCCTGGGCCAAAAGTTTGGTATGGAGAAATTCAGAAAAAAAAATTTTAATTAATGAAGTTGTGCTTATATGTTACCCTTAGGTTCAGTTATGTGGTAAAGGAATAGGATTCACTTCTGGTTTGCCTACTACACTGATCATAAATAATTTTGATTGGTCCTGGACCACCAACCCAGGGCACGCTTGCAAATGTCCTGACTCCTCTGGCACCCCAGGGTGCTGTGGCATCCAGTGTAGGAACCTCTATTCTAGTGTTATATGGACATGACCATTCAGTGAGAAAGACGCATCCTGCTTGCATTAGCACATTAGCTGTACAGTGTTGCACAGCTGCATCCTTGTCTTAGTCTTAATCTGTCCTGTCAAAGTCGAAAAATATTGCAGTACACACATCACGTACAAACTACACTCAGATGGCCTCCGTGTGTGTACTTGTTCTGCTGTGCGTGCACATATTGGCAATTTGTTTATGGTCGCTCCCGAGGTCCTGTGTATTAGCGCGTGGTATGAGTAATTACGGTAGTGTTTGTAATCGCATGGTAAATCCATAAAAACACATTACATATTTAAATCCAAATAGTGCACAATGTACACATAGTCTCCCTGCACTGCACCAGCGATTTATACTTGTTTAAATGGTACAGCAACAAAGGGATTCACCTTTACAGGATAGGAAGGGACAGAACTAGGTTATAAGGTGGTGTTTGGTATCCAGCTGTAGGGTATTTTTAGAGCAATATTCCGGTGTTGGTTTGCAGAAGATCGCACGCTCCTGCAAAGAGTTATGTGCAGGAGCAGAATATTAATATTAACTGTATTTACTGTGCTCTTGATATGCGGCAGGATCCAGAGGAGAACATCTGCAAGTGCACCTGGAACAGACATCGCCCACCTATTCAAACTGACCTATGACCTCTCCTGTACTGTAAATTACCATCCCAGTGTCCAATGGACAAAGAGATTACAGTTCCCATTGTGTTAGGTTTTGGACAAATGTATAAAAAGCCAGCTGCAGGCCAGGTCATGCTCTCAATCTCTGAAAGTCAGCTGAAAGCGTGACCTGGCCTGCAGCTGGTTTTTTGAAGGTCATCTACCTTGATGACTGAGGACCGGACTGGGAAGTGCAGGCGAAACCAAACGTATGTACCACTGACTGTAGCCTCTTTTTCTGTTATTGTAATTGTATCTTTGTTGTAATCCCTTTTATCAATTATATGTTGGTGGGTTGGGTCCCAACTTCCTAAATACAATTGGTGTTGTGTCTCTTTCTCTGCTAGATTGTAAGTGTATTATAGACACACGTGAAGCTGCATAGTGCTCACGGCATGTCATAGAAACATAGAAACATAGAATTTGACGGCAGATAAGAACCACTTGGCCCATCTAGTCTGCCCCTTTTTTTTTATCCTTTAGGTAATCTCAACCCTTTTTGAACCTTAATTCTTTGTAAGGATATTCATATGCCTATCCCAAGCATGTTTAAATTGCTCTACAGTCTTAGCCTCTACCACCTCTGATGGGAGACTATTCCACTTATCCACTACCCTTTCTGTGAAATCATTTTTCCTTAAATTTCCCCTGAACCTTCCCCCCTCCAGTCTCAGTGTATGTCCTCGAGTTCTAATACTTCTCTTCCTTTGAAGAATGTTTCCCTCCTGAACTTTGTTAAGACCCTTGATATATTTGAAAGTTTCTATCATGTCTCCCCTTTCCCTTCTCTCCTCCAAACTATACATGTTAAGATCTTTTAGCCTTTCCGGGTACATTTTGTGATGTAGGCCATGCACCATTTTAGTTGCCCTTCTTTGTACACTCTCTAATGTATTTATATCCTTCTGGAGATATGGTCTCCAGAACTGGACACAGTATTCCAGATGGGGCCGCACTAATGACCTAAACAGTGGCATTATCACTTCTTTTTTCCTGCTACTGATTCCTCTCCCTATGCAACCAAGCATCTGACTTGCCTTTCTCATTGCTTTGTTGCATTGCTTTCCTGCCTTCAAGTCACTTGAAATAGTGACTCCTAAATCCCTTTCCTCCTCAGTAGTTTCCATTATAGTACCCTTGATACTATATTTAGCCTTTGGGTTTTTGAGACCCAAGTGCATGATTTTGCATTTTTTAGCATTAAACTGTAGTTGCCACGTTCTTGACCATTTCTCAAGCCTAGCTAGGTCATCAATCATTTGTTTTACCCCTCCCGGTGTGTCTACCTTGTTGCATATCTTTGTATCATCTGCAACAAGGCATACCTTCCCTTCAATACCATCTGCAATGTCACCAACAAAGATATTAAAGAGAACTGGACCAAGTACAGATCCCTGGGGTACTCCACTGGTAACATTTCCCTCCATAGATTGCACTCCATTAACTACAACTGTCTGTTTCCTATATGCGCCACGTGTACTTTGTACACCCGTCACGGCGTTAGTACGCAAAGTGCGTACACGGTATGGGACTTTGTACGCAAACTGAGTAATAAGTACGTAGGCTAAGGATTGCATATAGCGGCCGCAGTGGCTCGATAATAAAGTGTATTAAGTGTGGTTTTAAATATTGCTTTTAGTCCTGTAAGTAAATCAACATTTACAATTGGGGGCTCGATCCGGTTTTTCACATACTCAAAGGCTAGAAGGTCATAGCAGACTTTAATCTATCAGCAAAGGGTGGAAAGATTCCTACGTTAAACCTGTTTTTGGTTGCTGGATGTTTTAAAATCTTAATTTGTGTGCTGTTAGAGTGCGTCTGCTCTATCTGGTCTGCAGAGGTGCTGATAGAACCCGTAGGTAAACAGGATAAAAGCTATTTAAAAATCTGTGTAATTGTTTTTGGCGCCAAAACCGTAACAAAGCGTACCAATATTTTGCATTCTACCCCCCACATAGTGTTGCCATAGGTTATTAGTCATTTCTAAACTTGTGTGAAATCGGATACATTTGTTTGCTATATAGATAAATTTGAAATAAATGTATTTAAGGGAGTAATTAGAGTAAAAACACAAAACGCAGTTCAGGCCCAGTCGTAAAGGGTTATACAGAACAAGTGTGGGTTGTGTTTGTGGGCGATTATAGTTTGTATTACTCACATTTAAAGAGATTGTATGATTTGTTTTATTGCGGATGCATGTTTGTACACGTGGTCTGGACAAAGTACAGGAGAGCGCTTGTGGCGTAAAAGGCACGCTGGTCGTGTGTTTACGCAATGTTGCGTAGGAATACGGGAGCTAAATACAAATTACACGATATTTGTTCAATTAAAGGCGGAATAGTATACATTTGATACAATACCACATAACTATCCGATTTCAAAAGCATGTTACTCTAAATTTAGTTTAAAAACTATAAGTACCTCTGAAGCAAAGCAGCAGACCTAAAGGGAGTAAAAATTTTCTGTACAGAAAAACCAGGTGTATTTGAATGAGTGAAAGTGGAGTGAGAGGATTTGAACCCCGGAAATTCGGGTCCCGTGGGCCCACCAAGTAAGAAGAGGCTTGGCAGCGTAAGGAGGCTGACTCACGTTGGTTAAGGTAATACACAAATCGTAAGGTGATTTGTAGAGGAGCATGATATAGGATTGTGCATTGTGCAGAAGTATAGAAATTGTGAATTGAAGTTTAAAGGTTTTGTATTACGCTCCGGCTGAGGTTTCACAGCATGTGATTCGATTCCAGTGGTCATAGGGCGGATAGGTAACAAGTACCTATACGCTGTGCAATTGGACCGCATGTTTGTGGGTGCGATACATAGCGCAACTTGATACACCTTTTACGAGCTTTTGCATAAAATCGCTGTATCATTAGCGCTGTGTAGAGCATATGCAAGTGTGATTTGTGTATGTCAAAAAGGGAAGTTTTCGCTGGTCACTCTCAGGAAAATCTTCAACGGTTGATATTCACTGGAAAAGGTAAGTTACTCCTAAAAATTTCCAGTGAATAGAAGCAAATTAGGGCCTCACTGGGTACGCGGTGGTCACTATTGGAGTGAGTCGTGGTACGTCAGCGGAGAAGGAGCAAGTGAAAGCGCTAGGTGTCTTTCACCATCTATTTGTGGTGTGCATTGGGGATTGCGTTTATTGGAAAAAAGTCCGCGATGGGATCCAATTGCACAAGCAGTGGGCGTTTGGTAGCTAGGGTTCAGGCTGAAGAGTTGGGATCGAGAAGGTCAGAATTGCGGCCGAGAGGGTCAGCAAGGTTTATTATGTGTGAAAAATATGGTTCACACACGGAGGCTTTTTGCAATGTGTGGGTACGTATGACAGCGGAAGATAGGGCCCCATTCCCAAAGATTGGTAGCTTTGAATCAGAGGTGTTACAGAACATAAGGATTAAAGTATGTCTGATTAAATCCAGTAAACAAAGGGACAGACATACAAATTGTTTAAACCTGTGGCAGCAAGAGGGGGAGGTGCAGAAGGAACTGGCTTGCACAGCAAGTTACAAATCTAGCGGGAAAGAGATTGCGAGCGCACCACCACCACCATATATTGACTGGGAGAAATTGGCTACAAGCAGTGGTGCATCAGTAAAAGATAAGAAAGTCATAGATAAATGTGTTAACCCTAACCCATACCAGTTGTATCCCATCTTAAATTTTCCTCAGCATTGTGAGCAGGAAGATGAGCCCAGCATGATCGGCACTCTCTCTAGCAGCCACCCACCATACAGGACACCTAGGTGGGCACGGCCCAACCACCAAGAGTTGTAGCAAGGCCCCCTAGTGGAGGGATAAGTGAGGTTGTGTCCACAGGTAAGTACGGCACCATACACTATGCAGAGACAATAGCTCCCCGCATTATAGAGTCAAGCCAGAATGATGTAGTTAAATTAAATCCTGTCAGGGTGATTACAGTTCCCAACGGGAGAACTGACACTCAGGGAGTAACTCCCATCAGGAACACTGCCATGCATTGTCCCCGGACCCAAGCAGAGTTAAGGTCAATTATGTCAGAATTCCCCGATCCCAGAAAAGATCTAGTCGGATGCCAGAGGTTTATTAAAGAGTTAGGTAACGCCCACGAGCCCACAAATAAAGATTGGCGAACAGCTACAAGTGTGTTTACCCTCAAATATTGACATCACGAAATTCATAACGGATTGTAAGTTAGACGCAGAGGTACCTCTCACTGATGAATACAATCAGGAGGATGTACGGCAAATCAACCTGCAATTAGGAGTGTATTTCCCTACTGTTGTTAAATGGAATAAATCTTCTCCATAAGACAAAAAGAAGGTGAAATGGCATTCGAATATTTCCATCGAGCACTGCAGGAAATAGCTAGATACACTGGGATTGAGGATATTAAGGATAATGCGCATCACAGGGAAGTAGCTCTCTCAGTATTAATGGACGGGTTAAAGGAGGCACTGAGGACAAGGGGGCAAACCTCTCTACCTAACTGGAGGGGTGTTTCGGTGGCTGCGTTGAGAGAGTCCACTGTCGAGCATGATCGGAACATCAGTAAGCACAGGGAGTCGCAAGGGGATAAGCTGATGATGGTGAGTATACAGGCTCTTACAGCAAAGTCACATCAGCCAAAACCTCAGACCCCTGATGGTTAGTCACGGTCAATAGTATGCTTCTATTGTAATAAGGAAGGACATTTTGCAAGGGACTGTAGGAATAAAGGGACACATAAGACCCCCTAGACCTGAATATAAGCCATACCACAGTTCACATAATTGGGATCAGGGACCATATAGAAGAGATTACGAGTCTCATAGAGGAGAAACAAGGAGGTACCCACCAAGGAGGGACTGGCAGGCCCCCGAAAGATCACAGCTACCCCCCTCACATATTGTTGCTGCCAATGCACTGCGGGAGGGTGCCACTACACAATAGGGGTTGGGCCACACCTGTAGTCTGCAGCCAGTGAAGTTGATTGCTAGCCTTGGTAGTGAACCTGAGGTCATGGTTGATGTAGCTGGTGTACCATTACCTCTCCTTGTAGATACAGGGGCGGCCAGATCAGTGTTGAATTCCACATCAGGTGTAAAAACCACGGGTAAAACAATTTCGGCAATGGGAGTAACAGGAACGGTGCAACAATACCCTTTGAGTAGACCTGCAGAGATTACGATAGGGCCCTTGCAAACCAAACATTCTTTCCTGTTGGCTGCATCGGCTCTGACTAATCTACACGGCAGAGACTTATTGTGTAAAATGCGGTGTGTCATATATTGTACTCCTGAGGGTGTCTTCTTGGATATACCTGAGAACCACGCTCAAGAAGTGCAAGATATACTAGACACCCCTCAAAGGCTAATGTCGCATTCTACTGTTATAGACACGTGTCCATCAAAGGTAGAGGAAATGGTCTTGCAAATACCGTGTTCCCTTTGGACCAAAGATGGACAGGACACTGGATTGATGGCGAATGTTGCTCCAGTAGCAGTACAAGTAAAAGATGGTAGGATAGCTCCAAAAATCCCTCAATATCCTCTGAAGCCAGAGGTAGAATTAGGAGTGTATCCCGTCATAGAGCGGCTGCTACAGCAGGACATCCTAGTCAGGACGTCCAGCACCGCCAATAGTCCCATCTTCCCTGTGAAAAAGAGTGGGGGGAGGGGTTACAGGCTAGTGCAGGATCTAAGGGGGATAAACAAAATAGTTGAGAACCAATTCCCCGTAGTGCCCAATCCAGCTGTCATCCTCATGCAAATTCCCTCTACTGCAAAATTCTTCACTGTCATTGACCTCTGTTCTGCTTTCTTTTCTGTCCCTCTTCACCCTGACAGCCAATATCTCTTTGCCTTTACGTACAGGGGAGTACAGTACACCTGGACTCATCGACCCCAAGGTTTCATTGGCAGCCCGAGTATTTTCTCCCAGGCCTTGCATGACTATTTACAATCCTTTCAACCTGACAGTGGATCAGTGCTAATACAGTATGTCGATGACTTGTTGTTGTGTTCTGACTCACTCAAATCGTCCTTGAAAATATGAAACAGCTTCTGTTTCATCTTTCCCAGACAGGACATAAGGTTTCAAAGGATAAGTTGCAGTTGTGCCGGACCAGGGTCAAATACTTGGGACACTGCTTGACACAAGGACTTAGACACCTCACCACTGATAGAATACAGGCAATTCGCGTCACAAACTCAGCAACAGATCCGCACTTTCCTTGGAATGTGTGGGTACTGTCGTAACTGGATTCCAGGGTTCTCTATACTGGCTTTACCTTTGCAAGCAATGGTCTCTTCGAACAAACTGGAACGGATCTCTCACACAGATGAGTCCGAACTGGCGTTTGAGAGACTCAAACAGTGTCTATCGCAAGCACCTGCATTAGGTATGCCAGATTATGAGAAGCCCTTCGAATTGTATGGTACTGAAAGTGCAGGGTGCGCGGCAGGAGTTTTAACACAGAGACATGGTGATGCCAGCAGACCGGTAGCCTACTACAGTGCACAGTTGGACACTGTAGCACGGTTTCTCCCCACTTGCTTGTGAAGTGTTGCAGTGATAGCTTTGCTGGTGAGTAAAAGCGAGGACGTAGTGTTATGACACGACTTGACCATCCATACACCTTATGCAGTATCAGCCTTGCCAGACATGTGTCATCCTTTCGGTTTACAAAGTGGGAATTATCACTGATGGCCCCTGTAAACATCACCATTAAGAGATGCAGCTCACTAAATCCTGCAACCTACTTGCCAAGTGTGCCTGGACAGGCACAAAGGGTGGAGGATGAGAATGATGGTGAAGGAGGATTTAGTGCAGATACTGATACTCATGATTGTATGGAATACATGAACCAAACTTTCACTGCGAGACCTGACATCAGTGACAACCCACTGGAAGGAGTAGACTTTACCTTCTACACTGACGGTAGTTGCCACAGACAGACAGAATTGGGAGATTTGTGTACCGGATATGCAGTTGTAGATGACGAAGGTATCATAGAAGCAGAACCCCTTGGCCCACCACACTCAGCACAAGTAGCTGAGCTGGTAGCTCTGACCCGAGCATGCGAGTTGGCCAAGGGTAAGTCAGCCAATATATACACAGACTCTAGGTACGCCTTTGGAGTGGTGCATGATTTGGGGGCCTGTGGCGCCTATAAAATTTCATGATGGCAGCTGGCACACCTGTAGCGCATGCGACCCACAGCAAAAGGCTTCTGACAGCGATACAAGAACCAGACATAGTGGCTGTTATCAAGTGTAAAGCGCACACTTACAATCAAGACCCAATCTCACTTGGTAACAGCCGGGCAGACGAAGCTGCTAAATCAGCAGCAAGCACCCCCATACAGACGAACATCACATCCCTGATGACATTTAACACGGTCAACACGCAACAGCTAATTGAAATGCAAAATTTGTGTTCCCTACAGGAAAAGGAGGCCTGGAAGTTGAAGGGGTATAGTCAGGAGTCCTCAGGACTTTGGACAGGTTGACATGGTAAGCCAGTGGCCCCCAGAGCATATCTTCCAAGTCTAGCTGAGGCGGTACACGGTCTGACTCATCTGGGAAAAGAGGGTATGTGCAAGCTGGTAAGAACCTGCTGGTGTGCGCCAGGATTCTCATGCAGGTAAGAGAGCAATGACATGTTTTACTTGCTTGAGGAAGAATATTGGTAAGACAATACCAACAGAGCCATCCCATATCCCTCCTACAGATGGACCTTTTCAGGTAATACAAATCGACTTCATACAGTTACCACCCTGTAGGAATTTGAAATATGTGTTAGTTTGTATTGAGGTGTTTTCCAACTCGGCAGAAGCGTTCCCAACTGTCACAAATACTGCTACTTTCACGTAAAGAAAATTGTGCAGGAGTTTGTGTGTAGATATGGTATCCCTAGAATGATTGAAAGTGATAGGGGTACCCATTTTACAGGTGAAGTATTTCAGGTCATGTGCAAACTGATGGGAATTAATAGCAAGCTACATACTCCGTACCGACCAAAGGCGAGTGCGAAGGTAGAGAGAGTGAACAGCACTATTAAGAATAATCTGAGCAAAGTGATGGATGAAACTGGATTGCTGTGGCCAGAAGCTTTGCCACTAGTGTTGTAAATTCTTTTTGGTTGACAACCTCATGTAATGATAGACCCCCAGGATGATTTGAAATGCAATAATGAAATAACTGAAATATTTGGTTAGGATGAGCCAGCAGCTGAGAAATCAACAAATAAATCTAAAGCTGGTGATTCCTGACCTACCGAAGAGTAATTGTCATGACATTGAGCCTGAGGATTATGTGGTGATTCGAAATTTCTTACGCTCAGGTTGCCTCATAGACAGGTGGGAAGGACCGTACCAAGTCTTGTTACTCAGCACTATAGCATTAAAGGTCGCCGAAAGAGAACCTTGGGTCCTCTCGTCCCACTGCAAGAAGGTCGCTGACCCAGAGAAAACTCGTGACAAAGAGCAAGGTGAAGAGAACCTCGTATCACTAGAGTGTTTGTTCCGGGAAAGTTGAGAGGCAGGACTGTTGAACGGCACCTGAGCGCAGAGAGCAACAAGGTCAAGGACGGTTGTCGCACCATTTTCTTTTTTCACCTCCCCCTGTATTTTCCTTTCTTTTCTCCTCATTATTTTCCTTCTTTCCCCTAATGAAATGGATCTATCACAAGAGACTGCGTTTCGGGTTCTGCTAGTAATATTGTTTTTGATCAGGACAATTTGTTTTGGTGAGGGTCCCAGAGAGGTCGAGCAAGGATCTGGAATGGGTTCTGATGGCGAGTACGAATTTGTAGGATCTCAGGAGCAGCACATCACTCGAGTAAAGGCTGGTAATAGTAAGCGCTCTGGTAGTCATGGAGCTCGGAGGCAATGTGAAGGGTTATTGTCTGATGAAAATTGTATTTGTAGGAATTGTGAGAACATAGTCGAAGATGGGTCATCCAGAGATGTCAGTCCAACAGTAATATCGACATGGATCAACATCCGTTGAGTGATTACCACTCATTAGTGGGTAAGGTCTTAAACCAGACAGAATGTTGGGTGTGCTCACAGGTACCTCAAGGACAGAGTAAGTCAGGATTAGTGCCATACCCTTTAGCAATAGATGAGGTACTCGAATTACGGGGTGGGAGACCGGTGGACAAGAAATTCAATATATCTAGGCCCCCTAGCTTGAAGCTCCACCAGTACAATGTAGATAGGTCCCTGTTGTGTTTTAATATTTCCAATTTCCAAAAACTAGGAAATTGGGAAGTGACTTGGAATAACCAGACAATGACCTTTTCACACAGAGCTGATGGGATACTTATCGACTCTGAACTTGTACGCAAGATAGCCAACAGTGGGATGTATTTTCGGTATAGGTATACACGTGGAAGCAAGACCATGTGGGTTGGAAAAGTATCGTCAGGGTATTGTGCCCATATCATCCAGCCTGATACTTGTACTGAACAAATGAGAGAACTAGGGATTGGTTTCTTTACCTGGAAAGTTTGCAATATGGTGATGTTACATTTTGTCCCCTATGTTCTCCCAGATGATGCCTATTTCATATGTGGGAGGAAAGCATACAAGTGGCTTACTCCGAGCTCTGAGGGATTGTGTTACATTGGAAATGTACTAACAGAGGTCATGACCATAACCCACGATAAAATGAAAGACGTTCACCGCAGTGCTCAGACTCCTTATACTCATACCCACTATGAACACATCATCAAGAGACACCTCATAGATAGGGCAGAGCACGCAGCCTCTTATTTGATCCATGAATCCACCGGGATTCAGTTCCTTCTTGCATTAGATATCACCCGTACTGCCAGAGGAACTATAAATTATAGGTACATCCATGCACTAGCGAACTTGATAGACAATATCACCGAGATGTATGATGACACCTTCAGGTATACAGGAAGGGAGTTACAAGCCTACAAGAAGGAACTGATCCAGCACAGGATGGTCCTTAATTATGTTACAGCCGTGACAGGTGGGTACTGTGTTACCCTGGCAGCTCAACATGGTGTGAAGTGCTGTACGTATATATTACGAACAGCACTGACGACCCCACGGAGGTCATCGATCAGAAGATGGACGAGATCTTACAGTTGAAGTGGGAGTTCAGGAGGAAGCACAATCTTACCTTAGCAATTGTGGGTAATGAACTGACTGGCTGGGTCTAATGGTTGAACCCACGCAAATGGTTCTCAGGGTTAGGAGAGTGGGCACAAAATGTTATTATGAGTGTGGGGAAGTTTCTGTATCCTGGGAGTGATCATAATTATTGGTCTGATATTTAGGTGTGTTCGAATTCTGATGCAGCGCAAGCGCATCACAAATTTGATGAGTCTAAGGAGCGAGGGCGCTGTTACAGCAGCAGATTTGATTTATGATCCATCCATAGAGACAGTGTTATGATAAGGATTGCAAATGAATTTCATGGCCTGTTTCTTTCACCATTTTTCTCTGTTTCCCCCTTACCCAGAAACATCCAACTGGAAAAGACGTCAGCCCTACCCAATGTTTATGTGAATGCATTTTTATATATGTGTCTTATCTTCATCTCTGCAACCTCCAGTTAATGGCACACATAGTCGTCAGGTGATATCCACATATACTAGCACTCACATATGTTCCCCCTCCATGTATCATCAACTAAATGTGCACCCCATTTGTTGGAATAAGAAGCCGAAAAGAGCTCGGTAGTGTTTGTTTGCCCATTTACAGGCCCTTAATATGGGATAAGAAGGATTTAATGTATACTTCGCAATACCTCGAAGCTTATTTAGAACATATACGGCACGATGATACATGCCCCTCAGACATTGGTTCATACATACAATCTACCCATAGCTATCAAATTAACAAACACATTCTCCTGATCATTTTGACACTAAGCATGATATGTTTATCTTGTTCCGTTCCAATAATACATATATATCTGATGTTAAACTCTATTATATAATTTAATACATAATGATGCTAAACATGTTTTGTCTATGGGTTGTATGAATATGCTGTACAGAATATGTCTTTGTGGCTTTTCTGTGCAAATGTGTAGCTACTGTATATGCACAAAACGCACGAACAGAGACCCATCTGTTTGGAGTTTGTATGTGGCGTGTATGTAATATTTTTGACTTCAACATACTGTGTAGCATGTCATGTATAAAGCACATTACTGTGTGGTGTAACATGTAAAAGGGGTACTACTGTGTGGTGTAATGTGAATAAGATTGTACTACTATGTGACATAATTTGAATTAAAGGTATTATTGTGTGGCCACACACCTTCCTTGTGAGCACACACCTTTTTTGCAATGAACACGCCTTTGGCACACGCTGTCCCTTTATGAGTTATGGGAGGGAGGTCCGAAACTAGGATTTTGTCACCCAGGGCAAGGAACTAATTCCCTCTGTCCCTCAACAACCCCCATTTTTTTTATTTATTTTTTATTATGTATTATTTTTTATTATTAAGTCCTAGCTGGACAATTGCCAGTATACTGTAATAATAAAAAAAGCTAAGCGCTATAACTTTTTTTTTTAACATGTCAAAAGAAAAGGGTTTGTCACAATGACATAAAGCTCTGTATACATATGGCATATAAAGGTAGGGGAGGACTATACATGTACTGAATAAAGGGAACTATACACATACTGTATATAGAGGTAGGGGGGAATACACCTATTGTAGAAGGATAGAGGGAACTATGCATGTACTGCATATAGTGGTAGAGGGGACTATACCTGTACTGCAGTGCATATATACCCATATATGCACTGCAGTACACTTACACTACATTACCTATATGTGTGACAGATCCCTACATGACTGCACTCCTCACTTACCTGTGTCCTGTCCTGATCATGGTTCTTTGGCTTTGCCCACTTGTCTGAGGCTGTGCCTAATGTCCACAACACTGGCTGCCACTCCTGCTCTCCGACTCTCAACTCCTGCCATGACTCACTCTTGCCAGTAGCCAGGATCAGCAGCTGCTATGAAGCAGGCTCTGGCTCCACCTCCTTCATGACTGCTGGAAAACTGAAGCCTCTAAGACCCGGCAGCAGGTGGCCCCCTAGGGCTGGGAGGAGGGAAGAAAGGCAGAGGGACTGGGTGTTAAGGGTGGTTGTTTCATTGCCCCCTCCAATCCAGTGCCCGGGACATGTGCCCACTAGCCTTCTCTTTTTAGTTATGGCCCTCAACTTTGTCCCCCACCACAACCTTACAGTATCTACCTTCTCCTTTAAAGTTGGTCAGTGAAGTCCTACACACTACTGATCATAAGCCATGTGTACTAACCTGAGGATGGCAGGTAAGAGGGTAAGTGAATTCTTCTGATAATTAGAGATGTGCACATTTGCTTTTCCGAAAACCAAACCTGCCAAAACTTACCAATTCCAAGTGAATCCAAGCCATGGCTCTGGATTTCCCACCAGTTTCAGATAAAAAAAAGAGGCAAAATTTAATTTTCCTGGCATTGGATCTCATATGTTTTGGATTGATATAAGTCTTTCCAGCGATAATTTGGATGCCATTTCACACAATACCTCCAGACAGCTGTGTGCTGACCTAGACACCAGAGCAATTTACATTTCTTCCCGCCATTACACATTCCCCGACCCAGGACCCATATTTTTAATGAAAGCCCAAACTCTAATACAGTCTGTTTAGCAAAACAGATATTTCTTAGGGGTTTAAAATACATAGGCCAGAAATCTGTGACAAACACATCTCCCATTTATCACTTTACCAGTGCTTCCCCCCATGTTTTGACCTGTGGGGCGGAACAACTGCTGGCCCCAAAACAAAACACACTAGACAAGGTATCTGCATTTGTCATTTGGCTTCCTGGCCTGTGCTCTACTATAAATGTAAATTTTTGCAATACCATGAACCCCATTATTATTCTCCCATTGATCTCTTTATTCTCAGGAATCCATTTCAATGGGGCACGATTAGTGATCAACTGAATTTTCTTCCCAGCAAGTAGTACTTGAGCGTTTCTAATACACACTTTATTGGCAATGCTTCTTTCTCAACAGTGGGATAGTTTCTTTTATGTATACTTAACTTTCTTCTTAAATAAATAAGAGAATGTTCTTCACCCTCTGTATTCTGGGACAGGACTGCATCTATCCCTACATCTGATGCCTGAGTTTGCACCACATTTTTCCTTTAAAAGTCAACCATCATCGGAACTAGTTGGGTATACAATGCTACCTTCAACTCCTGAAAAGCCTTTACTGCTTCATGACACCAATTATCCATAACTTTCTGTTTGCCCATGGTAAGGTCTGTTAGTGGGATTGCAGTGGTGGCAAAATTGGGTATAAACCTTCTGTAATACCTTGTGATTCCTAATAATGCTCTCATCTGCTTCTTATTTTAGGGGTCGAGGCCAATTTTGTATTGCCTCAATTTTATTAAGTTGGGGCTTTATCAAAACTCTGCCAGGGGAGTATCCAAGATATTTTGCTACTTCCATCACTAGACAAGATTTTTTTGGATTGGCTGTCAATCCTGCCTTATGGATGCAGTCCAACACTGCATGTAATCTGGGTGAGACTGACAAATAGGACTATAGATGGTTACATCATCCAGATAAGCAGCCTTAGAATTCTAACCATCATCCTTTAAAGGTAGCGGGTGCCCCATGTAATCCAAAAAGCAACATCTTGTATTGGAACAAACCTTCAGGCGCAGAAAAAGCTGTCTTTTCTTTAGTATTCCTGGTTAACGGCACTTGCCAATACCCTTTGGTTAAGTCTACAGTGGTCAAGTACCTTGCTGTACCTAACCTTACAATAAGTTCATCCACCCAAGGCATTGGGTAGGCATCAAACTTTGATACATTATTCAACTTACGGAAATCATTGCAGAAGAGCACACTCCCATCTGGCTTTGGTATAAGCACCATGGGACTTGACCACTCACTATGTGACTCTTCAATTACCCCCAAATCCAACATTATTTACATTTCTTTAGATACTGATTCCGGTTTGGTTTCTGGTATTCTATAGGGCTTTAGCTTAACCTTAACCCCTGGGTCAGTGATTATGTTTAATGACTTTTGTTATTCTTAGGAGAAATTCTCTAGCCTCCTGCTGTTGAACAGTTGAAAGGGTTTTAGCTATTGTTACTTTGGGAACCAAAGGCACTGGGTTTACTGGAGGGTCTGGCATGGCTGACATAGCCACTCTATCCTTCCAAGGATTTATAAGATTTATATGTAAATCTGTTATGGTTTTCTTTTCCCAGACTTTATAATTAACCTCTCATTCCTTTTCTATGATTTCAAAGGGTCCTTGTCCCTTAGCCAAAAGTTTACTTTCTACTATGGGATTCAAAACAAGTGCTCTATCCTCAGGAGCAAAGACGTGTAACTGGACATTGCGATTGAACACCCTCTGCTGTGCCTGTTGAGCCTGTTCCAGGTGCTCTCTCACTATTGGCACCACTGTAGCAATCCTCTCCTGCATCTGAGACAAATGTTCAATAACAGTTTTATATGGGCTGGATTGCCCCTCCCATATCTCTTTTGCAATGTTCAGTAATCCCATGGGTGTCTCCCTTACAATAAATCAAAAGGTGAAAACCCTGTGGAGGATTGGGGACCCTCACTTATGGCCAGCAATAAATATGGTAGTAAATATTCCCAATCTCTTTCATCTTTATCCACCACTTTCTTTAACGTGTTTTACAGTTTCGTAAAACCTCTCAACTAACGCATCAGTTTAGGGGTGATACACGGAGGTTCTTAACTGAGTAATTCTAAATAGGCAGCATAATTCTTTTTGTTGTTGTTTGACATAAATGGGGTACCCTGCTCAGTCAGGATTTCCTTAGGTAGCAATCGTCTTTGTTGACGTACTGTATTGCACAATGGTATCATTTTTGGATAACTGGTAGCATAATCCATTATCACCAAAATATATTGATGGCCCGGGAGGATTTTTTTAGAGGTCCAACCAAATCCATAGCTGTTTTTTCAAACAGAACCTCAATAAAGGGTAATGAGAAAAGCTGACTTTTAAAATGTGGCCTGACATTCAGTACAGGATGCACTATATATAATATTCAGATAACTTTCTATGGACCCCGGCCCTGAAAAGTCTTCTCCCAATATCACATTCATACATCAAGGCAGGAACCAAACCCATAGAGACTACAGCAGAACCATAATAATTGATATAAGCAGTGTCACATAGTAACATAATAACATAGTAACATAGTAGATGAGGTTAAAAAAAAGACAAAATGTCCATCAAGTTCAACCTGTATTATAATTTTTGCACTACTCAGTATTTAACCAGTTAACTATAATGATCCAGATTAAGTTATGTTTATAGGTCTAAATAACAGCTATAATTGCTTGTGCTCATGCTTTTTCTACCATTCTGTTCCTTTAAATGCTATATCCTTGTATATTTCGTTCAGCTAGGAATTTATCTAATCCATTTTTAAACATGTTAACTGAGTAGGCCATTGCTACAATTTCTCTGGCAGAGAATTCCAAAATTTTACTGCCCTTACTGTGAAGAACCATTTTCTACGTTTGGTTTGAAACTTTCTCTCCTCCAACCTCAGAGGGTACCCACGTGTCCTGTGTAGAGCCTTTTCGATAAAAAAAAAAAATCGCCTGATAGATCCTTGTATTGTACCTTTATATACTTGTAAATATTAATAATGTCTCCTCTTAAACACCTCTTTTCGAGTGTAAACATACCTAACCTAGTAAGCCTTTCCTCATAGTCCATTGCCTCTAACCCTTTGATCAGTTTGGTGGCTCGCCTCTGAACCCTTTCTAGTTCCAAGATATCTTTTTTATAGTGCGGTGTCCAGAACAGTACACAATATTAAAGGTGTGGCCGTACCAATGATTTCTACAGTGGCAGGATTACACTCTCATCCCTTTTCTCAATTCCCCGTTTTATGCATGCTAACACCTAATTTGCATTTGTTGCTGCACTTTGACATTGGGATCTGCTACTAAGTTTATTATCAATGAGCAAACATGAACAAACATTGTGACTCCCAATTGAGTTAAGATTTTTTGTTTTAATTTTTCTATCATCCATAAGGGATACTGGGGACACTTTGGGGGTCATTCCGAGTTGATCGCTCGCTAGCAGTTTTTAGCAGCCATGCAAACGCATTGTCGCCGCCCACTGGGGAGTGTATTTTCGCTTTGCAGAAGTGCAAACGCTTGTGCAGCAGAGCGCCTGCAAAATCTGTTTGTGCAAAACAAGACCAGCCCTGTAGTTACTCTTCTTGTGCGTTGATTCTAACGACGGAGGGAAGACTTTTGATGTCACACACCCGCCCAGTGAACGTCCAGCCACGCCTGCGTTTTTTCAGCCATGCCTGCGTTTTGCCAAACACTCCCTGAAAACGGTCAGTTGCCACCGAGAAACGCCCACTTCATGTCAATCTCCTTGCGATCGGCTGTGCGTTTGGAATCGTCGCTAGAACCAGTGCAAAACCACAAAAGACTTTGTACCAGTACAAAGCTTGTGTGCATTGCAGTGCATACACATGCGCAGATTAGCCGTTTTTTTGACGGACCGCTACGCAGCGAACAACGGCAGCTAGCGATCAACTCGGAATGACCCCCTTATTACGGTGGGTATAGATGGGGTCTATGCCCTCCCACACAGTTTAGTTAGAAAAATGTGTCCTCAGGAGAGGATGCACACTCTGGAGCTCCAGAGAGTTTTTCTTCAGTTTATTTTAATGTTTGTTATTTTAAGGTATGCTGTTGGGCAACAGCTTACCTGCACCAAGGACACTGGAGGGGAATACCGACACCGGCCTCCTGGAGGTGCTGAGTTGGATCCCGCTGACAGGACAACGGTGTTGAGGTTAAGTGTACCACAGGCATTGCGCTCTTGTGCACACGCCCGCAGCACGCCACCCCCCCCCCAATACAGAGCCTGAAGGTCATCAGAGTGGTGAGTGACAACCGGGGACCAGCGATAGTAAAATGGGTGTCAGTACCTTCATTTTACTCTATTTGGGGACAATTGCCAGTATCAATATATGTATAGCTCCAGCGCCATTACAGGGGATGGAGCTTCCTCAGAGCGGGACCATCGGCTTCCTGGCGCCATTTCCTGCACTCACAGCGCTGCTGCAGGACTGCCAGATCCTCCAACTGATGCTCTACGACCAGACACTGATACAGAAGTGTAGTTAAGGGGGAGAGCCCGTTGTCGGAACTGTGTATTAGGCTCCTCAAGCACTATATACTAAATTGCTGTATCCTAGCAGTACAATTGTTAGTATCAGGCTGTGTGCTGGTTCTTCATCTCTGAGTCTCTCCACACATGCTTGTACTCTATGGTGGTCATTACGAATTGTTCGCTCGCTAGCAGTTTTTAGCAGCCGTGCAAACTAGGGAAGCCAATCCCGGGCCATTTTTTCAATCCCGGGTATCGGGATTGAAAAATGGCCAATCCCGGGATTCCCTGGATACCCGGGATTGGCTTTTACCTAGGTGGCCGCCCCCTCTCCCCACCCCGCCCCGCACATATAACTCACCATATACCGGGGGCGGGCGGGAGAGGAACATCCCGTGAACGCTGCTGGCGGCTCCCACCAGCAGCTGACAGCGCAGCGTGACCTCTCACGCTGCGCTGGGGACCCGGAAGGAGGAAGCCGGGCAGCGTTTGAGCATCCCGTGGACGCTCAACGCTGATCCCTCAATCCCCGGGATTGGAGCTTTCAATCCCGGGATTGAATCCTGGCCATTTTTGGGCCTAAATCCCGCGATCCCGCCGATCCCGATCCCGGGATTGGCCACCTTAGTGCAAACGCTATGCCGCCTCCCACTGGGAGTTCATTTTAGCTTAGCAGAAGTGCGAATGAAAGGATCGCAGAGCGGCGGCAAAGTCTTTTTCTGCAGTTTTAGAGTAGCTCAATACCTACTCAGCCCTTGCGATCACTTCAGACTGTTCAGTTCCTTTTTTGACATCACGAACATGTCCTGCGTTCGCCAAGCCACTCCTGCGGTTTTCCTGGCACACCTGCATTTTTTTGAACACTCCCTGAAAACGGTCAGTTGACACCCAGAAACGCCCACTTCATGTCAATCACTCTGCGGTCAGCAGTGTGACTGAAAAGCTTCGCTAGACCCTGTGTGAAACTACATTGCCCGTTGTAAAAGTACGACGCGCATGCGCATTCCGCCGCATACACATGCGCAGAAGTGCCTTTTTTTGCCTGATCGCTGCACAGCGACAGAAAGCAGCTAGCGATCAACTCGGAATGACCTCCTATGTCTCTGTGTATTTGTGTGAATATAAATGTACTCTGTCAGCATGGTGAAAAGAGCTGTGTGTGCTTTTTTTTCCCCCTCCCCTGCAGATTCTCTCATGTGTGAACAATGCAGTCAGCCCTCACAAACTAGTGGGGTGAATTGCAGGAGCTTCCTTGGCTCAGTTCAATTAAAACTATGATGGCTGACATGTCAAATGAATTAACTACTGCCAGGCAAGAAAGACAGCTGTTACAACAGTCTATGGCTGCTCTGAACAAAGATAAGGCAGATGGCAGATGTGTCTTTCCTCTCCCTAATCCTTAACCCCAAAAAAGGGGGTCACCTGATAGGAGGAGGTACCAGAGGTGGGAGAGGGGGAGGAGCTGGAATCAAATACTGAGTTACATGATTCGTCTACTGCACAGGTACTCAAACTCGGTCCTCAGGACCCCACACGGTGCATGTTTTGCAGGTCTCCTCACAGAATCACAAAATAAATAATTAGCTCCACCTGTGGACCTTTTAAAATGTGTCAGTGAGTAATTACTACACCTGTGCACATGCTGGGTTACCTGCAAAACATGCACTGTGTGGGGTCCTGAGGACCGAGTTTGAGAACCTGTGGTCTACTGCATAGGGGATAGAATCACTTATAATTGCAATAAGAAATGTCTTAAATATTCCTGATACTGAATCTGATGTGCGTGCAGCAATCCTTTTTCTCTGCGCAGAAAAAGGTACAGGTCACATTTCCTGACTCAAAGGAACTGGATGACCTTTTCAGAGAGCCATGGGTCTCTCCTAATAAGAAATTCCAAGTGTCAAAAATATGGATGGCCGCCTTTCCATTTGCTCAGGAAAGGCATAAGGAGTGGGAAACTCCCCCGGCAGTGGACGCCTCAGTGTCATGCCTGTCAAAAAAATTAGTTCTGCCGGTTCCAGGGGCTACAGCCTTAAAGGAGCCTGCAGATAGGAAAATAGAAGCAACTTTAAAATCTATTTCTCTTGCAGCAGGGGCATCCCAAAGGCCTCTTATTGCAGGATGTTGGGTGACACACGTCATACACACTTGGGCTGGTAACATTCAGGAGGGCCTCACAGGGAATAAGTCTCTGGCCGACTTGGTCATGCTGGATCAACATATTCTGGATTCTGCTCGCTTCCTCTGTGATACCATTAAAGGAATCAGTGTTATTAATGCCCATATCGCTACCATGGCGGCCTCTTCTCGCAGAGTGTTGTGGTTACGCCAGTGGGTGGCGGATGCTGAGTCTCAAAAGAGTGTGGAAGCCTTACCCTTCACAGGTGATTGGCTATTTGAGGGTGAATTGGATACCTGGATTTTGAAGGCGACCTCTGGAAAGTCCACATACCTCCCCTCCGCTGCTCCGCCAGCTAGGCGCTCTTACACTGGACCTTCTCTGCAGTCCTTTTGGACCGCGCATTAAGGGTAAAGCCAGAGGTGCCCCAAATGCGGCATGTGGATCCAGAGGTAAGTCACGCAAATCTGCTACCACAGGATCTCAGGACCACAGAGTCAGCTCTGGCTTCTCAAAACCCTGAGCATGACGGTGTCGCTCTGCTCTAGGGGGGCCTCAGGGTGGGAGCTCGTCTGGAGTTCGACAGTTCTCCGCCTCAAAGGTTTTTAAAATCGGGTTTTCTAACTTCAGAAACCACGTGCCTCACACTAAAGGGGCCATTCAAAAGTTAGTCCAGACCCAGACCTTTGTTCCTGTGCCACTTCAGCAACGGGGTAAATACTATTCCAGCCTTTTTGTGGTACCAAAACCAGACGGTTCAGTGAGGCCCATTTTGAACCTCAAATCATTAAACACATACCTGTGGGTTTTCCCATACTAAAATGGAGTCTCTGAAAGCTGTGATCTCAGGTCTGGAGGAGGGGGAGTTCTTGGACTCTCTGGACATAAAGGATGCCTAACTCCATGTCCCAATATGTCCACCTCATCAGGCATTTCTCAGGTTTGCTCTGATGAAGGATCACTATCACTTCCAAGTGCTACCCTTCGGCTTATCCACAGCCCCAAGGGTTTTAACCAAGGTCATGGCAGAGATTATGTTACAACTCAGGATTCAGGGGGTGAACATTGTCCCCTACCTGGACAATCTGCTTATAAAAGCAAGGTCAAAGGGGGGCGTGGCTTGGCCGAGCATGCTGTAAGGAGCTAGTTGAGAGAGCTCCGTCTAACATCCTCCGTTTATCCTGGCTTCCCCGCTGCTGAAAGTCCCTGACCCTGCTCACCCTGCCTGACATCCTCTCCTGCCCGTTTTGAGTGGTCTCCCGGCGGGTTACCTTGCCTGGTGCTGCCGCTGGACTCATTGAGGTCTGCGCCGCTCGGTCTCCCTGGCTCCGTCTGACCGGAAGTGCGGCGCCATCTTGGGGCTTGTGAACGGAGGCTGACAGCGCGCTACTCCGGAGCTCCTCTCCAGCGCGATACCCGCTGCCTCTGCTCCCGCCTGCTCTCCACTGCCCTGTACTCCTGCACACTGTGTTCGGCGGGCCGCAGACCGCTGTATGCGGAGACCTGCTGCATACTTTCTGGAGGGGCTCTGCAATCCATTAGCTGAGCCTGCTGGAAGTCTCTGCCTGCCTGTACTGACTCTGCACTCCCTGCACTGTCCTGTCAGGGGAAACTTAAGATCCTTGCAGGATCTGGTGAATGCACATTCTCTGTCTGCCATTTGGTGACTTTTTACTTTGGGGACTGTGCTACCGTATACTCTCCTTTACTGTATCCCTGATTTAGAACACCTCCAAAGTATAGTGGAGGGTGTTCCATCACCTGACCTCTAAGCAAATAAAAAAAATAAAAAAAAATATATATATTTTTTTTTAATACTGCTTTTACCTGCCCACTGTACTCCTCTTGGTCTGCATTATGGTTCGTGGGGGCAATACCGCTGCGGCTTCCAAGCTTGAAAGATTTGCGAGGGATTCTCCATCCTCCTCTCGACCCTCCCGAGGTGCTGCTCCCCCATCCCCTCCTTCACCTTCCAGGAACCCTCCTCAGCCTGACGACACGTCCCAGTCAACGCAACAGATTCTTCTGGCCATATCTACGTCTGAACAGCGAGTTATGGATAAAATCGGCCAGGTGCAAGTGGATATTACCCTGATCAGGCATGATATGCAAAAAATACGTGAAAGGGTGGGAGAAGCCGAGCACCGTATCTCTGATTTGGAAGACCTCACCAACCCTCTTAAAGGTACGGTTTCCAGTCTCACCACCCAGATGTCGGCAGTAAAAGCGAAACTGTCTGACATTGAAGGAAGTCTTCGTCGTAATAATGTGCGTTTTGTTGGCCTCCCGGAGAGGGCGGAAGGCTCTTCTCCGGAATCATTCCTTGAGAAATGGCTCCTTCAATTGTTTAACCGTGCTGACTTTAGTCCTCAGTTCTCCGTTGAAAGGGCACATCGTCTGCCCGCAAGGGCTCCTCCCCCGGGTGCACCTACACGTACTTTCATAGCCCGCTTTCTACACTACAAAGACCGGGATGCGGTCCTCCGGCTGGCCCGCACTCAGGGGCCTTTAAAATTTGACAGCCAAACTATATCAGTTTATCCGGATTTCGCTGTGGATGTCCAAAAGACCCGTGCACAGTTTCTTTACGTGAAGAGGAGGCTTCGTGACCGACAGATGCAGTACTCCATGTTGTTTCCGGCGCGCTTATGGGTTGTGCATGATGGCTCTACACACTTCTTTAACACCCCTTAGGAAGTGGAGGCCTGGCTGGACCGTATACCTCATGCCCCTCCTTGAGGACAATTGTTTGCTTAGTCGTTTATCCATTGTGTTCTGATACCTCAGAGTTTTTTCTTGCTATTTTTTTTTTTTTTTTTAGGCGTTACAATATATGCTGGGTTCCTTCTCACAGCAATGTACCTTTTTTCATTGTCTATGCAGCGGGGATGCTCTTTTAGTTTTTGGAGCTGAATGCTAGGATATAGCTTTTTATAGAGGTATAGTTTGTCTCTATACCCCAGGGCTGTTTTAGGTTTTTTATTAGCTTTAGTTAGGATTGTTTTGGGGATCCAAGTGTATCTAGGTTCTAATGGATATACAGGGGGGGGGATGGTTGGGCTGTTTTGTGTCTGTTTTTGTTCTTGTTAGTATATTAATGCCTGTGTCACTGTGTCATTTTTTGTTTTTTTTCTTGAACTGTCATGTGATTCCGTATTCCACTGTGTATATTCTGTGGTTTCTCTATGTCATATTTGTTTGCTGGAGGGGTGCCGTCAAGGCCCTTTTGATTTTTCCTTTTCTCCAATGCAGGTTCCTCTTTACTGTGTGCCTCTATTCTCTTCGATGCTTCGTCTCCTCTGTTCCTCTGTATTCTCACCTTGATTTTAATCTCCTTCAGTCCCTTCTTTCTTCTCTTCATGGCTACAGGGATTGATGGGCTCCGCATACTCGGCTGGAATGTGAGGGGCCTGAATGACCGCATTAAGCGTGCTCTCGTTTTGTCTCAACTACAGAAGTATAGAGCAGATATTATATGTCTTTCTGAAACCCATTTGTCTGGTACTAGGACCTTAGCTCTCAGGAGGCCTTGGGTTGGTCTGTCATATCATTCTACCTTTTCCACGAATTCTCGAGGGGTCTCGGTCTTGATAAGGAAATCGGTCAGCTGTCACTTGGTCCATAGTCAAATTGACCAATATGGTAGATATGTCTTCCTTAGGGCTTATGTTAACCGCACACTTCTTCATATACTTGCTGTCTATGTCCCCCCCCCTTACAGTAATGAGGTACTTCGTCATGCTATGGCATTTATTGCTACCTCTCCCTCAGCGCCGATCCTCTGCATAGGCGACTTTAATAATGTTTTGGATGGAGGTTTGGATAGGTGGTCTGAACGTCCACCTTCTTTACCCTCTATTTCCCCTTCCCCTACGCCTTTTGCACGGCTGGTTGCTGAACTTGAGCTTGTTGATGTTTGGAGGCTAAGACACCCTCAGCAGTTGCAATACTCTTGCCACTCAGCCAGTTTCCATACCTTTTCAAGGATAGATTTGGCCTTGGTTTCCCCTGATCTCACCCCTAGAATAGTCGATGTCCGATATTTACAGAGAGGGATCTCGGACCACTCGACCTTGCTGGTGGTCCTAGATTCGATACCTGCCTGTGGAGCCAAAGTGTGGAAGCTAAACCCCTTTTGGTTGACCTTGCTGACTGATCATGACGCCCTGGTTCATGAGTGGAGGGACTTCGAAACACATAATATGACTTGTTTAGACCCACTTATTAAGCACGATGCATTTAAGGCTTCAATGAGGGGCTCCTTTATACAGCGCATTGCTTCTGTTAAGAAATCTGGTAGAGAAGAGGAATCACGCCTGGAGCTTGCCTGTTCCCAAAGTGAATCTGATTATCTTCGTACCAAAACCCTTAGTGACCGTTGCAGGTGGGATATGGCGAGGAAGGCCTGGTCTGACCACTTATTGGATAAATCCAAACGTAAATTGCTTTTCTCGCAGCATGCCCTCTATTCACAGTCGGACACAGGTGGTAGTTATTTAGCTTTTCTGGCATGGGAGGAGAGAGCTGGAGGATCCATTCAAAAGATTTGTGACCCCCAGGGAGCAATAGTCTATACTACCCCTGAGATAGCCCAAGTTTTCCAGTCCTTTTACTCCTCGCTATACACTTCTAGAAGCACTTATACCTCAGGTCAATTACAACAGTACCTCTCTGGTGTTGATTTGCCCCAATTATCACAACAAGCTATTGAATTTCTCGATAGTGGTATCTCTGTTGAGGAGGTTGAGGCGGCTATTGCCTCCTTCCCCAATAAGAAAGCCCCGGGTAGTGACGGCATGCCTGTTGAGGTCTATAAACAGTATAGTGAATATTTTGGCCCTTACCTTCTAAATCTTTTTAACGCTCTCCTGGAGGGTGGCTGCTTGCCTCCTTCTATGTCGGAAGCTCTTATTGTAGTGATCCTTAAGCCGGGTAAAGACCCTACGGTCCCAGACTCCTACCGCCCAATATCATTGCTATCCACTGATGTAAAAATTTTGGCCAAGATTTTGGCGATTCGACTTAATACTGTTATAGCATCGATTATTCATGATAACCAGACGGGGTTTATGCCAGGCAAGTCTACCCTACAAAACTTGAGGCGGCTGTTTTGTCATCTGCAGAGGGGGGATCAATCGGGATCGGATGCCGTGGTGGTTTCCTTGGACGCCGCTAAGGCATTCGACTCCGTGGAATGGGATTACCTGTGGGAAGTCCTTAGAAAATTTGCTTTTGGCCGCAAATTTATACGATGGTTGCAGTTGCTCTACTCCTCTCCTATGGCTCGTCTATCTGTCAATGGTTTTGTTACGTCCCCCTTCGCTTTATATCGTGGAACTAGACAGGGCTGCCCGTTGTCCCCTGCCCTCTTTGCCCTAGCTATAGAACCACTGGCGAGCTTTGTCAGATTGACCCCTGCTGTTAGGGGCATTACTATTGATGGACATGAGGATGTTATCGCATTGTACGCTGATGATATGCTCCTGTTTCTCAATGATGCCGATGCTTCCCTGTCCTCCCTGCTGAATATTGTTGACACATTTGGCTTCTATTCTGGCTTGTCTATCAATTGGAATAAATCTCATGTCCTCCCCTTATCTGGTATTATCCCTGACCCGTTACCTATTGTTTGCTCACTACAGTGGACCCTCCGCTTTCAGTATCTTGGTGTCTGGATCACTCCTGATGTCACAACTTTTGTACATCATAACATAGACCAGGTCATGGAGGATTTGAAGCGTCGGGTCCATATATGGAAGAAGCTTCCCCTTACTGTTACGGGTCGCATTAACTTAATTAAAATGGTGATCCAACCAAAATTTCTTTACCTATTACAACATTCCCCTGTTTATATTCCTAAGAAGGTATTCTCTGGCATTGATAGTTTACTCTCTTCATTTGTTTGGGGTAACAAGACGCCTAGGGTTGCCCTGAGAGCTCTAGTTAAGGCTAAATCTGCTGGAGGATTGGGTTTTCCTAATCTGCGAGCTTATTATCTGGCTGCCCAACTTGTACATTTATCGAATTGGATTTTAAATAGGGATAGTCCCACGTTTATGAGATTCTTTGCCGAGTGTGTGGGGTCTCACTTCTCCCCTGTTCAGTTCCTTCTTTCAGCCTCTTCTACTGCTGGTCTTCCCCCTCTACTCCGTCAGTTGCTACTTGTGTGGCGACTGGCTCACTCTTTTTATGACTGGAGCGCTACAGATCCCGATACACCCCTTTGGTTTAACACTACATATAGGGAGCTATTGCATCTCACACAAGACAATATATGGATTGGCGCGGGCCTTATAACAATTTCACAGCTATATGATACTGGTGTTTTCAAATCTTTTGCGCAACTGCAAGAGGAGCTTGGTATATCCAATAAATCCTTTTATCGTTACCTACAGCTCCGTCATGCAGTGCAGGCACAATTTGGGGTTTCGTCTCCGACCATTTCTAATTCGCCAATTAAAGAATTGGTTGTGAACCTGGGAACGAGACATCAGGTTTTCACTTTATATGCTAGCCTTAATGATCACATTTGCCCCAATATCTTTGACCCGCTTAAACTTAAATGGGAGCAGGACATAGGTCCACTTGAAGATGACCAGTGGCTCCAGGTGTTGTGCTCTCTTAAGTATACTACTCCATGTATCAGATATCAACAAGTCTTCTTCTTTATTCTCCATAGGTCGTATAGAACTCCAGTTTCTCTTTTTAAAGCGGGGCTGCGGCCTAATGATGCATGTCCGAGGTGTGGTGCCTCTGGAGCTAATTTCTGGCACTTATTATGGTTATGCCCAACTGTGTATGCTTTCTGGGAAGCAATTTGGTCAGACATATTAATTACAGAACCGACGTTACCCCCTTTCTCTCCTACATTGTGTATGTTTGCCTTAGATTTAGAGGAAACCTATTGTCCGATACTTTATAAATATGTTCTTTGCTTGACTACCTTAGCGAAGGTGATTATAGCGCGTAACTGGTTTGCTGTCTCCCCTCCTAGCCTATACAACTGGCGGGCTCTGGTAAACGTGGTGTCTGGACACGAAAGGTTTACACATAGGTCTAGAGGGACCCTGCCACATTATCTCAATAAGTGGAACAGGTGGAACGCCTCCCGTCTAGCTACGGCTGTGACGGCTCCAGCTCAACTCTCTGACTGTTAATACTATATGAGAGATTAATGATCACAAAACCCTTATGTATTGATATGAACACGAAATTTTTTATTGATATGTGTACTACATTGTGACACGGATTGTATCTGTTTATTCTTTGTATGTTCTTTATGTTTGTATGTTTTTTTTTTTTTCCTTCCCTTTTGTTTCGATGTTCTTATTGTTTCCCTTGCAAAAAAAAAGAAAATAAAAATTACTCAATTTAAAAAAAAAAAAAAGCAAGGTCAAAGGAACTCCTGCTGGACAGCATCTGCTGCACGACATCCCTGTTGTCACTAGAGATGAGCGGGTTCGGTTCCTCGGAATCCGAACCCGCCCGAACTTCATGTTTTTTTTCACGGGTCCGAGCGACTCGGATCTTCCCGCCTTGCTCGGTTAACCCGAGCGCGCCCGAACGTCATCATGACGCTGTCGGATTCTCGCGAGGCTCGGATTCTATCGCGAGACTCGGATTCTATATAAGGAGCCGCGCGTCGCCGCCATTTTCACACGTGCATTGAGATTCATAGGGAGAGGACGTGGCTGGCGTCCTCTCCATTTAGATTAGAAGAGAGAGAGTGAGATTGATTTTAAACAGAGACACTTGATTTACTGGAGCTTAGGAGTACTGTAGAGAGTGCAGAGTTTAGTAGTGACTGACCACAGTGACCACCAGACAGTGCAGTTTTATTTAATATAATCCGTTCTCTGCCTGAAAAAAACGATACACAGTGACTCAGTCACATACCATATCTGTGTGCACTGCTCAGCCCAGTGTGCTGCATCATCTATGTATATATCTGACTGTGCTCACACAGCTTATAATTGTGGGGGAGACTGGGGAGCAGTGCCAGTTATAGGTTATAGCAGGAGCCAGGAGTACATATTATTAAAATTAAACAGTGCACACTTTTGCTGCAGGAGTGCCACTGCCAGTGTGACTGACCAGTGACCTGACCACACTGACCACCAGTATAGTTAGTAGTATACTATATTGTGATTGCCTGAAAAAGTTAAACACTCGTCGTGTGACTTGTGTGGTGTTTTTTTTTTATTCTATAAAAAACTCATTCTGCTGACAGACAGTGTCCAGCAGGTCCGTCATTATATAATATATACCTGTCCGGCTGCAGTAGTGATATATATATATTTTTTATATCATTATTTATCATCCAGTCGCAGCAGACACAGTACGGTAGTTCACGGCTGTAGCTACCTCTGTGTCGGCACTCGGCAGTCCATCCATAATTGTATACCACCTACCCGTGGTTTTTTTTTCTTTCTTCTTTATACATACATACTACATCTCATTATCAACCAGTCTATATTAGCAGCAGACACAGTACAGTAGTCCACGGCTGTAGCTACCTCTGTGTCGGCACTCGGCAGTCCGTCCATAATTGTATACCACCTACCCATGGTTTTTTTTTCTTTCTTCTTTATACATACATACTACATCTCTTTATCAACCAGTCTATATTAGCAGCAGACACAGTACAGTAGTCCACGGCTGTAGCTACCTCTGTGTCGGCACTCGGCAGTCCATCCATAATTGTATACCACCTACCCGTGGTTTTTTTTTCTTTCTTCTTTATACATACATACTACATCTCTTTATCAACCAGTCTATATTAGCAGCAGACACAGTACAGTAGTCCACGGCTGTAGCTACCTCTGTGTCGGCACTCGGCAGTCCGTCCATAATTGTATACCACCTACCCGTGGTTTTTTTTTCTTTCTTCTTTATACATACATACTACATCTCTTTATCAACCAGTCTATATTAGCAGCAGACACAGTACAGTAGTCCACGGCTGTAGCTACCTCTGTGTCGGCACTCGGCAGTCCATCCATAATTGTATACTAGTATCCATCCATCTCCATTGTTTACCTGAGGTGCCTTTTAGTTGTGCCTATTAAAATATGGAGAACAAAAATGTTGAGGTTCCAAAATTAGGGAAAGATCAAGATCCACTTCCACCTCGTGCTGAAGCTGCTGCCACTAGTCATGGCCGAGACGATGAAATGCCAGCAACGTCGTCTGCCAAGGCCGATGCCCAATGTCATAGTACAGAGCATGTCAAATCCAAAACACCAAATATCAGTAAAAAAAGGACTCCAAAACCTAAAATAAAATTGTCGGAGGAGAAGCGTAAACTTGCCAATATGCCATTTACCACACGGAGTGGCAAGGAACGGCTGAGGCCCTGGCCTATGTTCATGGCTAGTGGTTCAGCTTCACATGAGGATGGAAGCACTCAGCCTCTCGCTAGAAAAATGAAAAGACTCAAGCTGGCAAAAGCAGTAGCACCGCAAAGAACTGTGCGTTCTTCGAAATCCCAAATCCACAAGGAGAGTCCGACTCCAATTGTGTCGGTTGCGATGCCTGACCTTCCCAACACTGGACGTGAAGAGCATGCGCCTTCCACCATTTGCACGCCCCCTGCAAGTGATGGAAGGAGCACCCGCAGTCCAGTTCCTGATAGTCAGATTGAAGATGTCAGTGTTGAAGTACACCAGGATGAGGAGGATATGGGTGTTGCTGGCGCTGGGGAGGAAATTGACCAGGAGGATTCTGATGGTGAGGTGGTTTGTTTAAGTCAGGCACCCGGGGAGACACCTGTTGTCCGTGGGAGGAATATGGCCGTTGACATGCCAGGTGAAAATACCAAAAAAATCAGCTCTTCGGTGTGGAAGTATTTCACCAGAAATGCGGACAACAGGTGTCAAGCCGTGTGTTCCCTTTGTCAAGCTGTAATAAGTAGGGGTAAGGACGTTAACCACCTCGGAACATCCTCCCTTATACGTCACCTGCAGCGCATTCATAATAAGTCAGTGACAAGTTCAAAAACTTGGGCCGACAGCGGAAGCAGTCCACTGACCAGTAAATCCCTTCCACTTGTAACCAAGCTCACGCAAACCACCCCACCAACTCCCTCAGTGTCAATTTCCTCCTTCCCCAGGAATGCCAATAGTCCTGCAGGCCATGTCACTGGCAATTCTGACGATTCCTCTCCTGCCTGGGATTCCTCCGATGCATCCTTGCGTGTAACGCCTACTTCTGCTGGCGCTGCTGTTGTTGCTGCTGGGAGTCGATGGTCATCCCAGAGGGGAAGTCGTAAGACCACTTGTACTACTTCCACCAAGCAATTGACTGTCCAACAGTCCTTTGCGAGGAAGATGAAATATCACAGCAGTCATCCTACTGCAAAGCGGATAACTGAGGCCTTGACATCCTGGGTGGTGAGAAACGTGGTTCCGGTATCCATCATTACTGCAGAGCCAACTAGAGACTTGTTGGAGGTACTGTGTCCCCGGTACCAAATACCATCTAGGTTCCATTTCTCTAGGCAGGCGATACCGAAAATGTACACAGACCTCAGAAAAAGAGTCACCAGTGTCCTAAAAAATGCAGCTGTACCCAATGTCCACTTAACCACGGACATGTGGACAAGTGGAGCAGGGCAGGGTCAGGACTATATGACTGTGACAGCCCACTGGGTAGATGTATGGACTCCCGCCGCAAGAACAGCAGCGGCGGCACCAGTAGCAGCATCTCGCAAACGCCAACTCTTTCCTAGGCAGGCTACGCTTTGTATCACCGGTTTCCAGAATACGCACACAGCTGAAAACCTCTTACGGCAACTGAGGAAGATCATCGCGGAATGGCTTACCCCAATTGGACTCTCCTGTGGATTTGTGGCATCGGACAACGCCAGCAATATTGTGTGTGCATTAAATCTGGGCAAATTCCAGCACGTCCCATGTTTTGCACATACCTTGAATTTGGTGGTGCAGAATTTTTTAAAAAACGACAGGGGCGTGCAAGAGATGCTGTCGGTGGCCAGAAGAATTGCGGGACACTTTCGGCGTACAGGCACCACGTACAGAAAACTGGAGCACCACCAAAAACTACTGAACCTGCCCTGCCATCATCTGAAGCAAGAAGTGGTAACGAGGTGGAATTCAACCCTCTATATCAGGCATTCCCAACCACGGTCCTCAAGGCACACCAACAGTGCAGGTTTTAGTGATATCCAGGCTGCAGCACAGATGGTTAAATCAAAATTACTGAGCTACTAATTAAGTCACCTGTGCTGAAGCCTGGTTATCACTAAAACATGCACTGTTAGTGTGCCTTGAGGACCGTGGTTGGGAATGCCTGCTCTATATGCTTCAGAGGTTGGAGGAGCAGCAAAAGGCCATTCAAGCCTATACAATTGAGCACGATATAGGAGGTGGAATGCACCTGTCTCAAGCGCAGTGGAGAATGATTTCAACGTTGTGCAAGGTTCTGATGCCCTTTGAACTTGCCACACGTGAAGTCAGTTCAGACACTGCCAGCCTGAGTCAGGTCATTCCCCTCATCAGGCTTTTGCAGAAGAAGCTGGAGACATTGAAGGAGGAGCTAACACGGAGCAATTCCGCTAGGCATGTGGGACTTGTGGATGGAGCCCTTAATTCGCTTAACAAGGATTCACGGGTGGTCAATCTGTTGAAATCAGAGCACTACATTTTGGCCACCGTGCTCGATCCTAGATTTAAAGCCTACCTTGGATCTCTCTTTCCGGCAGACACAAGTCTGCTGGGGTTGAAAGACCTGCTGGTGACAAAATTGTCAAGTCAAGCGGAACGCGACCTGTCAACAACATCTCCTCCTTCACATTCTCCCGCAACTGGGGGTGCGAGGAAAAGGCTCAGAATTCCGAGCCCACCCGCTGGCGGTGATGCAGGGCAGTCTGGAGCGACTGCTGATGCTGACATCTGGTCCGGACTGAAGGACCTGACAACGATTACGGACATGTCGTCTACTGTCACTGCATATGATTCTCTCACCATTGAAAGAATGGTGGAGGATTATATGAGTGACCGCATCCAAGTAGGCACGTCACACAGTCCGTACTTATACTGGCAGGAAAAAGAGGAAATTTGGAGGCCCTTGCACAAACTGGCTTTATTCTACCTAAGTTGCCCTCCCACAAGTGTGTACTCCGAAAGAGTGTTTAGTGCCGCCGCTCACCTTGTCAGCAATCGGCGTACGAGGTTACATCCAGAAAATGTGGAGAAGATGATGTTCATTAAAATGAATTATAATCAATTCCTCCGTGGAGACATTCACCAGCAGCAATTGCCTCCACAAAGTACACAGGGTGCTGAGATGGTGGATTCCAGTGGGGACGAATTGATAATCTGTGAGGAGGGGGATGTACACGGTGATATATCGGAGGATGATGATGAGGTGGACATCTTGCCTCTGTAGAGCCAGTTTGTGCAAGGAGAGATTAATTGCTTCTTTTTTGGGGGGGGTCCAAACCAACCCGTCATATCAGTCACAGTCGTGTGGCAGACCCTGTCACTGAAATGATGGGTTGGTTAAAGTGTGCATGTCCTGTTTATACAACATAAGGGTGGGTGGGAGGGCCCAAGGACAATTCCATCTTGCACCTCTTTTTTCTTTTCTTTTTCTTTGCGTCATGTGCTGTTTGGGGAGGGTTTTTTGGAAGGGCCATCCTGCGTGACACTGCAGTGCCACTCCTAGATGGGCCCGGTGTTTGTGTCGGCCACTAGGGTCGCTTATCTTACTCACACAGTCAGCTACCTCATTGCGCCTCTTTTTTTCTTTGCGTCATGTGCTGTTTGGGGAGGGTTTTTTGGAAGGGACATCCTGCGTGACACTGCAGTGCCACTCCTAGATGGGCCCGGTGTTTGTGTCGGCCACTAGGGTCGCTTATCTTACTCACACAGTCAGCTACCTCATTGCGCCACTTTTTTTCTTTGCGTCATGTGCTGTTTGGGGAGGGTTTTTTGGAAGGGACATCCTGCGTGACACTGCAGTGCCACTCCTAGATGGGCCCGGTGTTTGTGTCGGCCACTAGGGTCGCTTATCTTACTCACACAGCTACCTCATTGCGCCTCTTTTTTTCTTTGCGTCATGTGCTGTTTGGGGAGGGTTTTTTGGAAGGGCCATCCTGCGTGACACTGCAGTGCCACTCCTAGATGGGCACGGTGTTTGTGTCGGCCACTAGGGTTGCTTATCTTACTCACACAGCTACCTCATTGCGCCTCTTTTTTTCTTTGCGTCATGTGCTGTTTGGGGAGGGTTTTTTGGAAGGGCCATCCTGCGTGACACTGCAGTGCCACTCCTAGATGGGCACAGTGTTTGTGTCGGCCACTAGGGTCGCTTAGCTTAGTCATCCAGCGACCTAGGTGCAAATTTTAGGACTAAAAATAATATTGTGAGGTGTGAGGTATTCAGAATAGACTGAAAATGAGTGGAAATTATGGTTTTTGAGGTTAATAATACTTTGGGATCAAAATGACCCCCAAATTCTATGATTTAAGCAGTTTTTTAGGGTTTTTTGAAAAAAAACACCCGAATCCAAAACACACCCGAATCCGACAAAAAAAATTCGGTGAGGTTTTGCCAAAACGCGGTCGAACCCAAAACACGGCCGCGGAACCGAACCCAAAACCAAAACACAAAACCCGAAAAATTTCAGGCGCTCATCTCTAGTTGTCACGCCACGGTTGGAATCTGAACTTACAGAAATCACACCTGGAGCCAACCCAATGCCTCCAGTTCCTGGGGATGATCCTGGACATGGTGGCTCAAAAAGTCTTCCTTCCTGCAGACAAGGCAAAGGCGCTTCAGGAGTTATTTCGGTTCTACAACCAAACAGGGTCTCGATACATCTTTGCACCCATCTGTTGGGAAAGATGGTGGCCTCCTTCGAGGCCATACCATTTGGCAGATTCCATGCAAGGACTTCCCCACTGGATCTTTTGAAGAAGTGGTCGGGTTTGCATCTACAGATGCACCAGGTCATACGTCTGTCACCACAGGCCAGGATTTCTCTTCTGTGGTGGTTGCGGCCCTCCAACCTATTGGCGGGGAGGAGCTTCGGGATCCAGGATTGGATTCTCGTGACCACGGATGCCAGCCTTCGGGGCTGGGGTGCTGTTACCGAAAGGGCACAGTTCCAGGGCAGGTGGTCGAGACTCGAGGCCTGCCTTCTGATAAACATTCTGGAACTCAGAGCAATATACAATGCTCTGCTGCAGGGGGCTCATCTGCTCCAAGGTCAAGCCATTCAAGTTCAGTCAGACAATGCCACATCAGTGGCATACGTCAATCGACAAGGAGGAACAAAGAGCAGGGCCTGCATGCGGGAGGTATCCAAGATACTCCTTTTGGTAAAAAAAAAAAAAAAAGGCGGTATCTGCCATTTTCATTCCCGGAGTGGACAACTGGGTTGCGGACTTCATCAGTCGTCATGGCCTCCACCCAGGAGAGTGGAGTCTCCATCCACAGGTGTTCCAGATGACAACAGATCTGTGGGGACGTCCGCAGATCGATCTGATGGCTTATCGACTCAACAACAAGCTTCTGTGCTATTGTTCCAGGAAGAGGGACCCCCTGGCAGCAGCAGTGGACGTGCTGACAACACCGCTGGCTTACCAACTATTGTACAGTACCTGTTTCCTCCGATTCCATTGCTCCCTAGGATTCTAAAAAGAATCAGAAGAGAGGGAGTACAGGCAATTCTCATTGACCCTGACTGGCCTCGAAGGGTTTGGTATGTGGATCTTCTGGCCATGGCAATAGAAGACCCCTGGGCCTTTCCACTACGGGAGGATCTTCTTCTGCAAGGGTCATTCATCTACCCGGACTTACAGCAGCTACGTTTGATGGCATGGCGGTTGAGCGGAACATTCTAGCTAAGAAGGGTATTCCGATAAAGTCATTACCACCACTGTGCAAGCCAGGAAGGCTGTCACGTTGAAGCATTACCACCATATTTGGAAACGATACGTCTCCTGGTGTGAAGTGCGGGGGTGTCCGGCTGCGGATTTCAACCTGGGGTGCTTTTTGCGCTTCCTACAGGCTGGAGTGGATAATGGCCTATGATTGGGCTCCATAAAGGTTCAGATCTTGGCCTTGTCCATCTTCTTCCAGAAGAAATTGGCTGCTTTATCTGGGGTATAGACGTTCCTGCAGGGTGTCCTTGACATTCAACCTCCTTTTGTGCCGCCTATGGCTCCTTGGGATCTCAAAGTAGTTCTGAAATTTCTACAGTCCTCTTGGTTTGAACCACTGATGTCAGTAGAGGACAAGTACCTCACATGGAAGACGGTTATACTCTTGGCCTTGGCTTCCACTAGGCGTGTTTCAGAACTGGGTGCTTTGTCCTGTAGGAGTCCATACCTGGTCTTTCATGTGGACAGAGCAGAGCTCAGGACTCGTCAGCAGTTCCTGCCAAAGGTGGTCTCTGCGTTCCACCTGAATCATCCTATTGTGGTTTCGGCGGTTTCAGCCACTTCAACTCTTCCTGAGCCCTTGGATGTGGTGCAAGCACTGAAGATTTACGCCAAAAGGACTTCTGATGTCCGTAAATCGGATTCCCTCTTTGTGCTGTATGATGCTCACAAGAAGGGTTGTCCTGCTTCAAAGCAGTCTATTGCCCGTTGGATTAGGCTTACTATTCAACAGGTCTATGCTTCGCCGGCATTGCCTGTTCTTAAGTCTGTCAATATCCACTCTACCAGGTCTGTGGGTTCTTCCTGGGTGGCTGCCCATGGTATCTTGGCCTTGCAAGTATACCGGGCTGCTACCTGGTCAGGGACAAACATGTTTGTCAAGTTCTACAGGTTTGATACCCTAGCTACGGAGGATGTCCAGTTGGACATATGTGGGTATATGCAATTCCGGACAAATAGCGCCTTTTTTTCGACCGTTGTAGGATTCGACACTACTCGACAGCCGAAACCCTCCACCCTGGACCATGAATTCGACATATTCAATACATAACTCATTCAACACTCCCCTTGTCGAAGAACGGACCAATCGTCGAGTAGTGGGCATCCTGGATTCGACTTCCCGCCGTTTGGAGCCCTATATAGGGCTTGTTTGCTGCGTGCTCAGCAGCCATTTTGTGAACCTGCAGAGAGGTGTGTGGAGGTGCAGAGCTAGCAAATTGGTTGTTTTTTGCTGTGGTGTCATTTGGACACCCAGCTGGCTTTAATCCAGGATGGACAGAATACCTGTTACCCCGGAGGAGAGTCGTTTTTGGAGCGATTTCTACATTTGTAGGTAAGTACCACATGTGGTCTGGCGTTGCATGTATGTGTTTGTGTAGTGTATGGGTGTTGTTCTGAGTGCTTGGCAACCTGTTTTGGATGAGGTATGAGAGCCGTATGTAATGTTTGGGTGGTGGTGGGGAGGTGCCATGAGGTGTTAATGTGGCATTGCTTTGGGGTGTTTGGGGTATGTATATGTGTGCAGGTATGTGTATATAGGTCCTGTTTGGATTGCTGCAGGTCCTACTTGTATCGCTGCATGTTTTTTTGGGGGAGTTTTGTGTTTGGGGGTAGTTATTCACTTTTTTTTCATAAAATGTTTTTTGGGTCATGCTTTTGCATTGGTGTACCTCCAGCCTGTGCAGGGATGCTTTTTGGCTTGTTTGGGGTGACTTTGAGCGTGTCGGTATCATCCATGTGGTCGACATGTGCTGTCGTTTGTTTGCCAGACACGTTTTTTGCTCCTATTTTAGCACTGGTGCATCCCTGCACATGCTGGAGGTACTTTTTGGCTTGTTTGGGGTGACTTTGAGCATGTCGGTATCATCCATGTGGTCAACATGTGCTGTCATTTGTTTCCAAAACATGTTATTTTGCTCCTATTTTAGCACTGGTGCATCCCTGCACATGCTGGAGGTACTTTTTGGCTTGTTTGGGGTGACTTTGAGCGTGTCGGTATCATCCATGTGGTCAACATGTGCTGTCGTTTGTTTCCAAAACATGTTTTTTTGCTCCTATTTTAGCACTGGTGCATCCCTGCACATGCTGAAGGTACTTTTTGGCTTGTTTGGGGTGACTTTGAGCGTGTCGGTATCATCCATGTGGTTGACATGTGCTGTTGTTTGTTTCCAAAACATGTTTTTTTGCTCCTACTTTAGCACTGGTGTACCTCCAGCATGTGCAGGGATGCTTTTTGGCTTGTTTGGGGTGACTTTGAGCGTTTCGGTATCATCCATGTGGTCGACATGTGCTGTCGTTTATTTGCCAAACACGTTTTTTTGCTCCTACTTTAGCACTGGTGTATCTCCAGCATGTGTAGGGATGCTTTTTGGTTTGTTTGGGGTGAATTTGAGCGTGTCGGTATCATCCATGTGGTCGACATGTGCTGTCGTTTGTTTGCCAAACATGTTTTTTGGCTCCTTTTTTAGCACTGGTTGACCTCCAGCATGTGCATTGATGCGTGTACGGGGGTTTTGGCTTGTTTGGCTGAGGTTTTTATAAATTTTTCAATTTTCTTGTGTGTGTTTGGTCCTGCTTGAGCACTGGGGTCCCAGCAGCATGACGTGTGGTTGCATGTAATTATGTAATGTGTGTTAAATTTGTAAAAATAATTTTTACAACAGAGATGTCCAGGGACAAGCTGCCCCGATCCCCCCCTTCCCCCACCCCTCAGAAGAATTTTCCCTGCACAGCAATGAGGAGTGGGAGCCGACCCAGGAGGAGGATACAACCGACCAAGCATGCAGTGACCAGCCGCGGTCGTCAAGGGACCAAAGGGAGAAGCAAAAGCAAAAGAAAAGGCCTAGAAAGGTAAATACTGACAACACCTGCAGACACAATAGCATCCAACTTGACACACCCTAGTTTGCGCACTGCCATGCACACCTACAGGTATCTTTGCGCACTGCCAGGGATACTGACACACTCACAGGTACATACCGATCATATTAATTGCATGTTTATTTATCCCTAAAGGCAAGAAGAAGCCGCGTGGACCCAGATACACTGAGGCGGAAAACTGTGCCCTAGTGGATGGCGTCGACAGGTCCTACGACGTTCTGTATGGACCAAGGGCACAGACCACAGCAGCTAAGACCAAGCGAAACATCTGGGATGCCATCGCGAGACAAGTCACTGCAGTATCTGGAAAGCGCCGGAGCACTAGAAACTGCATGAAGCCGTACAGTGATTGCCGCAGACAGACCAAGAGGAAGATGGGGATTCAGCGCCGACATGAGACAGCTACGGGAGGTGGTCCGGCTCTCAATCTGAAGTGGCTACCCTGGGAGAACGTTATTAAAAGGCGCATGAACCCTGTCATGGTCCAAGGAGTTTGCGGAGGTGTGGACTCCAGCCATCCTGCTGGCTTTCCCGAGGAGGAAGAACCGCCCAGAAGACGGAAGACGGCGGGAGACAAGCAGTCCAAAAGGAGGCCTGATGGTAAGAATACATTCAGATGAGCTGTACTAAATCTTTTTTTTATTTTTTATTTGCTAATGTGTTTGTCCTTTTTCCCCAGACACGCCTGCCCAGAGGACATCACCTGCGCGCAGGACATCGCCAGCGCACAGACCATCATCTGCGCAGCAGGCATCGGCAGCAGCGCGTGGACAATCACCTGCGCGCCACACATCGTCAGCGCGCAGAAAGTCACCTGCACGCCAGACGTCATCAGCGCGCAGAAAGTCACCTGCGCGCCAGACATCGTCAGCGCACAGACCATCACCTGCGCACCAGACATCAGCGCGCAGAACGTCACCTGCACGCCAGACACCATCGGCGACCACACCACCAGCTGGGCACCAAACTACATCTCCTGCGCGCAGGCCATCACCTGCGCGCCAGACATCGTCAGCGCACAGACCATCACCTGCGCACCAGACATCAGCGCGCAGAACGTCACCTGCACGCCAGACACCATCGGCGACCACACCACCAGCTGGGCGCCAAACTACATCTCCTGCGCGCAGGCCATCACCAGCTTGTCATCTCTCCAGGAGCTCTGGGACTGTGACCGAAGAGCCTCAACAAGACACTACCCTTGTGGACCCATCACCCGAACTGTTTGAGTCAACTGGGTTAACGGACGAGACTTTTCTTGGGTTTGAAGACAGCCGTGCAGACGTATCCAGCCATACCCTTGAAAAGTCTCCAGAATTGAGGACAAGTGAAGCTCCTGGAGCAGCGGCACCATTGGATGGAGAAGGTTTTTATTTTATTTATTTATTTTGGGGGGGGTCGCCATTTTTGTATAGTTTATTAACTTTATTGTTTTTTTTTCTTCTTCTTTTGCAAACAGAGGTGCCACGGACCAGCAGCGGACTTGCGTCGGGGATTGGTCCCTACTTCAGGCCGGATCTCTTACAGGATTCGTCGGACGATGAGGTGTAAGTGCAGCAGCCCGCTGTTTCTACATCCCTGTGTGAGTAATTATCAAATTGTGAACCTTCAAACAAATGTATGAATGTGTATACTAATTTCTAATTTTCTTTTCAGTTTCACAAATGCAATTGGTGGCAGACGTACAGGAAGGGCAGGATCCCTCAAATGTTCAGAGGGTACACACCCTGGCAGCAGAAATGACTGCCCGCCAGGATAATTACACGAATGTCGTTGAAACCAGACTGGACGCCATTGAGAAGACAATGGAGAAGATGGCAAACGGTTTGGTTGAAATGCAAAAGGCTCTTGCCGACAGCACGGCAGAAACGCAAAAGACCAGACGAGAAGATCACAGGGAGACTATGGACATCCTTCAAGTTCTGGCCACATCCATCAACCGGCTGGTGGATAACACATCATGCCTGGCACACAGTGTTGACAACATGTCGGAGAGCCAACGACATTCGGCAGCCAGCCACCAGATCATCGCAACCACGCTGTAGATGATGTACGATAAGCTCCCAGAGCCAGCTCATCAACACGCTGGTGAACCACCACATCCGCCATCACTAGCCACACGGACGCCTCCTGCCCTTCCTCCACCACCAGCCTGGTATGGGCGGTCACAGCTGTACCAAGGATATACAGGGATGTACCCCACCTACCAGATGCCTCCACCACCAACACCGGCCGCATCATCTACACCAGCACGGCCACCGAGGCCAATTCAATGCACTCCACAGCCGCCCAGGGCATCAACGCCACATCAGGAGGAAGAAGAGGCTCCGGACGGACAACAACCGCCATAAGCCCGGTCGTATTGTTTTATTATTTACTATTTATGTTTTTCATATTTCCCTTTCTCCCACCTCCCATTAGTTTTTTTTTTCTTACTATTGTTTTATATTTGTGTTGGGCTCCCCCAACCCCGACCGGATACTACCAAGGAGCTTTATGTCTAGGCATACATGCGCGGGCATGTATGCGGGTGCATGTGGTAACTGATGAAAGCTCCTTGTGGTTACATATATGATGGGCCAAAGAGCTATTCTGATACCACTTTTTTTTTTTTATACCAAAAAACTCCCTTTTAATTTAGTGTAAATTAGGCTTTCACTGTAGTCTGAATTTACTATTCACTAGTGTTTGTTTTTTGCTTCTTCATAGGATTGTTTGAAAAATAGAAGTGGATGGCGTAGATGTGTTGTGCGTACCAAGGTGAGTAAAGCGATGATTCTAGTATATATTCCAGAAACTTTGGACCATCTTGACCCTGGGGAACAACACAGTCCAGCAATGGGTCATGCTGGACTGTGTGGTTCCACAAGTGCAGCCGTGTCAAAGTGCTGACCACTGTCTTGACTCTGGCACTTTGGACCGTCTGACCCTGGGGAACAACACAGTCCAGCAATGGGTCATGCTGGACTGTGTGGTTCCACAAGTGCAGCCATGTCAAAGTGCTGACCACTGTCTTGACTCTGGCACTTTGGATCGTCTGACCCTGGGGAACAACACAGTCCAGCAATGGGTCATGCTGGACTGTGTGGTTCCACAAGTGCAGCCGTGTCAAAGTGCTGACCACTGTCTTGACTCTGGCACTTTGGACCGTCTGACCCTGGGGAACAACACAGTCCAGCAATGGGTCATGCTGGACTGTGTGGTTCCACAAGTGCAGCCGTGTCAAAGTGCTGACCACTGTCTTGACTCTGGCACTTTGGACCGTCTGACCCTGGGGAACAACACAGTACAGCAATGGGTCATGCTGGACTGTGTGGTTCCACAAGTGCAGCCATGTCAAAGTGCTGACCACTGTCTCGACTCTGGCACTTTGGACCGTCTGACCCTGGGGAACAACACAGTCCAGCAATGGGTCATGCTGGACTGTGTGGTTCCACAAGTACAGCCATGTCAAAGTGCTGACCACTGTCTTGACTCCGGCACTTTGGACCGTCTGACCCTGGGGAACAACACAGTCCAGCAATGGGTCATGCTGGACTGTGTGGTTGCACAAGTGCAGCCGTGTCAAAGTGCTGACCACTGTCTTGACTCTGGCACTTTGGACCGACTGACCCTGGGGAACAACACAGTCCAGCAATGGGTCATGCTGGACTGTGTGGTTCCACAAGTGCAGCCGTGTCAAAGTGCTGACCACTGTCTTGACTCTGGCACTTTGGACCGACTGACCCTGGGGATCAACACAGTCCAGCAATGGGTCATGCTGGACTGTGTGGTTCCACAAGTGCAGCTGTGTCAAAGTGCTGACCACTGTCTTGACTCTGGCACTTTGGACCGTCTGACCCTGGGGAACAACACAGTCCAGCAATGGGTCATGCTGGATTGTGTGGTTCCACAAGTGCAGCCGTGTCAAAGTGCTGACCACTGTCTTGACTCTGGCACTTTGGACCGTCTGAGGATGGAGGAGCAGCAAAATGCCATTCAAGCCTATACATCCGCCTACGATATAGGCAAAGGAGGGGGAATGCAACTGACTCAAGATCAGTGGAGAGTGATTTCCATCTTGTGCAAGTTTCTCCAACCCTTCGAACTTGCCACACATGAGGTCAGTTCAGACACTGCCAGCTTGAGTCAGGTCATTCCCCTCATCAGGCTTTTGCAGAAGCAGCTGGAGAAATTGAAGGAGGAGCTAAGAAGGAGCGATTCTGCAAAGTATGTGGGACTTGTGGATGGAGCCCTTTACTTGCTTTGCCAGGATTCAAGGGTGGTCAATCTGTTGAAATCAGAGCATCACATTTTGGCCACCATGCTCGATCCTAGGTTTAAAGCCTACATTGTATCTCTTTACGGCAGACACAAGTGTGCAGAGGTGCAAAGACCTGCTGGTAAGAAAATTGTCAACTCAAGCGGAACATGACCCATCAACAGCTCCTCCTTCATTTTTTCCTGCAACTGGGCTGCTAGGAAAAGGATAAGATTTTCTAGCCCACCCACTAGCAGTGATGCAGGGCAGTCATGAGCGAGTGCTGACATCTGGTCCAGACTGAAGGACCTGCCAATGATTACTGACATGTCTACTGTCACTGCATATGATTCTGTCACCACTGAAAGAATGGTGGAGGATTATATGTGTGACAGCATCCAAGTAGGCATGTCAGACAGTCCGTATGTATACTGGCAGGAAAAAGAGGCAATTTGGATGCCCTTTCACAAGCTAGCTTTATTATACCTAAGTTGACCCCCCTCCAGTGTGTACTCCGAAAGAGTGTTTAGTGCAGCCGGTCACCTTGTCAGCGATCGGCGTAGGAGGTTATTTCCAGAAAATGTGGAGAAGACGATGTTCATCAAAATTAATTATAAATTCCAGACCTTTACCAGCAATTGCCTCCAGAAAGTACACAGGGACCTGTGATGGTGGATTCCAGTGGGGACGAATAAATACTCTATGAGGAGGAGGATGTACACAATGAAAGGTGTGAGGAATTGGAGGATGAGGTGGACATCTTGCCTCTGTAGAGCCAGTTTGTGCAAGGAGAGATTGATTGCTTCTTTTTTGGTGGGGGCCCAAACAAACCAGTCATTTCAGCCACGGTCGTGTGGCAGACCCTGTCGCTGAAATGATTGGTTTGTTAAAGTGTGCATGTCCTGTTTATACAACATAAGGGTGGGTGGGAGGGCCCAAGGGCAGTTCCATCTTGCACCTCTTTTTCTTCTTTGCATCATGTGCTGTTTGGGGACTAGTTTTTTAAAGTGCCATCCTGTCTGACACTGCCGTACAAGTCCAGGGGTACTGCCGTATAAGTCCAGGGGTACTGTCGTATAATTCCAGTACCGTGGTGCTGTCTTGTGCAGCATCAGTCCAGTGGTGGTGTCTTGTGCTGCTATAAGTCCAGTGGTGGTGTCCTGTGCTGTATATTACTTACTCCAAATAAATTATATACATTACTTATATTATTATCTAAATAATTTTTACAGGGTTTGCCCTGTGTGGTGTAGGGGTACGCTCACCTGTGCTGCATATTATTATAATAGCTCCAAATAAAAGGGTTATTATTATCCAAATTAATTTTACAGGCTTTGCCGTGTGTGTGTGTGTGTGTGTGTGTGTGTGTGTGTGTGTGTGTGTGTGTGTGCGTATGTGAGTGTGTGTGTGTGTGTGTGTGGTTTAGGGGTACGCTCTCCTGTGCCACCAATATTGTGTGTGTATTACATCTGGGCAAATTCCAGCATGTCCCATGTTGTTTGTGCCACACGCTTGTGTCGCTTAGCTTAGTCATACAGCTACCTCATTGCACCTCTTTTTCTTCTTGGCATGATGTGCTGTTTGGGGCCTTTTTTTTTTAATTGCCATCCTGTCCGCCATTGCAGTACCACTCTTAGTTGGGCCAGGTGTTTGTGCCGTACACTTGTGTTGCTTAGCTCAGCCATCCATCTACCTAATTATACCTCTTTTTCTTCTTTGCATCATGTGCTGTTTGGGGCCTATTTTTTAAATCTGCCATCCTGTCTGCCACTGCAGTGCCACTCCTAGATGGACCAGGTGTTTGTGCCGCATAGTTGTGTCACTTAGCTTAGACATCCAGCCACCTCTGTGCCGCCTTTTGGCCTAAAAACAATATTGTAAGGTATGATGTGTTCAGAATAGACTGAAAATTAGTGGAAATGAATGTTATTGAGGTTAATAATACCATAGGGTCAAAATTACCCCCAAATTCTGTGATTTTTTTTAAAAAATCATCCAGATTCAAAACCAAAACACGAAAGGTTGGTTTTAGCAAAACCAATCCAGATCCAAAACACGAGCATGGAACCAGAACCAAAACCAAAACACAAAACACATCTCTAGTGCTTAGTCACTTCACAATACAGAAAATATCGATCCTCCTTATCCAGTCACATATACTGTACCCATCTTAAATATTGATACATATAGGTCATCAGTTCCATCTTTTGGACCCTGCCCCTTTAAAGATATTTTTACCAGGTTCTGTCTAGTACAATACCTTAGGTATCTGTAGGGGATACTTATCCACAACTTATATTTAACATATTCCACCTATATTGAGTATATTCAGTGTATATACTGTATTATGGATTAGTTCCAGCAAGCATTGGTTCCTTCAGTTGCATAACATCATAATGTACTGATATTGGACTTCTGATTCGTACAGAGGACTTGATGGCTACCAATCTAACTGGTCTTTTCATATCTCCTTGAACTGAGTGCACTACGTGGTGTATTTTTATTTTTATTTCTTCTCTTTTAGTATTTATATGTGTGTTGCTATTGCTCCCCCCATATGCAGCGAAGAGGATGCCGAACAGACGCCGAGAGGGCATCCACCGCTTCCATGGCAACGGATCTCCCCAGCGGCTCTGACATCATCACTCTGCGCACCTGGAGGGATGTGGGCGAACGCACTTCCGGATGCACGGGTTGGCGGGCTGTCCTTTCTTCTATTTAGGTAAGTTGTTTTTATGTCTGTCTTTGTTATTATCTGCACCTCACCTTGACAAAGAGGCAAGTTTGGCCCCGAAACAGCGGCAATATGAGCTATTAAAGAACAAAGTTTTCCTTCTATGCCGCCTCTGAGTGCCGCTTCCTTCTACATGTGCACATACTACTAGAGGGCACCGGGGCAACATATACATTTAAAAGGAGTACCAGTTCACCAATTCTGTATATATATATATATATATATATATATATGATAACTACTCCTGAAGAAGTCCCATTGGTAGCGTGAGGGACGAAACGTGTTGAGAGCTACATGATACTACCTCTCCACAGATGTAAATTCAGATAAGCTTGATTTCATCTTTTATATTGTACGAGTCCATTTTTTACCTTTTTTCTGTTTGTAAAGTCTATTAAACTCTATTAAAAATTGTATTACACTATCAGAGTTTTTTTTCTATGGGGCATATTTGGTCTTAAGGTACAGCGTATGGCTGTGGAAACTCCGGTGGACACCTGAACCCTTAACCCCCCTCCTTCCATATATAAGGAAGTAAAAAAAAATACTGCATTTGACGAGCACATCTACACTGCTACAAGGGATAGAGGACGAATACCCAAGAAAGACCTATTACAGGCAAATTTTTCTGGGATTTCTGGTACGCATATAAGAACTTAATTTAACTGTAAAAAGCACTGAAGGCGCAAAAGTTTTATCACCTATGAACATATATATATAATTATATATATATATATATATATATATATACACACACACACTATATATATATATATATTTATATATATATATATATATACACACACACCAAGGTGCCTGAACGTTTGTAAAACCTTCAGAATTTTATATTTTTCTTTTGAAATTTGGCCTAAAACTACCTCAGAATTTCTAAAAGTAGATTAGAGAAACCCAAATCAAACAAATGAGACAAAAAATTTAGACCTGCTCATTTTTTAATTGAGGAAAAGAATGCAATATCACATATCTGTGAGTGTCAAAAATATGTGAGTCTTTGCTTTCAGTATCTGGTATGACCCCTTGTGCAGCAATAACTGCATGTAAACGTTTCCGGAAATTGTTGATTAGTCCTGAACATCTACTTGAAGAATTTTTACCCCATTCCTCCATACAAAACAGCTTCATGAGAGGTGGATTTCCTCTCATGAACTGCTTCCTTAAGCTCCTTCCACAACATTTTGATTGAAGGTCAGGACTTTGACTTGGCCATTCCAAAACTTTAAATGTATTCTTCTTTAGCCATTCTTTGGTCGAATGACTTGTGAGCTTAGAGTTATTGTTTTGCTCCATGACCCACGTTCTCTTAAGATGCAGATCATGGACAGATGTCCAGACATTTTTCTTTAGAATATTCTGGTATAATTCTAAATTCATTGTCCCATCAATGATGGCAAGTCGTTTTGGGCCAGTTGCAGCAAAATATGCCCAAATCATAATACTACCACTACCGTGTTTCACAGATAGTATGAGGTTTTTATGCTGGAATGCAGTGTTCTCCTTTCTCCAAAAATAACACTTCTCATATAAGCCGAAAAGCTCTATTTTGAACTCATCTGTCTACAAAACATTGTTCCAATAGCCTTCTGGCTTGTCCAGGTGATCTTTAGCAAACTGAAGACATGCAGCATTGTTCTTTTCAGAGAGCAGCGGCTTCCTCCTTGTAATCCTGCCATGCACACCATTGTTGTGTAGTGTCCTCCTGATGCTGTACTCATGAACATTAACATTAGCTAATGTGAGAAAGCAACCTCAAACTTAGAAAGCGCTAAGCTCTTGTGTGTGTCAGCTGTGCAGCTCCTTAAAATTACACCTCCTTTCAATTGTGCACTGCTGCTTTCAATAGTGGGTTTGTTGAGTCCCAATAATTTAAATATAAATCAAGGAAAAAAGTTGAAAGCGCTGTCCACAATAAAAGAGTTTTTTATTTGATTAAAAATTATAAAATCACTATTCACATATATCCTTATCAATACTGATCTAAAGGTTTAGACATTGAAACATATTACAAACCATAGCTGTTTTCCAGTGGTACCTATTAGTGAAACAGTTTAAACACAGTGGGTAACTTGCATTAAATTGACACACTCTGCATCTAATTAGACAATTGTGTTAGATGTCATATACTAATCCCCTCAGTGTTTATTCCTTTTTGATGGTTCACTCCTTTGAGCAGCCTCCTATAAAGGTAATTGGAAGGGTTAAATGCTGACAGTCCCAGACAGATCTGGAGAGATATGTTCACCACAAATCTGAATTATGTATCTCCTCCCGCTGGGACAATAATACATCTAAAGCCACAGATTGAGAGCACGCAATGTCAAATTTAAGGAGATAAAGTAACTACTTTTCTTGGTACAATCCCTTAATTGGCGGCTATTGATACTGAATAGATTGCCGTTCTGACGGGCGTCCCCGTCTGGTGATAAAGTTACTTATATAGTAGGACTCCTATTTATTAAGCATGCTCCACAGTTCATTCGTAAGTTCTTATTCAATAAATGGAGGCCGCATGCACGGCTGATCTCACCCCTGTTCTTATCGGCTACTGCTCCCGCCGGGCGTCCGTGGGTGTCTTAGGCAGCATCCGGCTGCTTCTCCTGCACCGAGACTCTCGCGGACCGCCTCTCCCAAGACAGTACCACAGAAAACTTGCGGTGGTGTGGTCTGTCGGGCTGGTTCGCTCCGGCGGTATCTGTCAGCGGCTGCGCGCTGCCTGCACAGCTCCCGAGATTTTGCCAGGTGTTTTGCCGACAGGGGGGAGATCAAGACTGTTTTCACAATAAGGTACACATACACAAGGGACACTCTTGACGCGTTTCTCAGCCGTATGTCTATGGCTGTTTCCTCAGAAGAAATCCCCGGCAGGGATGTGAGCTGTCTTGTCCAAATAAGGCAGCGAGATGTAGGCGGTGTGACTGCAGCCTCAGAGTGACTGGAGCCTTTCACACACAGTGACTGTCCAGCTCAGTTGAAGACAGTTAAGGGACATGGCAGCAGCTACACTGACCAGGATTCCCATACCCTGTGCCTGTCTCTTCTGGTGGGGCTAAGGGCCACTTGGTTCCTGCTGTGGTGTATTGGTGAGGGGATAAAGGGCTTTGGGAAGGGGTGGGAGAGACCAACTGTGGGGGGTGTGGGAGGAAGGAGAGAGGGAGACACAGACTGTGGTGTGTATTGGGGAGGAAGAAGAGATATACATATGTATATATGTAAACAAAAACAATAACCAATTGCGCTTGGTATAACTTTAAAACACTCAGATTTTAGTATTTCCAGTAACTGTTCTTCCACGGTGTGGATTCTTATAACTGGTATCACCTGCAAGTATACCCTCACACCAGAGAACACACCCGAACAAAAAGACGGCCAGAATGGCCTAAATTAGATATGATACCAATTTGTTTTTATTAAAAAACATATAGAATTCCATAAATTCATATGAACATTTTTTTTACAGATAAAAGGTTCCATACATTCATATAAACATTCTTAAAAGAAAAACATCCAGATACAGTCAATAGGTTTTCTGTTCAAGCCTTTAAAGAACACCCTCACCCTTATAGGTGTATATTCTGTAGGGTGTATTAATGAACTAGATAAGAGACCGTAACGGATTCGACCCAACGCGTTTCGTCAGAACGACTTCATCAGGGGTTTCTGTATGGTATCACAAAAAAAGGAAGGAACAAAGGCCTTCATGGATATAAAACATCCATAGCCCATATATATAGGACCAACTTTTAATAGAGATGGATAATTCACCCAGAATGGTTGTAGGATGGTAAAACCAAGCATAAACGCATACGCCTTTAAGGGTATTCAGCTAGTTAATGAACCTGGTTGCAGACTCTTTTCAGTTTTTATGCAGGGTCTGTTAAATTTGAACCTGCAGCCACCAGGAAAGAGACACAAGTAACAGCCACATCCAAAAGAGAGAGAGAGAGAGAGAGGGGAGCGAATCAGAGAGAGAGAGAGAGAAAGAGAGGGTTTTCATGAAAAAAGCGGGAATGAGAGAAAGAGTGAGAGAGTGAGTGTCAGGGAGAGAGAGAGATTCACAAAAGAGAGTGTTAGGGAAAGAGAGGGTGAGAGAGAGCAGGGCCGGTGACAGTGGGAGTCAAAAGGGACACCTGTACTTGACCCCAAGGATCAGAGGGTCCCCAAGGATAGGCCACTTAGTGGCCGGCAGGGATGTGAGCTGTCTTGTCCAAATAAGGCAGCGAGATGTAGGCGGTGTGACTGCAGCCTCAGAGTGACTGGAGCCTTTCACACACAGTGACTGTCCAGCTCAGTTGAAGACAGTTAAGGGACATGGCAGCAGCTACACTGACCAGGATTCCCATACCCTGTGCCTGTCTCTTCTGGTGGGGCTAAGGGCCACTTGGTTCCTGCTGTGGTGTATTGGTGAGGGGATAAAGGGCTTTGGGAAGGGGTGGGAGAGACCAACTGTGGGGGGGGTGGGAGGAAGGAGAGAGGGAGACACAGACTGTGGTGTGTATTGGGGAGGAAGAAGAGATATACATATGTATACTATATATGTGTATAGATAAATATATATTTATTTATTAACAGTTTCAAATTCCGTTGCACTTTAAAACATGTGTGTATATATAAATATAAATATATATATGTATATATACTATATATATATATATATATATACAGTATATATATATATATATATATATATATATATATAGACAGTAAAGGGAGAGTTATGGTAGGTTTACCATTGTTAACTCTCTTTCTGCGAGGTACATTGGGTTCCACAGGGAAACATCTGGGTAGAGTGGATCTTGATCCAGAGGTACCAACAGGCTAAAGCTTTAGGCTGTCCCAGGATGCATTGGGGCCGCCTTCATAACCCCGCCTTCAGGCGCGGCAGCCATTTTTTTCAGAGATTTTCGCATGTGCAGTAAGAAAATCTCTTGGAAAATGGCCGGCACACCCTTTTTCTGGAGATCTGCGAATGCACACTAGACTCTGGGACAGCGCTAGGGTCCCCTAGTGACCCTAGTGCCCAGAGTCTTCAGCGCTGCTGACTGGAGAGTAGGGGGCCCAGACAGAGTCTGCACATGGGCCTCCTCCTCTCAAGTGCTCATGCAAATTGTGACAGAATGCGTTCCGCCTTCTTTGTACATCCCGCCGTCATTGTGAATCATCAAATAGCAGAGGCAACACATTTTTATAACATATTTTATTATAAAGATGAGTTATCTTTTCTTTCTGCAGTTCTTATAAATTTTAAAGCAATTCTTCATATTTTCTCCAAATATTCCATTGAGACTACAGTACATGCCAATGCAGATGCGTGATCTGTATGCCCAAAGAGGAATAAAAATGTGGTTCTGTGTTTCTTGGCAAGCTAAAAGCTCACTGAAAATATTGTGCAACTTCATTCTCAATTACAGAAAAAGACCTACCGCAGACAGAAGACTGTCGCTTCTTCATTTTCTGTAGCAGATTACTCCATTATGCATGCCAAAATGTAAATTCAAATGAGATGTTCCTGTGAGTCATTTTTATGGAAAAGGATTGAGTGCTTCTGTATAAATGTATTCTACTTGTCACCATTTGTAATATGGGTTCTACTCAGAGATGGTTTATAAAGGGAGGGGGCCCATGTGCAGTCCCTGTGCGGGCACTCACTCTCTTGTCAAGTTGTGCGCCAAGTAGCTTATGGCACTGTGCCAGAGTCTATGCGCATGTGCAGATCTCCAGCAAAATTACACCTGGTGCTATTGTCTGGTGATTTCTCTACCCTGCATGCGCAGATCTCTGGCAAATTGGTGTAGACCATTTATGAGCCGGATGGCGGAGAGGTACAGTATGTATAATCATTGGTTGGAAGTTGTGGGTCCCACTGGATACACACCCTGCACCCAGTTTAGATATGCTCAGGGCTCCATTAGAGCACTACCTTGTTGAATTGCAATTCTGGAGTTTCCTCATTGTGAGAAGCTTGCATTCTAAAGTGAAGCATGGATTTTTACGTGAATTGTGAGTTTGAACCAGAAGCTGGTGAGTATTCAGAGTATTCTCTATCTATATAAATAAAGGTGGAGCCATAGATCTAGCTTATCTAGACTTTAGTAAGACTTTTGACACTGTCCCACATCGCAGACTGCTAAATAAACTCAAAAGCTTGGGGGTTTAGATACTAAGATTGTTGAATGGATTAGAGCTTGGTTGCAGGCTAGAAAATAGAGAATTTTAGTAAATGGAGTGCATTCACAGGAGGGAAATGTTACCAGTAGAGTACCCCAGGGATCTGTACTTGGAGCAGTGTTTTGTTCTTTTTTAAACATTAATTTTTATTGAAAATTAAAGTTATGGGATAGGGATAAAGGGTACAGAAATAAAAGGAGACATGTACAAGGGGAAACACATAATAGCGGTACAAGTATATACTGTAGTTGATTTTACACCGATTACTTAATGAATAATCCTACCATGAAAACTAGTGTTCTGAAAACTAACAACACAAGATATGATAAGCAATACAATATGATAAGTGAGACGTCTGTCCAGCCTGGAAATACTAAAAGTGAGATGTCTATCCAGCCTGGGAATACTAAGCCTAATACAGAGTAAGATCATAACTCAGTAATACCTACAACTGATCACTAGAGCATAAATATATCTTGACTTAATATAGGGGAAAGAGAGAGTACAAGCTGACTCTAATTTTTAGAAATCCAATATTCATTCCAACTAAACCAACGAATAAGTGGGTTTGAGGCCGAGGAAGTATAAGAGGCACCCGTAGTTTCAAACTCGCAGTGGGATTGGACATTCTTTTCAATACAATCTAGATGACACGATCCGGGTAACTGGTCGCCATTATTTGCCCTTTAGGTGTCTCCTGAGACTGGCTCAGCGTTACAAAGTGGGATCCCATTTGCATTGTTAGCATATGGTACTCTGATCTCCCTATTTCATATGATTCTCCTGTCATTCTACAATGCTGTCACAACAGCTTTACAAGTGGTAACATTATGCATGGCGCCTCCTGCCCTCTGCGGCCTCCGCCACCATTATCATTGCTTCCTAAGTGTACTGTTTAAGTAAGGGGCTTACAGCCCTCTGCGGCCTCTGCCGCCATTACCGTTACCTCCGGTGTGTGGTGATCAGCCTGGCGTCTCCGGCTCTCCACGGCCTCCGCCGCTGTTGCGGTGCTTTCTCATGTGGCTTGCTCCAAGATGGCCTCCGTTGTTCTCTGCGGCCTCCGCCGCCATTGCTGGGTCTGCATGTGGAATACAAACATACTTTCCCTCCAAAAGCAAACATGGGCGCAGCCATGTTTTTTCAGTCACATGCGGTTGCCTCATCCAATCCGCTGCGCTCTGGACTCTGCTTAATCAGCCAGCCAATCCCTGCCTTCCAGCAGGTATAAGTATACTGTTCCTGGGCTGGTAAGATGTCAGTGCTTTGGTTGTCAAACCTTGAGTTACAAGTCTCCTCTGTTGTGGTTATTCAGCTATTGTTCCAGGTATTCCAGCTCCTGAGTTCAGCTCCACTAGAGACCCGCACCAGCTACCATCTGGCGGTGCAGCCTGACTCTACAATTTTCCAGCATTGGTTTCAGCAACTGGCAGCAATCCAGTACCGGCTCACAGCTTCCAGCGGGGTTTCAACTTGCCAGTCATCATCACCGCATCCAAGTCACCATCGGTGTCCTATCACTGCATCCAAGTCATCATCGGTGTCCTATCAACGCATCCAAGTCACCACCAGTGTCCTATCACCGCATCCAAGTCACCGTTGGTGTTCTATCACTGCATCCAAGTCCTCATCTGTGTTCTATCACCGCATCCAAGTCACCATCAGTGTTCTATCACCGCATCCAAGTCATCCAAGTCACCATCGGTGTTCTATCACCGCATCTAAGTCACCATCGGAGTTCTATCACCGCACTCAAGCTACTATCGGTGTTCTGACACCGTGTCCAACTCACCTTCAGTGCCTACCATCGAACTCAAGCTACTATCGGTGTTCTGACACCATATCCAACTCACCTTCAGTGTTTACCATCGATCTCAAGCTACCATTGTATCTGATCATTAATTCCAAATCATCATTTATCATCATCTAACATTTACTTCCAGTACACCAGCACTTACAACTGACTTTCCTTTATACTGGTGTGGTTGTTATTGAACAGTTCATGAGTATTCATCCAGTCCGGCATTGCACCAGCATCTATAAGAATATTGTGTCTTTATCTAACACTGCTGAGCATCGCTGTCTATTGAACTGTGCTTAATAAATTCTCTTAACTTTTTACGAAGTTGTCTTGGTCACGCCTTTGGGCATTTGTTTCAGTGGTAAACTGCATGTCTAAGAACCCTATAATAAAGTTGATCTTCGGTTCCGTGAAAGGGCGATTGAGCAAGGAAGATCTTCTGTTCCCAAGAACTCTTCTGTTCCTTCTCCTCATCAGTCACCTCTGCCCAAGGATGAACCCATGCAGATAGGTCATTCTCGTCTGTCACCTACAGAGCGTAGAAGACGCCTATCTGAACGTCTGTGTTTGTACTGTGCTGCTCCTACTCATGTCATCAGCGCTTGCCCAAAGCGTCCGGGAAACTCCAAGTCCTAGTCCGCCAAGGACAGGGCTGACTAGGAGTAATGAATTCCTCTCCACCTTCATGTGATTGTAATCCTCCAGTTTCACTTCAAGGTGCTCAGCGCTTCAAGAACGTCACTGCTCTGTTAGACTCTGAATCAGCTGGGAACTTTATAACTGAAGAATACGTTAAGTGGTGGTCCCTACCCACCAAGAGACTTTCGTCTTCTATATCCTTAACTGCCGTGGATGGCAACAGGATTTCTTATGCAGCTATTGTTTCCAAGACCCTGCCTGTCCATCTGAAGGTAGGAGCTCTTCATTCTGAACTTATTTCCTTTCTGGTGATTCCAAAGGCCACACATCCTGTGGTTTTAGGCCTTCCATGGCTTCGTCTCCACAGCCCTCAAATTGACTGGGAAACTACGCACATACTGGCGTGGAGTCCTTCCTGCTCCAAGACCTGTCTTCAGAAAGTACTACCAGTGTGTACATCTTCCACCAAGTCTTCTGATGTTCCGCCTCCTCCATACCAAGACTTCACAGATGTCTTTAGAAAGTCCTCTGCGGATATTCTTCCCCCTCACAGGGAGTGGGATTGTCCTATTGATCTCATTCCAGGGAAGACTCCACCTCAAGGACGTACATATCCATTGTCATTGCCCGAAACCCACTCTATGGAAGAATATATTAAGGAAAACCTTGCCAAAGGGTTTATTCGACCTTCCTCTTCTCCAGCTGGGGCAGGCTTCTTCTTTGTAAAGAAGAGAGACAGTATCCTGCAGCCCTGTATTGACTATCGTGGGTTAAATGACATTACTGTGAAAAAACAGTATCCTCTGCCTCTTATTACTGAGTTGTTCGACCGTGTCAGTGGAGCCACTATCTTCTCTAAGCTGGACCTGAGGGGTGCATACAACCTCATCTGCATCTATATAGGTGACGAGTGGAAGACCGCATTAAACACCCGTGACGGACGTTACGAGTACCTCGGCATGCCTTTCGGACTCAGTAACGCTCCAGCTGTTTTCCAACACTTCGTCAATTAAATCTTTCGAGATATCCACTACCGACACATAGTGGTTTACCTTGACGATATTCTCATCTTCACCAACGATTTAGAGGAAACATCGCTACTGGGTCAAGGAGGTTCTGTCCATTCTCCGTGCCAACCAGCTTTATTGTAAGTTGGAGAAGTGTGTCTTCGAAATCAAATCCATCCCGTTTCTAGGTTACATTGTGTCCGTTTGCAAACTAGAGATGGACCCTGAGAAACTCCAAGCAATCCGTGATTGGCTGATACCCACAACTCTCAAGGGTATTCAGAGATTCCTAGGATTCACCAATTACTACAGGAAGTTTATTTGGAACTATTATACTATTGTGGCGCCTGTCACTGCTCTTACCAAAAAGGGGGCTAATCCTTCTAAATGGTCAGAAGAGGCTACGCAAGCTTTTCATCTTCTGAAGCAACAATTCATGTTCACTCAAATTCTGAAACAACCAGATACCAGTTCGCCCTTCACCCTTGAGGTGGATGCTTCTTCCATTGGAGTGTGTGCAGTCCTGTCTCAAGCAGCTGATGATGGTCACTTACACCCTTGTGGCTTCTTCTCATGAAAATTCTCTCCTGCGGAACGCAATTACGCCATTGGCGATCAGGAACTTTTGGCTATCAAACTCGCTCTGGAAGAGTGGAGATATTTGTTGGAGGGAGCTTCTCATACTATTACCATTCTGATGGACCACAAAAACCTCCTGTATTTAAAAAACAATCAATGTCTCAATCCTCATCAAGCTCGCTGGGCACTATTGTTTTCCAGGTTTGACTTCAAACTCCAGTTTTGTCCAGGGTCGCAGAATCGCAAGGCTGATTCTCTTTCCTGCTCCTGAGAGCAAGAAAATGAGTCAGAGTCTACTGACAACCATCTTATTATTGATCCAGTGGCATTCTCCACAGTGAGGATGGACTCTATGCCCCCACCAGGGAAAAGACTCGTAAAACCAGCTCTCAGAAGGTAGCTCTTGCAATGGGCACATTCCTCACGCTTCGCCGGACATGCGGGTATTCAGAAAACCTTAGAATTAATTTCCAGTTCACACTGGTGGCCGACCCTAAAAAAGGACATTACAGAATTTATTGCCTCCTGTCCTAAGTGTGCCCAGCACAAGGTACCTCCTTAGTCGCCCGCTGGGCAGCTGATTCCTCTGTCTGTACCATACTGTCCTTGGACCCATCTATCAATGGACTTTATTACTGATCTACCAGAATGTAACAAGTACAATACCATCTGGGTGGTAGTTGACCAGTTCACCAAGATGGCTCATTTCATTCCTCTCACCGGTCTTCCGTCAGATTCCAAGTTGGCTCAAGTCTTTATCCAGGAGATCTTCAGACTACATGGTCTCCCTGAGGAGATAATTTCGACTGAGGTGTCCAATTTGAAGCCAAATTCTGGAGAAGTCTATGCCTTGCACTCCAAGTCAAGTAAAAATTCTCCTCTGCTTGTCACCCCCAAACTAACGGTCAAACTGAGAGGGTGAATCAGGACTTGGATGCCTTCCTCCGAATTTATGTTTCTTCTTCTCAAGACGACTGGGTTCATCTTCTTCCATGGGCCGAATTCTGTCATAACAATCAGTACCATTCTTCATCTTCTTCTACGCCATTCTTTCCCAATTATGGATTCCATACAAAGTGTCACGATCCGGGTATCTGGACGCCATTACTTACCCTTCAGATGCCTCCTAAGGCTGGCTCAGCGTTCCAGGACCGGATCCCGCTGTTCCTGAGTTTCCACATGCAGAATGTCAGAGTGGTGATTTCATCAGCCGCGGCCTCCGCTGTGCCCGCGTGGTTAAATGTGCGCCTGTCAGTCTGGCGTCTCCTGTCTCCTGTGGCCGGCGTCGCCATTACTGTTTCAATTCTCACATGGATTACAAACCAAACTTCCCTCCAAGTGTCTGCATGGGCGCAGCCATCTTGGATTTTGTCATCTGATTATTTCCACCAATCTGCTGTCTGTATTGTTGATTTGCATAATTGCCTAGCCAACCCCTTCCTTGCTGCAGGTATAAGTATGTTGTGCCTGAGCAAGGAAGGCGTCAGTGCTTTGGTTGTCTAACCTAGTTCCAGTTTGTCTCTCTCCTGTGGTTGTCTTCCAGGTTCCAGCTCCTGTCTCCAGACTTCTGCTATAGAGACCCGCACCAGCATTCCATCTGCGGTGTAGCCTGACTCTCCGATCCATTCTGGACTCACCTGTTTCCAGCTACAACAATCACCTGCTTCCAGCCCAGCTTCCAGCAGTGTACAGCTTCTCTTAAAGGGCCGGTGTTCTTTTCTGCAGTTTACCACTCTCCACCGGTATTATTATTTCACCGCTCTCAAACTCCAAACTTCATTATTATTTCACCGCTCTCAAACAATCACCTGCTTCCAGCCCAGCTTCCAGCAGTGTATAGCTTCTCTTAAAGGGCCGGTGTCCTTTTCTGCAGTTTACCACTCTCCACCGGTATTATTATTTCACCGCTCTCAAACTCCAAACTTCATTATTATTTCATCGCTCTCAAGTTCGTTTATTATTTAACTGGTTCCAGCCAGTATCCACTCCGTACCAACAACAGTCTGGTTCCAGCCAGTATCCACAGCAGCCGTTTTACCTTCAGCAGCCCAGCCTTTCCTGGAACATCAGCTGGTACGATCCTGGGTTCTCTCCATTGCTACAGTCAGGTCTGGTAAGGACTTTCCAACTAGAAGATTATAAGAACTGTCTCACACTACCAGTGCCTGTGGCCCTTGCCACCCTGTAGTACCCAGGAATTGTATTTATCCTCTGTTGACTTTTATGTTTCCTTTTACTGCTGCTGTGTTACGGAGTTTGTCATAATAAACATCATTGACTTTTATGCTGGTTGTCGTGGTCACGCCTTCGGGCAGTTATTCTACATGTTACTTACATGTCTAGGGGTCTGATACAACCTCCCAGGTTCCGTTACATCTCAGCCCCTACAACTGAGGCTGCCTCCCGTCAGCTCAGGCCCTCAGTTGTGACAGTAAGCACTGACCTAATGAATCCAGCCGGAGACCAGGATCAAGCGGCCAGGCCGATGCAAGAACTGGCAGCCCGACTTGAACATCAGGAGGCTGCACAGGGCCACATCATCCGCTGTCTCCAGGATCTCTCTACACGGCTGGATGGGATTCAAATGACCCTCCGTGGACCTGGCACGTCCGGTGCGTCCACTACAGTGACACCAGCTATAACCCCACCCACCTTACCCATTTCCAGTCCACATCTTCATCTTCCAACGCCAGCAAAATTTGATGGATCTCCAAGGTTCTGCAGGGGATTTCTCAATCAATGTGAAATCCACTTTGAGCTTCTACCTGGCAATTTCTTCAGTGATCGTACCAAAATTGCCTATATCATCTCCCTTCTCAGTGGCTCAGCCCTTGACTGGGCATCACCTTTATGGGAGAAGTCTGATCCCCTGCTATCCTCCTATACTGACTTTGTAGCTACATTCAGGCGCATCTTCGACGAGCCAGGCCGGATAACATCTGCTTCATCTGAGATTCTCCGTTTACGCCAGGAACACGTACTGTGGGACAGTATCTTATACAGTTTAAAATCCTGGCATCCGAACTGGCATGGAACGACGAGGCCCTGTATGCTGCATTCTGGCATGGCTTATCAGAACGCATCAAGGATGAGTTAGCTACCAGAGACTTGCCCTCTAAGTTGGATGAGCTAATTTCTCTTTGCACGAAGGTTGATCTACGTTTCAGAGAGAGAGCAACCGAGCGAGGAAGATCATCTACTCCTAAATCTTCTGCTCCTCCTCCTCGTCAACCATCTCCATCCAAGGATGAGCCTATGCAAATTAGTCGTTCCCGTCTATCTCCCGCTGAGCGCCGAAGACGTCTCTCTGAGTCTCTCTGTCTCTACTGTGCAGCTCCGTCGCACACTATCAATGCCTGTCCCAAACGTCTGGGAAACTCCAGATCCTAGCTCGCCAAGGAGAGGGCCGGCTAGGAGTAATGATCTCCTCTCCATCTCCTCATGACTGTAACCTCCCAGTGTCGCTCCAAATTGCTCAACGTTACAGGAACGTCATTGCCCTCCTTGATTCCGGAGCAGCTGGGAATTTCATAACCGAAGCTTATGTTAAACGGTGGTCCCTACCCACCGAGAGACTGTCCTCGTCCATCTCTTTGACTGCCGTGGATGGCAGCAAGATTTTTGACGCAGTCATTTCCTTAAGGACTCTTCCAGTTCGTCTGAGAGTGAGAGTTCTTCATTCTGAGTATATTTCTTTTTTAGTGATTCCAAGAGCCACACATCCAGTGGTTTTAGGCCTTCCATGGCTCCGTCTCCACAACCCATCAATTGACTGGACGACTACGCAAATACTGGCATGGGGGTCCTCCTGTGCTGAGACTTGTTTAGCCAAAGTTCTTCCTGTTTGTTCTTCCTTCCCCAGGTCATCTGATGTTCCGCCTCCTCCATATCAAGACTTCACGGACGTGTTCAGTAAAGCCTCTGCTGATATCCTTCCTCCTCATAGAGAATGGGACTGCCCAATCGACCTCATTCCAGGGAAGGTTCCACCGCGAGGCCGAACTTATCCATTGTCTCTGCCTGAGACACACTCCATGGAAGAGTACATCAAAGAGAACCTGGCGAAGGGTTTCATCCGACCATCTTCTTCTCCAGCCGGCGCAGGCTTCTTCTTCGTTAAGAAGAAAGATGGTGGTCTGCGTCCGTGCATCGATTACAGAGGTCTGATCGACATTTCCGTCAAGAACCGATACCCTTTACCCCTGATTACCGAGCTCTTTGATAGAGTTAGTGGTGCAACTATTTTCACAAAGCTGGACTTGAGGGGTGCCTACAATCTCATCCGAATCCGTGAGGGTGACGAGTGGAAGACCGCCTTTAACACCCGTGACGGACATTATGAGTATCTCGTCATGCCCTTCGGATTGAGCAATGCTCCAGCAGTCTTCCAGCACTTCGTGAATGAGATTTTCAGGGACATCTTGTACCGCCATGTCGTGGTTTATCTAGACGACATCCTCATCTTTGCTAATAATCTCGAGGATCATCGTTTCTGGGTAAAAGAGGTTCTTTCCCGTCTCCGTGTCAATCACCTCTATTGTAAATTGGAGAAGTGTGTGTTTGAAGTTAAAACCATTCCGTTTCTAGGTTACATTGTGTCCGGTTCCGGACTAGAGATGGATCCTGAGAAACTCCAAGCAATCCAGAATTGGCCTATACCCTTAAGCCTCAAAGGGGTCCAGAGGTTCTTAGGGTTCGCCAATTATTATAGAAAATGTATACGAGACTTTTCCACCATCGTGGCGCCTATCACTGCATTAACCAAGAAAGGTGCTAATCCGTCCAAGTGGTCCGAGGAAGCTACACAGGCCTTTCACCTTCTGAAGCAACGGTTCATCTCTGCACCAGTTCTGAAACAGCCCGACACCGACTCTCCTTTTATCTTAGAGGTAGATGCCTCCTCCGTTGGAGTAGGAGCGGTGTTATCCCAGAGGGCCAAAGATGGACATCTACATCCTTGCAGTTTCTTCTCCCGGAAGTTCTCCCCAGCTGAGCGCAACTATGCCATTGGCGATCAGGAGTTGCTAGCCATCAAGCTCGCTCTGGAGGAGTGGAGATACCTGTTGGAGGGAGCTTCCCACTCAATCACCATACTTACCGACCACAAAAATCTTTTATATCTCAAAGGCGCACAATGTCTGAATCCTCGTCAGGCCAGATGGGCACTTTTCTTTTCTAGGTTTGACTTTAAACTCCAGTTCTGTCCGGGTTCTCAGAATCGTAAGGCCGATGCCCTTTCCCGCTCATGGGAGCAAGAAAATGAGTCCGAGTCTGCAGACAAGCATCCTATTATTAATCCGTTGGCATTCTCCACGGTAGGGATGGACTCTACGCCTCCACCAGGGAAAAGTTTTGTTAAGCCAGTTCTAAGGAAGAAGCTCATGCATTGGGCCCATGCTTCCCGTTTTGCTGGACATACAGGCATTCAGAAAACCCTTGAATTTATTTCTAGGTCCTACTGGTGGCCAACTCTGAAGAAGGACGTTATGGAATTTATTGCCTCCTGCCCAAAGTGTGCCCAACACAAAGTCTCCCGCCAGTCGCCTGCGGGGCAACTGGTTCCATTATCTGTTCCCCGTCGACCTTGGACCCATTTGTCGATGGACTTTGTTTCCGATCTACCTATCTGCAACAAGTTTAATACCATCTGGGTGGTAGTTGACCGGTTCACCAAGATGGCACATTTCATCCCTCTCACCGGTCTTCCGTCAGCTTCCAAGTTGGCTCAAGTGTTTATACAAGAGATCTTCCGACTTCACGGTCTTCCTGAAGAGATCATCTCGGATCGTGGAGTACAATTTGTAGCCAAATTTTGGCGAAGTTTGTGTCAAGCCCTCCAAGTCAAGTTAAAGTTTTCCACGGCTTACCATCCTCAGACCAATGGTCAAACCGAGAGGGTGAATCAGGACTTGGAGGCCTACCTCCGTATATATGTGTCTTCCTCTCAAGATGACTGGGTTCAACTCCTTCCTTGGGCCGAGTTCAGCCACAACAATCAATACCATTCCTCATCTTCTTCTACACCATTCTTCATTAATTATGGATTCCACCCTAAAATCCCAGAATTCCAACCGCTTCCCGCAACTTCTGTTCCAGCAGTGGATGTCACCTTGCGTCAGTTTTCAAATAACTGGAGGAACGTCCGCGCAGCCCTGCTTAAAGCCTCATTCAGGTATAAGAAGTTTGCCGATAGGAAGCGTAGAGCGGTTCCTGCTCTCAAGGTGGGTGATCGTGTGTGGCTGTCCACGAAGAATTTGAGGTTGAGAGTTCCCAGCATGAAATTTGCACCTCGCTACATCGGACCCTTCAAGATTGAACAAGTCATCAATCCTGTTGCCTACAGGTTACAGTTACCATCCTTCTTGAAAATACCCAGGACATTTCATGTTTCTTTGTTGAAACCGCTGATCCTGAATCGGTTTCATTCCGCACTTCCTCCAGCTCCCAAAGTTCAGACTCAACGGGGAGTCGAGTACGAGGTGGCCAAGATTTTGGACTCACGTTTCCGTTACGGTCAGTTACAATACCTCATTGACTGGAAGGGCTATGGTCCTGAAGAACGCTCTTGGACCAATGCCTCAGACGTCCATGCTCCTGCCTTGGTCCGAAATTTCCACGCAAAGTTTCCTTTAAAGCCTAAGAAGTGTCCTGGTGCCACTCCTAAAGGGGGGGGTGCTGTCACGATCCGGGTATCTGGACGCCATTACTTACCCTTCAGATGCCTCCTAAGGCTGGCTCAGCGTTCCAGGACCGGATCCCGCTGTTCCTGAGTTTCCACATGCAGAATGTCAGAGTGGTGATTTCATCAGCCGCGGCCTCCGCTGTGCCCGCGTGGTTAAATGTGCGCCTGTCAGTCTGGCGTCTCCTGTCTCCTGTGGCCGGCGTCGCCATTACTGTTTCAATTCTCACATGGATTACAAACCAAACTTCCCTCCAAGTGTCTGCATGGGCGCAGCCATCTTGGATTTTGTCATCTGATTATTTCCACCAATCTGCTGTCTGTATTGTTGATTTGCATAATTGCCTAGCCAACCCCTTCCTTGCTGCAGGTATAAGTATGTTGTGCCTGAGCAAGGAAGGCGTCAGTGCTTTGGTTGTCTAACCTAGTTCCAGTTTGTCTCTCTCCTGTGGTTGTCTTCCAGGTTCCAGCTCCTGTCTCCAGACTTCTGCTATAGAGACCCGCACCAGCATTCCATCTGCGGTGTAGCCTGACTCTCCGATCCATTCTGGACTCACCTGTTTCCAGCTACAACAATCACCTGCTTCCAGCCCAGCTTCCAGCAGTGTACAGCTTCTCTTAAAGGGCCGGTGTTCTTTTCTGCAGTTTACCACTCTCCACCGGTATTATTATTTCACCGCTCTCAAACTCCAAACTTCATTATTATTTCACCGCTCTCAAACAATCACCTGCTTCCAGCCCAGCTTCCAGCAGTGTATAGCTTCTCTTAAAGGGCCGGTGTCCTTTTCTGCAGTTTACCACTCTCCACCGGTATTATTATTTCACCGCTCTCAAACTCCAAACTTCATTATTATTTCATCGCTCTCAAGTTCGTTTATTATTTAACTGGTTCCAGCCAGTATCCACTCCGTACCAACAACAGTCTGGTTCCAGCCAGTATCCACAGCAGCCGTTTTACCTTCAGCAGCCCAGCCTTTCCTGGAACATCAGCTGGTACGATCCTGGGTTCTCTCCATTGCTACAGTCAGGTCTGGTAAGGACTTTCCAACTAGAAGATTATAAGAACTGTCTCACACTACCAGTGCCTGTGGCCCTTGCCACCCTGTAGTACCCAGGAATTGTATTTATCCTCTGTTGACTTTTATGTTTCCTTTTACTGCTGCTGTGTTACGGAGTTTGTCATAATAAACATCATTGACTTTTATGCTGGTTGTCGTGGTCACGCCTTCGGGCAGTTATTCTACATGTTACTTACATGTCTAGGGGTCTGATACAACCTCCCAGGTTCCGTTACATCTCAGCCCCTACAACTGAGGCTGCCTCCCGTCAGCTCAGGCCCTCAGTTGTGACACAAAGGTTCCAGAAATTCAATCGCTTCCTGCAACTCTCGTGCCTGCAGCTGATATCACGCTTCACCAGTTTTCCAAGAATTGGAAGAAGCTTCAGGCAGCTCTCCTGAAAGCGTCTTCAAGGTACAAGAAGTTTGCGGATAAGAAACGTAGAGCAATTCCTGCTCTTAAGCCTGGTGATCATGTCTGGTTGTTAACTAGAAATTTAAGATTGAAAGTTCCGAGTATGAAGTTTGCTCCTCGCTATATCTGTCCTTTCCAGATTGAGAAAGTCGTCAATCCAGTTGCCTATAAACTCAAGTTACCTCCATTCCTGAAGATTCCCAGGACATTTCATATTTCTCTTCTTAAACCAGTAATCCTGAATCATTTTTATTCTGTGCTCCCCACTGCACCCAAAGTTCAAACTCAACGTGGTGTCGAGTATGGGGTCGCTAAGATTCTGAATTTATGTTTCCGGTACGGTCATCTCCAGTACCTGATTGACTGGAAGGGCTATGGCCCTGAGGAACATTCCTGGACTAATGCATTGGATGTCCATGCTCCTAAGTTGGTCCGGGATTTCCACATCAAATTTCCTCTCAAGCCCAAGAAGTGTCCTGGGGCCACTCCTAAAGGGGGGGCTGTCACAATCCGGGTAACTGGTCACCATTATTTGCCCTTTAGGTGTCTCCTGAGACTGGCTCAGCGTTCCAAAGTGGGATCCCATTTGCATTGTTAGCATATGGTACGCTGATCTCCCTATTTCATATCATTTTCCTGTCATTTTACAATGCTGTCACAACAGCTTTACAAGTGGTAACATTATGCATGGCACCTCCTGCCCTCTGCGGCCTCCACCACCATTATCATTGCTTCCTAAGTGAACTGTTTAAGTAAGGGGCTTACAGACCTCTGCGGCCTCTGCCACCATTACCGTTACCTCCGGTGTGTTGTGATCAGCCTGGCGTCTCCGGCTCTCCACGGCCTCCGCCGCTGTTGCTGTGCTTTTTCATGTGGCTTGCTCCAAGATGGCCTCCGTTGTTCTCTGCGGCCTCCGCCGCCATTGCTGAGTCCGTATGTGGAATGCAAACATACTTTCCCTCCAAAAGCTAACATAGGCGCAGCCATGTTTTTTCAGTCACATGTGGTTGCCTCGTCCAATTCGCTGCGCTCTGGACTCTGCTTAATCAGCCAGCCAATCCCTGCCTTCCAGCAGGTATAAGTATCCTGTTCATGGGCCGGTAAGATGTCAGTGCTTTGGTTGTCAAACCTTGAGTTACAAGTCTCCTCTGTTGTGATTATTCAGCTATCGTTCCAGGTATTCCAGCTCCTGAGTTCAGCTCCACTAGAGACCCGCACCAGCTACCATCTGGCGGTGCAGCTTGACTCCACAATTTACCAGCATTGGTTTCAGGAACTGGCAGCAATCCAGTACCGGCTCCCAGCTTCCAGTGGGGTTTTGTCTTGCCAGTCATCATCGGTGTTCTGTCACCGCATCCAAGTCACCATCAGTGTCCTATCACCGCATCCAAGTCATCAGCAGTGTCCTACCACCGCATCAAAGTAATCAGCAGTGTCCTATCACCGCATCTAAGTCACCACCGGTGTCCTATTGCCACATCCAAGTCACTATTGGTGTTCTATCACCGCAACCAAGTCATCATCGGTGTTCTATCACCACATCCAAGTCACCATCAGTGTTCTATCACCGCATCCAAGTCACCATCGGTGTTCTATCACCGCATCTAAGTCACCATTGGAGTTCTATCACTGCACTCAAGCTACTATCGGTGTTCTGACACCGTGTCCAACTCACCTTCAGTGCCTACCATCGAACTCAAGCTACTATCGGTGTTCTGACACCGTTTCCAACTCACCTTCAGTGTTTACCATCGATCTCAAGCTACCATTGTATCTGATCATTAATTCCAAATCATCATTTATCATCATCTAACATCAACTTCCAGTACACCAGCACTTACAACTGACTTTCCTTTATACTGGTGTGGTTGTTATTGAACAGTTCATGAGTATTCATCCAGTCCGGCATTGCACCAGCATCTATAAGAATATTGTGTCTTTATCTAGCACTGCTGAGCATCGCTGTCTATTGAACTGTGCTTAATAAATTCTCTTAACTTTTATGAAGTTGTCTTGGTCACGCCTTTGGGCATTTGTTTCAGTGGTAAACTGCATGTCTAAGAACCCTATACAGCCTGCTAAGTTCTTCCACAGCTCTGCCCCTACAACTGAGGCTTCCTCCAGTCAGCCTCTGCCCTCAGTTGTGACACTAGAGTAGGGATGAGTGGGGAACGCCATTGTAGGGCTATTAAAGTTTTCGTTGCTATGAGTATATGTCCCATAATGTAATGATCATTGTACAAAAGATCTCCATGGTATACATGAAATTGTCAAATAGAAAGAAGAGGCTACATCTGCACACTTGAAAAAGATATATCAATATTATAAATAAATGAACCTATTAGACCCCAATATTAGTGTGTCTGATTAGACCTTATACCTCTCTGGGGGTGCGACCCTAATTCAACTAAATTAATGGCAAAAAGTATAACACTAAAAAGCCGGTTATTAAGTTGGGTGCACAAATCAAACTTGTTGAATTATTTTATATATAATAAAACGTAACTTTTATTATTTACTTTAATATTAAGAAGGTCCCTTTTGTAGGACACATCCAGCAAAATATGGAGGTTAAAATATGATACATACACACATATAAATGATAAAGAAAGGAATAATAGTGTACAAAGATTGTTAAAAAGTGAATTCACCATGATAACTCCTGCAACTGTGTATTTTAAATGTGTGTCGATGGAGCCATAGGGAATGCTATAATGAAGGTTTCTTAATCTGAACCAGGTACAATCATGGGATATAATGATATATAGTACATCACAATTTAGCTAGTATATACTTAGATTGTACCCTAATACCGTACAAGGATATATAAATTAATGTACGTATATCCCACTTGTATAATTACCGTAATGTGCACTATCCCTATAGTGTGAGCATAATTAGTCCATTACTGTAATCAAATTTAATCCCAATCGACACAAGGATATGGGAATATGGAGATATGAAATGCTTACATGAATGACTGATCTATACTCCCTTTTAGTAATAATGATAGGAAGAAAACTCTGCACAAATGGATAATGGTTAGGAGCATATGGTGCATGCACTGGTACCATGAATTACACTCACTGTAGATTCTAGTGATCAAAAAGAAGAATGTGCCAAGTGATCAATGTATTTATAAATATTATACTTCATTACTACAAGTGACCGTAATGAATTGGAGCTGTACCTCATGTATTGTAGGTATTATGGGAGTATTCTGAATAATGACACAGTCTGCACTGTCTATAAATATTGACAGGCAAATGTTGCTGCTTGTCCTAATGTTGTATTAATATAACAAATGGCAACAATTGTTGCAATGATTACTCCTAAATTGGATTGCACAGTCTCTGCTGCAGTAGTTATAATGAAATGTGTCACATACAGGTGTCTCTATTTACTGTTAGCACCGTGCTCTATAAATAAATAATGAACCAGACTTTCGCACATCTTACATGTTCATCTATAATATGATATTATAAAAGTGTCACAGTCTGCACAGTCTATGAATAATAATTGGGACGTTTTGATACTTATCCCTGTAATGTTATTGCGCAAAGGCCCCTGTTGTTACAATAGTTTGCCCTAGATATAATCTCTACTACAGCAATTATCAGAGAGTGTGTCACATTCAAAGAATCTTTATTCAATGTAGGCACCATGCTATGTGAGTGGATAGTAAATCGGACTTTCACACATCATACACATTCATTGATAGAATAGGGATAATTGTTTATTCCACATTGGGTATATTAAAGTCCCGAACTCACAGGGTTTAACTCATGTAAGCATCTACCATAATAATTGGGGCAGCTGCGGCTGATTGCTATCTCAATAGTGGGGTGACTAATTCCACTGCCGGCTAACTGTGATAACCCCTACTGATTCCCTAAGCTTGTATATATCTCATGCTGCTGTGGCAAAATTCTTGCTTATGTAGTTCTGCTAGTAATCATGCTAGTACTGATCAACAAATCATTAGTGTAATAGACACAACATACATTCTTGCATTATTAATAAGGAGTGTGGTGAACCACTGAAACGCCGACATGCACATTTCGCTGTACGGGCAGCTTTAACGAGGCTTTACCCGATTGTCTCCCGCAGCCATTATTTCAAAGGTTAGTGTAACCAATCCCGAATGACAGTCAGGGTCCCGTGTTCTTCTCAACCAATCCCGATTCCAGCCCTTCGGACTCAGGCATGATCACGGGACCCTTCTCAAACGTCATGCTATGACGTGAGTGTAAACAGAGATTCCGATCACGTGATCGGAGCTCCATCTTGTATCACTGTATGATTAACAATGTTGAAAATGAATTAACAAAACAACCTTTGGTCAAAAATATCAAAGGTGAGAAAGTAAATCTTGTTTATATTGGGCAACGATTAGTTAAAAGAATACTAGTTTTAAGATGTTCCTAAATTCTGCGAGCTACATTTAACATTAGATGTAAAAATACTTATGGGGTATTGTAAAACAATAATTCAATATATAAGTAACAGAGGACATCTACCCAGCATGGTATAATGTAATGACTGAGATAATTTGAATTAGACTAAAAGATAATAGCAAATTATGCTATAAGAAGCAATTTCCAGATAGGATATATTATTCACTGATAAGTGATGTAGTGATTGAATAAAGAAGAAAGAAAGAGGAGAAAAGTGATTACATTGTCTAAACGTATTGTGTGTATTATGAGTACTAATGTACCTCCACTGAATTTAACACCAAAAAGGTGTTTATTATGAAGTGTTATTCCCCTATGTGTATCCCTAATGGATACATATCTGATATTAAGTGGTTGTGGCAATGAAAATGACACATACAGTATAGTGTGTGTGATAGGATTGGTGAAAAAAGGAAAAGTGTGAGAGAAGTGAACAAACGTGAAAAGAAAAATAGTAAAAATGACTAATGTGTGTGAATCTTCCATCACTCAAAAGGAAAAAAAAGGAGATCAAAATGATCAGAAGAGGAAGATGGTGGGCAACATGAAAAAATATAAATAGGGTGCAAGAAGAGAGTCCCCTGTATTGGGGAGATAGTCAGAATGATGTGTATGGTCTAACAAGGTAAATGGTGAAAAAGAGTCATTCAAATGTTGAATCCTGTGTGCATGTAAAAGACCATAGAGTATAAAAGGGTGGTGCCCTTATTTTCAAAGAGAAATCTATATTCTGAGTAATTATTGGATATACGAGTAGTGAAAATTAATGTGGGTCTCGTAATGTCAAAAATATGTTGCAGCTAATAGTAGGAGAAAATTAAAAATGGAGAATAGAGGAGTAGAACACTTGGTAATTATATTCTAGTGTAATCTCTGTGTAGCTCTCTGACCCCCTATTAGTGGGGTTATATCATAATTATGTAGAATTATGTTTTTGGCCTCTGATCTTCCACTTGATACCATGGCATTCTGCACCGACTTATATAAAAAAGATTTCTCCCTCATATAAAATTAGTTCAGCATATGCAAATAAGATTATTTCAGGAAGTGGTTTTCTCCAACTATGACTTGATGTTCGAAAGCAGAAATAGGTCCTGGAGGTTATAAAAATGGGCTATAGCTGTTAGCTTCATTCAGACCTTCAGGGTATTGGCTATTCAGTAGGAATATAATTTTCGTCTCAAATCTTAAAAGAGCCTGATCTAAATCTCCTCCTCAGATCCCTAACTGAATGTGTCTCATGCCAAAAACTTTCAGGCCCGTGGGATCACCTTTATAAAATTTTTGAAAATGTCATGCCACTGATGTCAATGTTTTGAATCTTGACTGGTCCCTGTCGGCATTGCGTATATTTTCTACATGCTCTAAAATGTGCACTTTCAATGGTCTTGCTGTTTTGCCAATATATACTTTATGGCATGGGCACTCCATATGGTAAACAGATCCTATGAAAGTGCAAGTAATGGATGTTGGAATCATCCATTTTTTGTTGTATTTGTCATAAAACCATTTTTTGGGACCATGAATTGGCATGCTTTGCAGTGACCACAGCATTTCGATCCTTTTCTGTTGACTCTGGCCTCCTGCGGTTTTGATAAGTGGTTGTGAACCAAGTAATCTCTGATGTTGCGTGATCTACGCCAGCTGCTTTGAACTCTTTTTGGTAAGATTTTCTTGAGATCATGGTCTGTTTTTAAAACTGGCCAATGTTTCTGAAGGATGATCTCAATCTCCTTCTAATGGGCATTGAAGGTACTAATGAATCTCACAGGCTCCTCTCTATCTTCTTTGGATTTGACTTTCAGGAGTGATTCTCGTGGGTATTTCTCCACCTCCCGCATCGTGTTTTTGATAAGTGTATTGCTGAATCCTCTGTTTTTGAACCTGATACCTAACTCCTTTTGTCTGGAATTAAAAACATCAGGATCTGAGATGTTTATTTTGGTGCGTAATAGTTCACCTTTTGGTACTGCTCTAATTGTGGAGGGAAGGTGTGAGCTGGTAGAATGAAGAATGCTATTGGTGGCGGTATGTTTTCTGAAAATGTCGGTAGTGATGTTTCCTTCATCATTGATGTATATCGTGAGGTCTAAGAAATTGATCTTTGACTGACTTGTCTCATATGTGAGCTTCAAATTCAGCTCGTTTGTGTTAAGAATGGAAATGAATTGTGTCAAGTCACTTAAATGTCCGTCCCACAGCATGAGTATGTCATCTATGTACCGGATATAAATCAGGATATTATCCTTATACATTTCTAGTGACTCTTGAAAGACTATCTCCTTCTCCCACCACCCCAGGTAGAGGTTAGCATAGGTAGGGACACAGGCTGTCCCCATAGCTGTACCCATTACCTGGAGGTAGTGGGATTCATTGCATGTAAAATAAATTTTAGTTAAACTGAATTCCATGAGCTGAATAAGAAATTCATTATGTTCACTAGGTCTTTCCATGTCCAGAAAATATTTTGTGGCTCTTATCCCTTTGTCATGGCTGATACTCATGTAACATAGAAACATAGAAACATAGAATTTGACGGCAGATAAGAACCACTTGGCCCATCTAGTCTGCCCATTTTTTATTTTATCCTTTAGGCAATCTCAACCCTTTTTTAACCTTTATTCTTTGTAAGGATATTCATATACCTGTCCCAAGCATGTTTAAATTGCCCTACAGTCTTAGCCTCTACCACCTCTGATGGGAGGCTATTCCACTTATCCACAACCCTTTCTGTGAAGTAATTTTTCCTTAAATTTCCCCTGAACCTCCCCCCCTCCAGTCTCAATGTATGCCCTCGAGTTCTAATACTTCTTTTCCTTTGAAGAATGTTTCCCTCCTGAACTTTGTTAAGACCCTTTATATATTTGAAAGTTTCTATCATGTCCCCCCTTTCCCTTCTCTCCTCCAAACTATACATGTTAAGATCTTTTAGCCTTTCCGGGTACGTTTTGTGATGTAGGCCATGCACCATTTTAGTTGCCCTTCTTTGTACACTCTCTAATGTATTTATATCCTTCTGGAGATAGGGTCTCCAGAACTGGACACAGTATTCCAGATGGGGCCGTACCAATGACCTATACAGTGGCATTATCACTTCTTTTTTCCTGCTACTGATTCCTCTCCCTATGCAACCAAGCATCTGACTTGCCTTTCTCATTGCTTTGTTGCATTGCTTTCCTGCCTTCAAGTCACTTGAAATAGTGACTCCTAAATCTCTTTCCTCCTCAGTAGTTTCCATTATAGTACCCTTGATACTATACTTAGCCTTTGGGTTTTTGAGACCCAAGTGCATGATTTTGCATTTTTTAGCATTAAACTGTAGTTGCCACGTTCTTGACCATTTCTCAAGCCTACCTACAGTAGGTCATTAATCATTTGTTTGACCCCTCCCAGTGTGTCTACCCTATTGCATATCTTTGTATCATCTGCAAAAAGGCATATCTTCCCTTCAATACCATCTGCAATGTCACCAACAAAGATATTAAAGAGAACTGGACCAAGTACAGATCCCTGGGGTACTCCACTGGTAACATTTCCCTCCATAGATTGCACTCCATTAACTACGACTGTCTGTTTCCTATCCTGCAACCAGGTTCTTATCCATTTAACTGATTTATAATCCACCCCCAGGCTTTCAAGTTTATTTAGCAGTCTGCGATGTGGGACAGTGTCAAATGCCTTACTAAAGTCTAGATATGCTACATCTACAGCTCCCCCTTGATCTATTATTTTCATCACAGAGTCAAAAAAGTCAATAAGATTTGTTTGGCATGATCTCCCACCAGTAAATCCATGCTGTTTTGGATCCTGTAAGTTGTTTGATTTAAGATATTCCACTACTCTTTCTTTTAATAGTTTTTCCATTACTTTCCCTACTACTGATGTAAGGCTTACTGGTCTGTAGTTACTTGCTTCATCCTTGCTTCCACTTTTGTGCAGTGGAACTACATTTGCTCTTTTCCAGTCCTCTGGAATAGCACCTGTATTTAGTGACTGGTTAAATAATTCTGTTAAAGGTGTAACCAGCACATCTTTTAGCTCTTTGAGTATCCTTGGGTGTATCCCATCTGGTCCCATTGATTTATCCACTTTTAGTTTTGAAAGTTCTATTAGGACCTTCTCCTCTGTAAATGTATTTTCATCTACCTTATTTTTATGAATGTCCTTGCAATTTAACTGTGCCCCCATCCCTTCTTCTGTAGTAAATACTGAGCAAAAATAATTATTTAGGTGATCTGCTATTGCCTTGTCTCCCTCCACCAAATGCCCACTCTCTGTCTTAAGTCTTATTATTCCTCCATTTGATTTTCTCCTTTCACTTATATACTTAAAAAGAGTTTTGCCCCCTTTATCTACTGACTGGGCCATTTTCTCCTCAGCTTCTGCCTTTGCACGTCTGATCACTTTCTTAGCATCTTTCCGTCTGTCCAGATACACCTCTTTGTCGTTATTATTTTGAGTATGTTTGTATTTCCTAAAAGCCATCTTTTTTGCTTTCACACTAGTTGATACTACTTTTGTGAACCACACTGGCTTCCTTTTCCTGGTGCTTTTCCTAACCATTTTGATACAAAGATCTGTTGCACTGAGTAATGCACTTTTCAGTTTTTTCCACCTCTCCTGCACTCCTTCCCAGTTCCTCCAGTCTGCCAATGAATCACTTAAACATCTCCCCATTTTTGCAAAGTCTGCATTTCTAAAATCCAACACCTTTGTTTTTGTGTGAGAGGAGTTGGATCCTGTCTTTATACTAAACCATACTGCTTGATGATCACTGGATCCCAGGTGCTCACCCACATATATATCAGATATCCTATCACCATTTGTAAGAATTAGATCTAATATTGAGTCTTTGCGAGTGGGCTCCCTCACCAATTGCTTGAGAGATGCTCCCTGTAAGGAATGTAGAAATTTGCCACTTGTAGCTGAACTTGCAAAAGACCCCTCCCAATTTACATCAGGCAAATTAAAGTCTCCCATGATTATGACTTCTCCCTTAAAAGCCATTTTAGAGATGTCCAACAATAGGTTCCTGTCCAAATCCTGCCCCTGGCCTGGTGGTCTATAGATCACCCCAATGCGAATAATGTCCTTCTTCCCAGTTTCTATGGTGACCCAAAGGGCCTCAGTTTTGGCTTCAATATTTTGTATTAAAGTAGCATTTATGCTTTTTTTCACATACATTGCTACCCCTCCTCCTATTCTTCCTATTCTATCTTTTCTAAATAAATTGTAGCCTGGTATAGCTAAGTCCCAGTCATGATTCTCATTGCACCAAGACTCTGTAATTGCCACAAAATCCAGGTTATCCCTTGTCATTATCGCAATTAGCTCTGGAATTTTGTCTCCTAAACTCCTAGCATTTGCAGACATAGCTTTAAGAATTTTGTCTGTGCATTTGTTAGTAGTAGCCATGTCCAGAGCGTACAAAATAAAAATGACAAGTTTAAAGTTGAAATTACCTGTTTGGGGATGTTGCTCAGTATTTGTTTTCTTTTACTAATCAGTAATCATACTCTGTCCTTTACACCATGACTATACCTTAATAAATATAAAGATATAGTACACCTGACCACAATGGGTAAATGCTCAAAGGAGGTAAACACCAGTCAGTATTGTCACAACTGAGGGCCTGAGCTGACGGGAGGCAGCCTCAGTTGTAGGGGCTGAGATGTAATGGAACCTGGGAGGTTGTATCAGACCCCTAGACATGTAAGTAACATGTAGAAGAAATGCCCGAAGGCGTGAACACGACAACCAGGGTAAAAGTCAATGATGTTTATTTATGACAAACTCCGTAACACAGCAGCAGTAAAAGAAAACATAAAAATCAGCAGAGGATAAATACAGTTCCTGGGTTCTACAGGGTGGCAAGGGCCACAGGGCTCTGGTAGTGTGAGATAGTTCTTATAATCTTCTAGTTGGAAAGTCCTTACCAGGCCCGACTGTAGGAATGGAGATAGCCCAGGATCGTACCAGCTGGTGTTCCAGGAAAAGCTGGGCTGCTGTGGATAAAACGGCTGCTGTGGGTACTGGCTGGAACCAGACTGATGTTGGCACGGAGTGGATACTGGCTGGAGCCAGTTAAATGATAAATGTAGCTTGAGAGCGATGAAATATGAAGTGATGTTTGGAGCTTGAGAGCGGTGAAATAATAATGCCGGTGATAAATTATAATCTGCAGAAAAGGGTACCGGCACTTTAAGAAGAGCTGACCTCTGCTGGAAGCTGGATGCTGAAAGCAGGTGGATCTGTAGCTGGAAGCAGATGAATCCAAATGGATAGGAGAGTCAGGCTACACCGCAGGTGGAATGCTGGTGCGGGTCTCTTTAGTGGAAGTGTGGAGATAGGAACTGGAACCTGGAAAACAACCACAGGAGAGAGACAAACTGGAACTAGGTTTGACAACCAAAGCACTGACGCCTTCCTTGCTCAGGCACAAAATATTTATACCTGCAGCAAGGAAGGGATTGGCTAGGCAATTATGCAGATTAACAATGCAGACAGCAGATTGGTGGAAATGAACAGATGACAGAATCCAAGATGGCTGCGCCCATGCAGACACTTGGAGGGAAGTTTGGTTTGTAATCCATGTGGGAATTAAAACAGCAATGGCGGCGCCGGCCACAGGAGACAGGAGACGCCAGACTGATAAGTGCACATCTAAACCACGCGGGCACAGCGGAGGCCGCGGCTGACGTAATCGCCACTCTGACACTCTGCATGCAGAAACTCAGGGACAGCGGCGGAGGCCGCGGGAGACGCCATTCCGGATGTAACATGGCGCCGCGGTGACCGCGTCTCAGAGTGACAGGAGAGGAGGCAGGAATGTGGATATCAGTATAACAGATGGGATCCGGTCCTGGAACGCTGAGCCAGCCTTAGGAGGCATCTGAAGGGTAAGTAATGGCGTCCAGATACCCGGATCGTGACAGCACTCCCCCCTTTAGGAGTGGCCCCAGGACACTTCTTTGGCTTTTGAGGAAACTTGGAATGGAATCTCCGGACCAAGGCAGGAGCATGGACATCAGAAGCATTGGTCCATGAGCGTTCCTCGGGGCCGTAACCCTTCCAGTCAATAAGATACTGTAGTTGACCGTAACGGTGACGTGAGTCCAGGATCTTGGCCACTTCATACTCAACACCTCGTTGAGTTTGGACTTTCGGAGTTGGAGGAAGTGAGGAATGAAACCGATTCAGGATCAGCGGTTTCAACAGGGAAACATGGAATGTCCTGGGTATTTTTAAGAAGGGAGGTAACTGAAGTCTGTAAGCAACAGGATTGATGACTTGCTCAATTTTGAAAGGACCAATGTAGCGAGGTGCAAACTTCATACTGGGGACTCTTAACCTCAAATTCTTCGTGGATAACCATACCCGATCACCCACCTTGAGAGCAGGAACCGCTCTACGCTTCTTGTCCGCAAACTTCTTACACCTGAACGATGCCTTGAGCAGAGCTGCTCGTACACTCTTCCAGTTGTTTGCAAACTGATGCAAGGTGATATCCACTGCTGGAACAGAAGTTGCTGGGAGCGGTTGGAATTCAGGGACTTTAGGGTGGAATCCAAAGTTGGTGAAGAATGGTGTTGAAGAAGATGAGGAATGATACTGATTGTTATGACAGAACTCGGCCCAGGGAAGTAACTGAACCCAGTCATCTTGAGAGGAAGACACATAGATGCGGAGGAAGGCCTCCAAGTCCTGATTCACCCTCTCAGTTTGACCATTGGTCTGAGGATGGTAAGCCGTGGAAAACTTTAGTTTGACTTGGAGGACTTGACATAAACTTCGCCAGAATTTGGCTGTGAATTGAACTCCTCGATCTGAGATAATTTCTTCAGGCAGACCGTGGAGTCGGAAGATCTCTTGTATGAACACTTGAGCCAACTTGGAAGCTGACGGAAGACCGGTGAGAGGAATGAAGTGTGCCATCTTGGTGAACCGGTCAACTACCACCCAGATGGTATTGAACTTGTTGCACATGGGTAAGTCTGTAATGAAATCCATCGACAAATGGGTCCATGGTCGACGGGGAATGGATGGTGGAACCAGTTGCCCCGCAGGTGACTGGCGGGAGACTTTATGTTGGGCACACTTTGGGCAAGATGCAATAAACTCCATGACGTCCTTTCTCAGAGTTGGCCACCAATAGGACCTAGAGATAAACTCCAGGGTTTTTTGGATACCTGTATGTCCGGAAAAACGGGAAGCATGGGCCCAATGCATGAGCTTCTTCCTCAGTACCGGCTTCACAAAACTTTTCCCTAGTGGGGGCATAGAGTCCATCCCTACCGTGGAGAATGCCAACGGATTGATAATAGGATGCTTGTCTGAAGACTCTGACTCATTTTCTTGCTCCCATGAGCGGGAAAGGGCATCGGCCTTGCGATTCTGAGAGCCCGGACAGAACTGGAGTTTAAAGTCGAACCTGGAAAAGAAAAGTGCCCATCTGGCCTGACGAGGGTTGAGACATTGTGCGCCTTTCAGATATAAAAGGTTCTTGTGGTCTGTAAGTATGGTGATTGAATGAGAAGCTCCCTCCAACAGATATCTCCACTCCTCTAGAGCGAGCTTGATGGCTAGCAACTCCTGGTCGCCAATGGCATAGTTGCGCTCCGCTGGGGAGAACTTCCGAGAGAAGAAACTGCAAGGATGTAAATGGCCATCTTTAGCCCTCTGAGATAACACCGCTCCTACTCCAACGGAGGAGGCATCCACCTCTAAGATGAAAGGAGAGTCGATGTCGGGCTGTTTCAGAACTGGTGCGGAGATGAACCGTTGTTTTAAGAGATGAAAAGCTTGCGTAGCTTCTTCAGACCACTTGGACGGGTTAGCACCCTTCTTAGTTAAAGCAGTTATAGGCGCCACAATGGTGGAAAAGTCTCGTATAAACTTTCTGTAATAATTGGCGAACCCTAAGAACCTCTGGACCCCTTTGAGTGTTAAGGGTATCGGCCAATTCTGGATTGCTTGTAGTTTCTCAGGATCCATCTCTAGTCTGGAACCGGACACAATGTAACCTAGAAACGGAATGGACTTGACTTCAAAGACGCATTTCTCTAATTTGCAATAGAGATGATTGACACGGAGACGGGACAGAACCTCTTTTACCCAAAAACGATGTTCCTCTAAATTGTTGGCAAAAATGAGGATATCATCTAGATAGACCACGACACGACGGTATAAAATGTCTCTGAAGATCTCATTGACAAAATGCTGGAAGACAGCTGGAGCATTGCTCAATCCGAAGGGCATGACGAGGTACTCATAATGTCCGTCACGGGTGTTAAAGGCGGTCTTCCACTCGTCACCCTCACGGATCCGGATGAGATTGTATGCACCTATCAAGTCCAGCTTTGTAAAGATGGTAGCTCCGCTGACTCTATCAAAGAGCTCAGTAATCAGGGGTAGTGGATAGCGGTTCTTGATGGTAATGTCGTTCAGACCTATGTAGTCAATGCACGGCCGCAGACCACCATCTTTTTTCTTTACGAAAAAGAAGCCTGCACCGGCTGGAGAAGAGGAAGGTCGAATGAACCCCTTTGCTAGGTTCTCTTTAATGTATTCCTCCATGGAATGCGTCTCAGGCAGAGACAACGGGTAAGTTTGGCCTCGAGGTGGAACCTTCCCTGGAACGAGATCAATCGGGCAGTCCCATTCTCTATGAGGAGGAAGGATATCAGCAGAGGCTTTACTGAACACATCCGTGAAATCTTGATATGGAGGAGGTGGAACATCAGACGACCTGGGGGAGGAAGAACAGACAGGCAATACTTTAAACAAACATGTCTCAGCACAGGAGGGACCCCATGCCAGAATCTGCGTAGTCGTCCAATCAATAGATGGATTGTGAAGACGGAGCCATGGAAGGCCCAGGACCACAGGATGTGTGGCTCTTGGAATCACTAAAAAAGAAATAAATTCAGAATGAAGAACTCCCACTCTCAGACGAACTGGTAGAGTCCTTAGAGAAATAACTGCATCAAACATCTTGCTGCCATCCACGGCAGTTAAGGAAATGGACGAAGGAAGTCTCTCGGTGGGTAGGGACCACCGTTTAACATAGGCTTCGGTAATAAAGTTCCCAGCTGCTCCGGAATCAAGGAGGGCAATGACGTTCCGGTAACGTTGAGCAATTTGGAGCGACACTGGGAGATTACAATCATGAGGAGATGGAGAGGAGATCATTACTCCTAGCCGGCCCTCTCCTGGGCGAGCTAGGGTTTGGAGTTTTTCCGGACGTTCGGGACAGGCATTGATGGTGTGAGACGGAGCTGCACAGTAAAGACAAAGAGACTCAGAGAGACGTCTTCGGCGCTCAGCAGGAGTTAAACGGGAACGGCCAATTTGCATGGGCTCGTCTTTAGATGGTGACAGTTGGCAAGGAGGAGGAGCAGAAGATTTTGGAGCAGATGATCTTCCACGCTCAGTTGCTCTCTCTCTGAAACGTAAATCAACTTTCGTGCAGAGTGAGATTAGCTCATCTAACTTGGAAGGTAAGTCTCTGGTAGCTAACTCATCTTTAATACGCTCAGATAAGCCATGCTAGAATGCAGCATACAGGGCCTCGTCGTTCCATGCCAGTTCGGATGCCAGGATCTGAAACTGTATAAGATATTGTCCTACAGTACGTGATCCCTGGCGTAAACGGAGAATCTCAGATGAAGCTGAAATTACCCGGCCTGGCTCGTCGAAGATACGCCTGAATGTTGACACGAATGCAGTGTAGGAGGATAGCAGGGTGTCGGACCTCTCCCATAACGGTGATGCCCAATCAAGGGCTGAGCCACTGAGAAGAGAGATAATGTAGGCAATTTTTGTACGGTTACTGGGAAAATTGCCAGGTTGTAGATCAAACTGAATCTCACACTGGTTGAGAAATCCCCTGCAGAATCTTGGAGATCCGTCAAATTTTGCTGGCGTTGGAAGATGAAGACGTGGAGCAGAAATGGGTAAGGTGGGTGGGGTTATAGCTGGAGTCACTGTGGTTGACGCACCGGACGCGTCTGATCCACGGAAGGTTGTCTGAATCCCATCCAGCCGAGTAGAGAGATCCTGGAGACAGCGGATGATGTGGCCCTGTGCAGCCTCCTGATGTTCAAGTCGGGCTGCCAGTTCTTGCATCGGCCTGGCCGCTTGATCCTGGTCTCCAGCTGGATTCATATGGTCAGTGCTTACTGTCACAACTGAGGGCCTGAGCTGACGGGAGGCAGCCTCAGTTGTAGGGGCTGAGATGTAACGGAACCTGGGAGGTTGTATCAGACCCCTAGACATGTAAGTAACATGTAGAAGAAATGCCCGAAGGCGTGAACACGACAACCAGGGTAAAAGTCAATGATGTTTATTTATGACAAACTCCGTAACACAGCAGCAGTAAAAGAAAACATAAAAATCAGCAGAGGATAAATACAGTTCCTGGGTTCTACAGGGTGGCAAGGGCCACAGGGCTCTGGTAGTGTGAGATAGTTCTTATAATCTTCTAGTTGGAAAGTCCTTACCAGGCCCGACTGTAGCAATGGAGATAGCCCAGGATCGTACCAGCTGGTGTTCCAGGAAAAGCTGGGCTGCTGTGGATAAAACGGCTGCTGTGGGTACTGGCTGGAACCAGACTGATGTTGGCACGGAGTGGATACTGGCTGGAACCAGTTAAATGATAAATGTAGCTTGAGAGCGATGAAATATGAAGTGATGTTTGGAGCTTGAGAGCGGTGAAATAATAATGCCGGTGATAAATTATAATCTGCAGAAAAGGGTACCGGCACTTTAAGAAGAGCTGACCTCTGCTGGAAGCTGGATGCTGAAAGCAGGTGGATCTGTAGCTGGAAGCAGATGAATCCAAATGGATAGGAGAGTCAGGCTACACCGCAGGTGGAATGCTGGTGCGGGTCTCTTTACTGGAAGTGTGGAGATAGGAACTGGAACCTGGAAAACAACCACAGGAGAGAGACAAACTGGAACTAGGTTTGACAACCAAAGCACTGACGCCTTCCTTGCTCAGGCACAAAATATTTATACCTGCAGCAAGGAAGGGATTGGCTAGGCAATTTTGCAGATTAACAATGCAGACAGCAGATTGGTGGAAATGAACAGATGACAGAATCCAAGATGGCTGCGCCCATGCAGACACTTGGAGGGAAGTTTGGTTTGTAATCCATGTGGGAATTAAAACAGCAATGGCGGCGCCGGCCACAGGAGACAGGAGACGCCAGACTGATAAGTGCACATCTAAACCACGCGGGCACAGCGGAGGCCGCGGCTGACGTAATCGCCACTCTGACACTCTGCATGCAGAAACTCAGGGACAGCGGCGGAGGCCGCGGGAGACGCCATTCCGGATGTAACATGGCGCCGCGGTGACCGCGTCTCAGAGTGACAGGAGAGGAGGCAGGAATGTGGATATCAGTATAACAGATGGGATCCGGTCCTGGAACGCTGAGCCAGCCTTAGGAGGCATCTGAAGGGTAAGTAATGGCGTCCAGATACCCGGATCGTGACAAGTATGCAATAATAAACTGTTTCACTGAGCAACTTCCCCACACATGCAATGACATTTACAAGAAATCATTACATAAAGAAACATACATAAGTTTGCATGAGAGAACTGTAGTGAGCAGATTGGGGATGCCTTTTCATAGGTTTTTAAAAACAGATAATATGCATAAGATGAATTACATACTTTTGAGGCATTAAGGCAGACCTTTTGTGGTAGTGTTGGTGTGTTGATGTTTTCCTTCTGTTTTCCTTCGGTTTAACGCAGGTATAACGCTATTTTTATAATAACACTTTTATGTCAGCACTTCTATGGAAGCACATCCAGCCGATGGCTATCCAGCCGTATACTAGACTTCAAATAGGAACAATATCCATGTGAATGCAATGATTGCAAACTCCACCCAAAACCATCCCTCTTTAAGCTAAGGCCATAAATTAGCTTAGAAAAACAGACATTACATACCAATAAGCCAGCCAACTATATCTTTACAAAGAGAAAAAAAAAACACCCTTTTTCAATATACCTAGACTATTCAATCATGATATTCATTTGACATAATCAGCAAATGCAGTACAACTTGCTGGGATGTGTAGTTCCACGAATCATACCTAGACTATTCAATCATGATATTCATTTGACATAATCAGCAAATGCAGTACAACTTGCTGGGATGTGTAGTTCCACGAATCATACCTGTTGAGCACAAAGATGTACAAGCTCTCCTCGTCACACGATACCAGCCAGACTCCAGGATTCACATTCAAATTCCGTAATTTCAGGAGGACATCCATTGTGTCTCGTGTATATGATGGAAGCGAGATAACATGTTTATGGAGATGTTGATCAACGTAAATGCTGGCTTTTTTAGTCAGACTCCCTTTTCCAGACAGTATGGGTCTTCCTGTTGGCTTTGTCTCATGTTTGTGAATTTTGGGAAGGAGGTATAATGTTGGAGTTTTAGGTTTTTCCATTTTAAGGAATTCGATGTCTTGTTTGTTTATGACACCATTATTGTGGGCTGTCTGTATTATGATGTTATATTGTTTGAGAAATTTCTGAGTAGGATTAAAAATGAATTTCTCATAACAAGTCCCATCTTCAAGTTGTTTAGTAATTTCCTCAAGATACAGATTTCTCGGCCACAGCACTACATTCCCCCCTTTATCAGAGGGTTTAATCAAGACTTCTTCCCATTCGGCTATCTCCCGTAACGCAGACCTCTCTCCAATACTAATGTTGTCATGATACCATCTTTTATGAAGAAATAATTCATCCAGATCTCTGGATACCAGGTCTTGATATACATTGACAGGTGGACAGATTTTATAATCTGGATAGAAGGTGGATCTTCTTTTAATCTTGCTGCTATCAAATGGAGAGGGTGCATCTCCAGTACCCTCTTGTTCTTGTTCAAGATCCTCTAATAGTTGTACTGCCTCAAGATCTTCTGGGTTGAGGTTCAAGGCTCCTGTTTCTGTATTTTGAGAAACAGATTTCTGGAGTTCTATGTTGGAAAAAAACTTTTTGAGGAGGATCTTCCTGGTGAACATATTAAGGTATTTTTCACACTCGAATCGGTCAAATTCTTGGACTGGTGAGAATGAGAGTCCTTTGCTAAGAATATTAATTTGATCTGGGGTAAGGGTTTTGTCAGAGAGATTGATAATTCTTAAATTATCTCTATTTGAAGATGTTTCTTCAGGATCCATTAATAATATTTCCTGTCTCTCCTCTCCCTGGGTTCCTCCTTCCAATCTAAAGTGTCCCTCTTTCTTCTGCCTCCTCCCCCTCGTGATCTTCCTCCACCTGTGCCTGGACCTTCTCTCATATCCCTCGGGGTTTTGCCTAAAAAAATCCCATCTGTAGGTCCTATTGGCAGGTGCATTTTTGGAGGATTCTCCATCTGAGAATTTAGCCTCAGATGTAGAATAGTTTGAAGACTGTGTGTTCCTAGTTCTTTGAGTGGAGGTATTCCATTTGAAAATTCTGTTGAGTGAGAAGTCTGTTTTATCCCTCTGGAATTTTTTCCTTTTCATTTCAATGATTTAATTTTCATAGTCCTCCATCTCCTTCCTATATTTCTCATATCTCTGTTGGAATTTAGCTAAACTTTCAAAGCTCTTGAGTCTTTTCGCCAATTTGGAGATTTCTTTTGTAAGTTTAGTTAATATAATGTCATCATGTTTGATGAGTATTTTCATCAGCTCTCTTGAGCAATGTAAGAGGGTATTCTCCCACTCTTTTTTCAAATCTTCATTGGCCAATTCATAGGCCGGAAAGAGTTTGGGCCTCAGACCTTTTGGTACCAAATTATTTTTTAAATATTTTTCAGTTGTTGTTCTATTCCAGCTAATTCTGCTTTGTTTCATCAAGGCTGGTTTTAATCCAAACAAATCATCTGTCCAGTACAAAAATGGAAGAATGAACTCTGGCGCATGGAATTGGTCATCCCAATCAAACCCCTATACCTGCCCAAATACAGGTAAACATGCAATTGAATAAAAAAGGAAGGGATATGATCAAAGGCGCCCGATACAGAAGAGGGTGGAGAGGTGAGAAGATGTGAAAATTGAAAAAATATACTTAAAGTTTCAACAATACGGTTGGATTCTCCAAACTGAACTCCTTTAGGTCGTCCATCTTGGGCAAGTGTCCTCAATGAGTATGTAAAACAAAATATCTGGAAAAACCAATGTGTAGTAATATAGAGAAAAATCAATTTTTTATATGGTGTCCAGAAAAAGGAGCCCTGGTGGATGGGGAAACTTGATAGAAGAGAGAATACAATCTCGCCACCAGTTCTTTACAAATTCAGAGCGTACCGAATCTCACATCAAGGAAAACAAGAAAAGGCACATAAAGGTTACTTTATCTGGTCAGTAAATAAAGGCACAGCGTACCCCAGTCACGTGTTTTGCATGTGTATTCCGTATATAAAGGTATCTTTAAACAATGGTCCAGCGAAGTCAATTTCAGTAAAAAAATTGTGATTTTATTTAACAAAAAGCCAATTAAAATGAATGTACAATAAAAGATGCAAAATGACCTTAAGTCTCACTCATGAGGTAGCAACAAGGGACAATAGGAGAAGATGTTATTAACTCCAATACAAGGGGGTGGTCCGGAATACCCTCTGTCAAAACCCCAGTGTACATCACAGGTAGAGATGGTGGCCAGGCTTGCTTTAATGATAAATTTAAAAATTCCACTCTTAGCATGCACCAACGTCGTTTCAACCGTATAGGTCTTTCTCAAGGTGTGTATGCTGAGTGTGGAGTGAGAGCTATTTAAACCCATGAGACCGGAAGTGGGGATTAGCAATGCATGATGGAACTTGGTCAATTAGCTTCGTATAATATATACCTTTAAATACTTTTTCAATGGTTAAAAGAATTAATCCTCAGTAAACTAGGCTAACAACAGATAACTAAAAGAAAAAACATAATATAAGGTTAAATAGAGCATGGATACGCCGGACTGGAAGTGGCCACTATCCACGATGTGTTCCACCCGGACCAGAAGCCGACCATGCGTTCCACCCGGCCAGAAATGCGTTTCACCAAAGGGGAAGTATACATTGAGCATGCGCGCCCAATACTCAACGGGCTAGGAACGTTCTCGCCCGTTATTAAAGGCTGGTGTTTGCGCACAAAAGCACAATGATTAAAAAGTCCAGTGTTGTGTAGGTTAATGTCAATATGGGCTGGCTGGTCCAGAACTATCCATGGTCCGTGATGCGTTCCACCCGGACCGGAAACTGGCCGTGCGTTCCACCCAATCGGAAATGCGTTCCACCAAGGTGAAAATAAAAATTGCACATGCGCTCCCAGTACTGCACGGGCTAAAAGCGTTCTTGCCCATATTAGAAACTGGTAATTGAGCAATATAATAAAGAGGATAATATTTCAAAACAAACATTGTGTGCTTAAATACAACTAAGTATTAAGATAAAAATTGATACAAGGAACTGTGATACAATCTAAAACATTGTACCAATATTGTAACATAGGTGAAGCATTATCACAAGCAATATTCTTTCAATCATAGCGATACATAAAACATATAGATAAATAGCTTGAACATATGGCCAAAAAGACATGTTTCTAAAGCAAGGGTGTCATATCATGAAATTTCACAAAAGATACCAAAAGAATATTAAATAATGACATATATATAAATAGCAAGATCACAAGAACCATTTGAGTTCGAAATCAGAATTGAGACCTGCAGGGATAAGGGTGTTTAATTTAAAAATTCACTGCATTTCCACCTTAGCAAGGTTCCCCTCTGTATCCCTATCTTTCCAGGAGGCTCTAATCTGTTGTATACCCATGAAGGAAGTAATGTGTGACATTAAAGAACTATGTTTGATGGAAAGTGTTCTGACAGCGTATGCGTGGTTATACCTTTTTGTATATTTCGTAGGTGTTCAGCAAGACGTGTAGTCAGCGATCTCCCCGTTCTTCCTATATAAACAAGGCCGCAGCTGCACTTAATAAGATAAATCACATTAGTGGTGTGGCAAGTGATAAACTCTTTTATTTGGTATTTTGTGTTGTGTGAAAATTCGGTGAATTTAAAAGTAGTTGACAGTATGGTCCTACAGACTAAACAAGTCCCACATCGATGAAATCCTTTAGTCCGAATAGGGTTAGTAGAATCAAAAGGTAGGGAACTTTTAACCAAATAATTTTTTAGATTACTGCTTCTTCTATATATAAATGTAGGTTTTTCTGGTATTATGTTCTTTAAAACAGGATCCCTTCTTAATAGATGCCAATGACGTTTGATTATTTGTTCCTGCTTCCTATAATCTGAACTGAATCTGGATATGAAAGCCCATTCACAGTTGTTATCCTTGACTTTATGATATTTTTCTAAGATGTCTTTCCTTTTTGTATTTTCCACCTCACATTCAGCTTTTTCTAATATTTCTTTATTGTAGCCTTTATCCAGAAACTTCTTTTTCATATATTTTTTTGAATTTGGTAATCATGGTTCTCACTACAGTTCCTTTTCAGTCTAAGAAACTGTCCTTTTGGGATACCCTTTAACCAATTAGGGAGATATTGACTGTTGTATGGAATTAAACTGTTGCAATCCGTTGGCTTGGAATACCCCTTAGTGAGTATGTTGTTATCCTTAATAAAAATGGTAAGATCAAGAAAGTTTACACTCTCCTGACTTATCATAAAGGTGAGTTGGATGTTAAGACAATTTGAATTTAAAAGAGAGCAAAAACTGTCCCACTCCAATCGGTCTCCTCGCCAAATAAAAAGAATGTCATCTATATAACGGTGCCAGGACACCAAGTTCACACCAGCCAGCCAACTGTCCCATATGGCATCCTTCTCCCATCTTGCCATAAACAAATATGCATAGCAAAGTGCGAACTTGGTGCCCATGGCAGTGCCGACCTCTTGAAGAAAGTAATCTCCCTCAAAGAAGAACAAATTGTTCTCTAAGATGAATGAGATACTTTCAATGATGAACTCAATTCTTTCAGTAGTCATGGTGGTCTTTTCCAGATGCCACTTGATGGCTTCGATACCATCCTTATGATCAATAATAGTGTACAAAGAGGTAACGTCAGCTGTTACCAAATAATAATGCTCGTTCCACTGTACACCACTAAGCTTGTTAATTACATCGGTAGTATCTTTTAGATATGATCTCCCTTTGACTACTAATATTTGAAGAAAAAAATCTACCAACTCTGATAAATTCGTAGTGCGGCTACCAGTACCCAAAATAATGGGCCATCCTGGAGGTTTCTCAAAGTTCTTATGTATTTTTGGTAGAGTATAAATAGTGGGAGTTTTAGAGTGTTGAATATTTAAAAATTCAAACTCCCTTTTGGTTAAAACTCCCTTTTCTAAATATTTATTAATTCATTTACTGTAATTATTCTTAATTTTTTAAGTCGGATTAGTCCAGAGTTTCTAGTACGTGTCATTAGAATTTAATTGTGACAATATCTCTTACTTATAATCTTTTCTATTCTGGATTGTGATACCTCCTCCCTTGTCACAGGGTTTGATCACAATTTCCTTATCTTCTTTTAGCGACTTGATGGCGAGTTTCTCCTTTCTTGAAATATTTGATCTTGGACAGCGTCCATTTTTGGTGGGAACTTGTTTTGTTTCATGAGGTGAACATCTTCTAACACTGCCTTGGTGAAACTGTCTATCATACACCCTCTTCTATGTACCGGATGAAATGTAGATTTCTTCTTGAATGGAGTAGTTCCTTCATCTTCCTTTTGAGTTTCTGGGGTATTAGTAGCAAAAAACCTTTTTAATGTTAGTTTTCTGGAAAACTTATGTATGTCGATATGGGCATCAAAGGGGTCTGCTTTTGAGGTGGGGTCAAATTTAAGACCTCTTTGAAGAATACTTGTTTCTTCTGTGGTTAGAATTCGTGAACTCAGATTAAAGGTTTTTACATGATCCATATTTTCTGTAATGCGGGTGGTGAGTTTTAAAACTTTTTTACGTCGAATGTTATTGCCTCCTCGTTTTCCTCTCTTCCTCCCAACTAGAACCTTGTGTTCCTGTACCTCTCTCTCTGTCCTAAAAAAGATCTCTGTTCTTACCTAAAATTAAAGGGTTTGAATCTATTGTATGTGTTAACCGGAGATCTTGTATCCCATCTAGTATTTCGGTAGTTTGGTCGATAAGATCTTTTTGGGTATGTACAATTATTGTGCGGGAAATAGTCCCTATTTCTGTTACTATGATCAAAGTTGTCTCTTGAAGAGTAATAATGATTTTCATATACAGGAATTCTTTCTTTAATTTCTTTCTCCTCTAGTTCACTCTGATCCCCAAAATGTACCTTCCTTTTATTTTACTTCTTTGTTGATCGAGGAGATGGATTATCGTAAGTGTGTTCTTGCTCTTTCTTCCTATTCTTCTTAGTTTTCTTCTTTTGACTATTTCCCCCATTCCTATAAAATTCATGATACCTTTTTAATTTCCTTTGTTTTTTCTCAACTAGTGTCTTTGTGTGTTTATCAAACCTAATTTATGATTCCTTATCTAGGATAACATATTCTGGGAGTTCCTGAAATGGTTTGACAAGGGTTTGGAGATTTTTTATTTGATCATTGAGGTCTAATAATTTATCCTTTCTTTCCTTTATGATTAAATGCATCAAAGAAAAAGAACATGTATCGATAATTTTTTCCCATTCTTTTTTAAATTGATCACTAGAGTCTTTGAAGGTGGGTGATTTTTTAATTCTTAGACCTTTTGGAATAATATCATCTTTCAAATATTTATCCAATGTGGCGACTTCCCACCATAATGCATTCTCTTTTATAAGTAAATTTCCCAATTTATTCATAGCTGTCTCTAAATCTTCATCGGTTATATCATCACTCTCCTCACAGCAATGTAATTTAAAGACCTCTTTGAGGGAATATTGTCTAGCTTCTAGATGTCTGAACATAATGGCTGCCTAAGTTCACAACAATTTGGGATAAAAACTAATACAAAAATGGAAGAGTGAACTCTGGCGCACGGAATTGGTCAGCCCAATCAAACCTCTATACCTGCCCAAATACAGGAAAACATGCAATTGAATAAAAAAGGAAGGATTATGATCAAAGGCGCCCAATACAGAAGAGGGTGGAGAGGTGAGAAGATGTGAAAATTTAAAAAATATACTTAAAGTTTCAACAATATGGTTGGATTCTCCAAACAGAACTCCTTTAGATCGTCTGATAGAGTCAAATATCTACCTTTTAACATAAGCTATTTACTAATACCGTGAAGCCGTAATGGCCGCTAAACCACGTGCACGTGCTACGCACTTTGTACGCTATTTGCGTACAAAGACTTCGCACATGGTACGCAAGTTATGTACACACGCTGCCCTGGGTGTACGGAATACACACAGCGAGCGTACACACAGTCAATAACCTTTTAAACCTTAAACACAGAGTATGCTTATACTGTAAACCTTAGTACTGAGATACTGTAATGATATAACACTGGTTAACCTTTTTATTTAAGCAAGCTGTTTGAGCGATTGAGATGCTCAGAAACCCTTAGTAATAAATGGTGAAACACACAACACTTGGTTAGGTTCCAACACCTTCTTAGATGATTTTTAGTACGTAAAAAGGGGAAAAACAGTTACAGCTTATACACTACAAACCTAACATTAATAACTAAACAGAATAACATAAAAGAAATATAAACAATAGCGAACGATCGCAAACACAAGTACACAGAGAGAGAATGAATGGCATACACAAAAGGTAACAAAGTGGCTGCAGAGAACATACCATACGTGGGAACACTCGCTTGCGCAACCCGAATTCAGTCCTCAGCTATCAAGGAGAAAGCCTTCAGAGTCTTGTGTGACAAAGCCTATTGCAAGCTATATTTATTCACTAGCTCAAGACATACTACAATAGACACTGTGTGCTCTTTTTCCATTGGCTAGGGGGGTGGGACATGTCCTGCACCAGGGGCCATTGGTTAGTTCAAGAAGTGGGTGATGACTAGGACTTGTTAGTATTCCAAATTCCTGTCTGTCTGGTTATATTGTGGAAAGCTATTGTTTTGGATCTTCCAAACAAACTCTGTCTCTGGGCCTTGTTTACCCCACTGCCCCCTCCTTCAGTTGAGACAATGATAACTCGGCACTCATTATTCTGGAGAGAAACCTGGCCCTATTCATAAACAAAGGTGTAAGCCCTCTTCATATAATCTCAAAGCTTAGTGTAAATAAGGCCATTGAATTCAGTCTGTGGGAAAGAAATGACTGAATTCCATTCACTTACCCTGCACTTATTTGTAATTTATTTTTAAATACTATCTATTTTCTACTTCTGCGCATAACTATGCGCAGGAATATGCGAATCTTTCCTAACTATCATAGGAATATTACCCCTAAAATACCCTACAGCTGGATACTAAACACTACCTTCCAACCTTTATCTGAGCCTTCCTAGCATGTAAAGAGGAATCTCTCTGTCCACGAACCGTTTAAACTTAACATACTTGCTGACATTGTTAAGGGGAATATTAACTATAATATACGCTATTTGGATTAAATATGTTACGATCGAGTCGCACGCTACAAGCTCACAAACTCCGCCGTATTTACACATCCCATGCGCACGAGATGCAGGAGCGTCCCTTACGCAACCTGCGGGGATGTGTACGCACGGGGGACCAGGCGACGAGCAGCATGCGCACACATTAGGGGTTAATACAAGGCATATGAATCATGATATTTTTCGACTTTGACACGTCCATCTTGGGCAAGTGTCCTCAATGAATATGCAAAACAAAATATCAGGAAAAACCAATGTGTAGTAATATAGAGAAAAGTCAATTTGTTTTTATATGGTGTCCAGAAAAAGGAGCCCTGGTGGATGGGGAAACTTGATAGAAGAGAGAATAGAATCTCGCCACCAGTTCTTTACAAATTCAGAGTGTACCGAAACTCACATCAAGGAAAACAAGAGAAGGCACATAAAGGTATCTTTATCTGGTCAGTAAATAAAGGCACAGCGTACCCCACTCACGTGTTTTGCATGTGTATTCTGTATATAAAGGTATCTTTAAACAATGGTCCAGAGAAGTCAATTTCAGTAAAAAAAATTGTGATTTTATTTAACAAAAAGCCAATTAAAATGAATGGACAATAAAAGATGCAAAATGACCTTACGTCTCACTCATGAGGTAGCAACAGGAGACAATGGGAGAAGATGTTATTAACTCCAATAAAAGGGGGTGGTCCGGAATACCCTCTGTCAAAACCCCAGTGTACCTCACAGGTAGAGATGGTGGCCAGGCTTGCTTTAATGATAAAATGAAAAATTCCACTCTCAGCATGCACCAATGTCGTTTCGACCGTATAGGTCTTTCTCAAGGTGTGTATGCTGAGTGTGGAGTGAGAGCTATTTAAATCCCTGAGACAGGAAGTGGGGATTAGCAATGCATGATGGAACTTGGTCAATTAGCTTCGTATAATATATACCTTTAAATACTTTTTCAGTGGTTAAAAGAATGAATCCTCAGTAAACTAGGCTAACAACAGATAACTAAAAGAAAAAAAATAATATAAGGTTAAATAGAGCATGGATACGTCGGACCAGAAGTGGCCGCTATCCACGATGCGTTCCACCCGGACCGGAAGCCAGCCATGCATTCCACCCGGTCACCAAAGGGGAAGTATACATTGAGCATGTGCGCCCAGTACTCAATGGGCTAGGAACGTTCTTGCACGTTAATAAAGGCTGGTGCTTGCGCATAAAAGCACAATGATTATTGCGGCCTTGTTTATATAGGAAGAACGGGGAGATCGCTGACTACACGTCTTTCTGAACACCTACGAAATATTAAAAAAGGTGTAACCACGCATACACTGTCAGAACACTTTTCCATCAAACATAGTCCTTCAACATCACACATTACTTCCTTCAAGGGTATACAACAGATTAGAGATAGGGATACAGAGGGGAACCTTGCTAAGGCGGAAATGCAGTGGATTTTTAAATTAAACACCCTTATCCCTGCACGTCTCAATTCTGATTTCGAACTCAAATGGTTCTTGTGATCTTGCTATTTATATATATGTCGTTATTTATTATTCTTTTGGTATCTTTTGTGAAATTTCATGATATGACACCCTTGCTTTAGAAACATGTCTTTTTGGCCATATGTTCAAGCTATGAATCTATATGTTTTATGTATCGCTATGATTGAAAGAATATTGCTTGTGATAATGCTTCACCTATGTTACAATATTGGTACAATGTTTTAGATTGTATCACAGTTCCTTGTATCAATTTTTATCTTAATACTTAGTTGTATTTAAGCACACAATGTTTGTTTTGAAATATTATCCTCTTTATTATATTGCTCAATTACCAGTTTCTAATATGGGCAAGAACGCTTTTAGCCCGTGCAGTACTGGGAGCGCGCGTGCAATGTTTATTTCCACCTTGGTGGAACGCAGTTCCGATCGGGTGGAACGCACGGCCAGCTTCCGGTCCGGGTGGAACGCATCACGGACCATGGATAGTTCCGGTCCGGCCTACCCATATTGACATTAACCTACACAAAACTGTTCTTTTTAATCATTGTGCTTTTGTGCGCAAGCACCAGCCTTTAATAACGGGCGAGAATGTTCCTAGCCCGTTGAGCATTGGGCGCGCATGCTCAATGTATACTTCCCCTTTGGTGAAACGCATTTCCGGCCGGGTGGAATGCATGGCCGGCTTCCGGTCCGGGTGCAACGCATCGTGGATAGCGGCCACTTCTGGTCCGGCGTATCCATGCTCTATTTAACCTTATATTGTTTTTTTTCTCTTAGTTATCTGTTGTTAGCCTAGTTTACTGAGGATTAATTCCTTTAATCATTGAAAAAGTATTTAAAGGTATATATTATACGAAGCTAATTGACCAAGTTCCATCATGCATTGCTAATCCCCACTTCCTGTCTCAGGGGTTTAAATAGCTCTCACTCCACACTCAGCATACACACCTTGAGAAACACCTATATGGTCGAAACGATGTTGGTGCATGCTGAGAGTGGAATTTTTCATTTTATCATTAAAGCAAGCCTGGCCACCATCTCTACCTGTGAAGATCACTGGGGTTTTGACAGAGGGTATTCTGGACCACCCCCTTGTATTGGAGTTAATAACATCTTCTCCCATTGTCCCCTGTTGCTACCTCATGAGTGAGACTTAAGGTCATTTTGCATCTTTTATTGTCCATTCATTTTAATTGGCTTTTTGTTAAATAAAATCACCATTTTTTTACTGAAATTGACTTCTCTGGACCATTGTTTAAAGATACTTTTATATACGGAATACAGATGCGAAACACGTGAGTGGGGTACGCTGAGCCTTTATTTACTGACCAGATAAAGTAACCTTTATGTGCCTTTTCTTGTTTTTCTTGATGTGAGTTTTGGTACGCTCTGAATTTGTAAAGAACTGGTGGTGTCACAGGGCCGAAACTAGGGGGGGGCTAGGGGGGCAGGCGACCTGGGCGCCGGATTGGAGGGAGCGCCGAGACCCCCTAACACCCTCTCCCTATGCGCCAGTGCCGTTTCTTGCGGCGGGCGAGCCGTGCAACCGCACGGGGCGCCCGCCGCGGCACTTCTTTGTACTTTGAAACCCCCTTCTCCCTCCTCCCGAGTGCCCAGCTCGGGGGGGGCGGGGTTTTGCGGAATGACGCGATTGCGTCGTGATGTCACGACGCAAACGCGTCATTCCACGAAACTCCGCCCCTCGAGCTGGGCACTCGGGAGGAGAGAGAAGGGGGAGCCGCGCAGATGAGGAGGGAGAGGAGGCTGAAGAGCGGCGAGAACCGCTTCAAATGTAAGTCAGCCCCTCTCCCTCCCTCTCTCTCTCTCTCCCTCCCTCTCCCCACCACCTGCCGGAATGTGTAAAATGGGGACCTGTCTGCCGCAATGTGTAAGATGGGGACACTTTTTCCTGCTGCAATGTGTAAAATGGGGACACTTTTTCCTGCCGCAATGTGTAAAATGGGGACACTTTTTCCTGCCGCAATGTGTAAAATGGGGACACTTTTTCCTGCCGCAATGTGTAAAATGGGGACACTTTTTCCTGCCGCAATGTGTAAAATGGGGACACTTGCCTGTCGTACTGTGTAAAATGGGGACACGTGCCTGCCGCAATGTGTAAAATGGGGACACTTTTTCCTGCCACAATGTGTAAAATGGGGACACCTGTCTGCCGCAATGTGTAAAATGGGGTCACCTGTCTGCCACAATGTGTAAAATGGGGACACTTGCCTGTCGTACTGTGTAAAATGGGGACACGTGCCTGCCGCAATGTGTAAAATGGGGACACTTTTTCCTGCCGCAATGTGTAAAATGGGGACACCTGTCTGCCGCAATGTGTAAAATGGGGTCACCTGTCTGCCGCAATGTGTAAAATGGGGACACTTGCCTGTCGTACTGTGTAAAATGGGGACACTTTTTCCTGGATATGAAATTTATGTTAGAAAAGGCAATTTTTCAGGTAAAAAAGTTCTGAAAGAGATATATATATATATATATATATATATATAATATTTTTATTCATTTATTTATTTATTTTAAAATGTTTATTTTTTTTATTTTTTTTATTTTTTTATTGTAAAAAAATAATCTTTTTTTTTTTTTTTTTTGGGGGGGGGGGGGTGTCAAATGACTACCTTGCCCCGGGTGACAAAAATCCTAGTTACGGCCCTGGTGGTGAGATTGTATTCTCTCTTCTATCAAGTTTCCCCATCCACCAGAGCTCCTTTTTCTGGACACCATATACATTTTTTTTACTTTTCTCTATATTACTACACATTGGTTTTATCAGATATTATGTTTTGCATATTCATTAAGGACACTTGCCCAAGACGGACGACCTAAAGAGTTCTGTTTGGAGAATCCAACCGTATTGTTGAAACTTTAAGTATATTTTTTAAATTTTCACATCTTCTCACCTCTCCACCCTCTTCTGTATTGGGCACCTTTGATCATATCCCTTCCTTTTTTATTCAATTGCATGTTTACCTGTATTTAGGCAGGTATAGGGATTTGATTAGGCTGACCAATTCCGTGCGCCAGAGTTCACTCTTCCATTTTTGTATTAGTTTTTATCCCAAATTGTTGTCAATTTAGGCAGCCATTATGTTCAGACATCTAGAAGCTAGACAAGATTCCATCAAAGAGGTCTTTAAATTAGATTGCTGTGAGGAGAGTGAGGATATAACCGATGAAGATTTAGAGACAGCTATGAATAAATTGGGAAATTTACTTATAAAAGAGAATGCATTACGGTGGGAAGTCGCCACATTGGATAAATGTTTGAAAGGTGATATTATTCCAAAAGGTCTAAGAATTAAAAAATCACCCACCTTCAAAGACTCTAGCGACCAATTTAAAAAAGAATGGGGAAAAATTATCGATACATGTTCTTTTTCTTTGATGCATTTAATCATAAAGGAAAGAAAGGATAAATTATTAGACCTCAATGATCAAATAAAAAATCTCCAAACCTTTGTCAAACCATTTCAGGAACTCCGAGAATATGTTGTCCTAGATAAGGAATTAGAAATTAGGATGGATAAACACACAAAGACACTAGTTGAGAAAAAACAAAGGAAATTAAAAAGGGATCATGAATTTTATAGGAATGGGGGAAATAGTCAAAAGAAGAAAACTAAGAAGAATAGGAAGAAAGAGCAAGAACACACTTATGATAATCCATCTCCTCGATCAACAAAGAAGTAAAATAAAAGGAAGGTACATTTTGGGGATCAGAGTGAACTAGAGGAGAAAGAAATTAAAGAAAGAATTCCTGTATATGAAAATCATTATTACTCTTCAAGAGAAAACTTTGATCATAGTAACAGAAATAGGGACTATTTCCCGCACGATAATTGGACATACCCAAAAAGATCTTATCGACCAAACTACCGAAATACTAGATGGGATACAAGATCTCCGGTTAACACATACAATAGATTTGAACCCTTTAATTTTAGGCAAGAACAGAGACCTTTTTTAGGACAGAGAGAGAGGTACAGCAAGACACCAGGTTCTAGTTGGGAGGAAGAGAGGAAAACGAGGAGGCAATAACATTCGATGTAAAAAAAGTTTTAAAACTCACCACCCCCATTACAGAAAATATGGATCATGTAAAAACCTTTAATCTGAGTTCACGAATTCTAACCACAGAAGAAACAAGTATTCTTCAAAGAGGTCTTAAATTTGAGCCCACCTCAAAAGCAGACCCCTTTGATGCCCATATCGACATCCATAAGTTTTCCAGAAAACTAACAATAAAAAGTTTTTTTTGCCACTAACACCACAGAAACTCAAAAGGAAGATGAAGGAACTACTCCATTCAAGAAGAAATCTACATTTCATCCGGCACATAGAAGAGGGTGTATGATAGACAGTTTCACCAAGGCAGTGTTAGAAGATGTTCACCTCATGAAACAAGATTCCCACCAAAAATGGTTGCTGTCCAAGATCAAATATTTCAAGAAAGGAGAAACTCGCCATCAAGTTGCTCAAAGAAGATAAGGAAATTGTGATCAAACCCTGTGACAAGGGAGGAGGTATCACAATCCAGAATAGAAAAGATTATAAGTAAGAGATATTGTCACAATTAAATTCTAACGGCACGTACCAGAAACTCTGGACTGATCTGACTTCAAAAGTTAAGAATAATTACAGTAAATTAATTAATAAATATTTAGAAAAAGGCGTTTTAACCAAAAGGGAGTTTGATTTTTTAAATATTCAACACCCTAAAACTCCCACTATTTATACTCTACCAAAAATACATAAAAACTTTGAGAAACCTCCAGGACGGCCCTTTATTTTGGGTACTGGTAGCCTCACTACGAATTTATCAGAGATGGTAGATTTTTTTCTTCAAACATTAGTAGTCAAAGGGAGATCATACCTAAAGGATACTACTGATGTAATTAACAAGCTTAGTGGTGTACAGTGGAATGAGAATTATTATTTTGTAACAGCTAACGTTACCTCTTTGTACACTACTATTGATCATAAGGATGGTATCAAGGCCATCAAGTGGCATCTGGAAAAGACCACCATGACTACTGAAAGAATTGAATTCATCTTTGAAAGTATCTCATTAATCTAAGAAAACAATTTTTTCTTCTTCGAGGGAGATTATTTTCTTCAAGAGGTCGGCACTGCCATGGGCACCAAGTTCGCACCTATCTATGCATATTTGTTTATGGCAAAATGGGAGGAGGATGCCATATGGACAGTTGGCTGGCTGATGTGAACTTGGTGTCCTGGCACCTTTATATAGATGACATTCTTTTTATTTGGCGAGGAGACCGATTGGAGTTGGACAGTTTTTGCTCTCTTTTAAATTCAAATTGTCTTAACATCCAACTCACATTTACGATAAGTCAGGAGAGTGTATACTTTCGTGATCTTACCATTTTTATTAAGGATAACAACATACTCACTAAGGGGTATTCCAAGCCAACGGATTGCAACAGTTTAATTCCATACAACAGTCAACATCTCCCTAATTGGTTAAAGGGTATCCCAAAAGGACAGTTTTTTAGACTAAAAAGGAACTGTAGTGAGAACCATGATTACCAAATTCAAAAAAATATTATGAAAAAGAAGTTTCTGGATAAAGGCTACAATAAAGAAATATTACAAAAAGCTGAATGTGAGGTGGAAAATACAAAAAGGAAAGACATCTTAGAAAAACATCATAAAGTCAAGGATAACAACTGTGAATGGGCTTTCATATCCGGATTCAGTTCAGATTACAGGAAGCAGGAACAGATAATGAAGCATCATTGGCATCTATTAAAAAAGGGATCCTGTTTTAAAGAACATAATACCAGAAAAACCTAAATTTATATATAGAAGAAGCAGTAATCTAAAAAATTCTTTGGTTAAATGTTCCCTAACTTTTGATTCTACTAACCCTATTTGGACTAAAGGATTTCATCGATGTGGGACTTGTTTAGTCTGTAGGACCATACCGTCAACTATTTCTAAATTGACAGAATTTTCACACAACAACACAAAATACCAAATAAAAGGGTTTATCACTTGCCACACCACTAATGTGATTTATCTTATTAAGTGCAGCTATGGCCTTGTTTATATAGGAAGAACGGGGAGATCGCTGACTACACGTCTTGCTGAACACCTACGAAATATAAAAAAGGTGTAACCACGCATACGCTGTCAGAACACTTTCCATCAAACATAGTACTTCAACATCATACATTACTTCCTTCATGGGTATACAACAGATTAGACCCTTCTGGAAAGATAGGGATATAGAGGGGAACCTTGCTAAGGCGGAAATGCAGTGGATTTTTAAATTAAACACCCTTATCCCTGCAGGTCTCAATTCTGATTTCGAACTCAAATGGTTCTTATGATCTTGCTATATATATATATATATATATATATATATATGTCATTATTTATTATTCTTTTGGTATCTTTTGTGAAATTTCATGATATGACACCCTTGCTTTAGAAACATGTCTTTTTGGCCATATGTTCAAGCTATTTATCTATATGTTTTATGTATCGCTATGATTGAAAGAATATTGCTTGTGATAATGCTTCACCTATGTTACAATATTGGTACAATGTTTTAGATTGTATCACAGTTCCTTGTATCAATTTTTATCTTAATACTTAGTTGTATTTAAGCACACAATGTTTGTTTTGAAATATTATCCTCTTTATTATATTGCTCAATTACCAGTTTCTAATATGGGCAAGAACGCTTTTAGCCCGTGCAGTACTGGGAGCGCGTGTGCAATGTTTATTTCCACCAAGGTGGAACGCATTTCCGATCGGGTGGAACGCACGGCCAGCTTCCATTCTGGGTGGAACGCATCACGGACCATGGATAGTTCCGGTCCGGCCTACCCATATTGACATTAACCTACACAACACTGTTCTTTTTAATCATTGTGCTTTTATGCGCAAGCACCAGCCTTTAATAACGGGTGAGAACGTTCCTAGCCCGTTGAGTATTGGGCGCGCATGCTTAATGTATACTTCCCCTTTGGTGAAACGCATTTCTGGCCGGGTGGAACGCATGGTCGGCTTCCGGTCCGGGTTGAACGCATCGTGGATAGCGGCCACTTCCAGTCCGGCGTATCCATGCTCTATTTAACCATATATTATGTTTTTTTCTTTTAGTTATCTGTTTTTAGCCTAGTTTACTGAGGATTAATTCTTTTAACCATTGAAAAAGTATTTAAAGGTATATATTATACGAAGCTAATTGACCAAGTTCCCTCATGCATTGCTAATTCCCACTTCCTGTCTCAGGGGTTTAAATAGCTCTCACTCCACACTCAGCATACACACCTTGAGAAAGACCTATACGGTCGAAACGATGTTGGTGCATGCTGAGAGTGGAATTTTTCATTTTATCATTAAAGCAAGCCTGACCACCATCTCTACCTGTGAGGTACACTGGGGTTTTGACAGAGGGTATTCTGGACCACCCCCTTGTATTGGAGTTAATAACATCTTCTCCCATTGTCCCCTGTTGCTACCTCATGAGTGAGACTTAAGGTCATTTTGCATCTTTTATTGCCCATTCATTTTAATTGGCTTTTTGTTAAATAAAATCACCATTTTTTTACTGAAATTGACTTCGCTGGGCCATTGTTTAAAGATACCTTTATATACGGAATACACATGCAAAACACGTGAGTGGGGCACGCTGTGCCTTTATTTACTGACCAGATAAAGATACCTTTATGTGCCTTTTCTTGTTTTCCTTGATGTGAGTTTCGGTACGCTCTGAATTTGTAAAGAACTGGTGGCGAGATTCTATTCTCTCTTCTATCAAGTTTCCCCATCCACCAGGGCTCCTTTTTCTGGACACCATATAAAAAATTGACTTTTCTCTATATTACTACACATTGGCTTTTCCTGATATTTTGTTTTGCATATTCATTAGGAACACTTACCCCAGACGGACGACCTAAAGGAGTTCTGTTTGGAGAATCCAACCGTATTGTTGAAACTTTAAGTATATTTTTTTAAATTTTACATCTTCTCACCTCTTCACCCTCTTCTGTATTGGGCGCCTTTGATCATATCCCTTCCTTTTTTATTCAAATCATCTGTCCGGTCATATTGAATATTCCCGGGTTGTTCAGATGTATCATTAAAGGCCGTTTCCATATCATTCCTCAGTTTGTCTCTTCTATTCTCAAGATCTTTAAAAAGACAAAAATTTTACATTGTAAACGGGAGAACAATTGGGTCCAATTACAATTGGTATTGATTAATAGTAAAGATTATTGATATGGCAAAAAAATATATTTTGAGTTAAGGTGCTAGATGTAATGGAAAGCTGGATACCAGCAAACGACTTGTCAAATAGAAAGAAGAGGCTACATCTGCACACTTGAAAAAGATATATCAATATTATAAATAGATGAACCTATTAGAGCCCCAATATTAGTGTGTCTGATTAGACCTTATACCTCTCTGGGGGTGCGACCCTAATTCAACCAAATTATATGGCAAAAAGTATAGAACTAAAAAGGCGGTTATTAAGTTGGGTGCACAAATCAAACTTGTTGAATTATTTTATATATAATAAACCGTAACTTTTATCATTTACTTTAATATTAAGAAGGTCCCTTTTGTAGGACACATACAGCAAAATATGGAGGTTAAAATATGATACATACACACATATAAGTGATAAAGAAAGGAATAATAGTGTACAAAGATTGTTAAAAATTGAATTCACCACGATAACTCCTGCAACTGTGTATTTTAAATGTGTGTCGATGGAGCCATAGGGAATGCTATAATGAAGGGTTCTTAATCTGAACCAGGTACAATCATGGGGTATAATGATATATAGTACATCACAATTTAGCTAGTATATACTTAGATTGTACCCTAATACCGTACAAGGATATATAAATTAATGTACGTATATCCCACTTGTATAATTACCGTAATGTGCACTATCCCTATAGTGTGAGCATAATTAGTCCATTACTGTAATCAAATTTAATCCCAATTGACACAAGGATATGGGAATATGGAGATATGAAATGCTTACATGAATGACTGATCTATACTCCCTTTTAGTAATAATGATAGGAAGAAAACTCTGCACAAATGGATAATGGTTAGGAGCATATGGTGCATGCACTGGTACCATGAATTACACTCACTGTAGATTCTAGTGATCAAAAAGAAGAATGTGCCAAGTGATCAATGTATTTATAAATATTATACTTCATTACTACAAGTGACCGTAATGAATTGGAGCTGTACCTCATGTATTGTAGGTATTATGGGAGTATTCTGAATAATGACACAGTCTGCACTGTCTATAAATATTGACAGGCAAATGTTGCTGCTTGTCCTAATGTTGTATTAAAATAACAAATGGCAACAATTGTTGCAATGATTACTCCTAAATTGCATTGCGCAGTCTCTGCTGCAGTAGTTATAATGAAATGTGTCACTTACAGGTGTCTCTATTTACTGTTAGCACTGTGCTATATAAATAAATAATGAACCAGACTTTCGCACATCTTACATGTTAATCTATAATACGATATTATAAAAGTGCCATAGTCTGCACAGTCTATGAATAATAATTGGGAAGTTTTGATACTTATCCCTGTAATGTTATTGCGCAAAGGCCCCTGTTGTTACAACAGTTTGTCCTAGATATAATCTCTACTACAGCAATTTAACCTCTATATTTTGCTGTATGTGTCCTACAAAAGGGACCTTCTTAATATTAAAGTAAGTAATAAAAGTCACGTTTTATTATATATTAAATAATTCAACAAGTTTGATTTGTGCGCCCAACTTAATAACCGCCTTTTTAGTTCTATACTTTTTGCCATACATGAAATATTGCCAACAGAGGATGGGGGAGATAGAATATTTAATACTTTACAGATGAGGGCAAACACCTGAGACCATAGCTTAAGGATCACTGGGCAAGATCAAAATATGTGCAAAAGAGAGCCTACATAACCACAATTATGCCAGCAAAGATTGGAGTAGGAAGATTTTATGACATGTAGTAAAGTGGGTGTCATGTAAAGTCTGTGGAGCAATTTATAAAAGTGTTCTGAGTGGGAAACACACTTAGAAAGTTTAAAACATGTTTTGAAGATTAATCGCCAATTGTCTTCGGAAATGGAACAGGATAGATCTGTTTCCCATTTTAGTATAGAGGTTACCGTGGTTAATTTAGAGGGGGTGAGTAGGAGAGAGTACCACCACGATAAACTACCCTTACTATACCTTCTGTATAGCTTATCTAATATGTATTTTGGAATAGGAAAAATAGTATGTGGTCGTTGAGTGATACTTAACAACCAATGTCGTAGCTGCAAGTATTTGTAGAATTCTTTGGAGGATAGAGAGTATTGTTCTTGAATCTGTGAGAACGAGAGAAGAGAACAGGAAGACGCAATCTTGCCTAACGTGGTTGCCCCATTATTCGACCAAGTGGAAAGAGAGAGGTTCGGAATAAGGAGTACTAGACCCACTAGAGAGAGATGGGAGATGGGCAAAGAAAATTCTGAATTTCCAGAAACAAATTCCGTCCATGCTTTGCACCTGGAAAACACCGAAGTTGATGGGTCAGGGAATCTATATTTATAGACGAGGGAAGCCATATGCAGTCAGTTAACGGGAACAGAGAGGTCAGCTCTCAGTCCGAAAAGACCCACGTTTTAGGGCTTTCAGTATCAAATCAAGCCCCGATTTGGGAAATTAAAGAGGCCAATTGATAACGGTGTAAGTCTGGATAAGATAGGCCTCCATCCGATTTGGGGTAGGACAAAATTTTCCTCGCTATTTAGGGTTTTTTGCTTTTCCAAACATATTTAATGAAAGCAAATGAAATTTATTCAACAAGTAAGAAGGGACCAAGAGAGGATAGACCTAAATAAATATAACACCTTAGGAAGCAATACCATTTTCAGTGCCACAATTCTGCCCATACAGGAAACATTTCGCATCATCCAATCAGATGTAAATAGGGAAATTTTATTTAGTAGCAGGATATAGTTAGCCTGACCATCAATGCTAGGGGTCAACTGTATTCCCAAGTATTTGAGGCTTCTATCCTGCCAAGCATAATGATATACTAATTGCAAAGATTGTAAGAGGTCAGGAGCTAGGTTGATGGGTAGTGCTTCAGTTTTAGAATTGTTTAATTTATAATATTATACTCTAGAAAACGTTTCAAGGACTGAATGTCAGTGTGGCAAGGATGATTGTGGATCAGTAAGTGCTAAAACACACGAGGCGGCTGTCGCCGCCCGGCAAACACACGGCCGGCTTTTAACCGCTGCCGTGATGTAAAGACACATGCAGCGCAATGTGTCCTTACACACGGCACGGTGCCGGCCCGGCTGCCGGGTAACAGCCGGGACTCACCACTGAATAGTCCGGCTGCCGGCCCGTGCTCCTGCCGTCCGTCTGATTCAGTGTATAAGCACTGTCAATGAGTGCTTACACACACAACAGCTATTCGCCGGGAACGATGTGTTTCCCCGCCCATACATCACATGGTTTATTGATAAAAACACAGTACAACCCGCCCACATCAGTGCACTCACTGCAGGCGTAGTTTGGAGAAAATGGCAGAGCTAGATATTGACACTGAGAGACTGATTTCCTTGGTAGAAATCAGACCAGTTTTGTGGGATAAAACTCTTGAAATTTATAAAGACAGAAATGCCACCAGAAAGGCTTGGCACGAGCTTTGCTGTGATTTGAAAGCTGATTTCAATGAGCTTGCTGAGAATGATAAAGAACTGTTTGGTTAGTATTTGATTTATTGATTCGATTTATAATACAGTTGTGTCATTTATATATATATATATATATATATGTCTATATATATATGTCTATATATCTATGTATATGTGTGTGTTTGTGTTCTTTTCGGACTCCGTACATTTTTCTAATCAACTTTCTATTGGGCCAAACTGGTAATACTTTTTTGTTGTAGTTTTCTTTGTCAAGCAACTGTGCACCAGTGCCGTAACTAGACATTTTAGCGCTGTGTGCAAAAAACAGCATCAGCGGCCCCCACACTTATGTAATATAAGGGCAGTGTGCGCCGCAGCCGTTCCGAAAAATATAGGGTCATGGCTTCATGGGGAAGGTGTGTGGCCACAAAAGAATCCCAATTCATACTACGGTGCACAGTAGTCTCCATTATTTAAATTACACCGCACAGTAGCGCCACTACACCAGGTAGAGCCCCTTTTACACAGTACGGCTGATAGATTCCCCTTTTTACACATTACGGCAGACAGAGGGGGGTCATTCAGATTTGATCGCTCGCTAGCAACTTTTGGGGGCGCTGCGATCATAGAGTCGCCGCCTATGGTGGAGTGTATTTTCACTTGCCAAGTGTGGAAACGCCTTTGCAGCTGAGTGGCCCCAAAACAGTTTTTGCAGTTTCTGAGTAGCTCTGGACTTACTCAGCCACTGCGATCACTTTAGTCTTTTTGGTCGTGGAATTGACGTCAGACACCCGCCCTGCAAACGCTTGGACACGCCTGCGTTTTTGCAAACACTCCCAGAAAACGGACAGTTGCCAACCATAAACACCCTCTTCCTGGCAATCACCTTGCGATCGACTGTGCAAATGGATTCTTCGTTAAATCTATCGGCCAGCACCGATCCTCTTTGTACCCGTAGGACGCGCCTGCGCATTGCAGTGCATATGCATGCACAGTTTGGCCAAGTTTTAACATGATCACAGCGCTGCAATTTTTTCCTAGCGATCGAACAACTTGTAATGACCCCCAGAGTCCCCCCTTTTACACATTACGGAAGACAATCCCTGTTTTAGCACATTACGGCAGCCAGTCCCCCTTTTCACACATTCTGGCACACAGGATTGCCCTTTTTCCACATTACGGCAGCCAGTCCACCTTTCATACATTAGGTAAACAGGAGAGATAGATAGATAGATAGATAGATAGATAGATAGATAGATAGATAGATAGATAGACAGACAAATAGCAGCGCTATGTAATTGGTGGCAGCGTCACATGCAGCTGTCCCTCTCCTACCGCATTGGCTGGCCGCCGCCGCTGTGAATGCTGGGATGAGGGAGGCGCATCCCAGCATTCACAGCGGCGGCGTCCAGACAATGCAGGAGAGGGACAACTGCAGCAGCGCCACCAACAATTACACTGCGCTGCTGCAGCTCCAGAGTCCCCCTCCTCCTCCCCTGCCCCCGGAGCTGCTCCTCTCCGGCGGCAGCACACGCACACAGGCGGCTTGTAGTGACTCATTACAATGCAGCTGATGACTTCCCGACGCCGGAATCCCAACAACACAATGCCGACAGGGGTGGCGAGCAGAACGCAGCCCCTTGCGGGCTAGCTTCGCTCGCCACACTGCGGGCACGGTGCCTCGCTACGCTCGGCACACTATTATATTCTCCCTCTATGGGTGTCGTGGACACCCACGGAGGGAGAATATGTTATGATTGTGGCAGTTGAGATTCCGTCGGCGGTATCTTGACCGCATCCCACATATATATATATATATATATATATATACACACACACACACACACACACACACAATGTACATCCACCGTTACTCCCACTAAAGTCCGTACCGGGCAGGTTCTCACCCAGGTAAGATACCTCACCAATACACTACGAACTCGGGTGCCACTCAAGGGTCTCTGCAGTTAGTACAACAGACAGTGGCTCTTGTAAATCAACGTTTTGATTTAATGACTAAATCGTCATCAGGATGTGAAACTGAGGCCGATTTAGACATGAAATGGAAACGTTGATCTACAAGATCTACTGTCTGTCGGACTAACTGTGCAGACCCTTGAGTGGCACCAGACTTCGTTGTGTGTGTGTATATATATATATATATATATATATATACATATATATATATATACATACATACACACACTTACAGGTAGTTCGGTACTCAGATGCACGCAAGTTACCCTGATATCCTGGCCTGGTCCAGCATGTACTAGGCTTGAAAAGTGAACAATTGTAGAAGTGATGGCACTCAGAGGCTTTTGGGAACACAAAGGAATTTATTCACAAAGTAACATGAGGCAGCACATCTACGTTTAGGTGCACAACGCAACATCTTCGTGATTTATTAAACAAAAGCACAACATATAAAATACACAGATGAGCGACATTAGTATGGCAACTTAAACAATTTTAAGGTGCGCACAAATTGTGCCTAAAATACCGCACATGTAGAACAGTGACTTTGCGGGTATATAAGGTATATATGCAATACTCCGTTTGCACACATAACACTTGTTGCTGACATTGTGCATAACCAAAACCAAAACTGGGGTGCACCACGGGTCATTGATGTGACAGGTGAACGTCATCAATCAAGGTGCGGGAGGACTGTGCGAAACACGACTGGGGCCCAGCTGACCGTAAATCTCCTGTTGTGTTTACATTTTTAGCACAGTTTAATGAAAATGACTACAGTCAGATTTTAGACATTTGCCAGGACACAGCTCCAATGTCTGTTACAAAGTATTTGGCAAATATTTGTCTGACGTTGTTTGCGGTCATGCCTCCTCGTGCTGTGGGTTCACGTTGCCAATCTTCCAAGCCTGTTATTGATGTAGTGTCCTCAATCTGAAAACCATCTCTAGCCCTAACAAAATTATGGAGAATTATACAAGCCTTGACAATGTCAACGGCAAAATCGGGATTGACATTAATTGGTCTATGGAAAATTCTCCACTTATTAGTTAGAATGCCAAATGAGCATTCCACATATCTACGGGCTCGACTCAGGCGGTAGTTAAAAATTATTTTGTCTTGCGTCAGGTTTGGCCCACCATAAGGTCGGAGTAGATGCTTATGAAGTGCAAATGCTTCGTCACCCACAAACACATATGGCACTTTAGGACTTTCTGTTCCTGGTAGACATTTCTCGTCTGGCAGTTGGTGTGTGTTTGTTATAATTGACCTCCACAGACTAGATCTTTTCCAGATAGCAGAGTCACAGTCTTTACCAAAACTTCCTATATTCACGTAGACAAAGCGGTATTTGGAGTCTGCAATGGCCATTAACACTACAGAATAGTAATCTTTGTAATTGAAGTACATTGAGCCGCTGCTGGATGGACAAATTAGTCGGATATGTTTGCCATCTAATGCCCCTATGCAATGTGGGAAGTTTGCGTTTTTCTCAAAATCAGCTGCTATCGATTGCCAGTGTTCTTTTGTAGGTGTAGGTAGGCATTCTGATTGCATGACTGACCAAATGGCTCGGCAAACTTCTTTAATTATCTCAGTAAAAGTGCACCCACTTGCCAGATATCTGAAAAGAACAAATGGAAACTATGAGTAATTGTTCAGTAGGTCTTTGGTAAACATTACAAAATGTAAAACATTTATATAGTTATTGAATGATATTGTTCTAGGTAAAGAAGTCATGAGAAGATGGAGCAATATTCGAGACTCCTTTGCAAAGTCTTTCAAAAAAATAGAAGAAAGCAAGAGATCTGGAGCTGGGGCAGTGAAGCATAGGAAATATGTGTTTCATGACCAGATGCAATTCTTAAAAAAATTGTATGTGTCTCGGGATACTGAAGAAAATTTCACTCTGGAGGATGTCATACCAGATAACCCAGTTGAAGATGCTGTGAGGGAAAACTCAGTTCCTGAAAATGAGCCCAAAAATACAACAGAGACTCTACCAACACCAGCAGCCAGTGCCACACATGGTGGTTTTCGACCACAAACACGCCGCCGTAAGCCAGATGAAGTAGAATTAAAACTGCTAAAGGCTCTGAAACCTGAAAAGCCAAATCGACATATATCTTTCTTTCAGGGGATCATGCCTGCTTTAGAGAAATTAGACGAAGATGAAATATTACAGTTCCAAATGGGGGTACTTCAACTGATTTCTAATATAAATCAGCAGAAGCGGAGATCCTTGCAGCCTTCGCCCCTGCCTTATCAGTCTATGCCAATGCACCAAACACTATTGCAAGCAATGCCTCTACAACAACCTTATGTCCAAAATCCTATGCAACAAGCCCAACCTCCGCTAACAGCTCAATTGTACCCACATTTTGGAAACATGCCTCCAATAAATAGCCCTCAAAGTTGTCCCTCTCAAACTCCATCCCCTGCACCGTCTTCTGGTTCATACAGTTCCGTGGACTTTTCATCACTGCACCCATTATAAATACCAATCTAGCCCTGATTCTTCCAAATTTGTTACAAATCACACACATGGTGCATAACACATGCAATTTAATTTCCACCGTTGGCTGTTTGTTACATTTGTTACCTAATGTTTGGGATATAAGTTAATTGCAAATATTGCTCATACTTTAAATATGTCCATTTTCAGTGTGAAATAAAAACATTGTACTTTCAAATGTCTCTGATTTACTTACCTCAGTGTAACTGCTAACATTTGAACAGGTGGAATACAATTTCGCATTGTAGTGTTCTCATGTTGAATATGGGCTCTCAGCTGCATATGTAATTCGTCAAAAGATGACAAGGACATGCGGAAATAATTGAAGAATTTATTCTCATCTGCTCTTAGGTCTTCAAATAGTGAGTTGAATGTATTCAGTTCATCTCTTCTTAAGTTTATTGGGTGAACCCAATAAAGACGCTTATGCCTCTGTGCTCGTCGGCGACGATATAACAACCACAACGCAATAATACGTTTGCGATCCATGTGATAATGCTGCTCAGTCACACACACACTGTGAAATGCTGCTGCTGCTGCTGCTGCACATGCCTACTTCATCCCAATTTAGAACCACAGCATTAAAACCGGCTAAAAGCTGTTGCATGTGAAAGGGCTAAAACACACTACACGGTTGTTGCCGGCCGGGAAAAAGCCGGACGGCTTTTTCCCGTGCCGGCATTGTAGTTAACAGTGTGAGGGGTAGGGTCCCTTCACACTGCACGGCCCCGGGCCGGCTGCCGGGTTGCAGCCGGGTCTCACCACTGGAAGGTCCGGCGGCCGGGCGGCCGCCGGGCAGTCCTTGGAGCCAGTAAACCATGTGTGTGAAGGGGAGCTTTCACACACAATGGTTTTTTCTGCAGCCGTGTCTGATGCTGCGCATGCGCACAGCATCACACACGGCTCAAAGCCGTCCTGTGTGACAGACACTGCATGTTTCTCCCGGATGGCAAAAAGCCGGACAAACTTTGTCCGGCTTTTTGCCATCCGGGAAAAACCGGAGTGTGTGTTAGGGCTAAAACACACTACACGGTTGTTGCCGGCCGGGAAAAAGCCGGACGGCTTTTTCCCGTGCCGGCATTGTAGTTAACAGTGTGAGGGGTAGGGTCCCTTCACACTGCACGGCCCCGGCCCGGCTGCCGGGTTGCAGCCGGGTCTCACCACTGGAGGGTCCGGCGGCCGGGCGGCCGCCGGGCCGTCTTTGGAGCCAGTGAACCGTGTGTGTGAAGGGGAGCTTTCACACACAACGGTTTCTTCTGCAGCCGTGTCTGATGCTGCGCATGCGCACAGCATCACACACGGCTCAAAGCCGTCCAGTGTGACAGACACTGCCGGTTTCTCCCGGATGGCAAAAAGCCGGACAAAGTTTGTCCGGCTTTTTGCCATCCGGGAAAAACCGGAGTGTGTGTTACAGCCCTTAGGGCTAAAACACACTACACGGTTGTTGCCGGCCGGGAAAAAGCCGGACGGCTTTTTCCCGTGCCGGCATTGTAGTTAACAGTGTGAGGGGTAGGGTCCCTTCACACTGCACGGCCCCGGCCCGGCTGCCGGGTTGCAGCCGGGTCTCACCACCATTTTGTAATGTTTACCAAAGACCTACTGAACAATTACTCATAGTTTGCATTTCTTCTTTTCAGATATCTGGCAAGTGGGTGCACTTTTACTGATCTACACTATAGTTATCGAATTGGAATTTCAACTGCAAATCAGATAATTAAAGAAGTTTGCCGAGCCATTTGGTCAGTCATGCAATCAGAATGCCTACCTACACCTACAAAAGAACACTGGCAATCGATAGCAGCTGATTTTGAGAAAAACGCAAACTTCCCACATTGCATAGGGGCATTAGATGGCAAACAATGACTAATTTGTCCATCCAGCAGCGGCTCAATGTACTTCAATTACAAAGATTACTATTCTGTAGTGTTAATGGCCATTGCAGACTCCAAATACCGCTTTGTCTACGTGAATATAGGAAGTTTTGGTAAAGACTGCGACTCTGCTATCTGGAAAAGATCTAGTCTGTGGAGGTCAATTATAACAAACACACACCAACTTCCAGACGAGAAATGTCTACCAGGAACAGAAAGTCCTAAAGTGCCATATGTGTTTGTGGGTGACGAAGCATTTGCACTTCATAAGCATCTACTCCGACCTTATGGTGGGCCAAACCTGACGCAAGACAAAAGAATTTTTAACTACCGCCTGAGTCGAGCCCGTAGATATGTGGAATGCTCATTTGGCATTCTAACTAATAAGTGGAGAATTTTCCATAGACCATTTAATGTCAATCCCGATTTTGCCGTTGACATTGTCAAGGCTTGTATAATGCTCCATAATTTTGTTAGGGCTAGAGATGGGTTTCAGATTGAGGACACTACATCAATAACAGGCTTGGAAGATTGGCAACGTGAACCCACAGCACGAGGAGGCATGACCGCAAACAACGTCAGACAAATATTTGCAAAATACTTTGTAACAGACATTGGAGCTGTGTCCTGGCAAATGTCAAAAATCTGACTGTAGTCATTTTCATTAAACTGTGCTAAAAATGTAAACACAACAGGAGATTTACGGTCAGCTGGGCCCCAGTCGTGTTTGGCACAGTCCTCCCGCACCTTGTTTGATGACGTTCACCTGTCACATCAATGACCCGTGGTGCTCCCCAGTTTTGGTTTTGGTTATGCACAATGTCAGCAACAAGTGATATGTGTGCAAACGGAGTATTGCATATATACCTTATATACCCGCAAAGTCACTGTTCTACATGTGCGTTTTTTTAGGCACAATTTGTGCGCACCTTAAAATTGTTTAAGTTGCCATACTAATGTTGCTCATCTGTGTTTTTTATATGTTGTGCTTTTGTTTAATAAATCCCGAAGATGTTGCGTTGTGCACCTAAACGTAGATGTGCTGCCTCATGTTACTTTGTGAATAAATTCCTTTGTGTTCCCAAAAGCGTCTGAGTGCCATCACTTCTACAATTGTTCACTTTTCAAGCCTAGTACATGCTGGACCAGGCCAGGATATCAGGGTAACTTGCGTGCATCTGAGTACCAAACTACCTGTAAGTGTGTGTATGTATGTATATATATATATATATATATATATATATATACACACACACACACAACGAAGTCTGGTGCCACTCAAGGGTCTGCACAGTTAGTCCGACAGACAGTAGATCTTGTAGATCAACGTTTCCATTTCATGTCTAAATCGGCCTCAGTTTCACATCCTGATGACGATTTAGTCATTAAATCAAAACGTTGATTTACAAGATCCACTGTCTGTTGTACTAACTGCAGAGACCCTTGAGTGGCACCCGAGTTCGTAGTGTATTTGTGAGGTATCTTACCTGGGTGAGCACCTGGCCGGTACGGACTTTAGTGGGAGTAACGGTGGATGTACATTGTGTGTGTGTGTGTGTGTGTGTATGTGTGTGTCAGTGCCGTAACTAGGCATTTTAGCGCTGTGTGCAAGAAACGAAAGTGGCGCCCCCCCCCCCCCCCCAATGTAAGATAGGGGCAGTGCGCGCCGTAGGGGTGCAAAAAAAATTATAGGGACGTGGCTTAATGGGGAAGGGGCGTGGCCACAAAATAATAGTAATTCATACTACGGTGCACAGTAGTCTACATTATTCAAATTACGCTGCACAGTAGCGCCCCTTTTATACATTACAATAGACAGCGTCCCCCTTTTTACACATTACAGCAGCCAGTCCCCCTTTTTACACATTGCGGCATCCAGGCCCCCTTTTTACACATTGCGGCTGCCAGTCCCCATTTTTACACATTGCGGTAGACGGGACCCCATTTTACACATTGCGGCAGATGGGACCCCATTTTACACATTGCGGCAGACGGGACCCCTTTTTACACATTGCGGAAGACGGTGTCCGAGAGAGAGAGAGAGAGAGAGAGAGAGAATATACTTACCTTCTCCCCGCTGACCGGCTCCTCGTGCAGCTTCCTCTCGGTGTAGGCTGTGTGAGATGAGAAGGAGGAGGAAGGAGGGGGAGCAGGGAGCCGCAGCAGCGCTATTTGATTGGTAGTAAGCGCCGCTGCAGCATCCCCCTCTCCTCCTATATTGGTTGCCTGGCGGTGCTGTGGATGCTGGGGAACCGCATCCCAGCATCCTTAGCAGCGCCGGGCAGCCAATACAGGAGGAGAGGGGGATGCTGCAGCCAGAGCCGGATTAAGGGGGGTGCCCCGGGGGTCAGTAGCCCTGGCCCCCCTGTTTTAAGGGGCCCCCCGGCCGAAGCTCTGCACCGATCTACAGGTTGCCGGGGTAGGAGGGATCCACGCTGTGCATGCGGCTTCCTCCCCCTCCTCTCGGGCAGCACGGTCGGGGACTGAGTCAAGCAATCTCCAGCCTTCGCTGCTGCCAGGAGAGATGCTGCTGGTGGCAGAGCCTGGAGATTGCTTGACTCAGTCCCCGAACGTGCTGCCCGAGAGGAGGGGGGAGGAAGCCGCATGCACAACCGCACTCCTCCCCCGGCAGCGTGGATCCCTCATACCACGGCAGCCTGGTGTCTTCTCTTCTCCCCCTGCTGCAGCGCGGCTCCCATTGCCTGTGACCGCGGGAGGTGAGCAGCGGGGTGGAGGGGGGGGGGGGGTAACTGTAGGGGCTGGTGGTCCACTGGGGGGCCCTGCTGTCTTTGGTGCCCCGGGCCCCCCGAGGGCTTAATCCGGCCCTGGCTGCAGCGGCGCTTACTACCAATCAAATAGCGCTGCTGCGGCTCACTACTCCCCCTCCTTCCTCCTCCTTCTCTCCGCTGCCCGGCGCTGGTCCTCTTCTCCCAACACAGCGGGGCGCACGGCGCAGACTTCGGCGGCATGTAATGAGTCAATTTGACTCATTACATGCCGCTGGCCGTTGCGCCCTCAGGGCAACTGCGCTGTGTGCCAAGCCCCGTTGGCACACACATAGTTACGGCCCTGGTGAGTGTATATATATATATATATATATATATATATATATGTTGGATGCGGTCAAGATACCGCCGACGGAATCCCAACTGCCACAATCCCAACATATTCTCCCTCCGTGGGTGTCCACGACACCCATAGAGGGAGAATATAATAGTGTGCCGAGCGTAGCGAGGCACCGTGCCTGCAGTGTGGCGAGCGAAGCTAGCCCGCAAGGGGCTGCGTTCCGCTCGCCACCCCTGTCGGCATTGTGTTGTTGGGATTCCGGCGTCGGTAAGTCATCAGCGGCATTGTAATGAGTCACTACAAGCCGCCTGTGTGCGTGTGCTGCCGCCGTAGAGGAGCAGCTCCGGGGGCAGGGGAGGAGTAGGGGGACTCTGGAGCTGCAGCAGCGCAGTGTAATTGTTGGTGGCGCTGCTGCAGTTGTCCCTCTCCTTCTGCATTGTCTGGACGCCGCCGCTGTGAATGCTGGGATGCGCCTTCCTCATCCCAGCATTCACAGCGGCGGCGGCCAGCCAATGCGGAAGGAGAGGGACAGCTGCATGTGACGCTGCCACCAATTACATAGCGCTGCTATTTGTCTGTCTGTCTATCTATCTATCTATCTATCTATCTATCTATCTATCTATCTATCTATCTATCTATCTCTCCTGTTTACCTAATGTATGAAAGGTGGACTGGCTGCCGTAATGTGGAAAAAGGGAAATCCTGAGTGCCAGAATGTGTGAAAAGGGGGACTGGCTGCCGTAATGTGCTAAAACAGGGATTGTCTTCCGTAATGTGTAAAAGGGGGGACTCTGGGGGTCATTACAAGTTGTTCGATCGCTATGAAATTTTTGCAGCGCTGTGATCATGTTAAAACTTGGACAAACTGTGCATGCATATGCACTGCAATGCGCAGGCGCGTCCAACGGGTACAAAGAGGATCGGTGCTGGCCGATAGATTTAACGAAGAATCCATTCGCACAGTCGATCGAAAGGTGATTGCCAGGAAGAGGGTGTTTATGGTTGGCAACTGTCCGTTTTCTGGGAGTGTTTGCCAAAACGCAGGCGTGTCCAAGCGTTTGCAGGGCGGGTGTCTGATGTCAATTCCACAACCAAAAAGACTAAAGTGATCGCAGTGGCTGAGTAAGTCCAGAGCTACTCAGAAATGGCAAAAACTGGTTTGTGGCCACTCAGCTGCAAAGGCGTTCCCACACTTGCAAAGTGAAAATACACTCCCCCATAGGCGGCGACTCTATGATCGCAGCGCACCCAAAAGTTGCTAGCGAGCGATCAAATCCGAATGACCCCCCTCTGTCTGCCGTAATGTGTAAAAAGGGGAATCTATCAGCCGTACTGTGTAAAAGGGGCTCTACCTGGTGTAGTGGCGCTACTGTGCGGTGTAATTTAAATAATGGAGACTACTCTGCACCGTAGTATGAATTGGGATTCTTTTGTGGCCACACACCTTCCCCATGAAGCCATGAGCCTATATTTTTTGGAACGGCTGCGGCGCACAATGCCCTTATATTACATAAGTGTGGGGTCCGCTGATGCTGTTTTTTGCACACAGCGCTAAAATGTCTAGTTACGGCACTGGTGCACAGTTGCTTGACACAGAAAACTACAACAAAAAAGTATTCCCAGTTTGGCCCAATAGAAAGTTGATTAGAAAAATGTACTGAGTCCGAAAAGAACACAAACACACACATATACATAGATATATAGACATATATATATATATATATATATATATATATATAAATGACACAACTGTATTATAAATCGAAACAATAAATCAAATACTAACCAAACAGTTCTTTATCATTCTCAGCAAGCTCATTGAAATCAGCTTTCAAATCACAGCAAAGCTCGTGCCAAGCCTTTCTGGTGGCATTTCTGTCTTTATAAACTTCAAGAGTTTTATCCCACAAAACTGGTCTGATTTCTACCAAGGAAATCAGTCTCTCAGTGTCAATATCTAGCTCTGCCATTTTCTCCAAACTACGCCTGCAGTGAGTGCACTGATGTGGGCGGGTTGTACTGTGTTTTTAGCAATAAACCATGTGATGTATGGGCGGGGAAACACATCGTTCCCGGCGAATAGCTGCTGTGTGTGTAAGCACTCATTGACAGTGCTTATACACTGAATCAGACGGACGGCAGGAGCACGGGCCGGCAGCCGGACTATTCAGTGGTGAGTCCCGGCTGTTACCCGGCAGCCGGGCCGGCACCGTGCCGTGTGTAAGGACACATTGCGCTGCATGTGTCTTTACATCACGGCAGCGGTTAAAAGCCGGCCGTGTGTTTGCCGGGCGGCGACAGCCGCCTCGTGTGTTTTAGCACTGAGGGGTAGGGTCCCTTCACACTGCACGGCCCCGGCCCGGCTGCCGGGTTGCAGCCGGGTCTCACCACTGGAGGGTCCGGCGGCCGGGCGGCCGCCGGGCCGTCTTTGGAGCCAGTGAACCGTGTGTGTGAAGGGGAGCTTTCACACACAACGGTTTCTTCTGCAGCCGTGTCTGATGCTGCGCATGCGCACAGCATCACACACGGCTCAAAGCCGTCCAGTGTGACAGACACTGCCGGTTTCTCCCGGATGGCAAAAAGCCGGACAAAGTTTGTCCGGCTTTTTGCCATCCGGGAAAAACCGGAGTGTGTGTTACAGCCCTGAGGGCTAGGGTCCCTTCACACTGCACGGCCCCGGCCCGGCTGCCGGGTTGCAGCCGGGTCTCACCACTGGAAGGTCCGGCGGCCGGGCGGCCGCCGGGCCGTCTTTGGAGCCAGTAAACCGTGTGTGTGAAGGGGAGCTTTCACACACAACGGTTTTTACTGTAGCCGTGTATGATGCTGCGCATGCGCACAGCATCACACACGGCTAAAAGCCGTCCTGTGTGACAGACACTGCCGGTTTCTCCCGGATGGCAAAAAGCCGGACAAAGTTTGTCCGGCTTTTTGCCATCCGGGAAAAACCGGAGTGTGTGTTACAGCCCTTAGGGTTAGTAATACGTCATCTGCGAACAGACATATTTTAAACTATGCCATTAAAGGTCGGTCCTTGTATGGCTGTCTGTGATCTAATCAACTGTGCTAAGGGATCTAAAGCTAGGGTGAAAACTAAAGGAGAAAGGGGATATCCTTGTCATAGACCATTTGTAACCATAAATGAAGGGGATAGCAAACCATTTACAAACACTCTCACAGAAGAAGCAGAGTACAAAGCTATGATTGAAGATAGGGCTCTACCAGTTATCCCAAATTTTCACAGGACTGCTCGATGATACCCCAATGGAGTCTGTCGAACGCCTTCTCTGCGTCTAATGACAGTAATAATAGGGATTTACCAGTAGAGGAGAAGGCGTCCACAATGTCTATGACCCGTCTAGTGTTGTCTAGGTATTGACAACTCAGAACAAATCCCACCTGGTCCTTATGGATAAGGGACGGGAGGATAGGGTTAAGTCTGTTTGCAATGAGTTTTGTGTATATATTTTTACATTCAAATTTAGTAAGGCAATCGGGTGGTAATTCACTAATTGCGCAGGATCCTTACCTGGTTTAGGGAAAGCGACTATTCTCGCCTCCAACATCTCCTTCGGGAAATGGCATCCTAATGGAGCTTTATTAAATACTTGAATTAAGATAGAGGACAGAATATCTTTAAAAGTTTTATAAAATTTATTAGTGAATCCATCAGGGCCAGGGGCCTTATCAGAAGGAAGGGAGTCAATAGCCAAGTTTATTTCTTCTTTGGACCATGGATGTTCCAGGTCATTGAGTGTATCTACATCAATAGAGGGAGAGTCACCACTTTCACAAATTGATTAATCTCCACTTCAGAGGGATGTGGAACCGAAGGGTCATTAAGGGAAAGGCGATCGCTGGGCTGAGATGCCGATAGCATCTCTGGCATGCACATGCCCCCTGCGATGCATGCGCAGTTCAGACCTGATCGCCCGCTGTGCGAAAATGCACAGCAGCGATCAGGTCTGAATTAGCCCCATTGTCCGCATCTCCCTGGACAGGAGAATTACAGACACTGCAGAGGGGTAGTTGAGAAAATAGGCAAATATAGGGCAATCGTGCCAGCACAGGTCGCCTTAAATGATGCACTGCAGAGTAGACCCCCTCCTGCTGGAAGCCTGCGGTATTTATTTTAATAACTTTGTGCATTAAATAAAGTTTGTGTACATTAAGCCATCAGAAAACAAAGGTTTCACTATCTCAAACTCACAAAAAAAAAATTGTAATATCTGGATATGGGATACTCAACCCTGTCACTGCTAACAGGTTATAGTAGCAAGTTGTGTGAATAAAACAAAAAAATAAAAAAATCATTTTATATATATATATATATATATATATATACCAAAGATGCGACTCCTCTCCCCTCAGCTTGAAGAACCAGGCGGCACTCCTCGGGTTTGTTCAGCCATGAAAGGCGTGTATTAAATCACATCAAAGTAAATCAACAGTGACAAGCATAGTGAAACACCAACGTTTCAACGCCTCACAGGCGTTTTTTTCAAGGTGCTATGTTGTGAAAAATGGTGAAAGATAACAACCAAACCTCACATAAGCAAGTCTTACCTTTTAAAGTGTGTGGATAAAACCACCCTCTCCTCCCCGGTGGCTTCTTCCTGGAGCCGGGAGCCGCGGGCTGCGGTGTTTCCGGGGGGTGCGGTATGCGTGACGACGTCACGCACTGCGTCCTCTCCCATTCGCCCGCTCCCACCAGCCTTTCCGTTGCCAGGGACTCCGTTGCTAAGGGCACAGAAGGCGGAAGATGGGTTAAGTGACATAAAAATACACTTACAAATAGTGTGAATATTGGGAGCTGTTAAGCTCCGTGGATAATGACATCAGGTGCAATACAGAGATCATGTGACTGGTACACAATACTAATATAAAAACATTACTGATAAAAACATTTCTGGGAAGCGCAGCCAAAGTGGTTACACTACTGGCTGATACACATACTGATGGATGTCCTATTCTAATTTAATTTAGGCATACTGAAGTACCACACGGGTACTCGGCCTATAGCATGGTGGTTTAAACGTATAGTATATTATATAATGTACGTAGGGCCACTGAAGCAGGGCGATCACAGTACATACAAGGCTGTGTAGCCCCCCTACCTGGGGGTGACTGAACCTATATATATGGTCCCTACATTTACTAGGGGGCTATACTCAGTACTGCTTAGGAAAAAAGCCAGGAGAAGGAGAAGAGGAAGAAAGGGCCATGGGGAGGGAAGGAAAGTCAAGAAGGAAACCGGAAAACAGAAGGACTAGGACAGAAGAGAGGAAGGGAAGAGAAGAGGAAAAAAGAAAGAAGGGAAAGGGAGATGGAAGACCCAGATGGGAACAGCGAAACCCTAGCGGTAAACACTGTAGGATGCCACAACATAAGGGGAAAATGGGGAACGAAAGGAAAAGGAACAAAGAGCGAGAAAACTAGACGGAAAAAAGAAAGAGAAAAGAAGAAAGAAGAAAGAGAAAGGAAAAATGAGTCAGAAGGACAAAGAAAGAAGAGAAGAAAAAGAAGGAAGGGGCAAGCAGAAAAAAGAAAAAAAGGAGAAGAACAGAAGAAAAGAGAAAAGCAAAAGAAGAAGAGAAGGAGAAAGGAGGGAGGGGCAGGGAGGAAAAAGAAAAAAAGAAGAAGAACAGAGGCGAAGAGATAGGCCAAGGAAGAGGAAAAGAAGAGAAGGCAGGAAGGGAGGGAGGGTGGACCACTGTGTATACATGTAGACCACACTAGGATTTTGTCTGCAGGAAAACATTCCACTGAATTTGTTCATTGAGTCCAAGCATTAAGGCATCTAAGAGATTAATCCATTTGGTCTCTTTTTGCGATAAGATCTTGGCTCTGTCTCCCCCTCTTAGCATCTTGGGCACATGGCCTATGATCACATATCTAAGTTGTCCCAAAAGATGGTTTGCCTGCTTGAAGTGTCTTGCCACCGGCTGATCTTTGCCCTTTCCTTCCAAGGTAGCTCTAATGGCTGACCTATGTAGGGCCATTCTCTCCCGGAATGTCCTTGTAGTCTGACCCACATAGATCAACTCACATGGGCACACTATGGCATAGATGACATAGGAAGAGGTACAGGTGACCCAGTGTCTGATGTCAAACTCTTTGTTTGTGCGTGGATGCACAAATTTCTGTCCCAGAATCATATAATTACAAGTTTCGCACCTCAAGCACTTGAAGCAGCCCTTTCTTTGGGGTTCCTCTGGTTTCTTGGAGACAGCGGGCGAATGGGAGAGGACGCAGCGCGTGACGTCGTCACGCATACCGCACCCCCCGGAAACACTGCAGCCCGCGGATCCCGGCTCCAGGAAGACGCCAGCGGGGAGGAGAGGGTGGTTTTATCCACACACTTTAAAAGGTAAGACTTGCTTATGTGAGGTTTGGTTGTTGTCTTTCACCGTTTTTCACAGCATAGCATCTTGAAAAAAACGCCTGTGAGGCGTTGAAACGTTGGTGTTTCACTATGCTTGTCACTGTTGATTTACTTTGATGTGATTTAATACACGCCTTTCATGGCTGAACAAACCCGAATAGTGCCGCCTGGTTCTTCAAGCTGAGGGGAGAGGAGTCGCAATACACCCCAGAGAGCCGTCTTTGGTATATTAGCAGTAGAGGAGGGCACCCTGGTAGTTGTCATTTGACAGTGAGTGCCAGTATAAAACCAGTGGTATATGTATATATATATATATATATATATATATAAAATCTTTTATTCACACAACCTGCTACTATAACCTGTTAGCAGTGACAGGGTTGAGTATCCCATATCCAAATATTACAAATTTTTTGAGTGAGAGTGAGATAGTGAAACCTTTGTTTTCTGATGGCTTAATGTACACAAACTTTATTTAATGCACAAATTTATTAAAATATTGTATTAAATGACCTTCAGGCTGTGTGTATAAGGTGTATATGGAACATAAATGAATTGTGTGAATCTACACACACTTTGTTTAATGCGCAAAGTTATTAAAACTATTGGCTAAAATTACCTTCAGGCTGTGTGTATAAGGGCCCTCATTCCGAGTTGTTCGCTCGGTAAATTTCATCGCATCGCAGCGATTTTCCGCTTAGTGCGCATGCGCAATGTCCGCACTGCGACTGCGCCAAGTAAATTTGCTATGAAGTTAGGATTTTTACTCACGGCTTTTTCTTCGCTCAGGCGATCGTAGTGTGATTGACAGGAAATGGGTGTTTCTGGGCGGAAACAGGCCGTTTTATGGGCGTGTGGGAAAAAACGCTACCGTTTCCGGAAAAAACGCAGGAGTGGCTGGAGAAACGGGGGAGTGTCTGGGCGAACGCTGGGTGTGTTTGTGACGTCAAACCAGGAACGACAAGCACTGAACTGATCGCAGATGCCGAGTAAGTCTGAAGCTACTCTGAAACTGCTAAGAAGTTTGTAATCGCAAAATTGCGAATACGTCGTTCGCAATTTTAAGATGCTAAGATTCACTCCCAGTAGGCGGCGGCTTAGCGTGAGCAACTCTGCTAAAATCGCCTTGCGAGCGAACAACTCGGAATGACCTCCAAGGTGTATATTTAACATAAATGCATTCTGTGCTTAGATTTAGGTCCCATCACCATGATATCTCATTATGGTATGCAATTATTCCAAAATACGGAAAAATCCAGAAACAGGGACCAGAAACATTTTGGATAAGGGATACTCAACCTGTATATATGTTGCCGGCTGTCAGTGTCAGACTGGGGCACGTAGGGTCCACGGGGGGGAATGCAGTGGTAGGGGCCCATGTTAAAGGTGTGACCAGTCTGCAGAGGAGGTGGGGTCTGCCACTTCATTGGTTTGACTAACCATTAGAGAGTGCATTGTGGGGACCCCTTCATAAAAATATACAGTAAATTCAGATGCTGCATGCATGATAATGTATCAGATTAATAACAGATTAGTAACAGCAATGCACTGTAGAAAATACACCATAGCCCAGTATAAGGTAACATATGTATAATGTATAATTCAAGTGCACAAACTGCCGTGTATGGAAGCAGGCAGCTTGTGATATAGGGGATATTGGGTCCCTGTCAACATGGCTGCTTAGACCCTCTGACAAAGTGGAGCCAGGGATCTGCAGCTCCAGCCTTGTTGCGGAATCAACACAATCTTTAGCAGCCAGAGAAGGAGAACTAGTGCTGCTCGCCTACAAGTTTCCCAGCAGGCCACCAACCCAGCCTCCAAGTGCAGTCTCCATCTCTTGTGCCCCACGTACACAGGAGCCCCGGCCGGCGCAGTCAGTCAAAGTGTGCGACGCCAGAGGACTTGACCTCAGAGGGCTGATGGAGGGCAGCGGGACCAGGGGCCACCCGAAGGTAGGGTCCCACAGTGTAGGAGATGTCTGCGGCAGCTCTCAGTCGAAGGGGGAGGTCCCGCCGATACCTGCCAGTACCTGCGTCTGCGGCTTCAGAGATCCGGGAAGGCCGCGATGTGTAGCAGCACCTCAGTGGAGGTAACACACCTGGCAACCCTTCCAGGGAGCACAGGCAGGTGCCAACTATATTAGCAGGACATTTCAGAGCCGGGAAGCCCCTAAAAATATATTTTTAAGAGCACCGGCAGGGGAGCTTCGCTGGGCACATCTAACCTCGTTCAAAGTAAGGCCACACGCCCGGACCAGCGCTTTTTAATATATTCATTGGTGACATTGCAAATGGCATTAAAGGGAAAGTATGCCTTATTGCAGATGACACAAAGGTATGCAACAAGGGGGTAGAACAAATTATTGATGATATAGGTAGACTAGAGGAATGGTCAAGAGTGTGGCAATTACAGTTTAATTGCAAAAAATGCAAAATCATGCACTTAGGTCTCAAAAATCCAAAGGCTAAATATAGTATTTATCAAAAAGAGATTACCAGTACATGTTAAAGGACAAATGATCATGAAGTGCTTTAGGTTTAACTGCTTTTATTAAATAAATCCACTTGGCCTCAAGTTGCAGGAGTTTTTTATGAGGATCACCACCCCTTAGGCTCTCAGGTACATGATCTATGATAATATGTCGGAGACTGGATAAAGAATGTTTATTTTCCAAAAAATGTCTTGCAACTGGTTGCTCAGAAATTTTTCCTTGCAACGCTGCTCTGATCACGGATCTGTGCATAGTCATTCGTTCTTTAAAAGTACGTATAGTTTTACCTATATAAAACAGTCCGCACGGACACTTTATCATATAGATAACATAACTAGTTGAACACGTGACCACTGATCTAATCCCATACAGCCATCCTGTATGGGGATGGCAGAAGAATTTGCTTGCAATCATATACCACCAGGTTGTGCATCCAGTGTATAATAATCCCCTCACTTATACATGGATCAGCCTACATATGATCTGTAATATCTGGGTGCACAGCCCAAACACATACATTTTTACCTCTCTTTAAACAGGACATCACCGGCAATGGTCTCAAGGCTTTCAAATCTCTATCACCCTAAATAATAGGTCATATAGACCTAACTGATCTCTTCACTAAATAATTTGATGTATCAAATTTTCTGTCCCAATGTACAGTACTTTATTCCGAGATTGGACACTGAGTTTTTCAAAAGTTTAGCCATAGATACTTTGTCAACCCTCTGTTTTGCATTTTTAAGGGATGAATCGGAATATCCACGTGCTTTCGATTTCTTCACCATTTCATAATTTCTTTTCTTTATCAAAACCTTGGGCTAGATGCATCATCGCTTGGAAAGTGATAAAATGGAGAGTGAAAAAGTATCAGCCAATCAGCTCCTAACTGACATTTTTCAAACACAGCCTGTGACATGGTAGTTAGGAGCTGATTGGTGGGCACATTTTCATTCTCTATTTTATCGCTCTCCAAGCGATGATGCATCTAGCCCAGAGGTTCCCAAACACTTGCAGGGGTGCCCTGGGTTGGTGGTCCAGGACCAATTCAAATTATTCATGGTCAATATAATAGGCAAAACCAGTGCTGGTGGCTGCCAGTAATAAAATATGTGGCCAAACAGAAGCAAATCTTGTCCCTCACCACACAACTGACCCTAAGGATGACATATAAACGCGATCTACTTAATGTAATATTTCTGTCTAAATTTCTCAATAAGAAATTTTTGACCTAGGGGTGCCGTGAAAAAAATTCTGATATTCTAGTGCGCCGTGATTCAAAAAAGTTTGGAAACCACTGATCTAGCCCCTTGTGTCAAATAATTTTCTTTGCTGGTGATCCTCTTAACTCTAAGCAATTGTGAATAAGGTAAGCACTTTTGGCTGCCGGAGGAATCTGGCTGTTGGATAACAACAGAGTTTTCCGAACTTTAGGTTTAGTGAACATAGTAGTAATAACTTCATTGTTGGTAAAAGTTACGATATTTGTACATCAAGGTAGGAGATTTGCTCCAGGCTTAGCTTATATGTATATTTGATAGGACAATCTAATTTGTTGATATTCACAATCAAAGAGACAAATCCATCGTAGCCACCTTATATACCTGGAATAAAATAAAATAAATTCTTTGGTAACTCTGTTTAAAAAGCATTCTTCTCTCAATGTTAAAAATGTGCACATTCGCATAAACCAGGGCGATATGAGATCCCATTTCACAAAAATCCAAAAGTGATAGAAAAAAGTCCAACTCTGGACCTTGATACAAAGCACTTCCACAAAGGAGCTCTCTCACCGCCTGAATGTCTCCTCGATGGGGGATATTTGTGTAAAGACTTGTAATATCTAACGTACACATCCATATATTGTCAGGAATCAGTCCAAGCTTTTCCAGTTTAACAAGTAAGGCTGTTGTGTCCAGTGCCGTAACTAGACATTTTAGCGATGTGTGCATATAAACAGCATCGGCGCCACCCCACATATATAAAATAGGGACAGTGTGTACCGTAGACGCGTGCCATAAATATAGGGGCATTGCTTCATGGGGAAGGGGCGTGGCCACAAAATAATACCAATTATATTACACTGCACAGTAGTCTCCATTATTCAAATTACGCCACACAGTAGCACCACTTACAAACATTACACCAGGTAGAGCTCCTGTCACACATTATGCCAGGTAGAGCCCCTATCAGAAATTATGCCAAGTAGAGCCCCTTTACACATTACTCCAGGTAGAACCCCCTTTTACACATTATGCCAGGTAGAGCACCCTTCTACACATTATGCCAGGTACAGCCCCCTTTTACACATTACACCAGGTAGAGTCCCCTTTTACAATGCCTGGTAGTGCCCCCTTTACACATTACACCAGGTAGAGCCTCTCTACTCACCATGATCCAGCTGGCATCCATGGCAGACTGGCAGTAGGTCCCCCCGCACTCCAACTTGTCCTTCCTACAATCTGGGCATGCGTCCAGCGGGGGTGGAAGTGGTGTGGGGGGAGGTAGTGGTGGGCTGTGTGGCCTGCAGAAGGCAGAAGTGAATGGTGGGGGGTAGCAGAGTGTGGGCAGCAGTGGGCAGTGTGGGCATTGGTGGCCAGTGTGGGCATTGGGGGACAGAAATGCAGGTCTGCAGCGGCAGGAGATGGGCTTAGAGTGACTCAGCGAGCAACCATGCAGGTGGTGCCCCCACAGTGCATATGCACTGTGGGCAAGGCACCACTGGCACACACCTAGTTACGGCCCTGGCTGTGTCCTTACGATATGTTGCTTTTGCCTGGACACATGGCTGGATATAGAAATCCAGAAACTATGAAGAAATGATGGGACGGCCAGGCGGCCTTTCCGAACTGTTATGGATCTTGGGTGAACTATGGCCCTCATTCCGAGTTGTTCGCTCGCAAGTGAATTTTAGCAGATTTGCTCATGCTAAGCCGCCGCCTACTGGGAGTGAATCTTAGCATCTTAAAATTGCGAACGATGTATTCGCAATATTGCGATTACACACCTCGTAGCAGTTTCTGAGTAGCTTCAGACTTACTCGGCATCTGCGATCAGTTCAGTGCTTGTCGTTCCTGGTTTGACGTCACAAACACTCCCAGCGTTCGCCCAGACACTCCCCCGTTTCTCCAGCCACTCCTGCGTTTTTTCTGGAAACGGTAGCGTTTTTTCCCACATGCCCATAAAACGGCCTGTTTCCGCCCAGTAACACCCATTTCCTGTCAATCACATTACGATCGCCAGACCGATGAAAAAGCCGTGAGTAAAATTCCTAACTGCATAGCAAATTTACTTGGCGCAGTCGCAGTGCGGACATTGCGCATGCGCATTAAGCGGAAAATCGCTGCGATGCGAAGATTTTTACCGAGCGAACAACTCGGAATGAGGGCCCATATAATAATGGTACTTTGGGGAAATCTACCTTCAAATAGAGACAGCTGTCAATTATGCCTTTTTTCACAGCATCATCCAAAAGAGAATCCAGGTCAATCTTGTATTCATCAGTTGGAAGCTGTCTTTCAATTTCCTCACAATTATGGGCTACATCCTGGATGACTGTACCACTGCCCTTATCCGCAAGACAGGTTACCACATCTTTGTATGAGCCGAGGTCTTTCAATGCCCTGTGCTCTTTAGATGTCAGATTCTTTCTCTCAGGTGGCCGTATTTTAGAGGATTCCATTACTTGAGTGTCAAGTGCCTTCATATAAGCTGCAATAGATAGATTCTTAAATGTAGTGTCAAAAAAACTATTTACCCTTGAAATGTCTACATTTGTAGGTACATTTGTGCCACTTCTCTTTTTTATCTGTATCCTGAAGACAGGTTGTAATAATCCCGAAACGTAGATGTAACGAACGTGTGTTTGCATCTCCTTTCAATGATCAGTGAGTGCCATCTTCTACGTATTATATATATATATATATATATATATATATATATATATATACCTGCACACTGCATGCGCCAAGTGACAACCATTTGTATTTTTTCTCTCTGATATCACATTGAGATATTAGATACATTTAGTTTCTTTCTAGGTGACTAGGCTACACAATAGTGAAAACGCAATCCAAATTTATACCGTCATTTTCTCTAACGTCCTAGTGGATGCTGGGGACTCCGTAAGGACCATGGGGATAGACGGGCTCCGCAGGAGACAGGGCACTTTAAGAAAGAATTAGGACTACTGGTGTGCACTGGCTCCTCCCTCTATGCCCCTCCTCCAGACCTCAGTTAGAATCTGTGCCCGGCTGAGCTGGGTGCACTTTAGTGAGCTCTCCTGAGCTTGCTAATAAGAAAGTTTTTTGTTAGGATTTTTTATTTTCAGAGATATCTGCTGGCAACAGGCTCTCTGCTACGTGGGACTGAGGGGAGAGAAGCAGACCTACTAACTGCGGCTAGGTTGCGCTTCTTAGGCTACTGGACACCATTAGCTCCAGAGGGATCGAACACAGGAACGCACCCTTGGTCGTCCGATCCCGGAGCCGCGCCGCCGTCCCCCTCGCATAGCCAGAAGCCGGCGTGTGAAGAAGAAGACAAAAGCGGCGGCAGAAGACTCCAGTCTTCATATGAGGTAGCGCACAGCACTGCAGCTGTGCGCCATTGCTCCCACATCAAACCCACACACTCCGGTCACTGTAGGGTGCAGGGCGCAGGGGGGGCCGCCCTGGGCAGCAATTAAGTACCTCTTGGCATAAAAGGGCATATATACAGTTGGGCACTGTATATATGCATGAGCCCCCACCATTATTTTACACAAAATCGCGGGACAGAAGCCCGCCGCTGAGGGGGCGGGTCTTCTTCCTCAGCACTCACCAGCGCCATTTTCTCTCCATAGCTCCGCTGAGGGGAAGCTCCCCAGGCTCTCCCCTGCAGATTCACGGTAGAAAGAGGGTAAAAAGAGAGGGGGGGCACATAAATTTAGCGCAATATCAGTATATACAGCAGCTACTGGGTAAACACTAAGTTACTGTGTAATTCCTAGGTCATATAGCGCTGGGGTGTGTGCTGGCATACTCTCTCTCTGTCTCTCCAAAAGGCCTTGTGGGGGTTCTGTCCTCAAATAGAGCATCCCGTGTGTGTGTGTGTGTGTGTGTGTGTGTGTGTGTGTGTGTGTGTGTGGTGTGTCGGTACGCTTGTGTCGACATGTTTGACGAGGAAGGCTATGTGGAAGCAGAGCAGGTGCAGATGAATGTGGTGTCTCCGCCGACGGCGCCGACACCTGATTTGGTGGATATGTGGAAGGTGTTAAATGATAATGTAAACTCCTTGCATAAAAGGTTGGATAAAGCTGATGCCTTGGGACAGTCAGGGTCCCAACCCATGCCTGATCCTACAGCGCAGAGGCCATCAGGGTCTCAGAAGCGCCCACTATCCCAAATTGTTGACACAGATATCGACACGGATTCTGACTCCAGTGTCCATGGCGATGATGCAAAGTTGCAGCCTAAAATGGCTAAAGCCATCCGCTACATGATTATAGCAATGAAGGATGTATTGCACATCTCAGAGGAAAACCCTGTCCCTGCCAAGAGGGTTTATATGTTTGGGGAGAAAAGGCAAGAAGTGACTTTTCACCCTTCACATGAGTTAAATGAGTTATGTGAAAAAGCTTGGGATTCTCCTGATAGGAAAATGCAGATTTCCAAACGGTTACTTATGGCGTATCCTTTCCAGCCAACGGACAGGTTACGCTGGGAATCCTCCCCTAGGGTAGACAAAGCTTTGACACGCTTATCTAAGAAGGTAGCCCTGCCGTCACAGGATACGGCCGCCCTAAAAGATCCTGCGGATAGAAAGCAGGAAGGTATCCTGAAGTCCGTTTATACACATTCAGGTACCCTACTAAGGCCGGCAATTGCGTCGGCCTGGATGTGTAGTGCTGTAGCAGCATGGACAGATACTCTGTCTGAGGAGCTTGATACCTTGGACAAGGATACTATATTGCTGACCCTGGGGCATATAAAAGACGCTGTCCTATACATGAGGGATGCCCAGAGAGACATTTGCCTACTGGGTTTTAGAATAAATGCAATGTAAATTTCTGCCAGAAGGGTCCTGTGGACTCGGCAATGGACAGGTGATGCCGACTCAAAAAAGCACATGGAGGTTTTACCTTATAAAGGTGAGGAATTGTTTGGGGACGGTCTCTCGGACCTAGTTTCCACAGCTACGGCTGGGAAGTCAAATTTTTTGCCATATATTCCCTCACAACCTAAGAAAGCACCGTATTACCAAATGCAGTCCTTTCGATCACAAAGAGGCAAGAAAGTCATAGGTGCGTCCTTTCTTGCCAGAGGCAGGGGTAGAGGAAAGAAGCTGCACAATACAGCTAGTTCCCAGGAACAGTAGTCCTTCCCGGCTTCCACTAAATCCACCGCATGACGCTGGGGCTCCACAGGTGGAGCCAGGAGCGGTGGGGGCGCGTCTCCGAAATTTCAGCCACCAGTGGGTTCGCTCACGGGTGGATCCCTCGGCTATACAGATTGTGTCTCAGGGATAGAAGCCGGAATTCGAAGTGATGCCCCCTCACCGTTACCTCAAATCGGCCCTGACAGCTTCCCCCATAGAAAGGGAAGCAGTGTTAGCGGCAATTCACAAATTATATTTCCAGCAGGTGGTGGTAAAGGTTCCCCTCCCTCAACAGGGAAGGGGTTACTATTCCACAATGTTTGTGGTTCCGAAACCGGACGGTTCGGTCAGACCCATATTGAATTTAAAATCCCTGAACATTTACCTTAAAAGGTTCAAGTTCAAGATGGAATCGCTCAGGGCGGTCATTGCAAGCCTGGAAGAGGGGGATTTTATGGTATCTCTGGACATAAAGGATGCTTACCTGCATGTCCCCATTTATCCACCTCATCAGGAGTACCTCAGATTTGTGGTACAGGACTGTCATTACCAATTCCAGACGTTGCCGTTTGGTCTGTCCACGGCACCGAGAATATTTACCAAGGTAATGGCAGAAATGATGGTGCTTCTGCGAAAGCAAGGAGTTACAATTATCCCATACTTGGACTATCTCCTCATAAAGGCGAGGTCCAGAGAGCAGTTGCTGATCAGCGTAGCACACTCTCGGGAGGTGTTACAACAGCACGTCTGGATTCTGAATATTCCAAAGTCGCAGCTGATTCCTACGACGAGTCTGCCCTTCCTGGGCATGATTCTGGACACAGACCAGAAGAAGGTGTTTCTCCCGGAGGAGATGGCCCAGGAGCTTGTGACTCTGGTCAGAGACCTCTTAAAACCAAAACAGGTGTCGGTGCATCTATGCACGCGAGTCCTGGGAAAGATGGTGGCATCATACGAAGCCATTCCCTTCGGCAGGTTCCATGCGAGGACCTTTCAGTGAGATCTGTTGGACAAGTGGTCCGGATCGCATCTTCAGATGCATCGGCTGATTACCCTATCCCCCAGGGCTAGGGTGTCTCTTCTGTGGTGGCTGCAGAGTGCTCACCTTCATGAGGGCCGCAGGTTCGGCATACAGGACTGGGTCCTGGTGACCACGGATGCAAGCCTCCGAGGGTGAGGGGCAGTCACTCAAGGAAGAAACTTCCAGGGGCTGTGGTCAAGTCAAGAGACTTGTCTGCACATCAATATCCTGGAACTAACGGCCATATGCAACGCCCTGAGTCAAGCGGAGCCTCTGCTTCGCAACCAACCGGTGCTGATTCAGTCAGACAACATCACCGCAGTGGCTCATGTAAACCGCCAGGGCGGCACAAGAAGCAGGGTGGCAATGGCAGAAGCCACCAGAATTCTTCGCTGGGCGGAGAATCATGTGCAAGCACTGTCAGCAGTGTTCATTCCGGGAGTGGACAACTGGGAAGCAGACTTCCTCAGCAGGCACGAACTCCACCCGGGAGAGTGGGGACTTCATCAAGAAGTCTTCACACAGATTACAAATCGATGGGGACTGCCGCAGGTGGACATGATGGTATCCCGCCTCAACAAAAAGCTTCAAAGGTATTGCTCCAGGTCAAGAGACCCTCAGGCGATAGCTGTGGATGCACTAGTGACACCGTGGGTGTTCCAGTCGGTTTATGTGTTTCCTCCTCTTCCTCTCATACACAAGGTGCTGAGAATCGTAAGAAAAAGAGGAGTGAGAACAATACTCATTGTTCCGGATTGGCCAAGAAGGGCTTGGTATCCGGAACTGCTAGAAATGCTCACAGAGGACCCATGGCCTCTGCCTCTCAGACCGGATCTGTTGCAACAGGGGCCCTGTCTGTTCCAAGACTTACCGCGGCTGCGTTTGACGGCATGGCGGTTGAACGCCGGATCCTAGCGGAAAAAGGCATTCCGGATGAGGTTATTCCTACGCTGATAAAGGCTAGGAAGGACGTGACAGCAAAACATTGTCACGTATATGGCGAAAATATGTTGCTTGGTGTGAGGCCAGGAAGGCCTCTACAGAGGAATTCCAACTGGGCCGTTTCCTTCACTTCCTACAGGCGGGAGTGACTATGGGCTTAAAATTAGGGTCCATTAAGGTCCAGATTTCGGCCCTATCCATTTTTATTTCAAAAGGAACTGGCTTCTCTTCCTGAAGTTCAGACGTTTATAAAGGGAGTGCTGCATATTCAACCCCCTTTTGTGCCACCAGTGGCACCTTGGGATCTTAACGTGGTGTTGAGTTTCCTGAAATCTCACTGGTTTGAGCCACTTAAGACCGTGGAGTTAAAATATCTCACGTGGAAAGTGGTCATGCTATTGGCCTTAGCTTCGGCTAGGCGTGTGTCTGAATTGGCGGCTTTGTCATGTAAAAGCCCCTATCTGGTTTTCCATATGGACAGGGCAGAGTTACGAACTCGTCCGCAATTTCTGCCGAAGGTGGTGTCATCCTTTCATTTGAACCAACCTATTGTGGTGCCTGCGGCTACTCGTGACTTGGAGGATTCCAAGTTACTAGATGTAGTCAGGGCTTTGAAGATTTATGTAGCCAGAATGGCTGGAGTCAGGAAAACTGACTCGCTGTTTACCCTGTATGCATCCAACAAGCTGGGTGCTCCTGCTTCAAAGCAAACTATTGCTCGCTGGATCTGTAACACGATTTAGCAGGCTCATTCTGCGGCTGGATTGCCGCATCCAAAATCAGTAAAAGCCCATTCCACAAGGAAGGTGGGCTCTTCTTGGGCGGCTGCCCGAGGGGTCTCGGCATTACAGCTTTGCCGAGCAGCTACTTGGTCGGGTTCAAACACCTTTGCAAAGTTCTACAAGTTTGATACCCTGGCTGAGGAGGACCTTGAGTTTGCTCATTCGGTGCTGCAGAGTCATCCGCACTCTCCCGCCCGTTTGGGTGCTTTGGTATAATCCCCATGGTCCTTACGGAGTCCCCAGCATCCACTAGGACGTTAGAGAAAATAAGATTTTACTTACCGGTAAATCTATTTCTCCTAGTCCGTAGTGGATGCTGGGCGCCCGTCCCAAGTGCGGACTTCTTCTGCAATACTTGTATATAGTTATTGCTTAAATAAGGGTTATGTTATGGTTGCATCAGGTTTGTCTGATGCTCTGTTGTTGTTCATACTGTTAACTGGGTAAGTTTATCACGAGTTATACGGTGTGATTGGTGTGGCTGGTATGAGTCTTACCCTGGATTCCAAAATCCTTTCCTTGTACTGTCAGCTCTTCCGGCACAGTTTCCTTAACTGAGGTCTGGAGGAGGGGCATAGAGGGAGGAGTCAGTGCACACCAGTAGTCCTAATTCTTTCTTAAAGTGCCCTGTCTCCTGCGGAGCCCGTCTATTCCCCATGGTCCTTACGGAGTCCCCAGCATCCACTACGGACTACGAGAAATAGATTTACCGGTAAGTAAAATCTTATTTTTGCGTGTTGCTGGAATAAACAATCAGACATACCAAAAATTTTCACAAATTTTTTTTGTCCCCATAGTTCAAACACAGTCCCAAGGAGTATATTTATCTCAAAAAAATCTATGTACAGACACAACCATTATAACTTTATTATAAGTACAAATATATGAAAGAATACATACAATATCCCGGTGGTCGAGATGCCAGCTGTCACATGACCGAATGTGACATCCCAACATTGAATATGGCGACATCAGAGGGGGACCCCTACACCAACCCTCGAGGGGGGGGGAGGAGGGGGATTCAGCTACGGCTAATCCTCTGTGCCTAACCCTAACCCCTCTAGTGCCCGACCCTAAACATCCCCCACCTCGGACCTTAACCCTAAAGCTGAACCCCAATACTCACCTCTGGCATCCCGTCTGTCTGTGAACTCTTGAGTGCTGTTGGGATTCCAGTGTTGGTCACATGTCCGCTGGCATCACGACAGCTGGGATGCAGAATGCATCCCATATAGAAGACAGTTGAAGAGCTAGTAGAATTAATTGTGATTACTAGAGATGTGCGGCGGACACTTTTCGGGTTTTGTGTTTTGGTTTTGGATCTGGATCCCCGCTCATGTTTTGGATCTGGATTGGTTTTGCCAAAACCACCCTTTCGGGTTCTGGTTTTGGATCTGTATGATTTTTAAAAAAAACATAACATAGTAGCATAGTTTCTGAGGTTGAAAAAAGACAATTTGGCCATCGAGTTCAACCTATTTGAGTCTCCTACGCTATATGAGTTCCAGGACTAATTTTAACTTTCACTTTTGCTAAAGTCGGCCGTTGTGTTTAGTATTCTTTTTATAACTATAGCGTGTGATCTATGCACCATAACCCTGTATATCATTATCCATTAGGAATGTTTCTAGCCCATTCTTAAAGTGTTGACCGAGTCCACCATTACTACCCTCTCAGGCAGGGAATTCCAAACTCATAGTGTCCTTTCTGTGAAAAAACCTTTTCGACTTAATGTGTGGAACCTCCTCTCCTCTAACCTAAGCAGGTGTCCACGTGTTATCTGTGTCGATCTTACTAAAAACAGATCCCCGCAAGCTCTTTGTATTGTCCTCTTATATATTTATAAATGTTGATCGTGCCCCCTCTTAGTCTCCTCTTTTCCAGTGTATACATACCTAGCCATGCAAGTCTTCCTTGGTATTCCAGCGTCTCCAATCCTGATTAGCTTGGTCTTGCGCCTCTGGACCTTTTCTACCTCCAGGATATCCTTTTTGTAGTATGGTGCCCAAAATTGTGCACAGTATTCAAGATGTGGCCTCACTAGGGATTTATATAATGGGAGTAAAACACTCTCATCCCTTGCAGCAATTCCCAGCTTGATGCATGCTAGTACCTTGTTTGCTTTCTTTGCTGCAATCCTAGTTTGGGTACTGCTGCTCAGTTTGCTATCTATATGAACACCTAAGTCTTTCTCCAGTACAGAATCCCCTAAATTCACCCCATTTAGTGTATATGTGCTATTTTTGTTCTTGCTACCAAAGTGCATTACCTTGCACTTGTCTGTATTGAAACTCATTCTCCATTTAGCTGCCCAAGTTTTTAGTTTAGCTAAATCGTTCTGGAGAGACTCAGCATCACCCTCCGAATTTATGACCTTACACAGTTTGGTATCGTCTGCAAAAATTTACACCATGCTCTCTAGGCTTACTGCTAGATCATTAATAAAAATGTTGAACAATAGTGGTCCAAGGGGGTCATACCGACCTGATCGTTTTTTCGCAGTGCAGCGATCAGGTCACTACTGTGCATGCGTATGCGTGTCGTACGGGTACAAAGCGGATCGTTGCAGGGCAATGGATTTAACCAAGAATCCATTCGCACAGCCAATCGCAAGAACATTGACAGGAAGAAGGCGTTTATGGGTGTCAACTGACCATTTTCAGGGAGTGGATGGAAAAACGCAAGCGTGTCCAAGCGTTTGCAGGGCAGGTGTCTGACATCAATTCCGGGACCGGACAGGCAGAAGTGATCGCAGCGGCTGAGTAAGTTCAGACCTACTCAGAAACTGCACAAACTGTTTTTGTACTGCTCGGCTGCACAAGCATTCGCACACTTGCACAGCTAAAATACACTCCCCTGTGGTTGGCAACTATGCGTTTGCATGGCTGCAAAAAGTAGCAATCAAGCGATCAACCCGGAATGACCCCCCCCCCCAAGTACAGACCCTTGTGGCACACCACTTAGTACTTTTGACCAATTTGAAAAAGTTCCATTTACCACAATGCGCTGCTCCCTAGTATCCAACCAATTACTAACCCAAGTGCATATAGTGCTCCCCAGCCCCAGTTCTTGTAATTTATAGATAAGTCTCATGTGTGGTACTGTGTCGAAGGCTTTATAAAAGTCTTAAAAGATTACATCCACCTCCTTACCCTGATCAAGATTAGCGCTGTTTCACAAAAGCCTAGTAAGTTTGTTTGACATGATTTATCCTTCACAAATCCATGTTGGTTCTTGTTAATAACCTTATTGGTTTCAAGGAACTTTTGAATACTATCCCTTAGAATACTTTCCAGTAGTTTCCCCACTATAGACGTAAAACTAACTGATCTATAAATACCTGGTTCAGCTTTACTCCCCTTTTTGTATATCGGCTCTACCTCCGCTATATGCCTGTCTTTGGGAACCATGCCTGATGTAAGTGAGTAATTGAAGATCATAAATAACCACTATTTATGCTAGTTCGGAGTGAAGCTCCATGGGAACCCTTGGGTGAATACCGTCTGGACCAGGTGACTTATTTATCTTAGTTTTCTTTAATCGGTCACAGACTTCCTCCTCGCTTAAATAAGTACTTAGCAGTGGGACATTATCTTTATTATTATTATTATCCTTTATTTATATGGCGCCACAAGTGTTCCGCAGCGCCCAATTACAGAGTACATATGCACATAAAACAGGAAAATAGTGACTTACAGTTGAAGACAATATAGGACAAGTACAGGGTAACTAAGCATAACTACACCAGTAAACAACAGAAAGATAAGTTCCAAGGTGGCCAAAAAACTGCAGGATTTGGGTAGTTGAGGATTATTAAAGTAAGAAAAGGATAAGCACATGAGGGAAGAGGGCCCTACTCGTGAGAGCTTACATTCTAAGGGGAGGGGTGGACAGACAGGGGTGACACAGATGGGGTACATAGAGAGCGTGGAACAGAGGGTTAGGATGAGATTTGGCTGGGTTTGGTAAAGAAGTGAGTCTTAAGAGCCCGCTTAAAGTTTTGTAGAGAGGTGGAGAGTCTGAGGGGGAGAGGTAAAGAATTCCAGAGAAAGGGAGCAGCACGTGAAAAATCTTGGAGATAGGAGTGGGAGGTAATAATCAGAAGACAGGAGAGTCAGCGTGCATTAGCAAAGCGAAGAGGATGGGTGGGAGAGTAAAGGGAGATAAGGTCAGAGATGTTAATGGGAGAGGAGTGGGTGAGGGCTTTGTAAGTGAGTGTGAGAAGTTTGGATTCTGAAAATGCTTATAGGAGAGGGGAGGTGGACGTAGTATGTTTGGTGAGGAAGAGAGCCGAGCAGCAGCATTGAGGATAGGTTGGAGTGGAGCGAGGTAATTGTCAGGGAGGCCAGTTAGGAGGAGATTACAGTAGTCCAATCTGGAAATAATCAATGAGTGACTAATGATCTTAGTGGCATCCTGGGTGGGAAAAGGTCTGATCCTGGTAATGTTTTTGAGATGAAAATGACAGGTTTGTGAGAGGTGCTGAATGTGTGGTCTTTATTGAGGTTGTGTGTTACCTCCTGCATCTGGTCCTCTCTTGTGAATACCGATGAAAAAACTAATTTCATTTATCTGCTATGTCATTATCGTTTTTGATTAAGGCTCCCAGCCTGTCCTTTAATGGGACTATACTCTCCTTATTTTTCAGTTTCTACTTTAGCCGCTCTTATTTCTTTTTTGCATAGTTTGTTACAAGCCTTATAGTGCTGGAAAGACTCCGCCTTCCCGTCTGATTTGTATATTTTGAAAGCTCACCTTTCTTGCCTATTAGTTCCTTAATCTTATTATTAAGCCACATTGGTTTGAAATTTGCAGTCCTTTGTTTGCTGCCCATGGGAATATATTTACGAGTAAACTCATCCAGTAGTGATTTTAACACCTCCCATTTCTCCGTAGTATATTTTCCTTGAAATAAAATTTCCCATTCAATATCCCTTAAAGTTTCCCTCATCATGTCAAAGTTGGCTTTGCTAAAGTTTAAAGTCCTAGTTGAGCCTATATAGGACGGCTTGTGAACACTGATATTGAATGTGATCATATTGTGGTCGCTGTTTCCTAAGGGCTCCCCTACTATAACATTTAATATCAATTCCCCATTGTTTGTTAATACCAGATCTAAGATTGCATTGTACCTAGTTGGTTCCTTGATTAGTTGAAGTAAGTAGTTATCATTTACTGTGTTGAGAAACATATTACCCCTAGCAGTATCACATGAATCAATTGTCCAATTTATCTCCGGATAGTGAGGTCTCGAGATGAGCGCCTGAAATTTTTCGGGTTTTGTGTTTTGGTTTTGGGTTCGGTTCCGCGGCCGTGTTTTGGGTTCGAACGCGTTTTGGCAAAACCTCACCGAATTTTTTTTGTCGGATTCGGGTGTGTTTTGGATTTGGGTGTTTTTTTCAAAAAACACTAAAAAACAGCTTAAATCATAGAATTTGGGGGTCATTTTGATCCCAAAGTATTATTAACCTCAAAAACCATAATTTACACTCATTTTCAGTCTATTCTGAATACCTCACACCTCACAATATTATTTTTAGTCCTAAAATTTGCACCGAGGTCGCTGTGTGAGTAAGATAAGCGACCCTAGTGGCCGACACAAACACCGGGCCCATCTAGGAGTGGCACTGCAGTGTCACGCAGGATGTCCCTTCCAAAAAACCCTCCCCAAACAGCACATGACGCAAAGAAAAAAAGAGGCGCAATGAGGAAGCTGTGTGAGTAAGATTAGCGACCCTAGTGGCCGACACAAACACCGGGCCCATCTAGGAGTGGCACTGCAGTGTCACGCAGGATGGCCCTTCCAAAAAACCCTCCCCAAACAGCACATGACGCAAAGAAAAAAAGAGGCGCAATGAGGTAGCTGTGTGAGTAAGATTAGCGACCCTAGTGGCCGACACAAACACCGGGCCCATCTAGGAGTGGCACTGCAGTGTCACGCAGGATGTCCCTTCCAAAAAACCCTCCCCAAACAGCACATGACGCAAAGAAAAAAAGAGGCGCAATGAGGTAGCTGACTGTGTGAGTAAGATTAGCGACCCTAGTGGCCGACACAAACACCGGGCCCATTTAGGAGTGGCACTGCAGTGTCACGCAGGATGTCCCTTCCAAAAAACCCTCCCCAATCAGCACATGATGCAAAGAAAAAGAAAAGAAAAAAGAGGTGCAAGATGGAATTGTCCTTGGGCCCTCCCACCCACCCTTATGTTGTATAAACAAAACAGGACATGCACACTTTAACCAACCCATCATTTCAGTGACAGGGTCTGCCACACGACTGTGACTGATATGACGGGTTGGTTTGGACCCCCCCCAAAAAAGAAGCAATTAATCTCTCCTTGCACAAACTGGCTCTACAGAGGCAAGATGTCCACCTCATCATCACCCTCCGATATATCACCGTGTACATCCCCCTCCTCACAGATTATCAATTCGTCCCCACTGGAATCCACCATCTCAGCTCCCTGTGTACTTTGTGGAGGCAATTGCTGCTGGTCAATGTCTCCGCGGAGGAATTGATTATAATTCATTTTAATGAACATCATCTTCTCCACATTTTCTGGATGTAACCTCGTACGCCGATTGCTGACAAGGTGAGCGGCGGCACTAAACACTCTTTCGGAGTACACACTTGTGGGAGGGCAACTTAGGTAGAATAAAGCCAGTTTGTGCAAGGGCCTCCAAATTGCCTCTTTTTCCTGCCAGTATAAGTACGGACTGTGTGACGTGCCTACTTGGATGCGGTCACTCATATAATCCTCCACCATTCTATCAATGTTGAGAGAATCATATGCAGTGACAGTAGACGACATGTCCGTAATCGTTGTCAGGTCCTTCAGTCCGGACCAGATGTCAGCATCAGCAGTCGCTCCAGACTGCCCTGCATCACCGCCAGCGGGTGGGCTCGGAATTCTGAGCCTTTTCCTCGCACCCCCAGTTGCGGGAGAATGTGAAGGAGGAGATGTTGACAGGTCGCGTTCCGCTTGACTTGACAATTTTGTCACCAGCAGGTCTTTCAACCCCAGCAGACTTGTGTCTGCCGGAAAGAGAGATCCAAGGTAGGCTTTAAATCTAGGATCGAGCACGGTGGCCAAAATGTAGTGCTCTGATTTCAACAGATTGACCACCCGTGAATCCTTGTTAAGCGAATGAAGGGCTCCATCCACAAGTCCCACATGCCTAGCGGAATCGCTCCGTGTTAGCTCCTCCTTCAATGTCTCCAGCTTCTTCTGCAAAAGCCTGATGAGGGGAATGACCTGACTCAGGCTGGCAGTGTCTGAACTGACTTCACGTGTGGCAAGTTCAAAGGGCATCAGAACCTTGCACAACGTTGAAATCATTCTCCACTGCGCTTGAGACAGGTGCATTCCACCTACTATATCGTGCTCAATTGTATAGGCTTGAAGGGCCTTTTGCTGCTCCTCCAACCTCTGAAGCATATAGAGGGTTGAATTCCACCTCGTTACCACTTCTTGCTTCAGATGATGGCAGGGCAGGTTCAGTAGTTTTTGGTGGTGCTCCAGTCTTCTGTACGTGGTGCCTGTACGCCGAAAGTGTCCCGCAATTCTTCTGGCCACCGACAGCATCTCTTGCACGCCCCTGTCGTTTTTTAAAAAAATCTGCACCACCAAATTCAAGGTATGTGCAAAACATGGGACGTGCTGGAATTTGCCCATATTTAATGCACACACAATATTGCTGGCGTTGTCCGATGCCACAAATCCACAGGAGAGTCCAATTGGGGTAAGCCATTCCGCGATGATCTTCCTCAGTTGCCGTAAGAGGTTTTCAGCTGTGTGCGTATTCTGGAAAGCGGTGATACAAAGCGTAGCCTGCCTAGGAAAGAGTTGGCGTTTGCGAGATGCTGCTACTGGTGCCGCCGCTGCTGTTCTTGCGGCGGGAGTCCATACATCTACCCAGTGGGCTGTCACAGTCATATAGTCCTGACCCTGCCCTGCTCCACTTGTCCACATGTCCGTGGTTAAGTGGACATTGGGTACAACTGCATTTTTTAGGACACTGGTGAGTCTTTTTCTGACGTCCGTGTACATTCTCGGTATCGCCTGCCTAGAGAAGTGGAACCTAGATGGTATTTGGTAACGGGGGCACACTGCCTCAATAAATTGTCTAGTTCCCTGTGAACTAACGGCGGATACCGGACGCACGTCTAACACCAACATAGTTGTCAAGGCCTCAGTTATCCGCTTTGCAGCAGGATGACTGCTGTGATATTTCATCTTCCTCGCAAAGGACTGTTGGACAGTCAATTGCTTACTGGAAGTAGTACAAGTGGGCTTACGACTTCCCCTCTGGGATGACCATCGACTCCCAGCAGCAACAACAGCAGCGCCAGCAGCAGTAGGCGTTACACGCAAGGATGCATCGGAGGAATCCCAGGCAGGAGAGGACTCGTCAGAATTGCCAGTGACATGGCCTGCAGGACTATTGGCATTCCTGGGGAAGGAGGAAATTGACACTGAGGGAGTTGGTGGGGTGGTTTGCGTGAGCTTGGTTACAAGAGGAAGGGATTTACTGGTCAGTGGACTGCTTCCGCTGTCGCCCAAAGTTTTTGAACTTGTCACTGACTTATTATGAATGCGCTGCAGGTGACGTATAAGGGAGGATGTTCCGAGGTGGTTAACGTCCTTACCCCTACTTATTACAGCTTGACAAAGGCAACACATGGCTTGACACCTGTTGTCCGCTTTTCTGTTGAAATACCTCCACACTGAAGAGCTGATTTTTTTGGTATTTTCACCAGGCATGTCAACGGCCATATTCCTCCCACGGACAACAGGTGTCTCCCCGGGTGCCTGACTTAAACAAACCACCTCACCATCAGAATCCTCCTGGTCAATTTCCTCCCCAGCGCCAGCAACACCCATATCCTCCTCATCCTGGTGTACTTCAACATCTTCATCTTCAATCTGACTATCAGGAACTGGACTGCGGGTGCTCCTTCCAGCACTTGCAGGGGGCGTGCAAATGGTGGAAGGCGCATGCTCTTCACGTCCAGTGTTGGGAAGGTCAGGCATCGCAACCGACACAATTGGACTCTCCTTGTGGATTTGGGATTTCGAAGAACGCACAGTTCTTTGCGGTGCTTTTGCCAGCTTGAGTCTTTTCAGTTTTCTAGCGAGAGGCTGAGTGCTTCCATCCTCATGTGAAGCTGAACCACTAGCCATGAACATAGGCCAGGGCCTCAGCCGTTCCTTGCCACTCCGTGTGGTAAATGGCATATTGGCAAGTTTACGCTTCTCCTCCGACAATTTTATTTTAGGTTTTGGAGTCCTTTTTTTACTGATATTTGGTGTTTTGGATTTGACATGCTCTGTACTATGACATTGGGCATCGGCCTTGGCAGAAGACGTTGCTGGCATTTCATCGTCTCGGCCATGACTAGTGGCAGCAGCTTCAGCACGAGGTGGAAGTGGATCTTGATCTTTCCCTAATTTTGGAACCTCAACATTTTTGTTCTCCATATTTTAATAGGCACAACTAAAAGGCACCTCAGGTAAACAATGGAGATGGATACTAGTATACATTTATGGTCTGCCTGCCGAGTGCAGACACAGAGGTAGCCACAGCCGTGAACTACCGTACTGTACTGTGTCTGCTGCTAATATAGACTGGTTGATAAAGAGATGTCTATGTAACTATGTATGTATAAAGAAGAAAGAAAAAAAAAACACGGTTAGGTGGTATACAATTATGGACGGACTGCCTGCCGAGTGCAGACACAGAGGTAGCCACAGCCGTGAACTACCGTACTGTACTGTGTCTGCTGCTAATATAGACTGGTTGATAAAGAGATGTCTATGTAACTATGTATGTATAAAGAAGAAAGAAAAAAAAACCACGGTTAGGTGGTATACAATTATGGACGGACTGCCTGCCGAGTGCAGACACAGAGGTAGCCACAGCCGTGAACTACCGTACTGTACTGTGTCTGCTGCTAATATAGACTGGTTGATAAAGAGATGTCTATGTAACTATGTATGTATAAAGAAGAAAGAAAAAAAAACCACGGTTAGGTGGTATACAATTATGGACGGACTGCCTGCCGAGTGCAGACACAGAGGTAGCCACAGCCGTGAACTACCGTACTGTACTGTGTCTGCTGCTAATATAGACTGGTTGATAAAGAGATGTCTATGTAACTATGTATGTATAAAGAAGAAAGAAAAAAAAACCACGGTTAGGTGGTATACAATTATGGACGGACTGCCTGCCGAGTGCAGACACAGAGGTAGCCACAGCCGTGAACTACCGTACTGTACTGTGTCTGCTGCTAATATAGACTGGTTGATAAAGAGATGTCTATGTAACTATGTATGTATAAAGAAGAAAGAAAAAAAAACCACGGTTAGGTGGTATACAATTATGGACGGACTGCCTGCCGAGTGCAGACACAGAGGTAGCCACAGCCGTGAACTACCGTACTGTGTCTGCTGCGACTGGATGATAAATGATATAAAAAATATATATATATCACTACTGCAGCCGGACAGGTATATATTATATATTATATAATGACGGACCTGCTGGACACTGTCTGTCAGCAGAATGAGTTTTATTTTTATAGAATAAAAAAAACAACAACACACAAGTGAAGTCACACGACGAGTGTTTAACTTTTTCAGGCAATCACAATATAAGTATACTACTAACTATACTGGTGGTCAGTGTGGTCAGGTCACTGGTCAGTCACACTGGCAGTGGCACTCCTGCAGCAAAAGTGTGCACTGTTTAATTTTAATATAATATTATGTACTCCTGGCTCCTGCTATAACCTATAACTGGCACTGCAGTGCTCCCCAGTCTCCCCCACAATTATAAGCTGTGTGAGCTGAGCAGTCAGACAGATATATAATATATATAGATGATGCAGCACACTGGGCTGAGCCTGAGCAGTGCACACAGATATGGTATGTGACTGAGTCACTGTGTGTATCGCTTTTTTCAGGCAGAGAACGGATATATTAAATAAACTGCACTGTCTGGTGGTCACTCACTATATAATATTATGTACTCCTGGCTCCTGCTATAACCTATAACTGGCACTGCAGTGCTCCCCAGTCTCCCCCACAATTATAAGCTGTGTGAGCTGAGCAGTCAGACAGATATATAATATATATAGATGATGCAGCACACTGGGCTGAGCCTGAGCAGTGCACACAGATATGGTATGTGACTGAGTCACTGTGTGTATTGCTTTTTTCAGGCAGAGAACGGATATATTAAATAAACTGCACTGTCTGGTGGTCACTCACTAGTAAACTCTCTGCACTCTCTACACTTCTACAGTACTCCTCCTAGTCCTAAGCTCCAGTAAATCTCTCTCTCTTATAATCTAAATGGAGAGGACGCCAGCCACGTCCTCTCCCTATCAATCTCAATGCACGTGTGAAAATGGCGGCGACGCGCGGCTCCTTATATAGAATCCGAGTCTCGCGAGAATCCGACAGCGTCATGATGACGTTCGGGCGCGCTCGGGTTAACCGAGCAAGGCGGGAGGATCCGAGTCTGCTCGGACCCGTGAAAAAAACCATGAAGTTCGGGCGGGTTCGGATTCAGAGAAACCGAACCCGCTCATCTCTAGTCTCCCATCACTATTACATCTCCTACTCCTGCTGCTTTTTCAATTTGCTTCAGCAACAATTCCTCATCAGACACAGTAATACCAGGCGGCTTGTAGCACAGCCCCAATACTATCTTTATTGTTCCCTTTTCCCCGCATGCAATTTCTACCCACAACGCCTCAACATTATTTGAACTCCCCTCATGAATATCTTCATGTATATCAGGTTTTAAAAATGGCTTTAAGTAAAGACAACCCCCCTCCTGTTTATTTAATCTGTCTCTCCTAAACATCGTATATACCTCTAGATTGACATTCCAATCATGAGATTCGTCCCACCAAGTTTCAGTAATGCCTATAATATCATACTATTTGCTTGCTTCAAGGACTTCTAGTTCCCCTTTTTTTCCTGTAAGGCTGCTAGCTTTTACATACATACAGTTAAGATAAGTATTTCCCCTTGTGTTAGGGACATCATTTTCTATATGCAGTAACGATGACCCATAATCGTCATTCGTTAGTGTTTTAGCAACACCCTTGGTAAAATCCTTAGTAGTACCCATGTTAGGGCCCTTGCCAGCTGCTCTTTCCCTCCCCCTTCTCCACCCCCAATCAGTTCACTGCCCCCATCCATACTATTCTCACTGCATGACCCATAGTTTCTAGATAAACCCTCCCCCCAGGCTCCTAGTTTAAAAACTCCTCCAGCCCTCTAACAATTCTTCCCCCCAGCACTGCCGCCCCCTCCTCATTCAGGTGCAATCCATTGCGACAAAAAAGATGGATCCTGACTGAGAAGTCCGCCCAGTGTTCCAGGAACACAAACCACTCTTTCCTACACTAGCCTCTAAGCCACACATTTACCTCCCTAATCTCCCTCTGCCTCCCTGGACTAGCGCGTGGCATGGGTAATATTTCAGAGAATATTACCTTAGATGTCCTTGCCTTAAGTGTCTGGCCTAAGTCCCTATAATCTTTCTTAATGACATCCCACCTTCCACTAACGTTGTCGTTGGTGCCAACGTGGACGAAGACCACCGGGTAGATTCCAGACCCTCCCAACAATCTTTCTACCCAGTCTGCAATGTGCCGCACCCAAGCATCTGGGAGACAACAGACTGTATGGCGATCACGGTCTAGGTAGCAGATTTCCCTATCAGTCTTCCTAATTATAGAATCCCCTTTCACCACAATCTGTCTTGGTACCATGCTATCTTTTATCCCATCTGTGCTAGAGGGACCGCTCCTCTGGTTGCTAGAGGGAACAGTCTCCTCCAACTCTGTCATTTCCTCACTACCATCCACCGAATCTTCGTCCAATCGGGAAAATTTGTTGGTGTTTGGTAGTTCAGCGATGTCGTGCCTCCCTCTCTTTTTCTTCCTTCTAACCGTGACCCAGCTGGCTACCTGTTCATCCTCATCTACCGGTGACCCCTCCTGCAACTCCTCCACCGTTCTATCTAATCCTTGCTCGAGATTGTGAATGTCCCTCAGTCACATAATGGTTTGCTCTAGATCAGTTACCTGGGCTTCCAAGGCAACCATTCGCACACACCTCACGCAGATGTATTCACATTGGGACGGTTGTTCCAGGTGCGCATACATCTAAACTCACAGAATTTGGGGGTAATTTTGATCCTACGGTATTATTAACCTCAATATCATTAATTAATTAATTTCCAGTCTATTCTGAACACCTCACACCTCGCAATTTTGTTTTTTAGGCCAAAAGGCTGCACCAAGGTTGCAGGATGACTAAGCTAAGTGACACAAGTGGGCAGCACAAACACCTGGCCCATCTAGGAGTGGCACTGTAGTGGCAGACAGGATGGCAGTTTTAAAAACAAGGCCCCAAAGAGTACATAATGCAAACAGAAAAATAAGAGGTGCTAGATGGAATTGCTCTTGAACCATCCCACCCATCCTTATGCTGTATAAACAGGACACCACACAAACCAATAATTTCAGTGACAGGGTCTGCCACACGACTGTGGCTGAAATGATTGGTTTGTTTGGGCCCCCACAAAAAAGAAGCAATTAATCCCCAACCAAAAAAGAAGCAATTAATCTCTCCTTGCACAAACTGGCTCTACAGAGGCAAGATGTCATCTTCATCCTCTGATTCCTCACGCCTTTCAGTGTGTACATCCTCCTCCTCACAGAGTACTTTCTGGAGGCAATTGCTGGTAAAGGTCTTCCTGGAGAAATTTATAATTCATTTTGATGAACATCACCTTCTCCAAATTTTGTGGAAGTAACCTCCTATGCCAGTCGCTGACAAGGTTGCTGACTGCACTAAACACTCTTTCAGCATACACACTGGGGTGGGGTGGGGGGGGGGCGCAACTTAGATAAAATAAAGCCAGTTTGTGCAAGGGCCTCCAAATTGCCTCTTTATCTTGCCAGTATACATACGGACTTACTGACATGCCTACTTGGATGCTGTCACTGATATAATCCTCCACCATTCTTTCAGTGTTGACAGCATCATATGCAGTGACAGTGGACATGTCAGTAATTGTTGGCAGGTCCTTCAGTCCGGACTAGATGTCAACACTTGCTCCTGACTGCCCTGCATAACCGCCAGTGGGTGGGCAAGGAAATCTTATCGTTTTCCTTGCAGCCACAGTTGCAGGAGAAAATGAAGGAGGAGCTGTTGACGGATCACGTTACGCTTCAGTTGACAATTTTCTCACCAGCAGGACTTTGCGCCTCTGCAGACTTGTGTCTGCCGGAAAGAGATACAATGTAGGCTTTAAACCTAGGATCGAGCACGGTGGGCAAAGTTTAGTGCTCTGATTTCAACAGATTGACCACCCTTGAATCTTGGCAAAGCGAATGAAGGGCTCCATCCACAAGTCCCACATACTTAGCAGAATTGCTGCGTCTTAGCTCCTCCTTCAATTTCTCCAGCTGCTTCTGCAAAAGCCTGATGATGGGAATGACCTGACTCAAGCTGGCAGTGTCTGAACTGACTTCATGTGTGGCAAGTTTGAAGGGTTGGAGTACCTTGCACAACACGGAAATCATTCTTCACTGCGCTTGAGTCAGGTTAATTCTCCCTTCTTTGCCTATATCATAGGTGGATGTATAGGCTTGAATGGCCTTTTGCTGCTTCTCCATCCTCTGAAGCATATAGAGTGTTGAATTCCACCTTGTTACCACCTCTTGCTCCAGGTGATGGCAGGGCAGGTTCAGGAGTGTTTGCTGGCTACCGACAGCATCTCCTGCACACCTGTCATTTTTCAAAAATTCTGCACCACCAAATTAATTGTATGTGCAAAACATGGGAGGTGCTGGAATTTGCCCAGATGTAATGCTTGCACAATATTGGTTGGTGTTGTCTGATATCACAAATTCCCAGGAGAATCTAAGTGGGGTAAGCCATTGTGTGATGATGTCCCTCAGTTTCTGTAAGAGGTTGTCAGTGGTGTGCCGCTTACGGAAACCAGTGATACACAGTGTAGCCTGCCTAGGAATGAGTTGCCGTTTGTGAAATGCTGCTACTGGTGCCGCTGCTGTTGTTGCTTCTGGGAAAAATACATCTACCAAGTGGGCTGTCACAGTCATGTAGTCCTTAGTTTGCCCTGGTCCACTTGTCCACATGTCCATGGTTAAGTGGACACTGGGTACAACCGCATTTTTAAGGACACTGAGGACACTTTTCTTAATGTACAGTCCGGGAATCACTTGCCTAGTGAAGTGGAATCTAGACGGGATTTGGTACCTGGGACACAGTATGTCCATCAACTGTCTAAATCCCACTGCACTAATGGCAGATACCGGACGCACGTCTAACACCAGCATAGTTGTTATGGCCTCAGAAATCTGCTTTGCAACAGGGTGACAGCTGTCATATTTCATCTTCCTTGCATATGACCGTTGGACAGTCAATTGCTTAGTTTAAGTAGTACAAGTGGTCTTCTGACTTCCTCTCTGGGATGATGATCGCCTCCAAGCAGCAACAACAGTAGAAGCAGCAGTAGGCGTACCACTCAAGGATCCTCCGGAGGAATCCCGGTTAGGAGAGGACTCTTCAGTCATGCCAGTGACATGGCCTTCAGGACTACTTTCGTCCTGAGGAGGAAATTGACGTTGATGGAATTGGTGGTGTGGCTTGTAGGAGCTCGGTTACAACAGGAAGAAAGGATTTAGGTGTCAGTGGACTGCTTACGCTCTTACCCAAAGTTTCTGAACTTGACAATGACTTCTGATGTGTGTGCGCTGCAGGTGACATATAAGGGAGGATGTTCCTAGGTGGTTAATGTCCTTAACCCTACTTATTACGGATTGACATGACTTGACATCTGTTGTCCAGATTTATGGAGAAATAATTCCACACCAAAGAGGTGGCTTTTATGGTATTTTGTCCAGGCATGACAATGGGTTTTCTTATCTCATGGACAATAACTGTCTCCACTGGTGCCTTATTCAAACAAACCACATCACCATCAGAATCTTCATCGCCAACTTCCTCCTCAGCGCCAGCTACACCTATATCCTCCTCATCCTAGTGTACGTCTACAGTGACAACCTCAATCTCAATATCAGCAACTGGACTGGCAGTGCTCCTCCCAGCACTTGCAGGGGGCATGCAAATGGTGGTAGGAGCCTCCTCTTTTCATACAGTCTTGGGAAGGTGAGGTCTAGACATCGCAACTGCGGACACACCGACTCTCCTTGGGGATTTGTGATATCTCTGAATGCACAGTTGTTTTTTTCCTGTGCTTTAACAAGCTTCATTTTTTAAATTTTTCGAGAGGGAGGAGGGCTTCCATCCTCGTGAGAAGCTGAGCCACTTGTCATGAACATAGGCCAAGGCCTTAGCCTTTCCTTGCCACTTCGTGTCGTGAATGGTATATTGCCAATTTTATGTTTCTCGTCAGCTAATTTCTTTGTTTTTTGGTTATTCATTTTTGCTTCTTGGATTTTACATGCCCTATATGACATTGGGCATTGGGGTTCATTCCGAGATGATCGCTAGCTGCATTTGTTCGCAGCACAGCGATCAGGCTAAAAAATGGCAATTCTGCGCATGCGGCGCAATGCGCACGCGCAACGTGGGTAATTCTGAGTTGATCGCAGCAGCACGTTTGTTAGCAATTGGGCAAAACCATGTGCACTGCAGGGGGGGCAGATATAACATTAGCAGAGAGTTAGATTTGGGTGGGTTATTTTGTTTCTATGCAGGGTAAATACTGGCTGCTTGTTTTTACTCTGCAATTTAGATTTCAATTTGAACACACCCCACCCAAATCTAACTATCTCTGCACATGTTATATCTGCCTCCCCTGCAGTGCACATGGTTTTGCCCAACTGCTAAAAACTTTCCTGCTGCGATCAACTTGGAATTACCCCCAACGTACAGCCACAATGAACGATGCAGTTTTGCACAGGGTCTAGCAATGCATTTCAGTCGCACTGGTTGTCGCAGAGTGATTGACATGAAGTGGGCGTTTCTGGGTGGCAACTGACCGTTTTCTGGGAGTGTTTAGAAAAATGCAGGCGTGCCAGGGAAAACGCAGGCGTGGCTGGACGATCGCTGGGCGGGTGTGTGACGTTAAATCCGGAACTGAATAGTATGAAGTGATCGCAAGAGCTGAGTAGGTTTTGAGCTACTCTGAAACTACACAAAAAATTTTTGCAGGCGCCCTGCGATACAACCGTTTGCACTTCTGCTAAGCTAAAATACACTTTCAGTGGGAGGCGGCATAGCATTTGTACGGCTGCTAAAAATGCTAGCGAGCAAACAACTCGGAATGACCACCTCTAATCTCACCTTCATAATATCTGTTAATCCTGAAGGTTCACATACATTTGACACTCTCAGATATGTGATATTGGATAATTTTCCTCAATGAAAAAATGAGCATGTCTAATTTTTTTGTCTCATTTGTTTGATTTGTTTCTCTCTATCTACTTTTAGGGCTTGTGTGAAGATCTGAAGTAGTTTTAGCGATCAACTTGGAATGACCCCCTTTGGCCTTAGCAGACTACGTTGATGGGATTGCATCGTTAATGTCATGACTGGTGGAAACAGCAGCTTCAGCACTAGTACTAGTGGTTCCTGATCTTCCACTATTTTTTCCTCCAAATGTTTGTTCTCCATTTCACAGGACAGCACCCCTTTATTATTACAGCACAGAGAACAGTGCCCCTTTATTTTCACAGAAGCCCTGTATTCTTGCAGCGTACAGGACTAGTGTACTTTTATTTTAACAACTGCACGCTTGAATTTTTACAGCATACAGGGCCAGTGTAATGTTATTTTAACAGCAGCACCCCAATATTTTTACAGTATACAGGACCAGTGTCATATTTTATTTTAATAGCAGCACCCCTATATTTTTACAGCATACAGGAGCAGTGTGCTTTTAACTTTTACAGCAGCACCCCTATATTTTTACAGCATGCAGGGCCAGTGTAATGTTATTTTACCAGTAGCATCCCTGTGTTTTTACAGCATACAGGACCAGTGTGCTTTTAGTTTTTAACAACTGTTCCCTTGAATTTTTACAACATACAGGGCTAGTGTTATGTTATTTTAACAGCAGCACCTCTATATTTTACTGCATACAGGACAGTGCCCCTACCCTGTACAGCACAGTCAGTGGCGGATCTTGCCACGGGCAAGCAGGACTTTTGCCCGGGGCGCCGCCTTCCGGAGGGCGCTGGCGCCATCCGGAGGGCGCCGCACCGTGGCAAGATCCGCCACTGCTGCCCGCTGTGTCCCTGTCCGCCTCCGCTGCCGTCCCCGTCCCCGTCCGCCTCCTGAAGGGAACTAGACGCTATGCGTCTAGTTTCCCTTCCTGGAGAGTAACTTTGCTGAGCGGTGCGCGATGACGTCATCGCGCACCGCACAGCAAAGGTCCTCTCTACGAAGGGAACTAGACTCATAGCGTCTAGTTTCCCTTCGTGGAGAGGACCTTTTGCTGTGCGGTGCGCGATTACGTCATCGCGCACCGCTCAGCATTCAAGCGGCGCTTTTAATGTACAGGGGGCGTAATTGACCACCCCCCCTTATTAGGCCACGCCCCGTTTCCTGCCCGGGGCGCAGAGCGCCCTTGAACCGGCCCTGAGCACAGTGACAGCCAGGACAGCAACACCCATGTACAGCTGCAGCACCCGTAACTGCACATGAAACACCAGTGACAGCCAGGACAGCCAAGACAGCACTCCTAACACAGCACAAGTACACCACAGTGACTACAGAAGCACCCTTACAGAGCAGGCACTAACCCCACCTGACACCACCACCCACAGAGAGACAGAGGTCTGTCTCCTTCACTCTCCAAGGCCCTCATTCGCTAGCTGTTTTCAGTCGCTGTGCAGCGACCTGGCAAAAAAATCGGCAATTCTGCGCATGCGTATGCGGCGCAATGCACACACGCGACGTACTTTCACAACAGCCGATGCAGTTTCACACAAGGTCTAGCGACGCTTTTCAATCGCACTGCTGGCCGCAGAGTGATTGACAGGAAGTGGGTGTTTCTGGGAGGTAACTGACCATTTTCGGGGAGTGTGTGGAAAAATGCAGGCGTGCCAGATACAAACGCAGGTGTGCCTGGGGAAACGCAGGCGTGGCTGGCCGAACGCAGGGCGTGTTCGTGACGTCAAAACAGGAACTAAACAGTCTGAAGTGATCGCAAGGTAGGAGTAGGTCTCGAGCTGCTCAGAAACTGCACAATCTTTTTTTGTAGCAGTGCTGTGATCCTTTTGTTCGCACTTCTTCTAAGCTAAGATACACTCCCAGAGGGCAGCGGCTTAGCGTTTGCACGGCTGCTAAAAGCAGCTAGCGAGCGAACAACTCGGAATGAGGGCCCATGTCCGGAGTGAAAATGGCAGTGACGCGCGGCTGTATATATGGAGTCCTAAACCCACCAGAATCCGACTGCGGGATGATGACGTTTTGCCTCGTTCTGGTTTCCGAGTCTGTCGGGAAATCCAAAGCTGGGCTTGGATACCGGCTCAGAGTGTGAAGTCGGGGGGGTTCAGTTCTCAGGGAACTGAACCCGCTCATCTCTATTCATTACTGACATGCATAATGATGTGTTTCAAGCAAATATGACACCTGAAGACTGTAAATTAATTGTTGTGACTTTTCACATGTAATTTTAGAGATTACTGCAATACTTATTGTGCAAAACTTGTAGCTGTGGACTATAAATCTGTAACACATTCCATGGAACACAAATTCTTCAGTGTACCCTGCAGACTGTAAATTCTTTATCCACTTCTATGCATGATAAATTCTCCATTTCCTGAGGACTGCAGTTTACTATTTATTTTGGATTTTATACTACAGAGTATTGCCATTAAGTCTGGAAATGCTACGTGTAACTTCCAGCCCCATATATAGACTATGCTACTACTTACAGACTTTCAAACTAGTGAAGATGCTAAATGCACTGTGATGAGTATGTGTATATTATAGATAGAGATGTGCGGCTGGCACTTTTCATGTTTTGTGATTAAGTTTTGGTTCTAATTCCACTTCCGTGTTTTGGTTTTGGCTTGGTTTTGCCAAATACACCCTTTCGTTTTGGATCTGGAGATTTTTTAAAAAAAAACCCAATAAAAACAGCTAAAATCACAGAATTTGGGGGTAATTTTGCTCCTACTGTATTATTAACTTCAATAACATTCATTTCCACTCATTTCCAGTCTATTCTGAACACCTCACACCTCACAATATTGTTTTTAGGCCAAAAGGTTGCACCGAGGTGGCTGTATGACTAAGCTAAGTGACACAAGTGTGCGGCACAAACACCTGGCCCATCTAGGAGTGGCACTGCAGTGGCAGACAGGATGGCAGATTTAAAAAATAGGCCCCAAACAGCACATGATGCAAAAAAGAAAAAGAGGTGCAATGAGGTAGCTGGATGACTAAGCTAAGTGACACAAGTGTACGGCACAAACACCTGGCCCATCTAGGAGTGGCACTGCAGTTACAGATAGGATGGCACTTAAAAAACTAGTCCCCAAACAGCACATGATGCAAATAAGAAAAAGAGGTGCAAGATGGAAATGTCCTTGGGCCCTCCCACCCAACCTTATGTTGTATAAACAGGACATACACACTTTAACAAACCAATCATTTCACCAACAGGGTCTGCCATAAGACTGTGGCTGAAATGACTGGTTTGTTTGGGCCCCCACCAAAAAAGAGGCAATCAATCTCTCCTTGCACAAACTGGCTCTACAGAGGCAAGATGTCGACCTCATCCTCATCCTCCGATTCCTCACCCCATTCACTGTGTACATCCTCCTCCTCACAGAGTATTAGTTTGTCCCCACTGGAATCCACCATCACAGGTCCCTGTGTACTTTCCAGAGGCAATTGCTGGTAAAGGTCTTCCCGGAGGAATTTATAATTAATTTTGATGAACATCATCTTCTCCACATTTAGTGGAAGTAACCTCCTACGCCGATCACTGACAAGGTTACTGGCTGCACTAAACACTCTTTCAGAGTACACACTGGAGGGGGGGGGGGGGCAACTTAGGTTAAATAAAGCCAATTTGTGCAAGGGCCTCCAAATAGCCTCTTTTTCCTGCCAGTATACATACGGACTGTCTGACATGCCTACTTGGATGCTGTCACTCATATAATCCTCCACCATTCTTTCAGTGGTGACAGACTCATATGCAGTGACAGTAGACATGTCAATAATCGTAGGCAGGTCCTTCAGTCCGGAACAGATGTCAGCTTTCGCTCCTGACTGCCCTGCATCACCACCAGCGGGTGGGCTAGGACATCTTATCCTTTTCCTTGCAGCCCCAGTAGCGGTAGAAATTGAAAGACGAGCTGTTGACAGGTCATGTTCCGCTTGAGTTGACAATTTACTAACCAGCAGGTCTTTGCACCTCTGCACACTTGTGTCTGCCGTAAAGAGATACAATGTAGGCTTTAAACCTAGGATCGAGCATGGTGGCCAAAATGTAGTGCTCTGATTTCAACAGATTGACCACCCTTGAATCCTGGCAAAGCGAATGAAGGGCTCCATCCACAAGTCCCACATACTTTGCGGAATCGCTCCATCTTAGCTCCTCCTTCAATTTGTGTGACAGTGTGGCGAGCGCAAATGAGCCCCTTGCGGGCTCGCTGCGCTCGCCATGCTACGGGCACGGTGGCGGGCTACGCGCGCCACACTATTTTATTCTCCCTCTATGGGGGTCGTGGACCCCCACGAGGGAAAATAAGTGTCGGTATGCCGGCTGTCGGGCTCCCGGCGCCGGTATACTGAGTGCCGGGAGCCCGACCGCCGGTATACAGAAAACCACCCGTGTCTTCAACCTGTGTCCCTCCAGCTGCTGTGGAACTACACATCCAAGCATAGGCTTCCTATGTGATAGCATGCCTTAATAGGCACACTGTGGCAAGGAATGCTGGGATGTGTATTTCCACAGCAGCTGCAGGAACACAGGTTGAAGACACTTGTTGTAGTATATTATAAAAAAATAAAAATAAAGGTACATTCAATTAAGTTAAAAAAAATTAGAATTTACTCACCGGTAATTCTATTTCTCGTAGTCCGTAGTGGATGCTGGGGACTCCGTCAGGACCATGGGGAATAGCGGCTCCGCAGGAGACAGGGCACAAAATTTAAAAGTTTGACCACTAGGTGGTGTGTACTGGCTCCTCCCCCTATGACCCTCCTCCAAGCCTCAGTTAGGATACTGTGCCCGGACGAGCGTACACAATAAGGAAGGATTTTGAATCCCGGGTAAGACTCATACCAGCCACACCAATCACACCGTACAACTTGTGATCTGAACCCAGTTAACAGTATGATAACGTAGGAGCCTCTGAAAAGATGGCTCACAACAATAAACAACCCGATTTTTTTGTAACAATAACTATGTACAAGTATTGCAGACAATCCGCACTTGGGATGGGCGCCCAGCATCCACTACGGACTACGAGAAATAGAATTACCGGTGAGTAAATTCTCATTTTCTCTGACGTCCTAGTGGATGCTGGGGACTCCGTCAGGACCATGGGGATTATACCAAAGCTCCCAAACGGGCGGGAGAGTGCGGATGACTCTGCAGCACCGAATGAGAGAACTCCAGGTCCTCCTTAGCCAGGGTATCAAATTTGTAGAATTTTACAAACGTGTTCTCCCCTGACCACGTAGCTGCTCGGCAGAGTTGTACTGCCGAGACCCCTCGGGCAGCCGCCCAAGATGAGCCCACCTTCCTTGTGGAGTGGGCATTGACAGATTTTCAATGCTCTGACAACGTCCAGCAACTTGGAATCCTCCAAATCGCTAGTAGCCGCAGGCACCACAATAGGCTGGTTCAAGTGAAACGCTGATACCACCTTAGGCAGAAAATGAGGACGCGTCCTCAATTCTGCCCTGTCCGAATGGAAAATCAGATATGGGCTTTTATACGATAAAGCCGCCAATTCCGACACTCTCCTGGCTGAAGCCAGGGCCAGTAGCATAGTTACTTTCCATGTAAGATATTTCAAATCTACCGATTTGAGTGGCTCAAACCAATGGGATTTGAGAAAATCCAAAACTACATTGAGATCCCACGGTGCCACTGGGGGCACAACCGGGGGCTGTATATGTAGTACTCCTTTTACAAAAGTCTGGACTTCAGGAACTGAAGCCAATTCTTTCTGGAAGAAAATCGACAGGGCCGAAATTTGAACCTTAATGGACCCTAATTTGAGGCCCATAGATAATCCTGTTTGCAGGAAATGTAGGAATCGACCCAGTTGAAATTCCTCTGTCGGGGCCTTCCTGGCCTCACACCATGCAACATATTTTCTCCAAATGCGGTGATAATGTTGTGCAGTCACCTCCTTCCTGGCTTTGACCAGGGTAGGGATGACCTCTTCCGGAATGCCTTTTTCCCTTAGGATCCGGCGTTCAACCGCCATGCCGTCAAACGCAGCCGCGGTAAGTCTTGGAATAGACACGGTCCCTGCTGAAGCAGATCCCTTCTTAGAGGTAGAGGCCACGGATCTTCCGTGAGCATCTCCTGAAGTTCCGGGTACCAAGTCCTTCTTGGCCAGTCCGGAGCCACTAGTATCGATCTTACTCCCCTTTGCCGTATAATTCTCAGTACCTTGGGTATGAGAGGCAGAGGAGGGAACACATACACTGACTGGTACACCCATGGTGTTACCAGAGCGTCCACAGCTATTGCCTGAGGGTCTCTTGACCTGGCGCAATACCTGTCCAGTTTTTTGTTGAGGCGGGACGCCATCATGTCCACCATTGGTCTTTCCCAATGGACTACAATCATGTGGAAGACTTCTGGATGAAGTCCCCACTCTCCCGGGTGAAGATCGTGTCTGCTGAGGAAGTCTGCTTCCCAGTTGTCCACTCCCGGGATGAACACTGCTGACAGTGCTATCACATGATTTTCCGCCCAGCGAAGAATCCTTGCAGCTACTGCCATTGCCCTCCTACTTCTTGTGCCGCCCTGTCTGTTTACGTGGGCGATTGCCGTGATGTTGTCCGACTGGATCAACACCGGCTGACCCTGAAGCAGAGGTTTTGCCAGGCTTAGAGCATTGTAGATTGCTCTTAGTTCCAGTATATTTATGTGAAGAGACGTTTCCAGGCTTGACCACACGCCCTGGAAGTTTCTTCCTTGTGTGACCGCTCCCCAGCCTCTCAGGCTGGCATCCGTGGTCACTAGGACCCAGTTCTGTATGCCGAATCTGCGGCCCTCTAACAGATGAGCACTCTGCAACCACCATAGCAGAGAGACCCTTGTCCTTGTCGACAATTTTATCCGCTGATGCATCTGTAGATGCGATCCGGACCATTTGTCTAGCAGATCCCACTGAAAAATTCGTGCATGGAATCTGCCGAATGGAATCGCTTCGTAAGAAGCCACCATTTTTCCCAGGACTCTTGTGCATTGATGCACAGACACTGTCCCTGGTTTTAGGAGGTTCCTGACGAGTTCGGATAACTCCCTGGCTTTCTCCTCCGGAAGAAATACCTTTTTCTGAACAGTGTCCAGAATCATCCCTAGGAACAGCAGACGTGTCGTCGGGATCAGTTGGGATTTTGGAAAATTCAGAATCCACCCGTGCTGTTGGAGCACTACTTGAGTTAGTGCTACTCCGACCTCCAGCTGTTCTCTGGATCTTGCCCTTATCAGGAGATCGTCCAAGTAAGGGATAATTAATACGCCTTCTCTTCGAAGAAGGATCATCATTTCGGCCATTACCTTGGTAAAGACCCTGGGTGCCGTGGACAATCCAAACGGCAGCGTCTGAAACTGATAATGACAGTTTTGTACCACGAACCTGAGGTACCCTTGGTGTGAAGGGCAAATTGGGACATGAAGGTAAGCATCCTTGATGTCCAAGGACACCATAAAATCCCCTTCTTCCAGATTCGCTATCACTGCTCTGAGTGACTCCATCTTGAACTTGAATTTTTGTATGTACAGGTTCAGAAATTTCAGATTTAGAATAGGTCTTACCGAGCCGTCCGGCTTCGGTACCACAAATAGCGTGGAGTAATACCCCTTTCCCTGTTGTAGAAGGGGTACCTTGATTATCACCTGCTGAGAATACAGCTTGTGAATGGCTTCCAATACCGTCGCCCTGTCTGAGGGAGACGTTGGCAAAGCAGATTTTAGGAACCGGCGAGGGGGAGACTTCTCGAATTCCAACCTGTAACCCTGAGATACTACCTGCAGGATCCAGGGGTCCACCTGCGAGTGAGCCCACTGTGCGCTGAAATTCTTGAGGCGACCCCCCACCGCCCCTGAGTCCGCTTGTAAGGTCCCAGCGTGATGCTGAGGCCTTTGCAGAAGCCGGGGAGGACTTCTGCTCCTGGGAAGAGGCTGCTTGCTGCAGTCTCTTACCCTTTCCTTTGCCTCGGGGCAAATATGAATGTCCTTTTGCTCGCTTGTTCTTATAAGAACGAAAGGACTGCGGCTGAAAAGACTGCGTCTATTTCTGCTGGGAGGGGACTTGAGGTAAAAAGGTGGACTTCCCGGCTGTTGCCGTGGCTACCAAATCCGATAGACCGACCCCAAATAATTCCTCCCCCTTATACGGCAATACTTCCATATGCAGTTTGGAATCCGCATCGCCTGACCACTGTCGTGTCCATAGACTTCTTCTGGCAGATATGGACATCGCACTTACTCTTGATGCCAGAGTGCAGATATCCCTCTGTGCATCTCGCATATAAAGGAATGCATCCTTTAATTGCTCTATAGTCAATAAAATACTGTCCCTATCCAGGGTATCAATATTTTCAGTCAGGGAATCCGACCAAGCCACCCCAGCACTGCACATCCAGGCTGAGGCGATTGCTGGTCGCAGTATAACACCAGTATGTGTGTATATACTTTTTAGAGTATTTTCCAGCCTCCTATCAGCTGGATCCTTGAGGGCGGCCGTATCAGGAGACGGTAACGCCACTTGTTTGGATAAACGTGTGAGCGCCTTGTCACCCCTAGGGGGTGTTTCCCAGCGCGCCCTAACCTCTGGCGGGAAAGGGTATAACGCCAATAACTTCTTTGAAATTAGCAGTTTTTTATCAGGGGTAACCCACGCTTCATCACACACGTCATTCAATTCCTCTGATTCAGGAAAAACTACAGGTAGTTTTTTCAGACCCCACATAATACCCCTTTTTGTGGTACTTGCAGTATCAGAGATATGCAAAGCCTCCTTCATTGCCGTGATCATATAACGTGTGGCCCTACTGGAAAATACGTTCGTTTCTTCACCGTCGACACTAGATTCGGTGTCCGTGTCTGGGTCTGTGTCGACCGACTGAGGCAAAGGGCGTTTTACAGCCCCTGACGGTGTTTGAGACGCCTGTACAGGTACTAACTGGTTTGCCGGTCGTCTCATGTTGTCAACCGACTTTTGCAGCGTGCTGACATTATCACGTAATTCCATAAACAAAGCCATCCATTCCGGTGTCGACTCCCTAGGGGGTGACATCACCATTACCGGCAATTGCTCCGCCTCCACACCAACATCGTCCTCATACATGTCGACACACACGTACCGACACACAGCAGACACACAGGGAATGCTCTGATAGAAGACAGGACCCCACTAGCCCTTTGGGGAGACAGAGGGAGAGTTTGCCAGCACACACCAAAGCGCTATAATTATATAGGAACAACCTTATATAAGTGTTGTTTCCTTATAGCTGCTTAAATATATATAATATCGCCAAAAAATGCCCCCCCTCTCTGTTTTTTACCCTGTTTCTGTAGTGCAGTGCAGGGGAGAGCCTGGGAGCCTTCCTAGCAGCGGAGCTGTGTAGGAAAATGGCGCTGTGTGCTGAGGAGATAGGCCCCGCCCCCTATTCCGGCGGGCTCTTCTCCCGGTTTTTCTGAGACCTGGCAGGGGTGAAATACATCCATATAGCCTCATGGACTATATGTGATGTATTCTTTTTAGCCAGAAAGGTATTAACATTGCTGCCCAGGGCGCCCCCCCCAGCGCCCTGCACCCTCAGTGACCGCCGGTGTGAAGTGTGCCTGAGCGCAATGGCGCACAGCTGCAGTGCTGTGCGCTACCTCATGAAGACTGAAAAGCCTTCAGCCGCCGGTTTCTGGACCTCTTCTTACTTCGGCATCTGCAAGGGGGTCGGCGGCGTGGCTCCGGTGACCCATCCAGGCTGTACCTGTGATCGTCCCTCTGGAGCTAGTGTCCAGTAGCCTAAGAAGCAAATCCATCCTGCACGCAGGTGAGTTCACTTCTTCTCCCCTAGGTCCCTCGTTGCAGTGAGCCTGTTGCCAGCAGGACTCACTGAAAATAATAAAACTATCAAAACTTTTACTCTAAGCAGCTCTTTATGAGAGCCACCTAGATTGCACCCTGCTCGGACGGGCACAAAAACCTAACTGAGGCTTGGAGGAGGGTCATGGGGGGAGGAGCCAGTACACACCACCTAGTGGTCAAACTTTTAAATTTTGTGCCCTGTCTCCTGCGGAGCCGCTATTCCCCATGGTCCTGACGGAGTCCCCAGCATCCACTAGGACGTCAGAGAAAATATGCTTACATTCGACCATAGCCACCCATTCAGCCTCCTCTTCCTCTGCTGTTGCCATTGTTGCCCACTCAGCCTCCTCTTCCTCTGCTGGTGGCATAGCCACCCACTCAGCCTTCTCTTCCTCTGCCATTAATTCCACAAAAGAGGAGGATGGAGGTTGGATGGGAGAAGGGGCTTGAAAGGGGGTGGGAGGTTGGATGGGGAAAGGGCTTGATAGGAGGTAGAAGGTTGGATGGGGAAGGGCTTGAAAGGGGGACAGAAGTTGGATGGGGGAAGGAGGATCAGATTGAGAGGGGATGGGCATTTCATGGGTGGATGGAGTTTGAGTGGGGGATGGAGGTTGAGGGGGAGAGGGAGGTTGAGAGGGGGTGAAAGACTGAGGGGGAGAGGGAGGTTGAGAGGGGGTGGAAGAATGAGGGGGAGAGGGAGGTTGAGAGGGGGTGGAGGATTGAGGGGAAAAGGGAGATTGAGAGGGGGTTGAATATTGATGGGGAGAGGGGGGTTGAGTAGGGGTTGAATATTGAAGGGGGGTGGAGTTTTACGGGGGGTGGGGGTTGAGGGGGAAAGGGAGGTTGAGAGGGGGTTGAAGACTGAGGGGGAGAGGGAGGTTGAAGATGGGGTTGAAAGATTGAGGTGGAAGGGAGGTTGAGAAGGGGTGGAAGATTGAGGGGGAGAGGGAGGTTGAGAAGGGGTGGCAGATTGAGGGGGAGAGAGAGGTTGAGAGGGGGTGGAAGATTGAGGGGGGATGTAGTTTGATGGGGGGATGGATGTTGAGGTAGGGATGGACTTTGATGGGGGGAGGGACTGCTCCGCTGCTGGCATAGTGGCCTCCCACTCCTCCTTTGTGCTCTGCTTAAGGAGAAAGTAACACAGTTATAATTTTGCATTTTTTAAAATGTTATAATACACATTAGCTACTTGAGAATTCACAAGAAAAAAATTCCTTTTGTTGGTTTTTTTACCATTTTAAAAACATAATTATTCTTACTTGAAAAGTCCAATTTAAAATCCAAAACATTGATTAAAGTTGTAAACAAAATAACATGTTCGTATGTCATATCCACTGTCTGTAAATTTGTAAACATACAACCCACACACATGCATACAAACATCTATGCTTACCTACATACATTTTCACTATCTGCGGGCTAAACAACATACACACATGGATGCAAATATTACTACTCATTTAACAAACACACTCATGCACACACAAATGCTACAGTATGCATTACTTACGATCCTGTATTTGCTGGCACAGCTGTTCCAGCAAACATGGCTGTCGGCGGCGGAGGTCTGATCACTGCCGCTCTAGCTTAACAATGGTCTGCTGAGTGTGGACCCTTGCCCGCAGTTTTCTGTGGACCTCCATGTAGGCCACACGCTTATGGGCATTGGAGATATAAGGGCCCATGTGATCTATGCGGTGGTCCATAACAGCGGTCAGGAGGTGCAGCTCCCTGATGCTGAAAGCAGCAGCTTGCATGGTGCCAATAGCATATTAATCATAGTTGCTAATATTTATACTGTCTGCCTGATGTTAATTGGTCGACATCTGTGATGCTCATAAATACAAATAAGCTTTATTGCTATTAAGGCACCATAACAGTATGTTCCGTGTTCTCAGTTACGAACGTAATTGCAAGTGTATGCTACTGTAACTGGTCAAATCGCAAAATACTTACCAAAGATGTCTGTTCCTCACTCAACTAAACATTTCAGGATTGTTGTGTTAGTATGATTATATGTGTTAGAAAACATAGACATAAAAAATAATATTTTTTAGACAATTAAAAAATAGGATTTTAATACCTACCGGTAAATCCTTTTCTCTTAGTCCGTAGAGGATGCTGGGGTCACTTCAAGAACCATGGGGTATAGACGGGATCTGCAGGAGACATGGGCACTTTAAGACTTTCAAAGGGGTGGGAACTGGCTCCTCCCTCTATGCCCCTCCTCCAGACTCCAGTTATAGGAACTGTGCCCAGGGAGACGGACATTTAGAGGAAAAGGATTTATTGTTAAACTAAGGTGAGATACATACCAGCTCACACCTCAAGCACGCCATACAACATGACATTTAACACAGCGCAAGTCAACGGCATGAACAGCATCAGCAACAGGCTGACTATAATGTAACACAACCTGTGTGTAACCATAACTAATAACTGCAGATACAGTACGCACTGGGACGGGCGTCCAGCATCATCTACGGACTAAGAGAAAAGGATTTACCGGTAGGTATAAAAATCCTATTTTCTCATACGTCCTAGAGGATGCTGGGGTCACTTCAAGAACCATTGGGTTTATACCAAAGCTCTAGAACGAGCAAGGTAAGCGACACAAGTGTGCGGCACAAACACCTGGCCCATATAGGAGTGGAACTGCAGTTACAGACAGGATGGCAGATTAAAAAAATAGGCCCCAAACAGCACATGATGCAAAAAAGAAAAAGAGGTGCAATGAGGTAGCTGGATGGCCAAGCTAAGTGACACAAGTGTGCGGTACAAACACCTGGCCCATCTAGGAGTGCAACTGCAGTTACAGATAGGATGGCACTTAAAAAAACTATTCCCCAAACAGCACATGATGCATAGAAGAAAAAGAGGTGCAAGATGGAAATGTCCTTGAGCCCTCCCACCCACCCTTATGTTGTATAAACAGGACATGCACACTTTAACAAACCAATAATTTCAGCGACAGGGTCTGCCACAAGACTGTGGCTGAAATGACTGGTTTGTTTGGGCCCCCACCAAAAAAGAGGCAATCAATCTCTCCTTACACAAACTGGCTCTACAGAGGCAAGATGTCCACCTGATTATCATCCTCCGATTCCTCACCCCTTTCACCGTGTACATCCTCATCACTGAGTATTAATTTGTCCCCACTGGAATCCACCATCACAGGTTCCTGTGTACTTTCTGGAGGCAATTGCTGGTAAAGGTCTTCCCGGAGGACTTTATAATTCATTTTGATGAACATCATCTTCTCCACATTTAGTGGAAGTAACCTTCTACGCCGATCGCTGACAAGGTTACCGGCTGCACTAAACACTCTTTCGGAGTACACACTGGAGGGGGGGCAACTTAGGTAAAATAAAGCCGGTTTGTGCAAGGGCCTCCAAATTGCCTCTTTTTCCTGCCAGTATACGTACGGACTGTCTGACATGCCTACTTGGATGCTGTCACTCATATAATCCGCCACCATTCTTTCAATGGTGACAGAATCATATGCAATGACAGTAGACATGTCAGTGATCATAGGCAGGTTCTTCAGTCCAGACCAAATGTCAGCTTTCGCTCCTGACTGCCCTGCATCATAGCCAGCGGGAGGGCTAGGAAATCTTATCCTTTTCCTGGCAAAGCGAATGAAGGGCTCCATCCACAAGTCCCACATACTTTGCGGAATTGCTCCGTCTTAGCTCCTCCTTCAAATTATCCAGCTGCTTAGGTAAAAGGCTGATGAGGGGAATGACCTGACTCAAGCTGGCAGTGTCTGAACTGACTTCACGTGTGGCAAGTTCGAAGGTTTGGAGAACCTTGCACAAGACGGAAATCATTCTCCACTGCGCTTGAGTCAGGTGCATTCCCTTTCCTTTGCCTATATCGTAGGTGGATGTATAGGCTTGAATGGCCTTTTGCCTCCATCCTCTGAAGCACATATAGTGTTGAATTCCACCTCGTTACCACCTCTTGCTTCAGTTGATGGCGGGGCAGGTTCAGGAGTGTTTGCTGGCACTGCAGTCTTCGGCACGCAGTGGCAGAATGCCGAAAGTGGCCCGCAATTTTTCAGGCCACCGACAGCATCTCCTACACACCCCTCTCATTTTTCAAAAAATTCTTCACCACCAAATTAATTGTATGTGCAAAACATGGGACATGCTGGAATTTCCACAGATGTAATGCACGCACAATATTGGTTGCGTTGTCCGATATCACAAATCCCCAGGAGAGTCCAATTGGGGTAAGCCATTCTGCGATGATGTTCCTCAGTTTCCGTAAGAGGTTGTCAGCTGTGTGCCTCTTATGGAAAGCGTAGCCTGCCTAGGAACGAGTTGGCGTTTGCAAGATGCTGCTACTGGTGCCGCTGCTGTTGTTGCTGCGGGAGGACATATATCTACCCAGTTGGCTGTTACAGTCATATAGTCCTTAGTCTGCCCTGTTCCACTTGTCCACATGTCCGTGGTTAAGTTGACACTGGATACAACCGCATTTTGTAGGACACTGGTGACTCTTTTTCTGACGTCTGTGTACATTCTCTGTATCGCCTGCCTAGAGAAGTGGAACCTAGATGGGATTTGATACCGGGGACACACTATCTCCATCAAATCTTTAAGTGACTCTGAACTAATGGTGGATACCGGACACACCTCTAACACCAACATAGCTGTCAAGGCCTCAGTTATCCGCTTTGCAAAAGGATGACTGTTGTCATATTTCATCTTCCTCACAAAGGACTGTTGGAAAGTCAATTGCTTACTGGAAGTAGTACAAGTGGTCTTCTGACTTCCCCTTTAGGATGACGATCCACTCCCAGCAGCAACAGCAGCGGCAGCAACAGCAGGCGTAACACTCAGGGATCCTACGGAGGAATCCCGGTTAGGATGGGACTCAGTCTTAACAGTGACATGGCCTGCAGGACTACGGATGTTCCTGACTGAGGAGGAAGTTGACGTTGAGGGAGTTGGTGGTGTGGCTTGCAGGAGCTTGGGTACAGGAGGAAGAAGGGATTTCAGTGTCAGTGGACTGTTTACGCTCAACCACAGTTTCACAACTTGACACTGACTTCTGATGAATGTGCAGCAGGTGACGTATAAGGGAGGATGTTCCTAGGTGGTTAACATCCTTACCCCTACTTATTGCAGATTGACAGAGGCAACAGATGGCTTGACACCTGTTGTCCGGATTTGTGGAGAAATAATGCCACACTGAAGAGGTGGCTTTTTTGGTAGTTTGCCCATGCATCACAATTGGCTTCTTCATCCCAAGGACAACAGGTGTCTCCCCCAGTGCCTGACTTAAACAAAACACATCACCATCAGAATCCTCATCGTCAACTTCCTCCTCAGCGCCAGCAACACCCATATCCTCATCCTGGTGTATTTCAACAGTGACATCTTCAATTTGAATATCAGTAACTGGACTGTGGGTGCTCCTTCCAGCACTTGCAGGGGGCGTGCAAATTGTGGAAGGAGCCACCTCTTCCCGTCCAGTGTTGGGAAGGTCAGGCATCGCAACCGCCAACACACTTGGACTCTCCTTGGGAATTTGTGATACCATCTCAGAGCACACAGTTCTTTTCTGTGCTCTTTCCTGCTTAACTCTTTTCATTTTTCTAGAGGGAGGATGAGGGCTTCCATTGTCATGTGAAGCTGAACCACTAGCCATGAACATAGGCCAGGGCCTCAGCCGTTGCTTGCCACTCCGTGTCATAAATGGCATATTGGCAAGTTTATGTTTCTCCTCGGACGATTTAAATTTCTTTTTACTGAACTTTGGCTCTTTGGATTTTACACGCCCTCTACTATCACATTGGGAATCAGCCTTGGCAGACGACATTGATGGCAATTCATCGTCTATGTCATGGCTAGTGGCAGCAGCTTCAGCACTAGGAGGAAGTGGTTCTTCATGATCTTTCCCTATTTTCTCCTCAAAATTTTTGTTCTCCATTATTTTTTGGGAGTTATATGAGACAATATGCGTCACAGGAATGACTGGATTTACTGTTGACACAGGACACTAGCACTGGTCTGATGCAACACAACACTTTGTTGTTAGAATTATTATACTGCAGCAGTCAGTGGCGGATCCAGGGGGGGGGGGGGGGGCACGCGGGCCCGTGCCCCCCTGTCATGTCTGGCGCTTAAATAGAAGCGGCGGCGCAGACGGCGCCCGCCGCGATGAAGGGTCTGGCAGCAGCGGCGGCAGAGCCGGATTAAGGGGAGAGGGGGGGGGGCCTGGGGGTAAGTACCCCGGGCCGCCCAATCTAAAAGGGCCCCCCGCCGCAGATCAGATCTCTCTTCAATCCGACCTGCGGAGCTGCGCTTACGTGTCCCGGCTCCCCAGCCCTGCTGCCCTGTCCCTGACGTCCTCCTACTTCTTCAGTGCAGCCTGCGACACGCCAATGACTGAGCCGCAGGCTTGCTGAGCCGGACAGCAATTGGACAGCTGAGCCGTCGCTCAACTGCCCTGACTAAGAGTGCTCTAAGAGCGGTAGTCAGGGCAGCTGAGCGGCGGCTCAGCTGTCCAATTGCTGTCCGGCTCAGCAAGCCTGCGGCTCAGTCATTGGCGCGCCGCAGGCTGCACTGAAGAAGGAGGAGAGATGCGTGGAGCCCCGGAGGCTGTAGCTATGTTTGCGTCCTTGGAGGAGAGGCCGAGAGAAGCCAGCTCTCGGTCTCCAATTGAACAGTACTGCCCGCCAGCAGCATAACCACAAATGTAAGGCTGGCTAAATTTTAATATTTTAATATATTTTATTCTTGGTCATATGTTCATATATATATATATATATATATATATATATATATGTATAAATATATATATGTATATATATATATATATATATATGTATATATGTATAAATATATATATGTATGTATGTATGTATGTATGTATATATATATATATATATATATCTATAGATACTCTGCAATCAAATAAAAAAGAAGGAGCGCTCTTGTGAGGCCACGCACACCTTCATGGGGCCGCACGCCTTCGACATGCACAAGGTGCCCCCCCTGTCATTTTTTCCTGGAACCGCCCCTGGCAGCAGTGGACATATAGCAGCATCGTGTATCGTCACTGGAATGACTGTTGACACAGGACACTACCACTGGTCTGATGCAGCACAACACGTTGTTGTTATAATTATAATACTGCAGCAGTGGACATATAGCAGCAGCATATATCGTCAGTGGAATTACTGATGATACAGGACACTACCACTGATCTGATGCAGCACAACATGTTGTTGTTATAATTTTTATACTGCAGCAGTGGACATATAGCAGCATCGTATATCGTCACCGGAATAACTGTTGACACAGGACACTACCACTGGTCTGATGCAGCACAACACGTTGTTGTTATAATTTTTATACTGCAGCAGTGGACATATAGCAGCATCGTATATCGTCACTGGAATAACTGTTGACACAGGACACTACCACTGGTCTGATGCAGCACAACACGTTGTTGTTATAATTATTATACTGCAGCAGTGGACATATAGCAGCAGCGTATATCGTCACTGGAATTACTGATGACGCAGGACACTACCACTGGTCTGCACAACACAGCACCACTTCATACAGCTACACTGGATATATGGCAGCAGAGAACACCAACACCACGAATGGCTGGACTGATACAGCACAATACACTGACTACACTGGACTGATCTGCACAACACAGCACCACTTATACAGCTACACTGGATATATGGCAGCAGAGAACACCAACACTGTGACTGCCTGGACTGATGCAGCACAATTCACTGAGTGACTACACATGGACTGGACTGAGCAGCACAACACTTCCCACCCCACTTTCCCGCCCCCAAACAGACACTGAACACACTGGGACACGTCCTCTCACTATCCGAGACTGGAGTGAAAATGGCCGCTATGCGTGGCTCCTTATATGGAATCCAAATCCCGCGAGAATCCGATAGCGGGATGATGACGTTTTGCTGCGTACGGGTTTCCGAGTCAGGCGGGAAAATTAGAGCCGGGCTCGGATCCAGACTAGGCAGGCAAAGTTCGGTAGGGTTCGGTTCTCAGAGAACCGAACCCGCTCATCTCTAATTATTATGGACATATTAACCACTACAAGGTCCATAGTGGTTTACAGTCCAATGCAGTTTGGTGGCATACAGTAGAGTACTGTAGCATACTGTAGAAAGTAAGCTTGGGAGGAGTTGCTGAGCTCAAAAACTGTTACACTGCTTAAATGTGATTGGCCGGTTTATCCAGGATCACCATCAACTGACACAATATTGTTTTAAGTACTGTAGTTTTCGTCCATGGAGCATTCACCACCCAGTGGATAACCGTGTATTGCATGGCATGATTTCACGCTATGCCATGACCTGCTGATAGTAATAGGCCATGTGTCACAGTTACCAGTGAGTCCCGACTTAAGCCTCTGCATTTACCGGTCTGCCAACTGTGAGGACGCGCTTGTCCCAGCAACGAGTGCTCTGTTCCCGGAGGTGGTCGGTGGCAGGGCACAGGGCAGAGAGGAGACTGTGTCATGCTGCTGCAGTGTTCCCCGTGCCTGTGTTGTGGATGGTGCCATGTTGCTTCAGGTCACCTGACCAGGATCAGCCCAATCCTGGTCAGGTTGGGAGTCAGCTAATTCCTGCAGCAAATCTGGATTTACTTGAGGGTATAAAGCTTCCTGCTTCACAAGACTCTGGTGCCAGTTCCATAGTCACACAGCAGTGTGAGCATTGCAGCTGTGCTCCCTTAGTGAGACTCTAGCCTCGGTTCTGAGAATTACTGTGGAAACCTTGCTATATAAGCATTACTCCAGTCCGGTTCCACTCCAGACCGGCTCCAGTACAGTTACACTCCAGTCAGGCTCCAGTCCGGTTACACTATAGTCCGGTTCCAGTCCAGTTGCACTCCAGTCCGGTTATACTCCAGTCCGAATACAGTGTCATCATTCCAGTACCAGCCTGGTCAGCACTCCAGTCCAGATGCAACTGGTCAGACCACAAGCCTAAATCCAAACCTTTACCAGAACACCTAGACCAGTGGGGCAAGACTCTGCTCCCCTATTCTAGGTCTCGTCAACCTCCTGCTGGTACTAGTTATACCCATAACCTCGTAACTTCCAAGGTTTATTTTATTCTATGCATCTATCTATGCAGCTGTCTCCGACCTCCCAGCTTCTAGTACAATACTACCCAGACACCAGTCCGGAGACATCCGAAACTCAGAATCAGACACCATGCGATGACCTACTGGACTGGGAGGCTCTAATGCCGCTCTCAGAGCAAAGATGCACATCTGTAGTACTTTTTTGCCTTTTAATCTATGTAGGCATCTTGTGTGCATTCATTATTTAAAAGCCACATATATCTTCTTCTTTTTGTTCTTGACCTTACTTATGCTTATTCTGTGAAAAAAAATTGTACTCTGTAGTGCATTATACATTATATTTGTTCCCCAATTTTTTAAATGTGTTTTGGTAGTGTTTATGTTTTATGACACCGTGGACCATTGCCTGGCAACTGTTGTCACCACTGGTACGACTATGCGCACAGCTGATGTCAGCAAGAGCCCGGAGCAGTAGATGGCATGGCTTGTCTGCACACATGGGGGGAAGGTACTTAAAGTAAGTACTATGTCATTTATCTTATTCCTGATGAAAATTTACTACGTAAATTTGAAACATTGAAAATCCAGTTTGAGCCGACGTCATTTGTTATTATACATTCTGTGAGCACCACCAATTGGATCCAGTATACGTTGCAACATATGTGGATGGCACCCAGGAAGCTGGACTGTATTTGCTGAGTGCCAAGCATTTCTATGGGATGCAGTTAAAATACCACCGGACAGGATCCTGGCAGTCAAAATGCAGACGCCGGCATACCGAACGATGGCATAAGACTGGTGTGAAAATCCAGACAGAGGTTGGGATCCCAGCGTCAAAATACCGACACCCGGAAACCCGATTGCTGTTATAGCAGAACGTGCTTGTGTCCTGCTGTGAGGGTTGGGAGCAGGGCTGCCATCAAGGCGGTGCCCTGTATACACTTGTCCCGGGCCCAGCCACTCTAAAAGAGAGTGGAGGGCCCGGGCTGCTCAAACATCCTGCAGTCACTATTCCCGGCCGCCGCCGGTGAGACTGTTTGAGGCTGCCATCGGTGGTAAACACCCACCGCCAGTTCGCCACTCCCCTTCTCCAGAGGCTGCCAGTCATCAGCGAGCCGCAGGCTGCTCTCCTCCGCCTACTACCCTCCGTCCGCCGCCTGCCTCCCACCGCCGCCGCTGACGATCTTAACAAGCAAGCTGCAGCTTGCTGTTAAATAAAGTTAGTTGTAGCCAGGTGCGGCGCGACCTGACGTCATGACGTAACGCCACGCCAGTGAGGACTGAGGAGAAGAGCAGCCGCTGGAGTCCGGGCTGAAAAGCTCAGGACAGGAGCAGACAGAGTGGGAGAGAGGACGCTCAACACGGATTTGAAAAGGGTAAGTATCAATGTATGTATTTGTGTAATTAATTGTGATTATGAGAAGGGGGCCCGGGGTTGGCTGTCATCAATACAAAGGACTGGAGGAGGACACACAGTGACAGGGCCTCTATGTCGCACTGGCAGGCACTGCAGGCAGCACATAACTCATCAATAGGAAAGGGGGGGTCATCCATAGGGAGCTCCTGGCTGCATTGTACATAAATTGAATTAATAAGGAGATCATGAATGCAAATTAGAACTTATCCATTGTATATTTGATTTTGATGAGAGTTTAAATGTTTACAAATATATTTAAAACTACTGAAAATGAAGATTAATAGTGTTTTTTTTTCACATAATGCACTGCATGCATATATATATATATCTTTTTTATTTAAACCTAGATATGAATTGGACAGGCTTGCTCTAATTGTATGAAAATATGGTTCTTATTGGGGTCAGTTCAATTCAACGTAAATTAAATAGCACCAGGAGGGAGGTCCCGGATCTTTTCAATTCAGCGCAATGCTAAGTCGCACTGAATTGAATGCCCATACTCCCGTACTAAACAGTATTTTGTCAGGAGAATGGGCATTCTCCAACTTAAGTGCCTGGCGCGATGCTGTTTCCACCGGCACTTTTTTCTGATTTCTGCCAAAATATTTTTTGTAAAAGCAGGGGTGGGGGTCCTGCCTATTTTGTCAGTCCCGGGCCCCACAATTTCTGGTGGCAGCCCTGGGTGGGAGGTTAGGTTTAGGTATTAGAAAGGGGGTTAAGGATAAGGTGCAGGGACGGGAAGGTTATGTTTAGGTACCAGGGAGGAGGGCGGGGGGGGGGGGGGGGGGGAGGTTAGGGTTAGGCACCAAGCGGGGAGGGTTAGGTTTAGGCAGCAGGGACGGGAGAGTTAGAGTTAAGCAACACTGGGGATGGTTAGGGTAGACACCTACCGGGGAGAGTTAGGGTTAGGCACCCACAAGAGAGGTTACGGTAGGGCAGGCCTAGGGTACTTTCTGAGGTGCTGTCGGGATTCTGATGGTCGGGATGCCACCTTCGGTATTCTGACCGCTGGCATCCCATCCATTGGGATTTCATACTGGATATATCTCCTATATAATAGCCCTGTGCCTGGACCTCTAACGCTGGGCGTGGCTAGGAGCTCTCATTGGGTTAGCAGCAGGTCTATCACACCCAGTCCACAGCTGATTGTGCGAGAAATGCCCTCCCACACAGGTTACAACCAATGGGAGGCTCTGCCCTTTGCCTGCTGTGTTTTCACAGAGCAGGATTAGCAATGGGACTGATGGAGCTGCAGCTCCAGGTCCACACCCCAAAATAGGCCCACTGCATCTGCAGCAACGTACCCTCCGACAATTTACACATAAACATTGATACACATTCGAAAAGGGGGCATGGCCACGGGTACAGCGACGTGGCCACGCCCTTTTCATATACTTTCAATGGAAGCTTGGAGAGTCAAAAAACAGTACAGACCATAAAATAGGGGGCTGTACCTGCCAAAAAGATGCAGCTGGAGGGAATGGCACTGCAGGGGCGTCACTGCCCCTGGTGAAACCCAGTGCGGGAGGTCGCGAAACTGGGGCGTGGCCTAGCATAAGGGGGCGTGGCCTTGTGGGCGGAACACCATTTTGGACACTCCAGGGGGTTAAGAAGATGTTGGATGCCCCCCCCCCCCCTGGGAAGTGCCTCTATCCCTCATACATGCCCACTCTGTCCCTTCCTCCCCCATCCCACCCCTCCCCCCCCCCCCAAGCCTGCAGCCTGGGGCTCCTGAGTCTCTCACCTGTGTCCGGTGAGTGTGCAGCGCTGCCGGCGGGTGAAGCTGCAGCAAGTCTCTCGCGCACAGGCGGAATGCAGTGCCGGCTCCTACACAGTGACAGGAGCCAGGTGCTGCACGTATTGTTACAGTGCAGCACCCGGCTCCTGTCACTGAGCAGGAGCCGGCATTTTAGTGTCACCCCTCGGCGGGTGACACCCGGGTGCGGCCCGCACCCACGTTGTGACGCCACTGTGCGACTGCATCTGCAGCCAGTCTCCGTGCTGCAGATAGGAAAAACAAAACACTTTTACTGCAGCTTCCTATGTCCTGCTGCAGTCTGCCTGCCCCCTCCGGCATCAACAATCCTCACTTCCTAGCCGCAGCGCAGGTGGAACAAAAGCTGCTGTGGCCACTGGAATAGATGTGTATGAAAGTGGCGCAGCGGAATGCTTTCATAGCCCTCCCTGCGCCGCATACTCTCTGAGTCCCAGAGCCTCCTCTGCGCGTGATGTTACAGAAGAGCCTCCCCACCACTGCCGCGCCCAGATCCCCAGAGGCCCTGACCCCACAACACAGCACCTGAGCTGCCGGCCTGGAAGCCCCGAGATGGCTAACGTAACGGATAGAGTGGGTGATATCGCGGAGCGTAATATCTGGATGCTGAATCAATGTAAAGGGTTACAGTGCTGTGCTGTGCAGTGCAGTGCAGTGGGTGTGCAGTCAGGGCCAGTGCTACAGTGTTAGGCGCCCCCCTGCAAACTATAAATTTGCACCCTTACATACTTTACAAACAAACAGCACACATAATACCCCCTGTAGTAGAGACACTTACACATGTAATGCCCCCTGTACCAGAGATGCTTACACATGTAACGCCTCCTGAACCAGTGACGCTTACACATGTCATGCCCCCCTGTACCAGTGATGCTTACACAAGTAACACCCCCTGTACCGGTGACGCTTACACACGTAATGCCTCCTGTACCGGTGACGCATACACACGTAACGCTCCCTGTACCAGTGACGCTTACACACGTAACACCCCCTGTACCAGTGCCGCTTACACACTAACGCCCCCCTTGTATCATTGACACTTACACACGTAACGCCCCCTGTAGCAGTGCCGCTTACACACGTAACGCCCCCTGTAGCAGTGCCGCTTACACACGTAACGCCCCCTGTAGCAGTGATGCTTACACACGTAACGCCCCCTGTAGCAGTGACGCTTACACACGTAATGCCCCCTGTACCAGTGATGCTTACACGCGTAATGCCCCCTGTAGCAGTGCCGCTTAGACACGTAACGCCCCCCTGTACCAGTGAAGCTTACACACATAGCGCCCCTATAGAAGAGAAAAAGATGATACCAAAAATCATAGAACATTCAAACAACCACTTATAAGAAAACCACCTATACAGAATCAAAGGAAAGACTACCCACCGTATAATGCAAAGAACTTTGAGTATCAGAACAGAAATACGACTGGAAATCTGGTGAAAAACTCATTTAAACTTGGCAGAGAAAGGGCAGAAAACGAAGAGAGACAATAATTCCAAACATTAATGTCCAATATAGAAGCAAGAAAAAACAGAAAAGATGATGACACTCCGTCAAAACAAAGAAAACGTACATATACGGAAGATTCTGAAGAAGATCTTGAGAATTTTTTAGGATCCCTCATGGAAGAAGAGGAACCCCCAGATTGGAACACAGTTGCCCAGAAAAAAAGGATGAAAACCACAGAATCTCCAGGAGAAGGGGGGTCAGGGGTGGCAAAAACAAGAAGAAGATGAACACCACAAGTAACACGATGAATGAAGGTATCTTCAATCTAAGTCACAAACAACTTATAGAACACCAAATATCATTACTCAATAAAGGTCTTAAATTTTCACGGCATTCTAGTATAAATCAATTTGAGTTGTTCATTGATACTCAAAAATTCATCAGGAAACTCTGCATAAAAAAATTCTTTAACAAAGAAGACCGAGGAGAAAAGGCACAAGAACACACAGAATTATTTAAACACAGCCATTTCAAACCAAATTCAACATTTTTTCCGGCACATATTAAAGGTCCACACATCGAAACCTTTCAAAGACTGGTAGAGAACGACATCAGAACAATTACAGGTAAAGAAAAAAAGAAGATCAACCTGAATAAAGAAGAATTAAAAGCACTAGTAGAACTGAAGAAAGACGATTCCATCATTAGCAAGCCAGCAGATAAAGGTGGCGGACTAGTCATATTGGACAAATCAAAATATGAGGCAGAAGTAGAAAATCTACTAGCGGACATTCACACATACAGAATTTTGGACGAAGATCCTACTAAGATGTATCAGAAAGAACTTAAGGAGTTGCTGAACGAAGGGCTGGAATTAGGTATCCTCACCCAAAAAGAATACAATTTCCTTTTCATAGAACATCCGAAAACACCTACATTCGATCAGTTACCGAAGCTGCATAAAGACCAAGAAAATCCACCTGGCCGTCCAATCGTCTCTGGAATAGGTTCCCTGTCATTCAATCTTTCCAAATACACAGACTTTTTTCTACAAGAACTGGTACAAGCACAAAAAAGTTACTTAAAGGACACTTTAAGTGCTCTACAACTATTAGCAACCATAGAATGGAAAAAAGAATATATACTGTGCACAAGCGATGTACGTTCCCTTTATACATGCATAGACCACGACATGGGCTGTGAAGCGTCAAGATTCTTTCTATTAACAGGCACATCTTTACCGAATGAACAAATCAATTTCATTATGAGTTGTATTAAATATATTCTTCAAAGAAATTACTTCTGGAATCAAGGCAAATACTACATTCAAACGAAGGGGACTGCGATGGGCAGTTCTTTCGCGCCAAGTTACGTAAATCTTTTTGTGGCGAAATGGGAGGAAGAAAAGATCTGGCAAGATAATCCGTTTAAAGAACACATCTTACACTGGAGGCGGTATATAGATGACCTGCTGTTTATCTGGACAGGATCAGATGAAAAATTACGGGACTTTCTTAGTTACCTCAACAACAATAGCTATGGCCTTGAATTCATTTCCAACAAAAGCAAAGACAAAATCGTATTTCTGGACCTAGAGATATACATTAAGGATAACAAGATACAAACAAGAAATCATGTCAAAGAAGTAAGTGGAAATAACACATTGCCAAGAACAAGTAACCATCAGCACAACTGGCTAAAAAATATTCCTGGAGGTCAATTTCGTAGACTTAAAAGAAATTGCTCCGAGACCGACACATTCCAGCAACAGAGTAAAGAAATGAAAGAAAAGTTTGCACGAAGAGGATACAAAGAAAAATTACTTTAAACAGAGATAGCCTCACTAAACAGAACAGATTTAATACAATACTAGAAAAGAGATGAACAAAAATACCGAAATGTCACATTTATCACGCAGTTCAATAGCCAACACTACATTCTGGAATCAATTTTAAAGAAACACTGGCACATTTTACACCTGGACAAACAATTGAAAGAATGCATTGAAGAAAAACCAAGGATCATTTACAAGAAAGCACAGAGTTTAAGACACAAATTGATAAAGAGCTATGCTCCAATGACAAGACAAAGAATAAAAGAGAATTATGGACATTACAACTGTTTGAGTTGTCTACCATGCAAAATTACAAAACAAAAAAGCACAAAACCTATTACAGAATTCTGCTCAACAGTCACAAAGAAAATGTACAGAATTAGGGAGAAAATTACATGTGACTCAGAAGGGGTTATATACTTGCTGGAATGCCCTTGTGGCTTCCAGTATGTGGGACAAACAAAGAGAAAACTTAAAACCAGGGTTGCAGAACATATTAGGAAGGGACTCATAGCCTTTCGAAACATTTCTCTGAAGTTCATAACAAAAACCCTGCAGATTTGAAATACATGGCAATACAAAAAATTAACTATCATTGGAGAGGGGGTGATTTCTGCAAAGAACTTCGAAAAAGGGAAACAAAGTGGATTTTCTTTTTACAAACATTGCAACCCAATGGACTAAATATAGATTTCGATCTCAAGTCTTTTCTTTAAATTTGACAACCAAACATATCAGGATTTATTTTTCAGTCTATATTTATATATTATTATTTTTATTTATTTTTATAAACACACTAATATAATATTTACTTGCAATACCTGCTTATTACCATTTATTATTTTTTTATATTTATTTATTTTTCATATTTATTTTCACGTTATGTTTATTTTCATTTTTATTTATTTATTTTTATTATTTTTATTTTTATTTCTATTTTCATTTATCCTTTTGTCTTCTTTTAAAAGATTTTATTACTGTTTTTCAATTTTTTCCCTCAATATCTGGGAGAAAAATGGAGTTAAACTGTGGTTTTATCTCATTATTAATCTACTTTGAGGTTAATTAGTTTTTAATTGGAATCAATTAAAGAATTATATTCAGTATAAATAAGAGACCTCAGATCATGGGCGTTATCCTAGACAAAGGGCTGGACTTAGCCCGAAACGCGTTGGACGCCTAGCAAAGCTGTGTATACAGTGGAGGCGGAGGGAAGTAACTTCAAAGAGCAGTGCCGCTGCCGCAGCTCCCACGAGCTTGTGGTGAAGCACTACTCTGTCGGAGACATCAAGGGAACCAGCCGGCCGGAGTGATCAAGAACATCTTACAAAGGTTAGTTAGCCAGGGACAGTTAGAGAGCTCTGCACCCAGCAACTACCTTTGCGGCTCCAGCCGCCGGCAATTACCGGGACCCGCCGCTGTGATATACGAACTGCTACACCACAAAAATTCCCAAAGGAACTTAAACATTTTCTAACAAATTTTCTTTTTACAGGTATTGCAATAAATATTAATCCCATATTTACATCACACTTACATCATTTATATTTTGTTTCTTTACCTATTTAATTCATTCATCTTTTTACCGCAAACCTTTTTATATATAAAGAATTCACATATCAGAATACACATTATTCAAGCGCTCCCTTGCATCATTTATTAACACATAGCGCCCCCTCTACCAATGTCGCTTACACACGTAACCCCCCCTGTACCAGTGCCGCTTACATATGTAACACCCCTGTAGCAGTGCGGCTTACACACGTAACGCCCCCTATAGCAGTGCTGCTTACACATGTAACGCCCCCTGTATCAGTGCCGCTTACACACGTAGCGCCCCCTGTAGCAGTGACGCTTACACATGTAACGCCCCCTGTACCAGTGATGCTTACACACATAACGCCCTCTGTACCAGTGATGCTTAGAGACGTAACGCCCCCTGTACCAGAGAGAAGGTGTATGAGACAGGGAGGTGGGAGGAGTAAGGGTGGGATGTACTAAGGTGTTACGCTGCACTAACTTCACTCTTACCGCAGGCTGATCAGTCATCGCTTCCTTTTAGTTTCCGCATCATGTGACCTTTTTCATCAGGATCCGTATGCACCAACGAAATAAACACAAGTACAAGTGACAGAATCAGGGAGCTCTAACATGCATAAGGAGGCTGCAGTGGACCAATGGGCAGCTTGTCGGGGGAGGTGACCTGACAAAAAAAGACATTAATGTGGTAAGAGTGCAGTAAGCACAGCTTAACCCCTTAGTACATCCCGCCGTAACAGAGGGGGGCGAGCAGGAGTGAGAAAGAGAGTGTGTCAGGGAGGGCAGAAAGAGAAAGAGAGGGGAATGAGTGAGAGAGTCAGTGCGAGACAGAGAGGGAGAGATAGAGGGTGTCAAGGAGAGAGAGAATGAAAGAGAGAGAGGGGGTCAAGGAAAGAGAGAAAGTGTCAGGGAGACAGAAACAGTGTCAGGAAGAGAGACTGAGATACAGTGTCAGAGAGAGAGACACACACACACACACACAAACACACACACACACACACAGAAGCAGTGTCAGGGAGAGAGTAAGATACAGTGTTAGAGAGAAAAACAGTGTCAGGGATAGATAGTAAGATACAGTGTCAGAGGGAGAGATTAAATGACAGTGTCAGTGAGAGTGAGGAAGAGCAATAGCGAGGGAGAGAGAGAGAAATAGTGTGCGCAAGACAGATATACAGTGTCAGGAGGAGACAAAGGGAGGGGAGCAAATGGGTGAGAGAGAGTGTGTTAGGGAGGGAGAGAAAGAGGGGAACAAGAGAGAGTGTCAGAGGGAGACAGAGAGGGAGAGAGAGACAGAAAGAGAGTGTGTGTCAGGGAGAGAGAGAAAGAGAGGCAGTGTCAGAGAGATAGGGAGAAAGAGAGAGAGGGAGAGAGTGGCAGGGAGAGAGAGTGAGATTGTCAGGGAGAGATAGGGGGGAGTGTCAGGAAAGAGAAAGAGAGGAGAGATAATGGGGGAGTGAGGAGAGAGGGGGAAAGAGAGAAAGAGTCGGAGTGAACAGGAGAAAGCGGGAGAGAGCAGGAGAGAGGAAGGGGGTGAGCAGAAGAGGGAGGGGAAGTGAGAGAGGGGAGTAAGCAGGAGAGAGAGAGAGTGGGAGTGAGCAGGAGGGGGGGGGGGTCAGGGAGAGAGAGAAGGTGTCGGAGACAGAAACAGTGGCAGGGAGAGAGACTGAGATACAGTGTCAGAGAGGGAGAGAGAGAGAGAGAGAAAGTGTCAGGGAGAGACTAAGATACAGTGTTAGAGAGAAACAGTGTCAGGGATAGATAGTAAAATACAGTGTCAGAGAGAGAGATTAAATTACAGTGTCAGGGAGAGTGAGGAAGAGAGATAGCGAGGGAGAGAGAGAGAAATAGTGCGCGCAAGATATAAATACAGTGTCAGCAGTGCCTGACTAAGGTCCACATGGGCCTTGAGCTGAAATTTATGGAGGGCCTATTTTTTGTAGGGGTGAGGGTATCGGGATCTGGTAAGGATCCTGGCGGTCAGGATCCCGGCATTTTTAATGCCAATGATGGAATCCCGACACTGATCGGAATGCCGGCATCAGCAGGCTGCAGGGAAGGAGGGTTAAGGGGTCATTGGGGTAAGATAAGTATACTTACCATCCCCATGTCGGGATAGTACTTTATGGCACATCAGATTTGTAGATTTTCGTTAGCAGCACCTTAGGGCTGCGTACAAAATTGTTCAAATTTGGAGTGGGAGTGGACCCCTAGATGCAGTGCCATTGCTGGTGTCACGCCATTGCACGGCATCTATTCAGTAATCACCGGCTGCTTTGCAAAGCTGAGCAGCGGTGATCACTAGCTCTCCCAACTGCCACCCCCACCTGCAGGACACTGAGACCCGCGAGTGGGACAGCAGGACAATGTCCGAATAGTGGGACTGTTGGGAGGTATACATTGCAACAGCAACTCACACACTTAGCCAACATTTAGATTGACCACTAAGCTAAAGTGTACAAAGACAGTATATATATATATATATATATATATATAGATGGTGTACATAAACATACCTAGACATAGTGTACATATACAGTATATATACCATAGTATATTTGTATACACAGTATGCATATATATACAGCAGGGATAGGCAATGTCCAGCACTTCAGATACTGTGGAATTAAATATCTCAGCATTTCCTTCCACAGATATAGGCCCTCATTCCGAGTTGTTCGCTCGTTATTTTCCTTCGCATCGGTGCGATTTTCCGCTAACTGCGCATGCGCAATGTTCGCACTGCGGCTGCGCCAAGTAAATTTGCTAAGAAGTTTGGTATTTTACTCACGGCATTACGAGGTTTTTTCTTCGTTCTGCTGATCGTAGTGTGATTGATAGGAAGTGGGTGTTTCTGGGCGGAAACTGGCCGTTTTATGGGAGTGTGTGAAAAAACGCTGCAGTTTCTGGAAAAAACGCGGGAGTGGCTGGAGAAACGGGGGAGTGTCTGGGCGAACGCTGGGTGTGTTTGTGACGTCAAACCAGGAACGACAAGCACTGAACTGATCGCACTGGAAGAGTAAGTCTCGAGCTACTCAGAAACTGCAAAGAAAAATCTTTTCGCAATATTGCGAATACTTCGTTCGCAATTCTGCTAAGCTAAGATTCACTCCCAGAGGGCGGCGGCTTAGCGTGTACACTGCTGCGAAAAGCGGCTAGCGAGCGAACAACTCGGAATGAGGGCCATAGATTGCCCTAACAGCAAATCTATGGCAAGGCAAGCTGGGATGTCTACTTCCACGGTATCTGGAGTGCTGAACATTTGCCTACTCGATATACAGTGTACATGTCCACCTACTGTATATAGGGGGTAATTCCAAGTTGATCGCAGCAGGAAATTTTTTAGAAATTGGGCAAAACCATAAGCACTGCAGGGGGGCAGATACAACATTTGCAGAGAGAGTTAGATTTGGGTGGGGTGTGTTCAATCTGCAATCTAATTTGCAGTGTAAAAATAAAGCAGCCAGTATTTACCCTGCACCGAAATAAAATAACCCACCCAAATCTAACTCTCTCTGCAAATGTTATATCTGCCACACCTGCAGTGCACATGGTTTTGCCCAATTGCTAACTTTCTTGCTGCTGCGATCAACTCAGAATTACCCCCACAGTTTGCATATGTACGCAGTGTACATACACATATCTATACATATAAAGCATATGTATACATTTACATACTGTAGCATATACCAATACAACTAATGCTAGCCATACATCCGACCAACTTCAGACCAACTTTTCTCCAACTCTCCAAACTTCCAACCATCCAACTTGTCTGTTCAACTAAAACAGTGCCCCACACATCTAACCAACTTTTCATCAGTGCTCCACACATCTAACCAACTTTTCATCAGCCCAACCAACCTGCCAACGTCTGTCCAACTTGTGATGTCACTGAAGTAGGCGGACAGTGCCTGCCTACAGTACTTCAGTTTTGGGGTTTGTGAGACAGGGAGCCAGCAATTCCCCACGATTCAAAACTGTCCCCCACTCGATGGGCTGGATCCAGCTCCTGGTGAATAACAAAAGAAAACAAAGAGCAACTTGCCCTAAAGTGGTGCACTAATTATATATAACTAGGTGCTCCATCGCGCCCTACGGGCGCTCTTCACACCGTTGCAAGGGGCTACGCCCCCTTAACCCTTGCATGCCTTTCTGGGGTTCAATATTTGTATTATATGGAGTATTACCTGCATTCCTTTGTTAGTGGTTAAATATTGCACAATGAAAGGGCGTGCGATGGTGAAGGAGGCGCAGCCCTTGCGACGGCGTGAACAGCACCTGCAGGGCATGATGTACAGAATGTAGCGGGTGCGGGGGGGACTTCGGATGGGGGAGGGTGTCTGTAGATGCTGCAGGTGAAGGGGGGGCCCGGATGGGGAAGGGTCGGGAGGTGCTGCGGGTGGGGGAGGGGCAGAGGAGTGGGGGCTGCAGATTGGGGAGGGGTCTGGAAGCACTGCAGGAGGGGGAGGGGCAGGGGTGCCACGGGTGGGAGAGGGGCAGGTGTGGGGATGTTGCGGATGGGTGAAGGGTTCCGGAGGTGCTGTGGGATGGGAAGGGGCGGGGGTGCCGGGGGTGGGGTAGGGGTCCGCATGTGCCGTGGGTAGGGGAGGGGCAGCGGATGGGGAAGGAGGTCCGGAGGTGCTGCAGGTGGTGGAGAGGCAGGTGCGGGGGTGCTGTGGGTGGGGGAGGGGAGGGGGAGGGGGGAACCATGGATGGAGGAGGGTGTCTGCAGATGCTGTGGGTGGAGGGGGTAGGTGTGGGGGGAGACATATATGGGGGGTGGATGGTGGAGGGAGCGGGTCTGGAGGTGCTGTGGGTGGTGAAGGGGCGGAGGAGTGGGAGCCATGGGTGGTGTAGGGGGTCTGGAGGCACAGCGTGTGGGGGAGGGGTGGAGTGCCGCATGTGGTGGAGGGGAAGGTGCGGAGGTGTGGTGCATTCGGGAGGGGTCTGGAGGCGCTGCGGGTACTGTACCTGCCAAAAAGGTAGTTGGAGGGTATGCAGTAACAGGGCAAGGACATGGGTGACAGGGTCAGAACAGGGGTGACGGGGCCAGGACAGGGGCGACAGGGCCAGGACAGAAATGACAGGGACAGGATAGGGGTGACAGGGCCAGGGTAGGGGCGGCAGGACCAGGACAGGGGTGACAGGGCCAGTATAGGGTTGACAGGGCAAGCACAGGGGTGATAGGGCCAGGATAGGGGTAACAGGGCCAGCATAAGGGTGACAGGGCCAGGATAAGGGTGAAAGGCCAGGATAAGGGTGAAAGGGCCAGGATAAGGGTGACAGGGCAAGGCCAGGGGTGACAGGGACATGACAGAACACAGGGCACGGGAGAGATTGGTATTAGGGACAAAACAGTGGTGACAGACAGATGTGTCTTACCGGAGTCACTGCTGCTGGCTGCTGCTATTGCACTCCAACCTGTTGGGATCTGCTGCTGGTGGAGACTTGGCATGGCTGACTGTCTTAGGCTGGAGTCCTGCTTCCTCTGCCCATCCGCATCCCTCCCCCCCTCCTCAGTCACACACCGCAGACCTCGCGCAGCTGCCGGGCACTGTGGTAAGGGGAGACTGGGAGTGACTGGTTAGCCCCCAGGAGACGCTGTGGCTGGAGGGAGGAGGGGGTCATAGCATGCACGCGGCGCGGATCTCGCGGCTGCTGGGTACTGTGGTAAGGGGAGACTGGGAGTGACTGGTTAGCTCCCAGGAGATGCTGCGGCTGGAGGGAGGAGGGGGTCGGAGCCTGCAAGCAGCTCGGACTTATGCAGCGCTACCCACCGGCTAAAGTGTGTGAAGGAGCTGGGCGCACCTCACTGCGGGTGGCAGCGCTGCAGCTAGCGGTGGGATTGCCGGGGCTGGAGATAACAGAGGCAGTATGGAACCTGCACAGCGGCAGGTGCCCCACAAAACTGCAGCTAAGAAGCGAGGAGTGTGCCAGAAAGTGACGCTCCTCCGCGCCAGAGAGACCCTGCTGAGTATGCTGATGTGGGGGGTCAAGCACACAGTGAGCCGGTGCCAATCTGTCTGTATGGCATACCCCCTCACACACCCCCATACCTCCCAACTGTCCCGATTTTCGCGGGACAGTCCCATTTTTGGGGGTCTGTCCCGCTGTCCCACCCACAGGTCGCAGTGTCCCGCGGTGGGGGGGCAGTTGGAAAGCTCCTGTACTCGCTGTTCTGCTTAGCAGAGCAGCGGTGAATAGTGGAGACAGAGGGAGAGGGGGCATCAGGGGGTACTGATTAATGGGGGGTTCCAGCAGCAGAGCCGGATTAAGGGGGGGGGCAGGGGGTACATACCGTTGGCCCCACAGTTTTAGGGGGCCCCCCGGCTCGAGTAGCTCTGTCCCAGCAAAGAAGCTCCCCAGTCCTGCCAGCAACAGCGGCAGCATTGTGCTACAGTCAGCACACGCTGCTGCGTATTGGCAGGTCTGTGGTGTTGCAGGGAGGCAGCAATCTCCCTGCTTTCTTCAGCCTGTGCAGGTGTGTAGGGGGGACAAAATTCTATAAAAAAAATAAATCCCGGAATTTGCGTAAGGGGGCGTGGCCTCGTGGGACGTGATTAGGCCATGCCCCCAACCCCACAGCAGGCACAGCAATGAGATAGGGCTCCCCTGTCTCAAGTGCCTTGGGCCCCCCGGACTCATAATCAGCCCCTGGGGGCATGCCAGCAGCTCACAGAGCGCTGGGCATGCCCCCTCACGGACGAAAACGGGGGCCCTCCCGTGAAGCCATGCCCCCTTTTCGTTGGCCACGCCCCCTTTTCTAAGAGTGTGTGTCTCTACTTCTGCCTGAAGAAAGCTCCTGAAGAAAGCTGGGAGGTATGCACCCCTGCCTGTGCCATGCCCATACTATCTGCTTCTGCTCCTAGTCTCCTATAGATTTGGCCAGATCTGTGACTCATTTGACTAACTCCGCCCAGTGTTGTGACTCCTCCCAGCGTTAGCAAATTAGTCACAAAATCACAGATCTGGGCTATTATATAGGAGATATTAAAATATAACTTTTAATTCTTTATTTTATAAACTTTAGCGAAATATTAAAAACAAGAACAGTGAAAGTTAAGAAATTGAGATTAAAAATGTATTTGCTGCTATATACTGATATTTATTATACATTCTGACTATGAGTATCTCTGAGTGCCGTTATTTATCAGCAGAACATAAAGATGTCATTATCTAACCCCCTCGGGATTGCAGCATCATTTGTATTGACAATGGCCTTCATTCCGAGTTGATCGCTCGTTGCCGTTTTTCGCAGTGCAGTGATCAGGCTAAAAATCGGCTATTCTGTGCATGCGTATGGGCCGCAGTGCGCACGCGCTAAGTACTTTCACACAAAACTTTGCAGTTTTACACATGGCCGAACGACTGTTTTATATCGCTCGAGTGATAGGTGAGTGATTGACAGGAAAGGGGCGTCTCTGGGTGGTAACTGACCGTTTTCCGGGAGTGTGCTAAAAAATGCAGGCGTGTCAGGTAAAAACGCAGGCGTGCCAGTGGAAACGGGGGAGTAGCTGGCCGAACGCAGGGCGTGTTTGTGACGTCAAACCAGGAACCAAACAGTCTGAAGTGATCGCAAGGAAGGAGTTGGTCTGGAGCTACTCAGAAACCGCTCGAAAAAAAAACAGCACTATTCTGCTAACCTTTTGGTCGCACTTCTACTAAGCTAAGATACACTCCCAGAGGGCGGCGGCCTAGCGTTTGCAATGTTGCTAAAAGCAGCTAGCGAGCGATCAACTCGGAATGAGGGCCTATGTCACTGTGTGATACTCTTTAGTAGCAGATGTTAATGCCAATAGTAGTGACAAATTAACTAATACATGCACATGCAGGGTTTTATGAATTTATTCTTCACAGGGTAATATAATATATAATTAGTGCGAACAGGGATCATATATAATAAAGGAGAGAGAACATATATGACACAAAGTGGCAGATTTATTAAGCCTGTTGAAGTGATAAAGTGGAAGGTGATAACACACCAGCCAGTCAGCTCCTAACTGTCATTTTTCAAACCCAGCCTGTAACATGGAAGTTAGGAGCTGATTGGCTGGTGTGTTATCACCTTCCACTTTATCACGTCACCAGGCTTCATAAATCTGCCCCAAAGTGAGATATTATTAATAATATCATTATTTAATCTGATCTAACTGGATTTGATAATAAAATCAATACTTGCAGAAGTAAAAAACAACTTGGAGATGTATGAAATGGTTACATATTTGTAACTGATACAAATCAGTACTCCCTGATTTCATATAACTAAAGAGAATGGATACATAGTTGCAACACTGTACTATACATACAGAGTATATGTACGTGAAACTGGTTCTTTGACAAGCAGGAGACAATCAAGGGGCAAATTCTGACAGCCCACAGGAACTAATAATTCAAACTAACAATGGAAAAAAGCGCTAAGCTAAAAATGTGTGTCAGCTGTCCCAATTAAAAATTAATTAATACTCCTTGCGTTATTAAGGACTGCTGCTCTCAAACTATTGGGTTGTTGATTCCCAATAAAAATAGTAGAACAATATTAGAAAAAAATTAAAGCGCTGTCCAGAATAAAGACTTATTCATAAAAGTTTAATTATAACTTCAAAACACTTCAATTAAAATGATAATGTAATACACCTAAATGTTCATGACATATTACAAAAGCCTGTCTCCTTCAATTAATAGTACTTAGCACAGCTACTACAATAGTTAAACTGGCAATGATGTTTCTAGTCTAATTAAAACCACTAGAAATAGGTGATACAATTAACTCCACAGTGCACATTCACACTACCTCCTAAAACCATTGATAATTCACAATCCAATCCTATCCGGAGATGTATATAAGATTATAATTCGCTATTAACCCCTCACTAAAATAACATTATGATATTGAAAGTCCAGAATGTCTCTGATATTTGACAAACTGAATTATAATAAGTGACTTATCAATCACAAGTCTCTTTTTCAGAAACTAATCAAGTCAGCTGATTATCTTCTGACGGGCGTCCCAGTCTAGTGCAAATATTGTACATGGAAGTTATTATCAGAACTGTTCATATAACTATATGTCCACTGTGGCTGTATCAATGAAATAGCTTATCTCACCAGTGCTCTCTGTAACCGCACCTCTCACCGGGCATCCGTTCCCGTCCCACACAGCGCTCAGCGGCTCCACCGCTAGCAGTAACGCTGGGGATCTCCTGCTGCAGTGGTTGTATGCAGGTAGCTGGGATAATATAAGAAGTCCTACTGCCAGTGTATTCAATGCTCTCTGGTAGCGTGTCTCTCACCGGACATCTTATCCCGTCCAACACAACTCTCAGCGGCTTCACCGCTCGTCGCAGCGCTATGGATCTCCTGCAATAGATTGTAGGCCGGTAGCTGGGATAATTTGGAGTCCGCCGACCAGTAAATTCTGAACTCTGTTTAGCTGTTAGCTGGTAGTTGCTGGCCCGTGGGTAGCGGAATCATACAGAGTCCTGTCGGCACTGGGAGAAGTAGATAGCTGTTTAAAAGAAGGCTTGTGTCCTCATGGACAGGGGTAAACACTTGACGCGTTTCTCAGCCTCGTACCTGTGGCTGTTTCCTCAGAAGCATATGCAAGAAGCAGTACTCCTGGGACTTTTCAAAGTCAGTCATTGATAAACTGAGCCACAGCTTGCTCTATATATAGTATATACTGTACTCACATAGAGTATGTAAGAATGCATACACAGAGGCATCTCCCTCCTGCCACTGCTACTGCTGCTGAGGATCCGCAGCTCCTGGTACCTGCCTCGTCCGCAGCTGCCTCCACAGCCACAGTCCCACAGGTCCCGCAACTCCCGCCCGTGCCTGCATTGACCCCAGCCGCTGGCCGCCGCCACTGCCGATGAGATCCCGGTGTGACCCCTGAGCAGGGAGCGGTGACTAAACATCAGCGGCACCCTCACATCTAGCGATCCCGGTGGTATGTGCAACAGCTATATGGTAAGGTGCAGACCCTGCCCCCTCTACATCACCTGCACCCTGTCTCCCCACCGTCCTCACATGTACCCCGGTCTCCCTGATGTACAGATTCTGATGGTGACTATCCCGGGTTCCTGTAGCCAGTGCCCCTCTCCCCATTACTGTAATGTTAGTATTCTCATTGCGGGTGGTGTGCAGGGGGGCCGCGATCACGCGGGGGGGGGGGCAGTGACCACGGGTGGCGTGCCGCGATCGCAGGGGTGGGCGACAGTGATCTCGGGTGGGGTGCCAATGCTGGGGTCCCGGTGTGACCCCTGAAACTGATATACGGGATGTAGTCGGCATACCGATGCTTAGAATGCAAGCGGTCAGAAGATCAGCATCAGAATCCTGACAGTCAACATCCCGAACATAAGTATGCCAGGGAGGGTTAGGGTTAGGCTGCAGGGTTTTGGACAGAGTTTTGGTTAGGCACTAGGGGGAGGGTTAGGCTGTGGGGTGGGGGGAGGTTAAGGTTAGGCTATGGTAAATTAGGGTCAGGGTGGGGAGAGGGTTAGCATACTTACCCACCAGGTGTCGGGATTCTTAGTGTAGAGCTGCCAGTTTTGGACTTCTAAGCGCCGGGATCCAGTACCCAACCCATTTATACATATAGCACACACATACATAGAATACCAATACATAATATACATTGCACATACTGTATACTGTACATAGTATATATACCATACCTCCCAACTTTAAATTCTGGAACCGCAGGAAAGGGGTAATGGCCTCGTTAAAAGGGTGTGTAACTTTGCGCCAATGCCATGACCGCTGCCATGCCTCACATTATCGTCACAGTGGGGGCATGGCAAGCGCTATGTGAGCTGCTGGCATGCCCCCAGTCCCTCTTGTCTCCTGTGAAGTCTTCTAAATGTAACCCCTTTTTCACCCTCCGGGGGTACTTAATACATATGACAGTGTGCCTCCACCCAAGCAGTTATTATTCCAACCCCGGCTTGCTTGGGAAAGCTGTTGCCAGTAGTGTTATATTTACTGTTTCTCGTGTGGGTTGGGTAAGATGCTTAATTTACCTGGTGTGTCTTCTTTTGTTTTTCAGATTCGTAGGTTTAGATGACTGAGACAACTTGTCCAATTCAACGGTAAGTATTTATTAATATGACTTTAATACCTTCCCATGTTCTGTTGTTCACAGAATGAACCCTCCCTTAATTGAAGTTCACAGTACATTACATATTCTTCTAGTCAATTTAACTAATTACCCACAAAATAAGGATATAATATCCCAACATATATTGCTATACATAAATTGATAACTGTTATACAATACAACAACTTATTCTTACGAGGGTTATCAGATATATTATCAATACAGCTACCATAACCTTATGTGTTCCACTGCAGTCTCCGGTTTATGTGTTGGGTATACCCTTTGGTTATCGTTGGTGCACTGTTGGGGCCCAATTTACCTTATGTACTCCTGATGTATTCATCACTCAAGGCTGACATGGCTTGTTAGTATGGTCCCTAAATAGTAGAATTAAATATAGGTACACCCTAGTTAGTACCCTTTCAAGGATAGTCTTTTGGTAGTGTGATAACCGTATACTGATAGGGGAGTATCAAGGGCCTCTTGAGAGCCCAATGATTATACCTCGGCAGATTGATAGTACCGTTACAGGAGTCCCAATAGATGAGTACCTATGTGCATCTAGGACAATCCTTTTTTTTCTTCTTCTGTGAAGTAGGAGTTTTCCACCTTCCTTATACTATTCGGTGTGAATACTCGAAAATCCTCTGCTAGTTATACCACAAGGGTCCACGCAACTTAGGAATAGGAATTTTGCAATAGATATCTAGAGTAAGTGATAACGAATGCCTCTATGATCTTTCTCCCCCAACTCCTTGATTTAGGGAAAACCACGGAGGATCCTTTCACCACTATTGTCGTCCAATCCTTTAGCTGAAATGGGGCTATCCAATTAGAATACTTTTAGGATCATACAATAATGTCAATGTGGTATTGTAGAGCTAAATGGTAATAGGCACTGGGACTCATAAAATCTGTGTTTTAGTATTTGAGGCAAATTCTATGCTCATGCTTCCCTGTAATTATGCATTACTTGGTCTATATCCGTGAAGTCCATTCCCCTCACGTCCCTCCACACCAATGTCCCGTGCTTGTGTCACTCCTAAAGGTTTAAACTTAGGAGTGGGCTTTTTGACTTCTGCAATTCCTTTCCATCAGGTAGGGATGTTATTCACTTGCCATTTTCATATTGGTATAATGGCAGTACTGGGTAGTCATGGGTTGAAAGGGGTGCAGGCTATATGCCACTACTTATAATTATATTTTATTAAACAAGTTTTTTACGTTCTTATAGCTGCGACTTCATACTCTGTAAACTTAGAGATTATTGTTCCTTTCACTAACTGACAGCCACTTTTATCAATAGGGTGCATATATCCCTGCAAGAAGAAGTGCTAATTTGCTTGTGAGTTTCTGGGATAAAATCCCTTCACTGCCAGTCTCTGTACTATGTGAAATTCCCTTCAGCGGGGGGCCCTTTCTGTGATGTAGTCTATTCAGGACCAGCCCTCTCCTTCTATGCAATGGCTGACACCGCCTCCTCCCCTCCCTTATACTGTCACTCACTGCGTAGGTGTCACTGCTGCCCTGATCGGGTTGGTGGAGCCCCGTTTAGCCGGGCCTGAAGGGTGTGTTCAGGGTAGAGCTCTCTGAGCTGCCCAGTTGAAGTTCTTACTTAGCGCCGCTGTCACGGATGCAGCCGCTCCCCCGTTACCGAGTCCTCTGCTGTTCGTGATCCTCTCGTTCCACCCGGCTCCCCTTAGACGATTACAGCCGGTGAGTCACTTCACTTTCTCTCTATTTACGGGTAGGGACGCACCGGAGGTGTCAGTGGCCGGACGATACCGCGACTCGGTTCCTGCTCCTCTGCCTCACAGGGACTCCTCTCAGTCCAAAACCCTCGCGGCTCTCTCTTTTCCCGCTTCTCCCTCGCGCTCCCCTCAACTGATCTCACAATCCGGGCACCCCATAGTCGGCACGAGGGCTTCTGGAAAAGTCTCTCTAGCCCTGCTAGTGCCAATGGGCCCCCGTCACCCAGAACTAGATTTAATGTTTATTGTACATATTTACCACCAGCAACCCTCTACATAGAACAAGTATTACATTATACAGCTGGATTAGATTTCATATATTTACACAGGCATTACACAGATAGAATATATTTTATATATTTACACAGGCATTAAATACCTAATATATATATATGTACATATAAATATATATTTAATGTAGTCCTCAGAGAGCAGTTACCTTTCTGTATCTCCTGCTAAGCATTTATTTATTTACAGGGCTACACTCTCCCCCTGGTGAGCACATTTACACAATTTTGTAGTTAATTGTATCTCACCACCTACATGTACTTTCCATGGTTCCATCAAATTATATCCGGGTACATTCCATCCGAAATATGGCCATGACATCACCATGTTAGGGTGCAATACCAAGGGAATTTCATTAGGGGTTCCTAACTGGTCATAGGTAAGTATTCTAGGAGCCCTCCTAACTCATTGAGGCCTAGGTGACAAATGGGTTTGTTCAGAAATAACTCCCTCACCCTTATCACCCATAGGAATGGGTTCAGGAACTTCAGTTAGTTCACCTCTGAATTAATTTCCATTACCATCAGTGCTTCCAACATTCTCCTGTTCTTCCCCATGGTAGGAAAAGGGTATTTTTACTTGTCCCCCAGGATATGACTCCAATACATGGGTTCCTGATCCCCACGGCTCACTATCCCAATAGTAATATCCTGCATTAGAGTCATCCTCAATCTCCTCAGCTTCCTGTCTCTGGCTCCGAAGGTTAATTTCCTGTGTACCAATGCTTTTAGCTTCAGTATCTTCCATAGGATAAGATACCGTATTCTCCCACCTAATGTCCTGGGCAATAGGGAGTAAATGTTTTCTATGGTAGGTTACCATACTTCCCTGTCCATTTGCTGGGGCGAGTTGGTATACCGGAATGTTAGGGAGCTGTCTCAATACTATATAAGGAGTGGGTTTCCATTTATACTGTAACTTTTACTTTCGAGGTACCCCCAGAGCTCTAATCAGGCTCTAAGAGGTGTTCCTTAATGTGCCTATCGACATATTCTTTGTTTCTGTCACCCATTTTTCGAGCAGCATCTGCAGCTAGTTGATAGGCTTCTCGCAATTGTTGACGAAGTTGTCTAACATATTGGCTGTGAGATATCTTTGAACCAGAATTATTATAAGTTCCTTAACAAATATCTATGGGTAATCTGGCCTCCCGACCGAACATGAGGTAATATGGGGTGTATCCCGTAGTGTCGTTCCGAGTGCAATTATATGCATGCACTAAAGGAGCAATATATTTCCGCCAGTTGGATTTTCTTTTAGAATCTAAGGTACCCAACATGTTAAATAACGTTCTGTTAAATCGCTCAGGCTGAGGGTCTCCTTGGGGATGATAAGGGGTAGTGCGGGATTTAGTTATACCACAGCAATGACACTGTGCTCTAATTACTTTACTCTCAAATTCTCGACCTTGATCAGAATGAATCCTTGCTGGCAATCCGTAATGTACGAAGAATTTCTCCCACAAGGTTCTTGCAACAGTTATCGCAGTCTGATTCACTGTTAAATAGGCTTGGGCATACCTTGTGAAATGGTCAGTTACCACAAGAATATGACAGTCTGATCTTCCAGGGCCATCTGAGGTGAGAAAATCGATGCATACTAACTCCAAAGCTCCCGTGCTGGTGATATTAACTAATGAAACGGCAGATACAGGTAACGTTTTTCGGAGAATACAATTTCCGCATGTTCTACAGAATCGTTCTATATCCTGATTCATATGAGCCCAGAAAAAACGATCGGACACCAACCCCTGGATTTTCTCATATCCAAGGTGACCATGGTGATCATGCAAAGCTTCTAGCACCATCTGCTTATACTTTGTTGGTAATACTATCTGCATTTTAGTACCTCCGTCATTCTTAATTACCTTTCGATATAATACCCCATTCATAATAGTTAACTTCTTGTACTGTCGCATTAACACTTGTGCCTTCCTTGGTAATTGAGAGCGATGTAACTGATAAGTATGATCTTCGAGAATCCGTACAATAGGAAGAATATTAGGGTCATTTCGTTGTTCTTGCGCCAGTTGGTCTGATGTTATTAACCCTAACCCCTGCAGTTCATCCCTTCCTAACCTACAAAAGGAATGAGGAATAGCTATTTCAGAAGCTCCTATATTATATACAGCAGCCACTTCTTGATTTCTGGTGACACTAATATTTTGGCACAGTCCTTTCACGACCCCAGCGGGTACTTCAATCCAATCAGAGTCACCTCCTGGAGCTTCCAAGTGCAGCATCCTAGATAGAGCATCCGCATCCTGGTTATTAATACCTGGCTTATACTTGATATTGAAGTCATAGTTGGTAAGGGCTGCCAGCCATCGGTGTCCAGTGGCATCAAGTTTAGCTGATGTCTGTACATAGGTTAGAGGATTGTTATCCGTCTGTACAATGAATTGAGCTCCGTAAGGATAGTCGTGAAGCTTTTCGCTAACCACCCATTTTAATGCGAGAAATTCCAATTTGTGGACCGGATAATTTCTTTCACTATTGGAAATTCCTCTACTAACATAGGCAATGGGTCTCAACAGTTGCTCTTGTCTTTGGTACAACACCCCCCCAAGTCCGTCTAAGGAGGCATCTATGTGCACTTCGTAAGGCAAATCAAGTATAGCATATGCCAACACAGGAGATTTAGTGAGGCGATCTTTCAGTGTAACAAAGGCTTCCTCACACTGTTCAGTCCACCTGTTTCTAAACAAGTCTCTGGGCTTATGGTAATACCGGTCTGCATCTGATTTCTTCCTTCGGTCTTTATTTGCGGGCGGATATCCTCTTGTTAAATCTGTCAATGGTTTAGCGATTTTGGAATAGTGCGCTATGAATTTCCTGTAGTATCCGCAGAAACCTAGAAAAGACCTCAATTCTTTAAGGTTGGTGGGACAGGGCCATTTCTTCACAGTGGCCACTTTTTCTGGGTCTGTGGCTATCCTGTTCCGACTCACCACATGTCCCAAGTATTTAACTGAAGATCTACACAATTTACATTTTTCGGCTGACAACTTTAACCCTCTGGCTCATAGATGATCTAACACTTTCAGTAACCGGGCGTTGTGTTCATCTAGATCTTTCCCAAACACGATGATATCGTCTAGATACACTAATACTTCCCGGTAACCCATGTCACCAACAGTTTGTTCCATGGTTCGTTGGAAAGCAGCCGGTGCTCCTTTGATCCCTTGGGGCATCTTTAAGAACTCATAGAACCCAATAGGGCAGATGAAAGCAGTTTTGGCCCTATCCTCCTTACTCATGGGGATCTGATAGTAACCGCATCGTAGATCAAGAACGGAAAACCACTGGCTCCCTTGAAGGCAATCCAAGGCCTCGTCTACCTTAGGTACCGTGTACTGATCAGGCACTGTTCTATTGTTCAGGGTACGATAGTCTATACAGAGACGGATTTCTCAAGTCTTTTTACGAGCAACCACAATAGGTGACGCATACTGACTCTCGGAATTAGCGATGACATTATTTTCCAATAAATTCCTAAGATGACTCCTGACGTCTTCGAAATCAGCCGGAGCCAACCTCCAGGATCTCTCTCGAAATGGAGTATTATTTGTCAATTTGATATGATGCTCAACACCTGTGGCAGTCCCTAGGTCCCAATCACTTTTGGAAAAAACATCGTCCCTTAGTAGTAGCTGTTCCATTAGCAGGTCTTTACTTGTCTGATCAATATCACTCCCATGAAAACACTCTTCCAGGTTCAATCGGTTGTAATTGAACGGAGCCCTAGTAGACGAGTGGGTAACCATTCGATCAGGATGACTTTCCAAGAATTGACAGTGAACTATTTCTGGTTCTACCGATGGTCTCATCTCTTCATTATTTCCTCTGTCTTGTTTATCACACCATCGCTTTAGATTTCGAAACATATTGGTATTAGTACCCACTATAGCGGACAAGTGGCCATTATCCCCAGGGGAATCAGGGCAAATCAGTGCAACCAATGGAATAGACTCATTAGGGGTAACTAGTCCAGGTTCCAAAGTAAGTTGTGTAACTATGTATCCCAAATACGGGTACTTCTGTTCACTGAGGTCCCATACTGTAAGACCGCTAAGAGCTTGAATGGGAACAGCTGACAGATTCTCCCTGTACCATGTTTCAAATACAATGGACACCTGTGATCCACTGTCCAACAACACCATACATTCCTGTCCATTTATTAGGGCTTTCACTAACGGTGCATGTCCCATGAGACTGTCTGGAATAGCATCGGACCACTGGGCACTCCCCATAGCATGAACATTTATTGTTGGGGAGCCTGTGAGGGGTTCACAGAACTCCCGTTGGGGTTTTCCATCTGCTCATCTCTGGACCGGTGGTAAATCGGCATTCTTCCATTCCTCTCCATACCACTCACTGGGCATTCAAAAGGATCTATGCCCTGGTTGTCCACAACTATAACAGAGTATAGGCCCACGACTACCACTTCCCCTTGTCCTTCCTCTATTCAATTCTGATGACCAGTAGGGCCTTGATGACGCTGTACTCTGTAATGCAATCTATTGGTCTATTTTTTTATTTTGATCTTCTAACAGCTTAATCAGTCGATCATCCATAACAGTTGAGGTGGGGGCAGGTATAATAGCTTTGACTCTCTTAATAGTCTTGTCTAGATTCTCAATTTGTACTTCCTCTAACTTGTCCTCCTTCACAAGTTCAGTGAGACTGGGTGATGGCCCTGACCGTTGGGTACTTCGTAGTCTCTGTGCAACTGGATTAAGAGTGAGAGCTCCTTTCAGAACCTGTCGCATTCGGCTTTCATCTACCGCCTCCTTAGCTATCCCCCCTTTCTCTACAATTTGATAAATCAATCGATCCACTCTATAAATATATTGAGTGAGAGTCTCCCCCGGCTCCTGATAGGTGCGATGTAATCTTGACATCAAATCCCCTACATCCTCCGTGGTGCCATAAGAAAAATCCAAAGCTTCTAGATAATCTTTCAGAGTGGCGGTAGATTTACTCCTCCTGGTGGCTTGAATCACCCTCATAGCGGGTCCCCGGAGACTTTCCACTATACGCTGTCGTTTGACATGCTCTGGACATTGCCACTCTTCAGAGTGCTGAATGGCCGCCTCTCTCCAAGTATCATAGGTTTCTTCACCAGCAGGCACAGGGGAAATACCCGAGAAAATCCTGAGTCTCCTATATCCCCCTTCATAATGCAATCTCTCCATCTGACTAACCATTTTATCCATCATTGTTTCCACCCCTTTCCCAGGAGATTCTTCCCTATCCTCTGTCCGATCCTCCCCACTATTGATATGAAAACAGTCTCCTGCAGCAGGGGTATCATTTCCCATCTCTTCTCCTGGGGTGGCTGCTTCTTCCATACTTTCAGGCCATACTAGTTGAACTTTTCGCCCAGGGACATCTTCAACCACCACCATACTGGGTAGTAAGGTGTTATCCAAAGGAAGTCTATTACTGAGTAAAATAGCGAAAGTTTCGCCCTCCTATCCTTTCCATCGATCAACCGTACATGGTTGACTGATACCATACAGTTGTCCTACAGCCCGAATGACTGCATCATCACTGACTAATGATAGTTTTCCAACAAGGCCAAAACTGCATAAGGGCTCCACACCCTTTTCTTTACACCACCTATGGATATCAGCACTGTTAACTTCTTCCATGATCTATAGATTTGGCGTCGACCAATGAATCCTGGGTATTTTAAATCTCAGCAGTGCCTCCAAATGTAACCCCTTTTTCACCCCCCGGGGGTACTTACTACATATGACAGTGTGCCTCCACCCAAGCAGTTATTATTCCAACCCCGGCTTGCTTGGGAAAGCTGTTGCCAGTAGTGTTATATTTACTGTTTCTCGTGTGGGTTGGGTAAGATGCTTAATTTACCTGGTGTGTCTTCTTTTGTTTTTCAGATTCGTAGGTTCAGATGACTGAGACAACTTGTCCAATTCAACGGTAAGTATTTATTAATATTACTTTAATACCTTCCCATGTTCTGTTGTTCACAGAATGAACCCTCCCTTAATTGAAGTTCATAGTACATTACATATTCTTCTAGTCAATTTAACTAATTACCCACAAAATAAGGATATAATATCCCAACATATATTGCTATACATAAATTGATAACTGTTATACAATACAACAACTTATTCTTACGAGGGTTATCAGATATATTATCAATACAGCTACCATAACCTTATGTGTTCCACTGCAGTCTCCGGTTTATGTGTTGGGTATACCCTTTGGTTATCGTTGGTGCACTGTTGGGGCCCAATTTACCTTATGTACTCCTGATGTATTCATCACTCAAGGCTGACATGGCTTGTTAGTATGGTCCCTAAATAGTAGAATTAAATATAGGTACACCCTAGTTAGTACCCTTTCAAGGATAGTCTTTTGGTAGTGTGATAACCGTATACTGATAGGGGAGTATCAAGGGCCTCTTGAGAGCCCAATGATTATACCTCGGCAGATTGATAGTACCGTTACAGGAGTCCCAATAGATGAGTACCTATGTGCATCTAGGACAATCCTTTTTTTTTTCTTTCTGTGAAGTAGGAGTTTTCCACCTTCCTTATACTATTCGGTGTGAATACTCGAAAACCTTCTGCTGGTTATACCACAAGGGTCCACGCAACTTAGGAATAGGAATTTCGCAATAGATATCTACTTCTAGAGTAGGTGATAACGAATGCCTCTATGATCTTTCTCCCCCAACTCCTTGATTTAGGGAAAACCACGGAGGATCCTTTCACCACTATTGTCGTCCAATCCTTCAGCTGAAATGGGGCTATCCAATTAGAATACTTTTAGGATCATACAATAATGTCAATGTGGTATTGTAGAGCTAAATGTTAATAGGCACTGGGACTCATATAATCTGTGTTTTAGTATTTGAGGCAAATTCTATGCTCATGCTTCCCTGTAATTATGCATTACTTGGTCTATATCCGTGAAGTCCATTCCCCTCACGTCCCTCCACACCAATGTCCCGTGCTTGTGTCACTCCTAAAGGTTTAAACTTAGGAGTGGGCTTTTTGACTTCTGCAATTCCTTTTCATCAGGTAGGGATGTTATTCACTTGCCATTTTCATATTGGTATAATGGCAGTACTGGGTAGTCATGGGTTTAAAGGGGTGCAGGCTATATGCCACTACTTATAATTATAATTTATTAAACAAGTCATTTACGTTCTTATAGCTGCAACTTCATACTCTGTAAACTTAGAGATTATTGTTCCTTTCACTAACTGACAGCCACTTTTATCAATAGGGTGCATATATCCCTGCAAGAAGAAGTGCTAATTTGCTTGTGAGTTTCTGGGATAAAATCCCTTCACTGCCAGTCTCTGTACTATGTGAAATTCCCTTCAGCGGGGGGCCCTTTCTGTGATGTAGTCTATTCAGGACCAGCCCTCTCCTTCTATGCAATGGCTGACACCGCCTCCTCCCCTCCCTTATACTGTCACTCACTGCGTAGGTGTCACTGCTGCCCTGATCGGGTTGGTGGAGCCCCGTTTAGCCGGGCCTGAAAGGGTGTGTTCGGGGTAGAGCTCTCTGAGCTGCCCAGTTGAAGTTCTTACTTAGCGCCGCTGTCACGGATGCAGCCGCTCCCCCGTTACCGAGTCCTCTGCTGTCCGTGATCCTCTCGTTCCACCCGGCTCCCCTTAGACGATTACAGCCGGTGAGTCACTTCACTTTCTCTCTATTTACGGGTAGGGACGCACCGGAGGTGTCAGTGGCCGGACGATACCGCGACTCGGTTCCTGCTCCTCTGCCTCACAGGGACTCCTCTCAGTCCAAAACCCTCGCGGCTCTCTCTTTTCCCGCTTCTCCCTCACGCTCCCCTCAACTGATCTCACAATCCGGGCACCCCATAGTCGGCACGAGGGCTTCTGGAAAAGTCTCTCTAGCCCTGCTAGTACCAATGGGCCCTCGTCACCCAGAACTAGATTTAATGTTTATTGTACATATTTACCACCAGCAACCCTCTACATAGTACAAGTATTACATTATACAGCTGGATTAGATTTCATATATTTACACAGGCATTACACAGATAGAATATATTTTATATATTTACACAGGCATTAAATACCTAATATATATATATATGTACATATAAATATATATTTAATGTAGTCCTCAGAGAGCAGTTACCTTTCTGTATCCCCTGCTAAGCATTTATTTATTTACAGGGCTACATAAAAGTGACAGGAGACCTCTCAGCTGATCCCCCCCATCACTGCGGGACACTGCGGCCCGCGGGTTGGACAGTGGGACAGTCCCAAAAAAACAGGACTGTTCCGTGAAAATTGGAACAGTTTGGAGGTATGTATATACCTATACATGCTGCAGAAAAGGCAGCTAGCAGGGAGGGGGTTAAAGAAGGGACACCCAGAGGATAGAGATATAAGGAACATGTACTGTAGGGTTCAAGGAGAGAGGAGGTATACAACTGATAAGCTTGTACAGTGCAATAAACATATGTTTGTGTGTGTGTGTGTGTGTGTGTGTGTGTGTGTGTGTGTGTGTGTGTGTGTGTGTGTGTGACACTGATACAAAACGAACCATTTTTCTGTGGTCATGTTGGACTGCTGCCTGCAATTTCCTCCTTCAGCCTCCTGTCCAGACTCCAGGCAGCCACTGTGGGGGGGTGGGCTGCCTGTGCTCTGATTGGCTGGGTGACTGTATGTGATGTGTCACTCAGCCAATTTGAGCACAGCAGACACTGCTGAGGCGTTCCTGCACATATCAGGAATCTCCTCAGCATTACAGCAGGGCAGTGCATTGGACACAGTCAGCACAGCAGCTGATGTACTAAATGCTTGTCCCCGACCAGTCACCAGCGAGCAGCATTGGCCACTCCCCAAACTATAGTGGTCGGAGCTACAGAGCAGAGGGTGGGGGCACAGGGGATTTACCAGCAGTTCAGCTCAAGTCAGTCTGTGACGTGAGCCATAACTTTGGCCGGGCAAGGGAGCGGAGCTACGGGCGGAGCTTAGGATGGGTACCGGGGGCAGAGCCTAAGGAGAATTGACAAAGTCAGACCCAGCTGTTTTAGACAGGCGATGCATGGGGGGGTTAGGACTTTGTCCAGCCTGTTTGGTCTGAGGGCTTATTTTCAATGCGTGGCCTGGAGCTGTAGCCCCATCCGACCCATTGTTAATCCAGCCCTGAATGTCAGGAGGAGACAGAGGGAGGAGAGCAAGCGGGAGAGTGAGAAAGACACACGGCTAGATGCATCATCGCTTGGAGAGTGATAAAATGGAGAAAGAGAATGTACCAGCCAATCAGGTCCTAACTGCCATGTCACAACCTGTGTTTGAAAAATGTTAGTTAGGAGCTGATTGGCTGGCACTTTTTTACTCTCCATTTTATCACTTTTCAAGCGATGATGCACCTGGCCCACAGTGTGTTAGGGAGGGAGAGAAAGAGAGGAGAACAAGAGAGAGTGTCAGGGGGAGACAGAGAGGGGGAGAGAGAGGGTGTCAGGCAGAGAGAGTGTGTCAACGAGAGAGAGAGAAAGAGAGACAGTGTCAGAGAGAGATCGGGAGAAAGAGAGAGAGAGTGTCAGAGAGAGAGAGTTTGAGTGTCAGGGAAAAAGAGGGAAGGGGAGTAAGCAGGAGAGAGAGAGGAGAGATGAAGGGGGAGTGAGAAGAAGAGAGAGGGGGGAGAAAGAGTGGGAGTGAGCAGGAGAGAGGGAGTGAGCAGGAGAGAGAGAGAGGGTGAGTGAGCAGGAGAGAGAGAGGAAGAGTGGGAGTGAGCAGGAGAGAGAGAGTGGGTAGGAGAGAGAGAGAGAGTGAGCAGGAGAGATAGACAGAAGAGAGGGAGGGGTAGTGAGCAGCAGAGAGAGAGGGAGGGGGAGTGAGCGAGTGGAAGTGATAGAGGGGGAGTAAGCAGGAGAGAGAGTAGGGGGGTTGGGGGGTAACCGGGAGTGAACAGGAGATTGCTGCACATGACATAGTCCTCTGATGGGTGCGGGCACATCACAGCATTAGGCCCTGCCCTCTAAATACCCATGAATCGTGGCTGACAGCCAGGTAGGGGACAGGACAGGCTGGGAGTAGGACAATGTTTTCAGTTGTGTGGGTCCCCCTTCACACCCTGCAACATTGCCAATGGATGTTCTGCCCTGCGGCCAGGAGTGAAGGGGAGCGGCGGGAATTGGAGGAACCCAGTTTCAGGGTGCAGGGGGAGCTGCGGGCCCTGGAAGCAGCCAGGGCCCCATAGCAGCTGCACCCCCTGCACCCTCGGTAGTTACGCCACTGGATGTGCTATAAACTGCTGTGTATTTTTGCAGCTGCTCTGTCAATTAGTAAACAGCCAGGTCCCTGCAGCCTTGGCCAGTATTGAAGAAAACAATATTTTGAGCTGTGAGGCGGTGAAAATAAACTGGAATTACTGGAAATTATTGTTATTGAGGTTAATAAGGTAGGAATAAAAAAGATGGCCAAATTATGTAATTTTAGTAGTTTTTAATCAATTTTTGACAAAAATGCAAATGCAAACCAAAACACAGGGGCCAAAATAGCTCTTGTTCTAATTAAGAAATACAGCTCAGCAACCCAGATATATAACTTTTTCATATCTGTGATTAGGGTGGATAACAAAGCACAAGCAGGTGCTTTTCTTTCACTACAACTCTCTGAAAGTACATCTGTAAAGGCACTTTTAGTAGGTTAAGGCACTGAATATGAGCCATTGTATGAACCAGATTAAATTTACTGTCATGAACAAAAAGCTGAAACAACATATTTGCTTTTACTGTGCAAGTGGAAACAAACAATTAACAACACATGTTGCAAATATGGAACTGATTTTAATACCCTTACTAGCGCCAAAAGCTGCTTTTTTTTTTTTATATATAATTTTCAGAAAAATTGATGGTAACAAATATCCGTTTTAAATTATGATAGGAAATGTTTTGAAAGTGGTAAATTTTTGCTCACATGCTTTAAATAGTGCATTTTGAATGCTTCCCAGCGATTAGATTCATTTTTAACTTGTATACTCTCTTCTTCTATTGGGGCAAATGACCCCTAGACTAAACTGGTGTAAATATGAGCACTAGTTCCACAGTTGCTGGAGAGCCACAGTTTTTCTAAGCCTAAATAATGGCTTGGAGGTGACGGGTGATCCTGAAATTATCTGCCTGTTGGTAAGGGGAACATTTTGCTTTTATGAGAGCCATAGGTGGTAATTCAGAGTTGATTGTAGATGTGCTAAATTTAGCACATCTACGATCACTTTCACAGACATGCAGGGGGACACTCAGCACAGGGCTAGTCCACCCCACATGTCTGGCACTGCCTCGCCACACGGGTACAGAAGCATCACACAGCAGCGATGTGGGTGACCCCAATTAACTCTTGTGGGTGACCCCAATTAACTTTGTGGTTATCCACAGACCGCAAAGTTCCCATCATAGGCTATAGTGGAGGACCACGATCCTCCATTCTAGCCGCTGCGCTGAGCCTGATTGACAGGCAAGGAGCACACAGCCAATCAGCAGAGCGCCATGACGACATTGGCTGGCGGTACCTTCACTGACAGAAGTCACGGGGGGTCCCGGCAGTCGGGAAAAGGGATTCCATGTGTAAACATGGAACCCCTTTAGTAGCGTGGATCAGATTTTCGGTATATTATTTTAAACAAATCCCTGGAGTACGTAGAGAAAGAAGAGGACAGATCTACACTGGATTGGTTGTAAGTATAATTTTATTTTTCCAGTTACCCCATGGATGCTACTGGACAAGTGGACGTGAATCGCAGCATTGGATGTAGGTAAGTATGTGAGCGTGTAAGTGTGTATTATTAAAATTATACTTTCACGGTGTGTGTCTACTGTTTTTTTGGGGTATTTTTTTGTTAGTAGAACTAAAGGTACCAGCGGGCCCGTTCTTTCCTTGCATGCTGGTACTTGTGGTTCTCCAAGTACTGGCTTGGGCAGGAGGCTTGCTACAAAAACCAATATTCTATTTTTACACAAAGGCTATCAGCCTCCCATCCACTGCCCACGGATGGGGAGGACAGCTTCGGGCTTTACCCCTGGTCCTTGGGTGGCTGGAGGGGGGACCCCTTGATTTAAAGGGTACCCACTCCTCAATGGTACCACAGCCAGGGGTGACTAGTTGTGGGAGTAATGCCACGGCCGCAGGGACCTATATAAAAGTGTCCCCCGGCTGTGGCATTATCTCTCTGGCTAGTGGAGTCCGGTGCTGGTTTAAAAAATACGGGGGACCCCTACGTCTTTTGTCCCCCATATTTTTCGAACCAGGACTGGACGCAGAGCGTGGTGCTGGTTGTATAAATATGGGGGGACCCTACGCAATTTTTCCCCTGTATTTTTACAACCAGGACCGGCTCAAAGAGCCCGAGGCTGGTTATGCTTAGGAGGGGGGACCCCACGCAATTTTTTTCTTTGATTTTTAACACCCCTTTACACAGATAAGCATGCACGGATCTCACTGATCCGTGCATGACTATCTAAACATGCCAGGAAAAAGCAGGTCTATTTTAAAACTGCTTTTTTTATGAAGTCTATGCTTTCCCGGCAGTGTTTGACTATTGCCGGCAGTGATTGAGAATACAAATTCTTAGTAAATTACAGAGTTGTATCAAATAACAGCCATGTTTGACCCTTGGTGTATTCATATTTGTGAACTTAGCCGAGGAAATCAATACGAATAGCCCCAACACTGTCGAGATTTGCGTTTAGTAAATTTCCGAAATGGCACTTAGAAAAAAAAAAATCGGTCAAAATCGGGACCTTAGTAAATATACCCTATTGTGTAGGGAACAGATTTATTTTGCTCAAGCCATAAATTAGGCTAGAGAGGTCACAGTATAACAAAGAATGTTTTTACAATTGAAAGGACACTGGAATCCACAGGTGTACATTTAGATCAGAATCAAGATTCGCAATACAGTACCTTTGGCAATTATAAACTAGCTGGCCTATTGTATTGTCCAGTTATATTGCAGGCCAGAGACAAGGACAACACAAGATCTATTGAACTTCTACTGTACCAACAAGTCCCAATTGTTGATGCGAACACCTGAGACAAACAAATATTGTTACACTTCAAATAAGCAAAGGAAGATCTTTTATGTATAAAGAAGTAGCAAATTTTATGACCACAGACTACATTACCTGTTTGCCACCTTGAGGCAGAACAATTGGACATGTTTTACGACACTTTGGAATCTGGCAGTTATCAGTTACAGGGGAACCAATAGGAATATGTCAATTTGAAATGGTTAGGTTATAGGTATACATACGAGTTCAGTGAGAGAGAAGTGAGGAGGAGGAAGGAGAGCAGGAAATGAAGTAGAAGATGCAGACGGAAGCTTGGTGCAGGAGAGAAAGGAAAGGTTCTTTAGGACGGTAACTTGCAAGTATACACTTTATGTTAGTAATTGTCTAAGTTTTTGAAACTGTGTGTTAGGATCTCCTGCTCTGTGCTGCCACGTCGCCATGGCAACCGGGAGGCAAGTGTTAGCGAAGTAACCTGAGCGCAGCTGATACTCCGGTCCGGGTTTTTACTGTGTAGTGGTTACAGGCTCTGTGCACGGCAGGGAATCCGGCGCTGGTTTTGTGCTCACAGTCTGTGAGGTCTGAGTGGGGCGTGGACAGCACCTGCTATATAAACCATCCTCTCAGGCTAGGCAAATGCTGCTGAATCTTTGTTTGTCAGTTCCAGAGAGTTAGCTAGTACTGTGTGACTTTGTATTTACTTGTTGCTTACTGCGAATAGGCCTTGGGATTCGGTACTTCATTCTGCCAATCCGGACCTAGCAGTAACACTGGAGTCAGTTGTTTGACCTGCTGGGGTTCTTTTGCTATTCTGTGAACCCAGCAGGTTTGCGGCTGTACTCTCAGACCTGCTTGCTTAATCCTCCCTCACTGTGCAGGGCGTCCAGGTGTCAGTTTAATGGCAGTAAGCTGAACCTGTGCCCTGCAAGTGGGGGTTAGGATTGTGTATACTCTCCTTGTGTCTATATTTCTATCTCTGACCAAGGAGTTTATTCCCACACCCGTTGGTAACCCTTTGGGGTTTTTTCTGTTGCTCTTAGCAACATCATTTCAGGTGCTCCACATGTTAAATCACTACACATCACTTCATTGTCCGCTCTATTCCATCTGAGCATTCCTGACACTAGGGAGACACCCAATTCCTGAGCCTTTGGGCCTCTCCGTTCACTTTGTGTTTATTAGTTATTCCATCACCTCCTGTGTATGTTGTTATGTTATACTGTCTGTGAGTTCGTTTGCTTCGCTTCCCTCTCTGTTCATACACCGGTATACTCCTGTTAGCACTGGTGTGCGTAACACTGTTATGTTATGTTTGTTCTATAATTAAGTATAAATATTACTAGTATATATATCACTACTGTGTATATCTTATTCTGTATGATTTGATTTTGCCTGTAAATAATCAGATGGTAAGAGCTGGGAATTCCATGTTTGAACTCACTTTGGAATCATAATTTAATAATTCATATGTATGAGAACTGCATATACTGTATGTATCAGCTACCTAGTTTGTAAGACTGACATATTTGCAGATATATATGATAAACGTATATTATAAAATATACATATATTATTATTGAAGAGTCCACTTTTCAATAATTGGCTCCCCAGACATTAATATAAAATATAATATAAGATTCTTCAACAATATCTACAATACATTTTGGATTGTGTGCTTCGCAGGACAACAACAACACAGAAAGTTCATACTAGAAGGAAGAGGAGAGCTCATCTGAAGTGGGTCAGAGGAGGGCAACTGAAGCCCTACTAAAGAGGCACCAGTGGAGAGTGAGTTGGACCACGTTGAGGAAGGAAATGTGTAGGGCAAGGAAGTAGAGGAACCAACTGAGTATGGCTGGGATGAGAGAAACCAGGATATTGTTGCTGAAAGAATGGTATGTAAATATACAGATTTCTCTCGTGTTCTCTTGTCTGTTTATGTGTTATTACTCTGTAGTAATTTTTTTCCCTGTAATCATTTGATGAGTCTCTATTCTCTATGGCACATCACAGAGTAAGTGTCACGTCATACAGTGTAACAGTAATTGCATTATCTTATGTTTTCAATTTACACCATTCTCCCACACAATCTTTACTTGTCTTGTTTGCAGAAACAAGTGTGTGAGACATGTAAATGTTTGCAAAGGACAATCCTATGGAATTCTGTAATAGGATAAAAGAAGACACTAAAAAATTATACCTGCAGTATAAACCAAACCCAGTGAAGAAAATAAATATGTAGTGTGTAATGATTAATGGATGCAAATACAGGGTGATTCAGTTTTTATAACAAATATATATACATATATAGTTAAAAAAAGATTAATAAACAGAATGGCCAACATTCACAAAAGATAAAAGTAGTCCTAAAAATAATACAGTGTAGGAGACCACTAATAGGTTGAACTCGTTGGACAAATTGTCTTTTTTCAACCTCAGATACTATGTTATTATATATACAGGGGCATAACCAAAACTTTGTTGGCCCCATAGCAGCATATTGCAGGGGCCCCTGTCCCAATAATTCTTGAGACACCTCTCCACAGCAGTTATTCATTTTATGCCTCATAATATTGCCTTGTTCATTTTCTGAACATAGTAGTGCCCTAGTTAATATTATGCCCAATAGTAGTGCCCTAGTTTATTTTATGAGTCATCATACTGTAGTTCCCTAGTGTACTTGATGTCACATTGTAGAATTGCCAGTACAGATTATGCCACACAGTATCCCCAACTCACATTATGACATACAGTGTCCCCAGTTCATATTATGCCACATTACAGAGCCCCCTTGTACATACTGTGCCACATTAGAGTACCCCAGTTCATATCATACCGCATTACAGTGCCCCTTTGCCATTATAACATCCACTACACACTCCACTTACTGAAAATATAATGTCATACAATTCAGGCTGGGGAATGGATCAGACCCAGTTGCTTAGCAGGGAAATCTGGGAAATGGGTGTGCAACTTTATAACTTGGGTTCAGACCCCCTTAGCCTCTGGGCCCCATTTACACAGGTTCTTTGGCTGGCTAAATTCAAACCTGCATTTCCCCTGGTTTTAATCAGCCATAAAACGTGTAAATTATAGATGTCCCAGACTAAAAATATGTTATGGCAAGCCTATACATGGAGAGATGCTGTAACAAAAATGCAGAGATGTATAAGAAACAATCAATGAGGGGAATTCAATAAAATTTGGAAATTTTAAAAACCGGTGGCATAGGGTTTTTCCCACAGTCATTGGGTTTAAATATTCAGTTAGAGGAAAGAAAATAAGATGCAGTGATTTCCATAGAAATCAAAACATATTTTTTCTCGTACCTCCAGAGCAAGTCTGATTTTTCCTAAAATCGTTATATTTAGGAAAAATCAACGGGACTGTTCTGCCACCCTTGCGGCACCCAATAGGACTAATTAAGCAATTCAAAGTTTCCAATTAGCTTGCTAATGGGTTATTCAAAGTTGGATAAGATAGCAAAATTTGCGACCACTAAAATCACATGCTGGGGGCCACCCAGCATAGGGCAAGGCTGCTCAGCATGTGTGGCGGTGCCACATGATGCAATCGCAATCCAATTGCAACTGCAGTGCAAAAACCTCAAATCAAGGTTAACCCCTGCCTATGCAGCATGGCTGCATCTGCAGGGGCACCGCTGCCATGTTTCCGATTACAGGAAACGCAGGTAACATCATCGGCTGACCCCCAAAATGGCTGCTTTTCCCACAAAACTCCCCCCAACACCACGCCGCCGCCCCCGGATGCTCATTGCCTGTCAATCATGATGCCATTGCATCCTTCTGGGATGCGATCACATAATGATTTATTGTGTACGTGCACTGCGATTGGATCTGAATAAGGCTCTTAGTCAGTAATTACTTAACTTCCAAAGCGGTGTCTTCTTCATTCAACATTGGGAGCTGGTCTCTTGTAGCAGAGGTGAGTATGGGAGTGTGTGTGTGTGTGTGTGTGTGTGTGTGTGTGTGTGTGTGTGTGTGTGTCTGTGAGTGTGTGTAAGTTTGTGTCTGACCTCCAGTGTGTGTGTGACCCACTGGGAGGCCGCAGCAGGGCGAACTTCATCTCCTAGCAGACACCTCCCATCCTAGCAGCCCCCTTGCCTCCCAGCAGCCCAGTAGGAGAGACCACCAGACCAATAAGTATAATGTTTTTTTTTCTCACACTGCAGGGTTTTCAGAGCTGAAATCCCGCAACCACTTTTTTAAAAATTGAATACTGCTGTACTGGGAGCATGCATACCCGTGGTAATCCAATATTGGGTGAAAGGCTTTTTTCTGCTTAGAACTTTGCCCCCAATTGAATTCTTTCTAATGGTCTTGAAGATTATATTTATAAAAAGTAAGATGTGTTCCGACCGCAAAGTTTTGGTTTTGGCTCTGTATTTATTTTGTGTCTTGGTTTTGAATCTGTATTTTTTTTTTAAATGTATTAAAACAGCTAAAAAAACATAATCTAGGCCTTTGTTCTTGTAATACTATTATTAAACTCAATAACATTGATTTCAACTCATGTCCAGTCAGTTCTGACCACCTCACAGCTCACAATATTGTTTTCACCAATATTGACCAAAGGTTGCAGCGAGCTGGCTCGTTACTAAGGGAATGAGCAGCGGTACAACACATGGTAGTTTGTATCACATCTAAAGTTGCCACAGTGTCCTGGGATACAGTGCACAGAAGAGTACAAACAGTAGATCTATATACATTTTATATATATTTTTTTTTAACTTGCAGATCGGTTCAAACTGTGTGGAGTCACAGCACTTTTAGATGCACGTGAGCAAAGCGCACTAGGGTAAAGCACACCAAACAGTACAATCAGTAAAACAAAAATATTTTGCTACGCATGCTTTTCAAACACATGAGATAACTACAATTCTATCTTCATTATTAGACCAGAATTTAGCCCCATTAAAGTATTCGTTGGATTCTTCCCTTACTCAAATTCACCAACATGATCGGCATCTTACAGAAGCAGAGCAGAGGGTGTCAGACCTGGAGGATGAGCTATCTGAAACTTGTGTGACTGTTGAAACTGGTTGCCTCTATGCAGGACAAGCTAGAGGACTTGGAGAATAGGAATCTTATTGATCTACTGGCTCCGTCAAGACACCAGACCTCATGTCCCTGTTATCTCAGTGGCTACAGACAAAGCTCACTAATGGTTAAAAAATATGTCCAATCGGGAGCCCCAGGGGGGATAAATAACGACTCTGATAACAGACACACAAACCTCTGATGAAACTGCCATCAAATCAGGCGGAGAAACACGTCAGGTGACCAGAAATACCAGGTGGAACGCAGGTGGAAGGCATCCAGAAGCCAGAAGCTCTGAAAAAACGTAAGTCACGTAAGTCCACAACCAAACAAATGCTCCCTGCCTCTTCCCCACCACAGCACACGTGTTCTACAGTATCGCTGGTTACTCCAGACCTCCGCTGAGCGGGAGAATCAGTAGGGTAAGAGCGGCTTCAGAGCAGAGTATTGCAAAATTCAGCCGCATAACCCATTTAACACTAACGGCTTCTCCAGGCTGTAACTAACAGTGTCTGAGCAACAAAACTGTGATCTACTAAACTAATGTGAGTTTAATTGCATCAATAGCTGAGGACAGTTGGCAACTTTAAAAAGGAAGGCCCTCATTCAGAGTTGTTCGCTCGTTCTTTTTCATCGCATCGCAGCGATTTTCCGCAAACTGCGCATGCGCAATGTTCGCACTGCAACTGCGCCAAGTAAATTTGCTAAGAAGTTTGGTATTTTACTCACGGCATTACGAGGTTTTTTCTTCGTTCTGGTGATCGTTGTGTGATTGACAGGAAGTGGGTGTTTCTGGGCGGAAACTGGCCGTTTTATGGGAGTGTGTGAAAAAACGCTGCCGTTTCTGGGAAAAACGCGGGAGTGGCTGGAGAAACGGGGGAGTGTCTGGGCGAACGCTGGGTGTGTTTGTGACATCAAACCAGGAACGAAACTGACTGAACTGATCGCAGTGGCAGAGTAAGTGTTGAACTACTCAGAAACTGCTTAGAAATTTCTATTCGCAATTTTGAGAATCTTTTGTTCGCAATTTTGCTAAGCTAAGATTCACTCCCAGTAGGCGGCGGCTTAGCGTGTGCAATGCTGCTAAAAGCAGCTTGCGAGCGAACAACTCGGAATGAGGGCCGAAACCTCCTGCATTCAAATTCAAATGGAGGATGAAGTATTAACATTTCCTTTCTCTCACTAAAGACTGTGCCATCACTAACAGACTGCTTAAAGAGTCTCACTTTTTCTACTAACCTACGGCTCATGCATGCATTCTATTGACGTGCTTATACCAAACCAGCCACTGCATAAAATAATTTTATGCATTTAAGATATATATCTTATCCTTTTAACCCTTTTTTTTATTGTTGTGTCATATGGATATTATGAATTTATATTGCTAGCATAGTGTGTATGTCTTTTTTTAATAAATGTATTATCAAACCAGCAGCTGAAATTACTGCCTACTGGTTCCTCTATTATTGGAGGATATCCAGATCCTCCTTGTGTGGGCAGCCAAATGAGTATTATTTACTATTATTGATGAATCCCCAAGTTAAAATATACAATCTTTCTAGTTCCCACTATATTTGTATCAAAAACACAGGGGTGCTGTAAAAATAAAGGGGCAATGTGGCCCTGTCCTGTATGCTGTAATAATACAGGGGTGCTGTAAAAATAAAGGGGCATTGTTCTGTTTGCTGTAAAAAAAAATAATGGGACAATGTTGTGTGTGCTGTAATAATAAAGGGCACTGTCCTGTGAAATGGAGAACAAAAAATTGTAGAAAAAAATAGTGAAAGATCAGGAACCACTTCCTAGTGCTAGTGCTGAAGCTGCTGCCAGCAGTCATGACATTGACGATGCAATTCCATCAACATCGTCTGCTAAGGCTGATGCCCAATGTCATAGAGGGCATGTAAAAGCCAAGAAGCAAAAAAATAACCAAAAAAAAAAACAAATTATCTGATGAGAAATGTAAAATTGGCAATATGCCATCATGACATGAAGTGGCAAGGAAAGGCTAAGGCCATGGCCTATGTTCATGACTGGTGGTTCAGCTTCTCAGATGGAAGCCCTCGAAAAATTAAAAAAATAAAGCTTGTTAAAGCACAGGAAAAAACAACTGAGCATTCAGACTCTGAGATATCACAAATCCCCAAGGAGAGTCCAAGTGTGCCCGCTGTTTCGATGTCTAGGCCTGACCTTCACAACACTGTATGGGAATAGGAGGCTCCTACCACCATTTGCATGTCCCCTGCAAGTGCTGGGAGGAGCACAGCCAGTCCAGTTGCTGATACTGAGATTGAGGATGTCACTGTAGAAGTACACCAGGATGAGGAGGATATAGGTGTAGCTGGTGCTGAGGAGGAAGTTTACGATGCGGATTCTGATGGTGATGTGGTTTGTTTGAATAAGGCACCAGTGGAGAAGGTTGTTGTCCATGGGATGAAAAATCCCATTTCAATCCCTGGGCAAAATACAAAAAAATTCACCTCTTTGGTGTGGAAATATTTTTCCATAAATCTGGATGACAGGTGTTAAGCCATGTATTGCCTTTGTCAATCCATAATAAGTAGGGGTAAGAACGTTAACCACCTAGGAACATCCTCCCTTATACATCACCTGCTGCGCATTCATCATAAATCATTGTCAAGTTCAGAAACTTTGGGTAAGAGCGTAAATAGTCCAGTGACACCTAAATCCCTTTTTCCTGTTGTATCCATGCTCCTGCAATCCATTCCACCAAGTCCCACATCATCAATTTTATCCTGTGCTAGGATCGGAAGTAGTCCTGCAGTCCATGCCACTGGCATGACCGACTAGCCCTCTCCTATCCGGGATTCCACCAGAGGATCCTTGAGTGCTACACTTACTGCTGCCACTGCTGTTGTTGTTGCTGGGAACCGATCGTTATCCCAGAGAGGAAGTCAGAAGAGCACTAGTACTACTTTAACTAAGCAATTGACTGTCCAACAATACTTTGCGAGGAAGATGAAGTATGAAAGCAGTCACCCTGTAGCAAAGTGGATAACTGAGGCCATAACAACTATGCTGGTGTTAGACGTGCATCCGGTATCCACCATTACTGCAGTTGGATTTAGACAGTTGATGGACGTACTGTGTCCCTGGTACCAAATCCCATCTAGATTCCACTTCACTAGGCAAGCGATTCCCAGACATTAAGAAAAGTGTACTCAGTGTCCTCAATAATACAGTGGTACCCACATTCTACTTAACCACGGACATGTGGACAAGTGGAGCAGGGCAAACTAAGTAGTACATGACTGTAACAGCCCACTGGGTAGGTGTGTTGACTTCCGCAGCAACAACAGGAGCGACACCAGTAGCAGCATCTCAGAAATGCCAACTCGTTCCTAGGCAGGCTACGCTGTGTAACACAGGTTCCGTAAGAGGCACACCGCTGAGAACTTCTTACAGAAACTGAGGGACATCATCGCACAATGGCTTACACCAATTAGTCTCTCCTGGGGATTTGTGATATCTAACAACACCACCAATATTGTGCGAACATTACATCTGGGCAAATTTCAGCATGTCCCATGTTTTGCTCACACAATTAATTTGGTGGTGCAGAAATTTTTGAAAAATGACAGGGGCAAACAGTCTTGAACCTGCCCTGCCATCAACTGAAGCAAGAGGTAGTAACAAGGTGGAATTTAACCCTCTATATCAGGCATGTCCAAATTGCGGCCCTCCAGCTGTTGAGAAACTATATATCCCAACATGCCCTGACACAGCTTTAGCATTCTCTGACAGAAAAACTGTGTCAGGGCATGCTGGGATATGTAGTTTCACAACAGCTGGAGGGCCACAGTTTGGACATGCCTGCTCTATATGCTTCAGAGGATGGAGGAGCAGCAAAAGGCCATTCAAGCCTATGCATCCACCTACGACATAGGCAAAGGAGGGGGAATGCACCTGACTCAAGCGCAGTGGATAATGATTTCTGTGTTGTGCATGGATCTCCAACCTTTCAAACTTGCCACAAGTGAAGTTAGTTCAGGCACTGCCAGCTTGAGTCAGGTCATTCACCTCATCAGGCTTTTACAGAAGCAGCTGGAGAAATTGAAGGAGGAGCTAAAACTGAATGATTCTGCTAAGTATGTGCAACTTGTGGATGGAGTCCTTCATTCGCTTTGCCAGGAATCAAGGGTTACCAATTTGTTGAAATCAGATCACTACATTTTGACCAGCTTGCTCAATCCTAGGTTTAAAGCCTACGTTTTATCTCTCTTTCTGCTGGACACAAGTCTGCAGGGGTGCAAAGACCTGCTGGTGAGAAAATTGTCAGCTCAAGCGGAACGTGACCCGTCAACAGCTCCTCTTTCATTTTGTCCCATATCTGGGGCTGCAAGGAAAAGAATAACATTTCCTAGCCAACCCGCTGGTGGGGATGCAGGGCAGTCAGGAGCAAGTGCTGACATCTGGTCCAGACTGAAGTCGCTCCAAGAATTACTTACATGTCTACTCTACTGTCACTGCATATGATGCTGTCACTGTTGAAATAATGGTGGTGGATTACAGTATATCGGTGACAGCATCCAAGTAGGCATGTCAGACAGTCCGCATGTATACTGGCAGGAAAAAGGCAATTTGGATGCCCTTGCACAAACTGGCTTTATTTTACCTAAGTTGACCCCCCTCTAGTGTGTACTCCGAAAGAGTGTTTAGTGCAGCCGGTAACCTTGTCAGCGATCGGCGTAGGATATTACTTCCACAAAATGTGGAGAAGATGATGTTCATCAAAATTAATTATAAATTACTCCAGGAAGACCATCTCCAGCAATTGCCTCCAGAAAGTACACAGGGATCTGTGATGGTGGATTCCAGCAGGGACGAATGAATACTCTGTGACGATTAGGATACAAACACTGAAGAGGGTGAGGATTTAGATAAGGATGAGGATGACATCTTGCCTCTGTAGAGCCAGTTTGTGCAAGGAGAGATTGATTGCTTCTTTTTTGGTGGGGGCCCAAACAAACCAGTCATTTCAGCCACAGTTGTGTGGCAGACCCTGACGCTGAAATGATTGGTTTGTTAAAGTGTTTATGTCCTTTTTATACAACATAAGGGTGGGTGAGAGGGCCCAAAGACAATTCCATCTTGCACCGCTTTTTTTTCTTTGCATTATGTTCTCTTTGGAGCCTAGTTTTTAAAACTACCATCCTGTCTGCCACTGCAGTGCGACTCCTAGATGGTTCACGTGTTTGTGCCACCCACTTGTGTCGCTTAGCTTAGTCATCCACCTCGGTGCAACCTTTTGACCTAAAAACAATATTGTGAGGTGTTCAGAATAGACTGGAAATGAGTGGAAATGAATGTTATTTAGATTAATAATACTATAGGAACAAAAAACAACAGCAAATTCTGTGATTTTAGCTGTTATTATGTTGTTGTTTTTTTAAATCCAGATCCAAATCCAAAACCAAAACCCGAGAGGGTGGTTTTGGCAAAACCAATCCAGATCCAAAACATGAAAGGAGATCCAGATCTAAAACCAAAACACGAAACCTGAAAAGTGTCATGTGCACATCTCTAATTATTATTACCTTGTATTGCTGCTGCCTCCAAAAAAAAACATTCTTTCACAATGGATCACACCTGACTCTATCGCCTTGTCCTTACTATTACCGTGGTTAAACTATCTCTTTCACATGAATTGGATAGAATGTTCTCTAGATGCGAAATCTAGGTCACTCTCTTTTTTTTATATTTGGTTACCTTTTTTGCCAACTTTATCCCCTATTATGACTAATAATATTCGCAAAGTAGTAAAATTAACTACTTGGCATAACACGATTATCTTAGATACGGGTACCCCCCCATTCTGATATTGCCTTTGATGTAATTTATTGCACAGCATTCCATATACCATTGCTGATGTTCAGAGCCGGCCATAGCTATAGGCAAACTAGGCAATTGCCTAGGGCATTTGATATGCCCAGGGGCATCAGCAGCTTCTGCTGATTAAAATGATATGCAGCATGCCTATATTCTGTGTGTAACATTTCATATGCAGATACAGCCACAGTCTCACACAGTATAAAGGCATGCTGTATATCATTTTAATCAGCAGAAGCTGCTTGTGCATCCTAGCCACATAAAAATGCAAATAAGATGCATTTTCATTAAAAAATGTGCCCGACGTTAGCACTGAGGCAAGATTTATGAGGACACATCTGTATCCAAGCAGAGGCAGAGGTCACAGTGTTAGCAGCAGTGTGAGTGCTGTGTGCATGTGAGTGGGTTGGTTGTGCAGTAGTGTTCGGAATATGTGTAAGGAGCATTATGTGTGTCATGTAAAAATGCATTAATGTGCAACATATGTATAAGGGGCACTATGTGTCATTATGTGTATAAGGGCATTAATAATGTGTGGCATACAGTATGTGTAACAGGGTACTACTGTATTTGTCATTATGTGTATAGGGGCACTAACAATGTGCAGCAAATGTGTAGGGGGCACTATGTGTGTCATTATGTGTATTAGGGCATTAATAATGTGCGGCATATGTGTAAGGGACATTCTGTGTAAAAGGGCATTAATAAAGGTTGTCATAATGTGTAAGCACATTATGTTTAGAAGGACATTAATAATGTGTCTCATGTGTTAGGGGCATTACTGTGTGGAATTATGTGTTTAAGGTGCTCTTCTATGTGGTGTTGCGTATAGAAAGGGTACTACTGTGTCGTCTAATGTGAATAAAGAGCAATAGGGTGTAGTGTAATGTGAATAAGGAGCAATTCAGTGTGATGTAATGTGAATAAGGGGCTCTACTGTGAGGAGTAACGTTTATAAGGTAAAGTGATACTACTGTGGGATGTAATATTAATTATGGAAACTATCGCATGATCAAATGTGAATAAAGTGCAGTACTGTGTGGCGTATTTGGAATTGGGGTTACTATTGTGTGGCCATGCCCCTTGCCAGCAAAAACACACCCCTTTTTGGGCTGTGCGCCAAATGTGCGAACTGTTCCTATTTAAAATATAGGGGGTACAAACACCAAAATAAGGACTGTTATGGCTGAGGGGTGATGGTTCTGGTAAAGAAGTGCAAGGTCAGAGGCGGAACCAGGGGTGGTGCTAGGGGGCACCAGCCAAAATCTTGCCTAGGGCATCATATTGGTTAGGGCCGGCTCTGCTGATGTTGCTTAATTACTATTGATTCTTTCCGTTTATACCTTCCATGACTATGTTTATCATATTTATCCATCTTGTACACTGTACTTTTATGTTACCTTTCCGCTTTGATGTAATGTCAGTATGTAACAATGTGATATATTTCTTACCAATAAAAACATTTTGTGAAAAAAGAAAAAATATTTTTTTTTTTCTATTTTTAAACTTGCAGCTCAATTCAATCTGCATGGATCACAGGGATTATAAATGCATGTGAACAAAGCGCACTAGGGTAAAGTGAACCAAACAGTACAAACAATACCGTTTGGGTACAATCTCGCCCAACGGCCTAAATGAAAATAATCCTCTCAGTGTTTTTCTACGCTGAATCAAAGATCTTAGATAGGGATCACTAAATTTATAAAAAATGTAAAAAATAATTTTTTTGATCTTTCCAAATCTAAGCATACTCTGCCAACGCACTCATTTTTAACTTTAATTTAATGTAAATCTATTCCATTATACCCACCTAGTGGGGTTTCTAAGACTATGTACATTTAATAATGGATTTATATGTGTTACTGTAGGCTTTTTAATATTACATTATATATATGTGTTTTTGTGATGTTAGTTATGCACGATGTGATATACACACATTTATGTGACATATTGTTTGAAATATTGGCCCTCATTCCGAGTTGTTCGCTCGTTCTTTTTCATCGCATCGCAGTGAAAATCCGCTTAGTACGCATGCGCAAAGTTCGCACTGCGACTGCGCCAAGTAACTTTACTATGAAGAAAGTATTTTTACTCACGGCTTTTTCTTCGCTCCGGCGATCGTAATGTGATTGACAGGAAATGGGTGTTACTGGGCGGAAACACGGCGTTTTAGAGGCGTGTGGCTGAAAACGCTACCGTTTCCGGAAAAAACGCAGGAGTGGCTGGAGAAACGGTGGGAGTGCCTGGGCGAACGCTGGGTGTGTTTGTGACGTCAACCAGGAACGACAAGCACTGAACTGATCGCACAGGCAGAGTAAGTCTGGAGCTACTCTGAAACTGCTAAGTAGTTAGTAATCGCAATATTGCGAATACATCGGTCGCAATTTTAAGAAGCTAAGATTCACTCCCAGTAGGCGGCGGCTTAGCGTGTGTAACTCTGCTAAATTCGCCTTGCGACCGATCAACTCGGAATGAGGGCCATTATGTAAACTTCTTTCAACGGGTCTGCTATTAATCTCAGCACAATCAGTTATACATGCTGTTATGATACTCTTACCTATAGTGGAGGCTAATAACTACTGATAAGATCAAAATTTTAACCTTTATACTTGTACAAATTTATTCAGCTATTTGGATGTGGCTATGGATTGTCAGATGGACAGTGCATTTGGTGTATACTTCATGTGCAACAAATTTGATAGATGGGTATATAAGCCCATTCCGATTGTATCCATGACAACCGAGCCCCGAATACATTCGGCGTCCAGCGGCGCTTTATGACCGCAACCGGAAGTGACGCGGATGTAACAGGAAGTGCAGTACGTTCCATGTGAGCTTAATGTAACGCACGGCGGTGCTTCCTGATCTCTCCCTGAGTGGGTGCGGCTGTTATGAGCCGTGACGCGGGTATTACCCGCGATCTACACAGGAAATACAATGTGTTCAATTTGGACACATTGGAACGCACGCCACTACGCCAGCACACTTGATTAAGGTATTAGCCCCTAATGCAGTGCCAGCCTTGTCTTTGGTAAGTACCAAGTGCATAGGGGTTTTTTGGTCCCCTATCTCTGATGAGAAAGCATGTTTATACTTTATCTCCCCTTTATACGTGTAATGCACTAGTGATTCGTTTGTTTCACTGATTGCGTGACCAATTAGATTGGTTTGTTTGAATGCGCTGGGGGTATTTTAGGAGGCCCGTTAGGCATTGACTACTAGATATTGGTGTATATGAACAGATGCAATTTCTTGTACATGCTGCCCTGCTGTATTTTCCTGACGATGATCCTGAGGGATCGAAACGTTGAAAGAACTCTTTTCTTGTGAAATTACCTTGATAAGTATAAATTAAATATCAATGCTTTTTACGTGCAAAACTCTGGTGAGTGCCCCTTTATGCTGTCTCTCTATACGTTGATGTCATATATTTTTTCTGTGCGAGTGCGACCACCTCTTGAACTGTATTTTGAACAAAGTCTTGGTTATATGGACATTGTTTTAGGTCTGTCACCCACGTCTCTTTTTGCTTTAGATGACTTTTTCATGTCACCGTTAATTTAGTGGTTTTTACTTGGAAGTTTCCCCTGGAATATCTTGAGGGGTGTGCCTCCTTTTTGATTGTTTTTTGTCCTCTATGAGTGTGTTGGTGTATATGTTCCTTGGTGCCTCTTCACAATACATGATCTTCTGTGAGGGTATATTGTGGTCAATACATGGTTCTATCGTGGATTGATGTATCTAAAAAATCTGTGACACATTTAGGACAAGTAAATTCTAGTTCTGCTTATAAATAAGGTATTGCAGTCTGATAGAGACGACTCATGTCTCAATCAACTAACATTGCTTTTGATGAGAATTTATTACAAGCAGCTGAGAGTGGGCTTGTGTCTTTGACAGATGAGGATGCAGATAAAATCTACTTTGACCATTTGGATTTTAAAAAATTACCAACTGAGAAAACAATTGATATATATCATAAACTGCTTATATTGAAACGGAGAGAGGTAGAACTGACCTTACATGGCCAGTTTCTATCGGAGTATCATAGAACTAAGAGGATACCGCGTGGCTTCCGGGTAGCTAATATACCTACCATCGGCCGCACCAGTGCTCTTTTTTGTAGTAAATGGTGCGGCGTGCTGAATAAATGCTCTTTAGACCTCATCCTTCTAGTAATAGAAGAGGTGGGGTCTGAGGTAGCTAAAGTACGCGGGGAAATCACAGCCCTTGATAAAGCCAGTTTAGCCACTTTTAAAGCAGATAAATCTGAAAATTGGTGTGATAAACTAAAAACCTCTGTTGAATCCATTAGAGACGAGTTAGTAGCATTTAAGAGAAAAAATTTACAGACTGTAACCAGTGATTATGCCAATCATCAGGTATACCGCTGGTTGACTGGAAACACACAAGGCTCCCATCGCCAAAGGTCCCAGAGGTATTTTAGGCAGAGGGGCTTTGATAGATTTGAGACCACTACTTCACCTTCCACCTCTGATACTGATAATTCTACCACCCGTCCACCAAGTGGTTTTTTAGATCACCACACAGGAGGTACGGTGCAACGAGGAGGCCCCATCCGATGCGAGGGGGTTATAAAGAGAAGGGGGAGGCGGAGACGCCGGAATTAGATTTAGTCTTTAATCTGTCTTCACATACATTGTCCCCAGGTGAATTGTCAATGCTCTTCCTAGGTATGTCATTTGTCCCTACATCAAAACATGATAGTTTCAACTTGTCAGTGGATCAGTACAAGTTTGGTCGCAAATTAAGATTAAAATAATTTTTTCGTAACAACAACAGTGGTTCATTAGTTGATCAGCAGGTTAGTGTTTTACGCAAGCCGAGCTTGTTTGATCCACAATGTTACAACGCTAGTATACGTACATTCTTGAGAATGGTTGAATTGGACATTGACAATGACAAAGACACACTGACCCACAGTAACTTGTCGTCTGATCAATGGAAAGCACTGAGATCACTTAGGGGTAACCAATCCATCGTGATACGCCCCGCCGACAAGGGCGGGGCTGTCGTTGTTCAAAATTTTTGTGACTACGACCACGAAATTAAACGTCAGCTATCCGAAACTGCTACATACACTTGGTGCACTGGTAACCCCATCCCCCGTATTAAGAGGGTGGTTAACAGTTGCCTGGATAGGGCTGTTAAGTGTGGCTGGCTCACTGAACAGATCATGGGTTTCCTTAAGGTGGATCATCCGGTCTGCCCAGTGATTTACACTCTGCCGAAGGTACAAAAAACCATGATAGATCCCCCGGCAGACCCATCATCTCTGCCCGGGGCTCCTTGTTGCAGCCTCTGTCCATGTTTGTAGATAGTTTTCTGCAAGGACTTGTCCAGTTTATCCCAAGTTACCTACGGGATACGGGGGATTTTCTGGACAAGATCCTGACCATAGATGATTTGCCAGATGACACATTGCTATGTACATTAGATGTGTCATCCTTGTACACTATTATCCCACATGAGCAGGGAATTGAAGCTGTTCGTAAGCTAATGATGACTCATAGACCATGTGGACCAATAGGGCCACCGGTGGAATTCATTTTGGAGTTATTGGAACTTATCCTTGTACATAATCACTTCATGTATGAAAATAACTTTTACATTCAATGTGCAGGGACAGCGATGGGGTCCAATATGGCCCCCATCTATGCTGGAGTATTTATGCATGAATACGAGTCAAAGCATATCATTCTGCACTTTGGTGAGAGAATTCTTTATTATAAAAGATACATCGATGATGTTTTTCTCTTGTGGAGAGGCACTGAGGAGCACTTTTATAGTATTCTTAGTACATTGAATTCACTAGATAGTAGCGTTCGTTTTACTGGGCAATGCAGCCATACCAACATTCAATTTCTAGATGTGATGATCAAAAGAGATGGCTCCCGATTAAGCACCACTCTCTACCGTAAAGATACGGACAGAAATACTATATTACACGCTAGAAGTAATCACCCACCTCATCTAAAGAACAGTTTGCCTATTTCACAATTCATGCGTGTTATTAGAAACAATTCCGATTCGGTTGTTGCAGAAACACAGCTGGCAGAAATGAGTCAACGTTTTTTTGAAAGGGGCTATGACAGCAAAACTATTGAAGGATGCCCCATCAGAGCACGTAAAAATACACGCAAATGTATGCAGAAATGAGGTGATCGTATGATCTTTGTAACGCAGTATGATCAGAAATCATCAAATGTTGCCAAGACGATCAAAAAGCATTGGCCGATTGTTTCTACAGACCCCTCATTAACCACCTTTAACACTGGTAACCCAATGATGGCGTACCGTAGAGGAAGAAATCTCAAACAACTTCTGATGTACCCCAGTAGGTAAACCGCTGTGGGTGAGAACACGTGGCTGATGACCCAGAAACCAGGTTGCATTAAATGTACAGGATGTACTACATGTCGTTCAATGGTCCCTGGAACTAGTTTCCCACATCCTCAAACAGGAAGGCCTATCCGAATACGTTACAAACTGCATTGCCGCATGGACCATGTGGTCTATCTCCTCACCTGTCCATGTGGACTGTCGTATGTGGGGATGACGTCCTGTAAGTTCCGAGAACGGATGGCCAACCACAGGATGACGATCAGACAGGCCTTGTCTACAGGAACGACTGATAAGCCTGTTGCGCAACATTTCTTAACTGTTGGACATCAATTAGCTACACTACAATGCCGCATTATAGATTGGGTACCGCCCCTGCCACGAGGTGGTGACAGGGGGCTGATCCTTATGAAGCTGGAATCAAGATGGATCTACCGTTTGGGTACAATCTCGCCCAACGGCCTAAATGAAAATAATCCTCTCAGTGTTTTTCTACGCTGAATCAAAGATCTTAGATAGGGATCACTAAATTTATAAAAAATTAAAAAAATTTTTTTTTTGATCTTTCCAAATCTAAGCATACTCTGCCAACGCACTCATTTTTAACTTTAATTTAATGTTAATCTATTCCATTATACCCACCTAGTGGGGTTTCTAAGACTATGTACATTTAATAATGGATTTATATGTGTTACTATAGGCTTTTTAATATTACATTATATATATGTGTTTTTGTGATGTTAGTTATGCACGATGTGATATACACACATTTATGGGACATATTGTTTGAAATATTATGTAAACTTCCTTCAACGGGTCTCCTATTGATCTCAGCACAATCAGTTATACATGCAGTTATGATATTCTTACCTATAGTGGAGGCTAATAACTACTGATAAGATCAAAATTTTAACCTTTATACTTGTACAAATTTATTCAGCTATTTGGATGTGGCTATGGATTGTCAGATGGACAGTGCATTTGGTGTATACTTCATGTGCAACAAATTTGATAGATGGGTATATAAGCCCATTCCGATTGTATCCATGACAACCGAGCCCCGAATAAATTTGGCGTCCAGCGGCGCTTTATGACCGCAACCGGAAGTGATGCGGATGTAACAGGAAGTGCAGTGCGTTCCATGTGAGCTTAATGGAACGCACGGCGGTGCTTCCTGATCTCTCCCTGAGTTGGTGCGGCTGTGACGAGCCGTGACGCGGGTATTACCCGCGATCTACACAGGAAATACAATGTGTTCAATTTGGACACATTGGAACGCACGCCACTACGCCAGCACACTTGATTAAGGTATTAGCCCCTAATGCAGTGCCAGCCTTGTCTTTGGTAAGTACCAAGTGCATAGGGGTTTTTTGGTCCCCTATCTCTGATGAGAAAGCATGTTTATACTTTATCTCCCCTTTATACGTGTAATGCACTAGTGATTCGTTTGTTTCACTGATTGCGTGACCAATTAGATTGGTTTGTTTGAATGTGCTGGGGGTATTTTAGGAGGCCCGTTAGGCATTGACTACTAGATATTGGTGTATATGAACAGATGCAATTTCTTGTACATGCTGCCCTGCTGTATTTTCCTGACGGTGATCCTGAGGGATCGAAATATTGAAAGAACTCTTTTCTTGTGAAATTACCTTGATAAGTATAAATTAAATATCAATGCTTTTTACGTGCAAAACTCTGGTGAGTGCCCCTTTATGCTGTCTCTCTATACGTTGACGTCTGGATTAACACTCTGGACCTCTTGGGAGTCACCCTAGTTGATGTCATATATTTTTTCTGTGCGAGTGCGACCACCTCTGGAACTATATATATATATATATATATATATATATATATTTCTGTTTTTTAACATGCAGCTCAGTTCAAACTGCGTGGATCAAATGGCTTATAGATGCACGTGAACAAAGTGCACTATGGTAAAGTGCACCAAACAGTAAAAACAATTGAAATATATATTTTTTTATTTTCTGTTTTTTAACTTGCAGCTTGATTCAAACTGCATAGATCACAGGACTTATAGATACACATAAACAAAGCACAAGAGGGTAAAGAGTACCAAACAGTGCAGTTTACAGCAGAGTACAGCAGTGTGCCCCTATGCACAGTCACTATAGAGCACACCCACTTGTCTCAGTGGCAAACGCAGGATTTTCATGGGGGGGTTTCCAGAACTGGGTGGAGCCAAGCACGGGGGCGGGGACTGAGGTGACCCAGTACATGCTGGGTCCGTAAAACTAGTGTGTCTGTGTATATATATATATATACATATATATATATACATATCTATATATGTACACATATATACCGTATATACACCTATATATATATATATATATAAATATATATATAATATACACATAGCATATTAAACATGCATATATATCCATTTCAAGCTTCTCACACTCGCTTACAAAGCCCTCACCCACTCCTCTCCCATCTACATCTCTGACCTTATCTCCCTTTACACTCCCACCCGTCCTCTTCGCTCTGCTAATGCACGCCGATTCTCCTGCCTACTGATTACTTCCTCCCACTCCTACCTCCAAGATTTTTCACGTGCTGCTCCAATTCTCTGGAATTCCCTACCGCTCCCCCTCAGACTCTCCACCTCTCTACAAAACTTCAAACAGGCTCTCAAGACCCACTTCTTCACCAAACCCAGCCAAATCTCATCCTAACCCTCTGTTCTACGTTCTCTATGTACCCCATCTGTGTCACCTCTGTCTATCTATCCCTCCCCTTTAGAATGTAAGCTCTCACGAGCAGGGCCCTCTTCCCTCATGTGCTTATCCTTTGTCTTACTTTAATAATCTTCAACTGCATCAACTCCAGCAGTCTTCTGCCACCTGATACTTATTCCAGTGTCATCTGCTGATGTAACTATGTTTATTTACCCTGTACTTGTCCTATACTGTCATCAACTGTAAGTTGCTGTTTTCCTGTTTGATTATTTATGTACTCTGTAATTGGGCGCTGCGGAACCCTTGTGGCGCCATATAAAGGATAATATATATATATATATATATATATACATGTACATACAGTACAAGTATATATACGCATGTATATATATCATGTGTGTGTGTTTATATGTATGTATATACATGTGTATATATGTATGCACAAATTGCACATGGATATATATGTACTATAATTAAAATAAATTAAACTTTTATGAAGCACTTACAAGTGCCACCAGGAAGAGAGCAGGCTGCAGAGGACACTAGACAGCCATTAACAATACTCATGCAGCATTAAAAAAAAAAAAAAAAATTTTTATTTTTTTTGGTGGAGGGGGGTTTCTGGGTACTCGGAAACCCCCCTGGGTGCGCCACTGTGTCTGGACACAGAATAGTCAATACAGCAGAGTATAGCACAGTATTCAGTAGCGTGCAGTGTGCCCCCTTTAGACAGTCACTATAGAGCACAGTCACTTGTGAGTCTGGACACAGCACAGCCAATACAGCAGAGGACAGCACAGCAAACAGCAGCGTGCAATAGTGTGAAATGGCGCTGAGTCCCGGCCACGACGCCTTACAAAGACTCCATCTCCTGCGAGAATCTGACACCGAGAGGATGACGTTTGGCCTTTTAGAAGGTTTTAATAAAAGTTCAATTTGAAGTCTGTATTACATATTTGGATAATACATCAGGAGTGCACCAGGAAAACACTTTCTTTGTCCTTTTGGCCTCCCTGCATGTATTGCAATGCTCAGTAACTCCATGGTGTCTCATATCAATACTAGTTTTGTCATCTCATCTGCTTGTTGCAGATTCCTGCGAGTTGCCTCACTATCTGTGCTAACAGTACTCAGCTCTGTTGTAACTCTCAGCAAATATACATTGGAACCAAAAGCAGCTTCTGAAAGACTCTAACCATCAGACCATTGGTGGCACCATTGATGGTAGTGAATTGTACTTTTGGTTTCATTAATAGCAGAATAATGTCAATGTGCAAGACAGATCTAGACCATAGGTTCTCAAACTTGGTCCTCGGGACCTTAAACAGTTCATGTTTTCTAGGTCTCCTCTTGGAATCACATGTGAAATAATTAGCTGCAACTGTGGATCTTTCAAAATGTTAGTGAGTAAGTGCACTTGCTAAGTGGCCTGAGCTGTTTGGGGTCCTTAGGACCGGGTTTGAGAAGCACTGATCTAGACAGATATCTTTCCAGAGGCATGGCTTATCAGCTTGATTTTGAACAAAGCCTTACAAGCATATTTTATAGGCAATGGAAAATCTAACGGGAAACATGTTCATCATTGTTCTTAGCAACAAGAGCAACAGAATCATTACTTACACAAGTCTGGTAAATATCTACAACATTTTTATCCTGTTTGACAGTATCATATACAGTATAAACTGATGTCAGTATGGATGGTGTAATAATGCATAGATTCTCAAACTTGGTCATCAGGACCCCAAACAGTCAACGTTTTCTAGGTAACCCAGCAACTGCACAGGTAAACACATTACTTATTGACACATTTTAAATGGTCCACAGTTGGCACTAAATATTCCACTTGCGATTATGTGAGGAGACCTGCAAAATATGTATTCTGTGGGGTCCTGAGGAGCGAGTTTGAGAACCTGTGGTGTAATGGTTAGCATTACTGCCTCACAGGACTGAGGTCACACCCTTAGTGATAAATGTGTGCCCTAACTGTGTAAAGTTGCATATTCTATAATCCAAAAAAAAATAATAATAAAAAAATAGCCCTAGTGTGTGCATGGGCAGACTAGATGTGCCAAGTGTTTCTTATCTGCTGTCAAATTCTGTTTCTATGTTACATTAACTTGAAACGTTTGCAGTACTTCTATTTCAATTGACCTCAGTACAACTTTGACATTTTAGCTCTGTTAATTCATCAGCACAAAAACTGGACACTTTGCACATAAATTGCTCTGACTTCACACTGCCTTATTTCTTTTTCCTTTATGCAGTAGTTGCTCCAAACACAGCTGATGAAGATTACAGTAATTCTGCCGGATGGATAGCTCACCAACAGATGTTACTAAAGCAAAAATAATTCTGTCCACATGAGAAAAGAGAGGAGGAGCTGAAGTTCTGTGACTGATAGTATATAGTGTGTGACATAGAAGCATATGGGAACATCTGTTTTGCAAAAGCTCAGAGAATAGTTAAGGATGGTAAACAGTGTGCAAGAGGGAAAGTGTCGTATTTCTCCTTACTCATTATGGGCCTCTTGTAGAGTTTAATGTACACCTGTTTTTTCTACAGTACGCATGCACATCAAATGTATTTATCAAGCTTTTTTTTTACTAAAATAATGTGAAAAAGGGTAAATGCAACCTCTTTTATCATCATTTTTGGCTATGGGGGTAATTCAGACTGGATTGCAGCTGCGGCAGCAATTGCAGTCTGAATTTCTTTGCGCGAGCGCACCCCGGAAGCCCAGTGAGATGTTAAAAGCATCTCAGGGCTGCGATCACCTCTGCTTGATTGACAGGCAGAGGCGGTCGCGGGGGGCGGGAGGGGGCGTGCCAACAGCTTTCCAAAGCCATTGGCAGGGTGCGGACTGAACAAAGCAGGCGCGTCCGGACCATTGTGGGGGCGGGCTGCGGCAGCTGTGTGACATCACACGCAGCTGCTGCGACCTGGGGCGCGTCAGGTAGCTCCCTGCCAGCGCGCAGGAGCTGCGTAGGTAGGGAGCTACTCGCCAGGTGCAAAAGCATTGCCGCCTTGCGATGTGTTTGCACCCGTGCGGGGTGGGGGTGAGGGGTTTCAGAGCCAGACATGCGGGGTGGACTAGCCCTGTGCTTGACATCCCCCCGAATGTCAGAGAAACTGATTGCAGATGTGCTACACTTAGCACATCTACGATCTGATCTGAATTAGGCCCTATGTCCCAAGATATGTAATTTTTGCGGTAAAGTTATTCATTTTATTAATTCTGTTTTTCATTTGAAAGTTCATAGCAACCCCTCTGCACTTTTTTGTGCTAATTTTTCTGAATGGGACTTAGGTCTGGATAAAAAATCTATTATCTCCTTACTGACTGTTATTGTGACCACAGCTAAAAGAGTTATATTGTGCAATTGAGAATTGTAAATAATGTCTGTGCTAACTGGAGAAATAAGTAATTTAACCATATAAGGTATGCTGCTTTGGAATAGGGGAAACCCCAGTCCCCTAGGGAAGTAACTATATGTGAAAAGTGTGCATTCCAGCGCATAAACCCTCTATGGTAGCAGTGTATGAAAGATAATGAAAATTATATAGACTAGAGGTAAATAAAAGTATTTATTTTTAACAGATGGCTATCACCTGATTATTACATAGTACATTGACATGGAAAAGAAAAAAAGGGAAAAAATCGCCCTGAAGAAGCCTTACGGTGAAACGTTGGTGAGAGAAGCTTGGAAGTTCCAGGATTTTGCTGGCAAAACACCCCTCCGTCAACTGAGACAAGGTACCTAATGTATCATTGATCACTAAACGGACTTGGACAAGTGACATATTTTCAAAAAATCAACTGAATGGGAAACTGTCAGTACCAGGATACATCAATTGTGACTGTCACTCACACATATGAATTTTATACAATAATTTTTTGATGGACAACTTCTGCTAGCATCCAAGATGAATCCTCAAGTTCGATTTATTTTTCACAAATCAATTGTTTTTTTAAATACAATTTAAAAAAAAAAAAATTCTCTTCTTCCTCCTCTCCCTTCTTCTGTCCTTTCCCTTATTCCCCCCTCCCCCTTTTTTTCTTTTCCATGTCAATGTAACATGTAATAATCAGGTGATAGCCATCTGTTAAAAATAAATACTTTTATTTGCCTGTAGTCTATATAATTTTCATTATCTTTCATACACTGCTACCATAGAGGGTTTTTGCGCTGGAATACACACTTTTCACATATTGTGCAATTGGACTTCTTCCATCTCACCTTTTCAAGTCTCTTTTGCTAAAGACTTTATACTATGACAGACAACCAGTTTTTTCTGCTCTTGAGACTGGAATTATTTCAATTTATAATAAATGGGGTGCTCACATTGATTCACTTGACTCCTCCACGCAGAACAAAATTCTGAAGGTTTATGAGACTACTTTCTGGTATCTATATCGAAATTTTTTTTTATTACTTACATACTTCTAGGTCTTAGTCAGCGGTGGCTCCCCTTCAGCTGGCTGGAGAGAGAGGCTGTTGTTGCTGGTAAGAAATGTGTGTGGGGGGTGCACCCTGGCCTCTCCAACAAGCCCGGGCCAGATAATTAGTACCCACCCCACACGTAGGAAAGATACGTAAAGGTGAGCATATGTACATTGCTACAGCTTGTTCTCACATATTCTGTCAAGAGTCCAAGTGGAACTACTGTATACAACACAAAAAGGCATGTACTGTACCAAAGGAGCACTCTCCCTCTGAATATATTGGACCCCGTTCACTGATAGGCATTTGATTTATCTACTATATTTTAATTTCATTGTATGTGACCCAGCTCTGTAATTTTATCTTTACTGTCTTGTATGTTCTTGTACTACACAGACATTGGAGAAGTAACCTAGCAGGGCTGTAACTACGTGTGTGGCAGGTGTGCCTGGCACACAGCGAAGTCGCCCTGAGGGCGCATCTGCCCGCATTCCCTAAAGTCAGCGGCATTGTAATGAGTCAAATTGACTCATTACAAGCCACCTGTGTGTGCTGGATGCCCGGCATGTGGAAGGAGAGCGACAGCCGCAGTGCGCTGCTGCGGCTCCCTCCTCCCCCTCCCTCCCTGCCTGCCCGGGATCTGCCAGCAGCTGCACCAAGGAGCCTGACTGCCTGAGCCAGCGGAGACAGTAAGTATAATCTATTCTGTCTGTCTGTCTGTCTATCTCTCTATCTATCCTGTCTTTCTGCCGTAATGTGTAAAAAGGGGGACTGTCTGCTGTAATGTGTAATAAGGAGACGCTGTCTGCCGTGATGTGTAATAAGGGGACGCTGTCTGCCATAATGTGTAAAAAGGGGACGCTGTCTGCCGTAATGTGTAATAAGGGGGCGCTGTCTGCTGTAATGTGTAAAAAGGGGACGCTGTCTGCCATAATGTGTAATAAGGGGACGCTGTCTGCCGTAATGTGTAAAAAGGAGACGCTGTCTGCCGTAATTTGTAAAAAGAGGATCCTGTCTGCCGTAATGTGTAAAAAGGGGACGCTGTCTGCCGTAATGTGTAAAAAGGGGGACTGTCTGCTTTAATGTGTAAAAAGTGGACGCTGTCTGCCGTAATGTGTAAAAAGGGGACGCTGTCTGCCGTAATGTGTAAAAAGGGGGATGCTGTCTGCCATAATGTGTAAAAAGTAGATGTGCGGCAGGCACTTTTCGTGTTTTATGTTTTGGTTTTGGTTCCATGCTCATATTTTGGATCTGGACTGATTTTGCCAAAACCACCCTTTCATGTTTTGGTTTTGGATCTGGATGATTTTTGGAAAAAAACATAAAAACAGCTAAAATTACATAATTTTAGGGTAATTTTGATCCTACGGTATTATTAACCTCAATAACATTCATTTCCACTCATTTCCAGTCTATTCTGAACACCTCACAATACTGTTTTTAGGCCAAAAGGTTGCACCGAAGTGGCTGGATGACTAAGCTAAGCGACACAAGTGTGCGGCGCAAACACCTGGCCCATCTAGGAGTGGCACTGCAGCGGCAGACAGGATGACAGATTTAAAAAATAGGCCCCAAAGAGCACATGATGCAAAGAAGAAAAAGAGGTGCAATTAGGTAGCTGAATGGCCAAGCTAAGCGACACAAGTGTACTGCACAAGTAACATGGGACGTGCTGGAATTTGCCCAGATGTAATACACACAAAATATTGGTGGCACAGGAACGTGTACCCCTAAACCACACACACACACACACACACACGGCAAAGCCTGTAAAATTAATTTGGATAATAATAAACCTTTTATTTGGAGCTATTATAATAAAGCAGCACAGGCGAGCGTACCCCTACACCACACAGGGCAAACCCTGTAAAAATGATTTGGATAATAATATAAGTAATGTATATAACCCTTTTATGTGGAGTAAATAATATACAGCACAGGACACCACAACTGGACTTATGGCAGCACAGGACACCACCACTGGACTGATGCAGCACAAGAGAGCACCACTGGACTGGACTTATACGGCAGTACCCCTGGAATTATATGGCAGTGTCAGACAGGATGGCACTTTAAAAAAACTAGTCCCCAAACAGCACATGAAGCAAGGAAGAAAAAGAGGTGCAAGATGGAATTGTCCTTGGGCCCTCCCACCCACCCTCATGTTGTATAAACAGGACATGCATACTTTAACAAACCAATCATTTCAGCGACAGGGTCTGCCACATGACTGTGGCTGAAATGACTGGTTTGTTTGGGCCCCCACCAAAAAAGAAGCAATCAGTCTCTCCTTACACAAACTGGCTCTACAGAGGCAAGATGTCAACCTCATCCTCCGTTTGCTCACCCCTTTCAGTGTGTACGTCCTCCTCCTCCTCACAGAGCAATAATTCGTCCCCACTGGAATGCACCATCACAGGTCCCTGTGTACTTTCTGGACGGCAATTACTGGTCAAGGTCTTACCAGAGGAATTTATAATTCATTTTGATAAACATCATCTTCTCCACATTTTGTGGAAGTAACCTCCTAAGCCGATAACTGACAAGGTTACCGGCTGCACTAAACACTCGAGGGGGGGCAACTTAGGTAAAATAAAGCCAGTTTGTGCAAGGGCCTCCAAATTGCCTAATTTTTTCTGCAAGTAAACATACGGACTGTCTGACATGCCTACTTGGATGCTGTCACTCATATAATCCTCCACCATTCTTTCAATTGTGACAGAATCATATGCAGTGACAGTAGACATGTCAGTAATTGTTGGCAGGTCCTTCAGTCCGGACTAGATGTCAGCACTTGCTCCTGACTGCGCTGCATCACCGCCAGCGGGTGGGCTAGGAAATCTTATCCTTTTCCTCGCAGCGCCAGTTGCGGGAGAAAATTAAGCAGGAGCTGTTGATGGGTCACGTTCCGCTTGAGTTGACAATTTTCTCACCAGCAGATCTTTGAACCTCTGCAGACTTGTGTCTGCCAGAAAGAGAGATACAACGTAGGCTTTAAACCTAGGATCGAGCATGGTGGCCAAAATGTAGTGCTCTGATTTCAACAGATTGACCACCCTTGAATCCTGGCAAAGCAAATGAAGGGCTCCATCCACAAGTCCCACATACTTTGCGGAATTGCTCTGTCTTAGCTCCTCCTTCAATTTCTCCAGCTGCTTCTGCAAAAGCCTGATGAGGGGAATGACCTGACTCAAGCTGGCAGTGTCTGAACTGACTTCACGTGTGGCAAGTTCGAAGGGTTGGAGAACCTTGCACAAGACAGAAATCATTCTCCACTGCGCTTGAGTCAGGTGCATTCCCCCTCCTTTGCCTATATCATAGGTGGATGTATAGGCTTGAATGGCCTTTTGCTGCTCCTCCAGGTGATGGCAGGGCAGGTTCAGGAGTGTTTGCTGGCGCTCCAGTATTCAGCACGCGGTGCCTGAATGTCAAAAGTGGCCCGCAATTTTTCGGACCACCGACAGCATCTCCTACATGCCCGTCATTTTTAAAAAAATTCTGCACCACCAAATTAATTGTATGTGCAAAACATGGGACGTGCTGGAATTTGCCCAGATGAAATGCACGCACAATATTGGTTGCGTTGTCCGATATCACAAATCCCCAGGAGAGTCCAATTGGGGTAAGCCAGTGTGTGATGATGTCCCTCAGTTTCCCTAAGAGGTTGGCAGCAGTGTGCCTCTTACGGAAAGCGGTGATACATAGCGCAGCCTGCCTAGGGACGAGTTGGCGTTGCGAGATGCTGCTACTGGTGCAGCTGCTGTTGCTGCTGCGTTAGGCAATACATCTACGCAGTGGGCTGTCACAGTCATATAGACCTTAGTCTGCCCTGTTCCACTTGTCCACATGTCAGTGGTTAAGTGGACAGTGGGTACAACTGCATTTTTTGGACACTGAGGACACTTTTCCTGACTTCTCTGTACATTCTCAGTATCGCCTGCCTAGTGAAGTGGAACCTAGATGGGATTTGGTACCGGGGGGACATACCTCCATCAATTCTCTAAGTTCCACTGAACTAATGGAGGATACCGGACGCACATATAACACCAATATAGCTGTCAAGGCCTCAGTTATCTGCTTTGCAACAGGCTGACTGCTGTGATATTTCATCATTCTCACAAAGGACTGTTGGACAGTCAATTGCTTACTGGAAGTAGTACAAGTGGTCTTCTGACTTCCCCTCTGGGATGATGATCGACTCCCAGCAGCAACAACAACAGCAGCAGCAGCAACAGCAGCAGTAGGCGTACCACTCAAGGATCCTCTGGAGGAATCCTGGTTAGGAGAAGGACTCCTCAGTCTTGCCAGTGACATGGCCTGCAGGACTACTGACGTTCCTGACTGAGGAGGAAGTTGACGTTGTGGGAGTCGGTAGTGTGGCTTGCAGGAGCTTGGGTACAAGAGGAAGAAGGGATTTAGGTGTCAGTGGACTGATTACGCTGTTACCCAAAGTTTCACAACTTGTCACTGACTTCTGAAGAATGCGCTGCAGGTGACGTTTAAGGGAGGATGTTCCTAGGTGGTTAACGTCCTTACCCCTACTTATTACAGATTGACAGAGGCAACGCACGGCTTGACACCTGTTGTCCAGATTTGTGGAGAAATAATTCCACACCGAAGAAGTGGCTTTATTGGTATTTTGTCCAGGCATCACAATGGGCTTATTCATCCCACGGACAACAGGTGTCTCCCCCGGTGCCTGATTTAAACAAACCACATCACCATATATATACCACCAGAATCCTCATTGTCAACTTCCTCCTCAGTGCCACCAACACCCATATCCTTATCCTGGTGTACTTCAACAGTGACATCTTCAATTTGAGTATCAGAAACTGGGCTGTGGGTGCTACTTCCAGCACTTGCAGAGGGCGTGCAAATGATGGAAGGAGCCACCTCTTTCCATCCAGTGTTGGGAAGGTCAGGCATCGCAACTGCCGACACACTTTGACTCTCCTTGGGGATTTCTGATACCATCTTAGAACGCACAGTTCTTTGCTGTACTTTTGCCAGCTTAACTCTTATCATTTTTCTAGTGGGAGGATGAGGGCTTCCATCGTCATGGGAAGCTGAACCACTAGTCATGAACATAGGCCAGGGCTTTAGCCGTTCCTTGCCACTCCGTGTCATAAATGGCATATTGGCAAGTTTACGTTTCTCCTCAGACCATTTCAATTTCTTCTTTGTGGTCTTTTTACTGAACTTTGGCTTTTTGGATTTTACATGCCCTCTACTATCACATTGGGCATCGGCCTTGGTAGGCGACGTTGATGGCATTTCATCAACTATTTCATGACTAGTGGCAGCAGCTTCAGCACTAGCAGGAAGTGGTTCTTGACCTTTACCTATTTTATCCTCCAAATTTTTGTTCTCCATTATTTTTCTGGAGTTATATAACAATATGCAGTACAGGAGAGCGTACCTCTACACCACACAGGGCAAACCCTGTGAAAATGATTTGGATTAAATATTAATAACCCCTTTATTTGGAGTAAATAATATACAGCACAGGTCAGCACCACTGAACTTATATGGCAGCACCACTGGACTGGGCTTATTCGGCAGTACCACTGGAATTATACGGTAGTATCACTGGAATTATACGGCAGTATCACTGGATTTATACGGCAGTATCACTGGAATACAGCAGTACCACTGGACTGGATTTATACGTCAGTATCACTGGAATTATATGGCAGTATCACTGGAATTATACAGCAGTACTACTGGACTTATACGGCAGTACCACTAGACTGGATTTATACGGCAGTATCAGTGGATTTATACACCAGTACCACTGGAATTATATGCCAGTATCACTGGAATTATACGGCAGTACCACTGGACATATACGGCAGTATCACTGGACTGGATTTATATGCCAGTACCACTGGATTTATACGACAGTACCACTGGACATATACAGCAGTATCACTGGACTGGATTTATACGCCAGTACCACTGGATTTATATGGAATGACCACTGGACATATACAGCAAATATGGTAACAAATATCACTGGAATTATATGGCAGTACCACTGGATATATATGGCAGTATCACTGAAATTATACTGCAATACCGCTGGATTTATACGGCAGTATCACTGGACATATACAGCAGAATCACTGGACTGGATTTATATGCCAGTACCACTGGATTTATACGGCAGTACCACTGGACATATACGGCAGTATCACTTTATTTATACGGCAGTATCGCTGGATTTATACGGCAGTATCGCTGGATTTATACGGCAGTACCGCTGGACATATACGGCAGTATCACAGGACATATACGGCAGAATCACTGGACTGGATTTATACGGCAGTACCACTGGACATATACAGCAGTACCACTGGAATTATATGGCAGTACCATTGGGCATATACGGCAGTATCACTGGACTGGATTTATACGCCAGTACCACTGGACTTATACTCCAGTACCACTGGAATTATACGGCAGTATCACTGGAATTATACAGCAGTATCACTGGACATGTCAGGATTCTGATTTAGTCTGTCCCCGGAGGGGGCACTAGTGGGTCAGTGTAGGTGTGATAAGGAAACGGGGAGACTGAAGGAAAGTCCTGCGCATGAGCGCTTGATATTTATTATCACACAGGGATAACACAGCAACTGAACAACTGATATAACGGATGACAGGAATAATGAATGATAACTTAGTTCGATCAAATGAATGTTGCAAAAGTCACTGGTAACACATGAACAATGAAGATGAACTTGAAACTTGATATAAATGATAAGTCAATAATGAAATCAGATGCAGCAAACAAAACTCCGGTATATAACGAATAGCAATCAAAGCACACAGTCTCTGTAGAAGCATACGTCTTTAAGCAAAGCAAGGCCCTAGCAGGAGACAGTCCTAACACAGCAAGATGTTAAGTGCTAAAGGCAATGCACAGAGTGGAATGCTGGTAATTAGGTGCACAGGCTGAGAACTGAAAAAACACCTGAGGAGAGTCTCTTACTGCAAATTGGTGTGCAGACTGTACTGGAGTTTGTAGCAAACTGGAACAATGAAGACTGGAGACTGGAACACAGGAACTTGCACACTGAATGTGACTCGCAGGAGAGCTGGAGTGGTTGCTGGTACTTGTAGTTCCACAGGAACACTGGAACAGGGAAACAACTTGGAGATGCCAGAAATAGGAGATTGCTGGAAACAAAGAATTGAAGACTGGAACCTGGAACTGGAAACTGGAACTGCTGGGACCTGTAGTTCCTCAGGTCCAATACACAGGGGTATCTCTGCAGACAGAGGACTGCAAACAGGAGACGCCTGTTCACAGAATGTGACGTGTTGTCCAAAGCGATGAGAATGAGCCAGGAACTGGAGTTTATACCCCTTGGTCTGTGATTATTGGATGTTGCATCTCTGTGAGAACACACCCCGCTGGATTGGGTGTTCAGATCAGCTGTGAGTTAGCTGAAGCACTGTGTACTCCAGGCTGCAGTAGACTGAAAACTGGAACTGAACTGAACTGCTGGAACCTGTAGTTCCACAGTAAGTAATGCGATGGAGAATGCAGATTCCTGACAGGACATATACGGCACTATCACTGGACTGGATTTATATGACAGTACCACTAGATTTATATGGCAGTATCACTGGACATATACGGCAGAATCACTGGACTGGATTTATACGGCAGTACCACTGGACGTATACAGCAGTACCACTGGACATATACGGCAGTATCACTGGAATTATATGGCAGTACCATTGGGCATATACGGCAGTATCACTGGACTGGATGTATACGCCAGTACCACTGGACTTATACGCCAGTACCACTGGAATTATACGGCAGTATCACTGAAATTTTACGGCAGTACCACTGGACATATACGGCACTATCACTGGACTGGATTTATATGACAGTACCACTAGATTTATATGGCAGTATCACTGGACATATACGGCAGTATCACTGGACTGGATTTATATGCCAGTACCACTGGATTTATACGGCACGACCACTGGAATTATATGGCAGTACCACTGTGCATATACGGCAGTATCAATGGACTGGATTTATACACCAGTACCTTTGGAATTATACGTCAGTACCACTGGAATTATATGGCAGTATCACTGGAATTATATGGCAGTACCACTGGACTGGATTCCTACGTCAGTATCACTGGAGTGATACGCCAGTACCACTGGACATGTACGGCAATATCACTGGATTTATACGGCAGTACCACTGGACATATATGGCAGTATCACTGGACTGCATTTATATGCCAGTACCACTGGATTTATATGGCATGACCACTGGACATATACGGCAGTATCACTGGAATTATATGCAGTACCACTGGATATATACGGCAGTATCACTGGACTGGATTTATACACCAGTACCGCTGAATTATACGCCAGTACCACTGTAATTATATGGCAGTATCACTGGAATTATACGGCAGTACCACTGGAATTATACAGCAGTACCACTGGACATATATGGCAGTATCACTGGACTGGATTTATACACCAGTACTGCTGGAATTATACGCCAGTACCACTGGAATTATACGGCAGGATCACTGGAATTATACGGCAGTACCACTGGACATATACGGCAGTATCACTGGACTAGAATTATATGGCAGTACCACTGGACATATACGGCAGTATCACTGGACATATACGTCAGTATAACTGGACATATACGGCAGACCACTGGACATATACAGCAGCACAGGGACACCACCACTGGACTGATGCAGGATAACACAGCACTACTGCAATGGACTGGACTTATACAGCAGCACTGGACATATAGCAGCAGAGGACACCACCACTGTAACTGGACTGATGCAGCACAAGACACTACCACTGTACTGATGCAGGACAACACAGCACCACTGCAATGGACTGGACTTATACAGCAGCACTGGATGGCAGCAGAGGATACCACCACTGTGACTGGACTGATACAGCACAATACACCACCAGTGAACTGATGCAGCACAACACAGCACCACTGGACTGACTTATACAGCAGCACTGTACATATGGCAGCAGAGGACACCACCACTGTGACTGGACTGATGCAGCACAAGAACCACCACTGGACTGATGCAGCACAACACAGCACCACTGGACTGAACCTATACAGCAGAACTGGACATATGGTAGCAGAGGACACCACCACTGTGACTGGACTGATGCAGCACAAGACACTACCACTGAACTGATGCAGGACACTGAGGACGGAGACACGTCCTCTCTCTACACTCTTCCTTGCCGGAGTGAAAATGGCGGTGACACGCCGCTCCTTATATGGAATCCAAACCCCGCGAGAATCCGACAGCGGGATGATGATGTTTTGCCTCATTCTGGTTTCCGAGTTAGGCGGGAAAACCCGAGCCTGACTCAGATACGGGCTCGGGTAGTAAAGTTCGGGGGGGGGGGGGGGGGGTTGGTTCTCAGGGAACTGAACCCGCTCATGTCTAGTAAAAAGGGGGAATGGCTGCCATAATGTGTAAAAAGGGGGACTCTGTCAGCTGTAATGTGTAAAAGGTGGACTCTGTTGTAATGTGTAAAAAGGGGACAATGTCTGCTGTAATGTGTAAAAAGGGGAATCTGTCCGCCATAATGTGTAAAAGGGGCTCTACCTGGTGTAGTGGTGCTACTGTGAGGTGTAATTTGAATAATGGAGACTACTGTGCACCGTAATATGAATTGGTATTATTTTGTGGCCACACCCCTTGCCCATGAAGCCACTCCCCTATATTTTTCACACGCACTGCTCTTATTTTACATGAAGGAGGGGGTGCCGATGCCGTTTCTTGCACACAGCACTAAAATGTCTAATTACTAGTGATGTGCACTGGACATTTTTCGGGTTTTGTGTTTTGGATTCAGTTCCGCGGCCGTGTTTTGGATTCGGACGCGTTTTGGCAAAACCTCCCTGAAAATTTTTTGTCGGATTCGGGTGTGTTTTGGATTCGGGTGTTTTTTTACAAAACCCCCTCAAAAACAGCTTAAATCATAGAATTTGGGGGTCATTTTGATCCCATAGTATTATTAACCTCAATAACCATAATTTCCACTCATTTTCAGTCTATTCTGAACACCTCACAATATTATTTTGAGTCCTAAAATTTGCACTGAGGTCGCTGGATGACTAAGCTAAGCGACCCAAGTGGCCGACACAAACACCTGGCCCATCTAGGAGTGGCACTGCAGTGTCAGACAGGATGGCACTTCAAAAAAATAGTCCCCAAACAGCACATGATGCAAAGAAAAAAAGAGGCGCAATGAGGTAGCTGTGTGACTAAGCTAAGCGACCCAAGTGGCCGACACAAACACCTGGCCCATCTAGGAGTGGCACTGCAGTGTCAGACAGGATGCCACTTCAAAAAAATAGTCCCCAAACAGCACATGATGCAAAGAAAAAAAGAGGCGCAATGTGGTAGCTGTGTGACTAAGCTAAGCGACCCAAGTGGCCGACACAAACACCTGGCCCATCTAGGAGTGGCACTGCAGTGTCAGACAGGATGGCACTTCAAAAAAATAGTCCCCAAACAGCACATGATGCAAAGAAAAAAAGAGATGCACCAAGGTCGCTGGATGGCTAAGCTAAGCGACACAAGTGGCCGACACAAACACCTGGCCCATCTAGGAGTGGCACTGCAGTGTCAGGCAGGATGGCACTTCAAAAAAATAGTCCCCAAACAGCACATGATGCAAAGAAAAAAGAGGCACACCAAGGTGGCTGTGTGACTAAGCTAAGCGACACAAGTGGCCGACACAAACACCTGGCCATCTAGGAGTGGCACTGCAGTGTCAGACAGGATGGCACTTCAAAAAAATAGTCCCCAAACAGCACATGATGCAAAGAAAAAAAGAGGCGCAATGAGGTAGCTGTGTGACTAAGCTAAGCGACCCAAGTGGCCGACACAAACACCTGGCCCATCTAGGAGTAGCACTGCAGTGTCAGACAGGATGGCACTTCAAAAAAATAGTCCCCAAACAGCACATGATGCAAAGAAAAAAACAGGTGCACCAAGGTCGGTGGATGGCTAAGCTAAGCGACACAAGTGGCCGACACAAACACCTGGCCCATCTAGGAGTGGCACTGCAGTGTCAGGCAGGATGGCACTTCAAAAAATAGTCCCCAAACAGCACATGATGCAAAGAAAAATGAAAGAAAAAAGAGGTGCAAGATGAAATTGTCCTTGGGCCCTCCCACCCACCCTTATGTTGTATAAACAGGACATGCACACTTTAACAAACCCATCATTTCAGCGACAGGGTCTGCCACACTACTGTGACTGAAATGACTGGTTGGTTTGGGCCCCCATCAAAAAAGAAGCAATCAATCTCTCCTTGCACAAACTGGCTCTACAGAGGCAAGATGTCCACCTCCTCCTCATCGTCCGATTCCTCACCCCTTTTACTGTGTACATCCCCCTCCTCACAGATTATTAATTCGTCCCCACTGGAATCCACCATCTCAGATCCCTGTGTACTTTCTGGAGGCAATTGCTGGTGAATGTCTCCACGGAGGAATTGATTATAATTCATTTTGATGAACATCATCTTCTCCACATTTTCTGGAAGTAACCTCGTACGCCGATTGCTGACAAGGTGAGCGGCTGCACTAAACACTCTTTCGGAGTACACACTGGAGGGAGGGCAACTTAGGTAAAATAAAGCCAGTTTCTGCAAGGGCCTCCAAATTGCCTCTTTTTCCTGCCAGTATACGTACGGACTGTCTGACGTGCCTACTTGGATGCGGTCACTCATATAATCCTCCACCATTCTTTCAATGGTGAGAGAATCATATGCAGTGACAGTAGACGACATGTCAGTAATCGTTGGCAGGTCCTTCAGTCCGGACCAGATGTCAGCACTCGCTCCAGACTGCCCTGCATCACCGCCAGCGGGTGGGCTCGGAATTCTTAGCCTTTTCCTCGCACCCCCAGTTGCGGGAGAATGTGAAGGAGGAGCTGTTGACGGGTCACGTTCCGCTTGACTTGACAATTTTCTCACCAGCACGTCTTTGAACCTTTGCAGACTTGTCTCTGCCGGAAAGAGAGATCCAACGTAGGTTTTAAATCTAGGATCGAGCACGGTGGCCAAAATGTAGTGCTCTGATTTCAACAGATTGACCACCCGTGAATCCTGGTTAAGCGAATTAAGGGCTCCATCCACAAGTCCCACATGCCTAGCGGAATCGCTCTGTTTTAGCTCCTCCTTCAATGTCTTCAGCTTCTTCTGCAAAAGCCTGATGAGGGGAATGACCTGACTCAGGCTGGCAGTGTCTGAACTGACTTCACGTGTGGCAAGTTCAAAGGGTTGCAGAACCTTGCACAACGTTGAAATCATTCTCCACTGCGCTTGAGTCAGGTGCATTCCCCCTCCTTTGCCTATATCGTAGGCAGATGTATAGGCTTGAATGGCTTTTGCTGCTCCTCCATCCTCTGAAGCATATAGAGGGTTGAATTCCACCTCGTTACCACCTCTTGCTTCAGATGATGGCAGGGCAGGTTCAGGACTGTTTGCTGGTGCTCCAGTGTTTGGCACACGGTGGCTGAATGCCGAAAGTGGCCCGCAATTCTTCGGGCCACCGACAGCATCTCTTGCACGCCCCTGTCGGTTTTTAAATAATTCTGCACCACCAAATTCAATGTATGTGCAAAACATGGGACGTGCTGGAATTTGCCCAGATGTAATGCACGCACAATATTGCTGGCATTGTCCGATGTCACAAATCCCCAGGAGAGTCCAATTGGGGTAAGCCATTCTGCGATGATGTTCCTCAGTTTCCGTAAGAGGTTGTCAGCTGTGTGCCTCTTCTGGAAAACGGTGATACAAAGCGTAGCCTGCCTAGGAACGAGTTGGCGTTTGCGAGATGCTGCTACTGGTGCCGCCGCTGCTGTTCTTGCTGCGGGAGGCAATACATCTACCCAGTGGACTGGCACAGTCATATAGTCCTTAGTCTGCCCTGCTCCACTTGTTCACATGTCCGTGGTTAAGTGGACATTGGGTACAACTGCATTTTTTAGGACACTGGTGACTCTTTTTCTGAGGTCTGTGTACATTTTCGGTATCGCCTGCCTAGAGAAATGGAACCTAGATGGTATTTGGTACCGGGGACACAGTACCTCAATCAAGTCTGTAGTTGCCTGTGAATTAACGGTGGATAACGGAAACACGTTTCTCACCGCCCAGGCTGCCAAGGCCTGAGTTATCCGCTTTGCAGCAGGATGACTGCTGTGATATTTCATCTTCCTCGCAAAGGACTGTTGGACAGTCAATTGCTTACTGGAAGTAGTACAAGTGTCTTCCGACTTCCCCTCTGGGATGATGATCGACTCCCAGCAACAACATCAGAGCCAGGAGCAGTAGGCGTTACACTCAAGGATCCATCGGAGGAATCCGTCAGGACAGGACTCTTCAGACTTTCCAGTGACATGGCCTGCAGGACTATTGGCGTTCCTGTCTAAGGAGGAAATTGACACTGAGGGAGTTGGTGGTGTGGTTTGCAGGAGCTTGGTTACAAGAGGAAGGGATTTAGTGGTCAGTGGACTGCTTCTGCTGTCATCCAAAGTTTTTGAACTTGTCACTGACTTATGATGAATGCGCTGCAGGTGACGTATAAGGGAGGATGTTCCGAGGTGGTTAACGTCCTTACCCCTACTTATTACAGCTTGACAAAGGCAACACACGGCTTGACACCTGTTGTCCGCATTTGTGTTAAAATAATTCCACACCGAAGAGGTAATTTTTTTTGTAATTTGACCAGGCATGTCAATGGCCATATTCGTCCCATGGACAACAGGTGTCTCCCCGGGTGCCTGACTTAAACAAACCACCTCACCATCAGAATCCTCCTTGTCAATTTCCTTCTCAGCGCCAGCAACACCCATATCCTCATCCTGGTGTACTTCAACAGTGACATCTTCAATTTGACTATCAGGAACTGGACTGCGGGTGCTCCTTCCAGCACTTGCAGGGGGCGTGCAAATGGTGGAAGGCGCCACCTCTTCCCGTCCAGTGTTGGGAAGGTCAGGCATCGCAGCCGACACAATTGGACTCTCCTTGGGGATTTGTGATTTAGAAGAACGCACAGTTCTTTGCTGTGCTTTTGCCAGCTTAAGTCTTTTCATTTTTCTAGCGAGAGGATGAGTGCTTCCATCCTCATGTGAAGCTGAACCACTAGCCATGAACATAGGCCAGGACCTCAGCCGTTCCTTGCCACTCCGTGTCGTAAATGGCATATTGGCAAGTTTACGCATCTCCTCAGACGCTTTTAATTTAGATTTTTGGGTCATTTTAATGAACTTTTGTGTTTTGGATTTTACATGCTCTCTACTATGACATTGGGCATTGGCCTTGGCAGACGACGTTGATGGCATTTCATCGTCTCGGCCATGACTAGTGGCAGCAGCTTCAGCACGAGGTGGAAGTGGATCTTGATCTTTCCCTATTTTACCCTCCACATTTTTGTTCTCCATTTTTTAATGTGTGGAATTATATGCCAGTATCAATAGCAATGGCCTACTACTATATATACTGCGCACAACTGAAATGCACCACAGGTATGGATGGATAGTATACTTGACGACACAGAGGTAGGTAGAGCAGTGGCCTACTGTACCGTACTGCTATATATTATATACTGGTGGTCAGCAAACTTTGCAAAACTGAAATGTACCACAGGTATGGATGGATAGTATACTTGACGACACAGAGGTAGGTAGAGCAGTGGCCTACTGTACCGTACTGCTATATAGTATATACTGGTGGTCAGCAAACTGTGCAAAACTGAAATGCACCACAGGTATGGATGGATAGTATACTTGACGACACAGAGGTAGGTAGAGCAGTGGCCTACTGTACCGTACTGCTATATATTATATACTGGTGGTCAGCAAACTGTGCAAAACTGAAATGCACCACAGGTATGGATGGATAGTATACTTGACGACACAGAGGTAGGTAGAGCAGTGGCCTACTGTACCGTACTGCTATATATTATATACTGGTGGTCAGCAAACTGTGCAAAACTGAAATGCACCACAGGTATGGATGGATAGTATACTTGACGACACAGAGGTAGGTAGGGCAGTGGCCTTCTGTACCGTACTCCTATATATTATATACTGGTGGTCAGCAAAATTATGCACTGTACTCCTACTATATACTACAATGCAGCACAGATATGGAGCATTTTTCAGGCAGATAACGTATAATACTGGTGGTCACTGGTCAGCAAAACTCTGCACTGTACTCCTCCTATATAATACTGCTGGTCCCCAGTCCCCACAATAAAGCAGTGTGAGCACAGATATATGCAGCACACTGAGCACAGATATGGAGTGTTTTTCAGGCAGAGAACGTACAATACTGGTGGTCACTGGTCAGCAAAACTCTGCACTGTACTCCTCCTATATAATACTGCTGGTCCCCAGTACCCACAATAAAGCAGTGTGAGCACAGATATATGCAGCACACTGAGCACAGATATGGAGCGTTTTTCAGGCAGAGAACGTATAATACTGGTGGTCACTGGTCAGCAAAACTCTGCACTGTACTCCTCCTATATAATACTGCTGGTCCCCAGTCCCCACAATATAGCAGTGTGAGCACAGATATATGCAGCACACTGAGCACAGATATGGAGCATTTTTCAGGCAGGGAACGTATAATACTGGTGGTCACTGGTCAGCAAAACTCTGCACTGTACTCCTCCTATATAATACTGCTGGTCCCCAGTCCCCACAATAAAGCAGTGTGAGCACAGATATATGCAGCACACTGAGCACAGATATGGAGCGTTTTTCAGGCAGAGAACGTACAATACTGGTGGTCACTGGTCAGCAAAACTCTGCACTGTACTCCTCCTATAATACTGCTGGTCCCCAGAATAAAGATATTTGCAGCCCCCTGAAAGTTTTGAAACAAAGTGAGAGGACGCCAGCCACGTCCTCTCACTATCATTTCTAATGCACGAGTGAAAAATGGCGGTGACGCGCGGCTCCTTATATAGAATCCGAATCTCGCGAGAATCCGACAGCGGGATGATGACGTTCGGGCGCGCTCGGGTAACCGAGCAATACTGGAGTATCCGAGTTTGCCTCGGACCCGTGTAAAATGGGTGAAGTTCGGGGGGGTTCGGATTCCGAGGAACCGAACCCGCTCATCACTACTAATTACAGCACTGTAACCTAGTACAAGAGCTTCACACATTTATTCCACTTTGTATTGATTTGTCATCTGTCTAACAGTGTGTAATATGGTTGCAGACACTAGAAAGAAATTTTAATTATTTGTAGAAAAGAATTGCTAAAATGAAAACTATTTTTAGCCTAAAAAAAGGTTCTGTAACAACCGTCTTCCCCTCCTTCCCCTTTACAACTACCACATCTGACCACTGCTATAAATGACCACTTACAACAGACACCTATTAAAGCCAACTGCTTCACCGTTTCTGTTCAAAGGTTGGCAAAAGTAATATGACCTTCTGCATTTGTCAGTGGCGGAACTTGTGAGTGGTGGGCCCGGATGCAAAAATATGCTTTGGGCCCCTCTTCTCCGCCCCACCCCAAATTCATAATATGCCACATGGCAGAGGGTGACAAAGAGAAGCAGTGGTTCACAGGGAGTGGCAGAGGGTGACAAGCAGTGGGAGAGAGTGAAAAGCAGAGTGTGACAGGGAGAGGCAGTGAGTGGTGCCAGGGAGAGGCAGTGGGTACCAGAGAGAGGGTGACAGAGAGAGGATGATGCCAGGTAGAGGGTGACAGCAGTGGGTAACAGGGAGAGGATGACAGCCAGTGGATGACACATATACAGTAATTCTATTTAATTACTTAGTCCCAGACCTGCGTGGATGGTAGCTCCTCCATGTACTTAACGCCAGGGACAGTCACGAGACTGTGACATTAGATCCCAAGCTCCCAAACACAGTCACCTCAGAGAGTGAGAGGGAGTGGGGTTTGGAACATATGATGGAAATGGGAGCAGCTGAGGAGTGGGGAGAGTGTGACCCCTCCTCCCCCTCCAGCCAGCAGGCTGACAGGGAGAGGGTGACACCAGGGAAAGGGTGACAGCAGTGGGTGACAGGAAGAGGGTTATAGAGTGGATGATGGAAAGGGTGATGCAGAGAGACAATGGGTGAGGCTAGGGAGAGGCAGTGGGTGACAGGCAAAGGGTGATAGAGAGTGTGACAGGCAGTAGGTGACAAGAAGAGGGTGACACCAGGGAGAGGGAGAGGCATTGAGTGGTGTCAGGAAGAGGCAGTGGGTGACATGCAGTGGGTGCCTCGGAGAGGGTGACAGCAGTGGTGACAGAGATATGGGGGCACCAGGGAGTGGGTTACAGGGAGAGAGTAAAAGCAGTGGGTGACAGGGAGAGGGTGACACCAGGAAGAGGGTGATGCCAGGAAGATGGTGAAAGCAGTGGGTAACAGGTAGAGGGTGACAGCAGTGGGTAACAGGGAGTGGGTGATGCTAGGGAGAGGATGACAACCAGTGGATGACACATTTACAGTAATTCTATTTAATTACTTGGTCCCAGACCTGCATGGATGGAAGCTCCTCCATGGACTTAACGCCAGGGACAGTCACGAGACTGTGACAGTAGATCCCAAGCTCCCAAACACAGTCACCTCAGAGAGTGAGAGGGAGTGGGGGTTGGAACATAAGATGGAAAGGGGAGTAGCTGAGGAGTAGGGAGAGTGTGGCCCCTCCTCCCCCTCCAGCCAGCAGGGTGACAGGGAGAGGGTGGCACCAGGGAAAGTGTGACAGCGGTGGGTGACAGGGAGAGGGTTATAGAGTGTATGATGGAAAGGGTGATGCAGAGAGACAATGGGTGAGGCTGGGGAGAGGCAGTGGGTGACAGGCAAAGGGTGATAGAGAGCGTGACAGGCAGTGGGTGACAAGAAGAGGGTGACACCAGGGAGAGGGAGAGGCAGTGAGTGGTGTAAGGAAGAGGCAGGGAGTGACATGCAGTGGGTGCCTCGGAGAGGGTGACAGCAGTGGTAGAGATGAGGGCGCCAGGGAGTGGGTTACATGGAGAGAGTAAAAGCAGTGGGTGACAGGGAGAGGATGACAAATATATAGAATTTAAATTTAATTACCTGTCCCAGAACTGGGTTGATGGTGGCTCCTCCATGGACTTAATGCTGGGGGTGGTCACGAGACATGACATCAAATGTCTGACGCCCAAGACCCCTGCTTCAGAGAGAGAGAGGTAGCCAGGACTGGAACATACGATGGAAAGGGGAGGAGCTGAGGAGAGGGGAGAGTGCAGCCCTCCCTCCCCCTCCAGCTGGCAGTGCAGCCCCCTCCAGCCTCCCCCTGAAGGGTGACTTCAGGAAAAGGGTGAAAGGCAGTGGGTGCCAGAGAGATGGTGACAGCAGTGTGTGACAGAGAGACGGTGACGCCAGTGAGAGTGTGACAGCAGTGGGTGACAAGGACAGGGTGATGCCAGGGAAAGGGTGAAAGCAGTAGATGACAAGGAGAGGGTGACAGCAGTGGGTGACAGGGAGAAGGTGGCACCAGGGAAAGGGTGACAGAGTGGAGGATGGGAAAGGGTGATGGAGACAGTGGGTGACACCAAGGAGAGGCAGTTGGTGGCAGGCAAAGGGTGACAGAGGATGACAGGCAGTGGGTGACAAGGAGAGGGTGACACCAAGGCAGGGGTGTCACTGCCCCTTATGACATCTGGTGTGGGTGACTGCAAAAAAACGGGGCATGGCCTCACAGGAGGGGTGTAGCCTTACGGCCCAAACCCCCATTTTTGGCATTCCAGGAGTCCGGTAGATATGGGCTGCTATGGCTGCAGTGTCGACTCCTATAAGGTTATAGAAGCCAGGTGCTGCACATAATGTTAAAGTGCAGTACCCGGCTCCTGTCACTGAGCAGAAGCCGACATTTTGATGTCACCCCTCGGCGGGTGACACCCAGGTGTGGCCCGTACCTCCCTTATGATGCCACTGCACCAGGGAGAGGGAGAGGCAGTGAGTGGTGTCTGAAAGAGGCAGTGGGTGGTACCAGGGAGAGGGTCAAAGGCAGTGGATGCCATGGAGAGGGTGAGGCAGTGGGTGCCATGGAGAGGGTGACAGCAGTAGTGACAGGGAGAGGGTGATGCCAGGGAGTGAGTGACAGGGTGTGAGTGAAAGCAGTGGGTGACAGGGAGAGAGTGATGCCAGGGAGAGAATGACAGACAGTTGATGACAAATATACAGTATTTCAATTTAATTACATGACCCAGAACTGCGTGGATGGCAGCTCCTCCATGAACTTAACACAAGGGATGGTTACAAGACGTGACATCAAATTTCCACCGCGCAAGCACCACCGCTTTAGAAAGAGAGAGAGAGGAAGCTAGGACTGGAACAAATGATGGAGCGCAGCCCCTCCTCCCCCTCCAGCTGGCAAGGTCACTTCATGATGAGGGTGACAGGCAGTGGGTGCCAGGGAAAGGGCACCAACAGAGTGTGATAGGGAGAGGGTGACGCCAGGGAGAGGGTGACAGCAGTGGGTGACAGCAGTGGTAGACAGGGACAGGGTGATGCTAGGGAGAAAGTGAAAGCAGTGGATGACAGGGGGAGGGTGACGCCAGGGAGAGACAGTAGTAGGTGACAGGGAGAGGGTGACACCAGGGAGAGGGTAACAGCAGTGGATGACATGGAGAGGATGACAGCAGTATCTGACAGGAAGAGGGTGAGAACAATGGTTGACACCTGGGAAAGAGTGACAGCAGTGGGTGACAAGGAAAGGATGATAGCAGTGAGTGACAGAGAAAGGGTGATGGCAGTGGGTGACAGGGAGACGATAATAATACCAGGCAGAGGGTGAGAGTAGTGGGTGACAAGGAGAGGGTGACAGCAGTGAGTGACAGGTAGAGGGTGACACCAGAGAGATGGTGACAGGTAGAGGGTGACACCAGAGAGATGGTGACAGGGAGAGGGTGACAGTAGTGTAATGCTGACGGCTGTTGGCTCATTCACTAAGGTGAATCCCAGTGTAATGCCCCAGCTGAACCACTGCTAGGTCCACCTCTGTTACTGGTGTAGAACCTGGCTGGTTAGAGGAAGGTATAAGCAGAATGTGTAATTGAGATTACTCCACACATTGGTTCCTAAACTACAGTAGGTTTGCAGGTTTATTGGTAACAGCAGAAAACACACAGTGGTAATGCAGATAAACAGTGGTGGCTATATTAGCAGTACTGCAGGTAATAATAGCTGTACTGTATATGGGGGGTAATTCCGAGTTGCTCGCTATTTTTTTCGTTCGCACAAGGTATACGCAAAATTGCGAACACGTTGCACAATAGCGAATATACGCCCCCAACGTATGTTTGATAATTCGTACGCAGTATTACACTAAGTAGGCGTATGCCAAATGACATCACAATAATGCGATCCCATTGCATTACCACAAACCCCATCGTAAAAATCCGAACTTCTCATAGATTTACACAATCTTCGCAAACTTGCACACGCTTTTGCTAAAAACCGCACAGCAATATGTTTTTTTAAGTTTAATATCAACACCTTTCAGTTCAAACTCAACAAGCCTTCCTCAATTACGATTCCAATTAGTGTAATGAATGATAATGGTCATGACCAATTAAGTCTTCAAAGAATACCTGCAGAACACTTTATAGGCATAATTGCCCCTTAACATGTTGTTTCTAAAATAAGTGAAATAGATGTGGTAACTGTGCCTGGCCTAATGTTAAATTGCTGTTTTGTGTGTAGAGGTGTGGTGTGTGAATAAATGTGTTTACATGTTTTTCTAACCAATAAGTTTCTATCTGTCATAAATTTTTCTATTTTTGTTTTTGTAAATAAAAATATTATTCTTAAGTAAGATGTGTGAAATGTTTTAGGTCACCAATTTCTGCTCGCCAATCTGCTGTTCCTTTATAGTTTATAGCATTAATAAACACAACACCCGTTTAACTTTAACAAAAAAATATATATATTTGCAATTTTTCTTATTTTTTTAAAAATAAACTTTTTTGGAACAAACAATTTTTTATTTTTTATTTAGAAAAAGGTTTTTAATTTTTCAAGATCAGCCAGCACGGCCCTCAAATTGGTTTTGAGGCTGGCTACAATTCCAGGCAAAGTTGTGGGATCTCCAACTGCAACATCTGAAATGAAGAGGCAAAATAAACATTACTAACTTACTCACATTACCTATTGTACAAGCAAGGCACAAAGCACACTTTAATGGCAAAGTGACTACATCATTGATGTTTTAATGATAAAACAATAGCAGACCAACACACAAGCATGCTCAGCAATGTTTTATTTAAAAATAAAAAACATGTTAAAAGTGTACCACACTATGCTGGGATTCATTCACATCTGAGTGACCCAGACTTGTCTTTTTGGGGGTTGGCCCTGCATCATCACATTACATATCAACATCTTCAGAAGGACAACATATCCTAGCATGCCCACACTCCCTGAAAGCCTGCCAAACTACATAAGGTCAAACAGGTTTTTTTTGTTTTTTTTTTGTTAATCAACATTTTTTAAGTGTCACTTTAACAACACATGTCCCCAGACTTGAACTGTCACACAGGGATACAGGGGTAAGCACCAGTGGGCCACATTTCATGCATGAGCAGCCTAAGGATCAGGTTCCAGACTGTGGTCTTGCCTGTTGCATTTTGCTGGGCCTAAACATTGTCGACCCACACACTGTCGATCTAATGATCCACACCCCTTACATGTGACACTGTATATTTTATGGTTGTTTTTGCAACACACTATTGTTAGGCAGTCATTTTGTAGTTAGCTTTGGATGGAGCTTTTTTTGGAAGAAAGATTTCAAAGGGAGAAAATTTCTAAGGGTGTCGTCTGGGACTTATACTGGACTACTTTGTGATCAATTTGCATGGACTATGAAGTAACCTCATATCTCATTGTTCTCTTACCAGGTATGTCTAGTGGAACAACAATTCCCAGCAAGCTGTACTGAGTCTGCTAATTATCATATAGGATTATCATGAATGCCTAGCCATAGGTATGTCTAGTGGAACAACAATTCCCAGCAAGCTGTACTGAGTCTGCTAATTATCATATAGGATTATCATGAATGCCTAGCCATAGGTATGTCTAGTGTATTAAATATTATTAGCAGATTTATTCAAGTTTTATTTGCAGTTATTTGGGGAATGTGTAATGGTTTCATCCCTACTCGCCATTTGTTTGTTTAAGTTTTATTGCTCCAAATGGGTGATGGGCTAGGGGAGGGTCCAATCAATCAATGTGCTTACATACACATGTTTGGGCTTTATATTAGTGTGTAGTTTAGCTGAATTAGCGTAGCTGAATCATTTTTGGAAGAAAGATTTCAAAGGGAGAAATTTCTAAGGGTGTCGTCTGGGACTTATACTGGACTTTAACTGGACGGAAACTGCATGGAAACTCCAAACAACAGCAAATAAATCATCACAATCCACCAATACTTGGACTGCAGCTACAAATGTTTGTACACACCTATTATTCTCCAAACCTCACTTACCCAGGAAACTATACACTCACTTTCTGCAAAAACACCTGCAATACAACTTTTACTCTGACCCTGCAAATACCTGGAAAACAAATGTTTTATTGAGAAGCATATTTGATGAAGTAACACTGACTTGTGGTTTGCCAACACTGTGTAATTTTCCATCTAACATCAACAAATATTTGATTTACTGGTAATCTGTAGATATTAACATCATTTTAAATACTTGCAAATCGTATTTCTTTCTGCAAACTTCACTGCTCTCTCATACAGCCACCACTCCTCCTCCTATTCTCATTTTACTACCAGTTTACACCCCATCCACACTATGGCCAGGCTGGCAAACCCCATTACTCATTATCTTTCTAATCCTTTATTCTGTCCCCTGTTACCACCTCTATCCCTCTCTCCCAGTCTCCTACATCTCATCCTCTCTCCTCTCCTCTGTCTGCCTCCCTACCCCTCTTCTGTTTCCCCATTGCAATTCACTTCTGCCCCTTCACACCATTTATACCTCACCACTCAACCCTGCTCTCTCCCTCCTCTGCCTGTCTCCTCACCTCTCCTCCACCAGTATCAAACTGCACTCCCTCCCTGTCTCACTCATGCAGTCTCCCTTCCTAGCCAAGGCCCCAGGACCATCATCACACCCTCTTTATCCTTTCCTTCCAAATTACTCCTACCTCAACGCTACAGCAATCCTGATAATCTCATTCACATCTCTCCCACAAACTCATACCCCCTATCCTGTGCACTCTGGAATGCCAGATCTATTTGCAACAAACTGGCCCCCACTCATGACCTTTTCATTTCCAACTCCCTGCACCTCCAGGCCATTACAGAAACCTGGATTACTCCTCATGACACCACTTCTCCTGCTGCTCTCTCTGCTGGGGGCCTCACATTCTCACACACACCCCGACCCGGGGATCGCCATGGGGGTGGTGTTGGGATCCTTTTACCCTCAAGCTACACATACCAACTTATACCTCCAGAACCTTCTCTTACATTCTCTACATTTGAGGTCCATGCAATACGCCTCTATCAACCTACTAATCTTCGAGTTGCTGTAATTTACCGTCCACCTGGCATTTCCTCCAAATTCCTCGACAACTTTGCTTCCTGGCTACCTCACTTCCTCTCTTCTGACATTCCCTCCATTATTCTAGGTGATTTCAACATCCCTATCGATAACCCCACAAAATCACCTGCCTCTAAACTCCTTAACCTCACCTCTTCACTTGGTCTCTCCCAGTGGACCACCTCACCCTCCCATGTGAACGGGAGCTCACTGGATCTGGTTTTCACTCACCGCTGTGATATTTCTGATTTCTCCAATTCCCCTTTTCCCCTCTCTGACCACCACTTGCTCTCTTTCAACTTATCTATCTCTGCTTCCCCATCTCTCCCTCCTAAGGCTACCACCATGAAGCGTAACATTGAGGCTATTGACACCTCATCCCTATCCTCCCTGTTTGACTCCCTTCTCTCTCCTCTTCTCTCTCTCACATGCCCTGAACAAGCCACATCCCTATACAATGCATCTCTTACTTCTGCCCTTGACTGTGTTGCTCCGCCAACCACTATTCACCCTCGCAAATCAACACCTCAACCCTGGCACAACAAATGCACCAGATATCTACAAAAATGCTCACGTACTGCCGAGCGACAGTGGAGGAAATCACGCTCTAAAGCAGACTTCCTCCATTTCAAATTCATGCTCTCATCCTTCAGTACTGCCCTTTCCCTTGCTAAACAATCTTACTTCAAAATCCTAATTTCTACCCAGTCTTCCAACCCCCGGCGCCTCTTTGCCACTGTTAACTCCCTCCTCTGCCCACCACCACCTCCTCTCCCTTCCTCATTGTCTGCTCTTGACTTTGCCACTTATTTCACATCCAAGATTGACTCCATACGTCAGGATATCACATCCCACCAGACCAGCAACCAGCCACCACCCATCCCTTGCCACCCCACCCTTCCCTCTTACCAACTCTGACATCTTTCTCCCATGTATCTGGCGAGGAAGTCATGGCCCTCATCCGTTCCTCCCCCCCCCCCACAACCTCACCGCTCGACCCTATCCCCTCCCACCTCCTCCGCTACCTCTCTCCTTCTGCCTGTTCCCATCTTGCCCACCTTCTCAATCTCTCCCTTTCATCAGGCACTGTCCCCTCTGCCTTCAAGCATGCTATTTTCTCCCCTATTCTTAAAAAACCTACCCTTGATCCTAACACTCTCTCCAACTATCGACCCATCTCTCTCCTCCCCTTTGCCTCCAAACTTCTTGAGCGTATTGTCTATAATTGCCTCACTGCCTTTCTTTCCTCTCACTCACTGCTTGACCCATTCCAGTCTGGTTTCCGTTCTCTCCACTCCACTGAAACTGCCCTCACAAAAGTCTGCAATGACCTCCATGCAGCCAAATCTAAGGGCCACTACTCTCTGCTTATTCTTCTTGACCTCTCTGCTGCTTTTGACACTGTGGACCACCCTCTCCTTCTGCAAATCCTTCACTCTCTTGGTCTGCGTGATACTGCCCTCTCCTGGCTGTCCTCCTACCTCTCTGATCGTTCCTTCTCTGTCTCCTCTCATGATGCTATCTCCCCCCCCACTTCCACTAACTGTTGGTGTCCCCCAAGGCTCTGTTCTTGGTCCTCTCCTTTTCTCTCTCTATACGTCCTCTTTAGGTGAACTCATTAGTTCTTTTAACTTCCAATACCACCTCTATGCTGATGACACTCAAATCTACCTCTCCTCCCCTGATCTCTCCACGGCTCTCCTCACTCGGACCTCAAACTGCCTTTCTGCTATCTCTTCCTGGATGTCTCAGCGCTTTCTTAAACTCAACATGTCTAAGACTGAGCTGATCATCTTCCCACCCTCCCGCACAGCCTCACCTCCCACAATCTCATTATCCATTGATGGCACGACTATCTCCCCTAGCCCCCAAGTACGCTGTCTTGGCGTAATCCTTGACTCCTCCCTCTCCTTCAAACCACACATTCAGCACCTCTCACAAACCTGTCATTTTCATCTCAAAAACATTTCTAGAATCAGACCTTTTCTCACCCAGGATGCCACTAAGATCATTATTCACTCACTGATTATTTCCAGACTGGACTACTGTAATCTCCTCCTAACTGGCCTCCCTGACAATTACCTCTCTCCACTCCAATCTATCCTGAATGCTGCTGCCCGGCTCATCTTCCTCACCAAACGCACTACGTCTACCTCCCCTCTCCTACAGGCCCTCCACTGGCTTCCCTTCCCTTTCAGAATCCAATTCAAACTTCTCACACTCACTTACAAAGCTCTCACCCACTCCTCTCCCACCTACATCTCTGACCTTATCTCTCTTTACTCTCCCACCCGTCCTCTTCGCTCTGCTAATGCACGCCGACTCTCCTGTCTTCTGATTACTTCCTCCCACTCCTATCTCCAAGATTTTTCACGTGCTGCTCCCTTTCTCTGGAATTCTTTACCTCTCCACCTCAGACTCTCCACCTCTCTACAAAACTTCAAACGGGCTCTTAAGACCCATTTCTTTACCAAACCTAGCCAAATCTCAACCTAACCCTCTGTTCCATGCTCTCTATGTACCCCATCTGTGTCACCCCTGTCTGTCTACCCCTCCCCTTAGAATGTAAGCTCTCACGAGTAGGGCCCTCTTCCCTCATGTGCTTATACTTTTCTTACTTTAATAATCCTCAACTGCCCAGATCCCGCAGTTTTTGGCCACCAGGAACTTATCTCTATGTTTACTGGTGTAGTTATGCTTAGTTGCCCTGTACTTGTCCTATATTGTCTTCAACTGTAAGTCACTGTTTTCCTGTTTTGATTATGTGCATATGTACTCTGTAATTGGGCGCTGCGGAACCCTTGTGGCGCCATATAAATAAAGGATAATAATAATAAATAATAATGGACGTCAGCCTCTGTAGGTCGACATGTGCTAATCCAAAATGTCACAAGATCAACATGTTACAGATGTAGCCACCTTTATCTTGAGTGGCCGCGGCGGTTGTCCCGTTCGACCATACGCAGCGTACTGTGGCGTAGCGAGGCGCGCCTAGCCACAGAGAGGCTATCTAATCGCACGGAGACAGACATTTGACGTTTGGCGTTACCTTTACGTGTAATACCTGCGATCTGCCACCAGATGTCGCTTTTTACAATCACCACTGCGCATGCGTGTGGTCTCCCGTAAAATACAATACTGACATACATAATAAGGACTACTTTACTAAGGCGTCTCATTACGCTGCATACAGCAAATACTGTACTCATTACGCTGCATTATTTAATACAGTACTGTACAGTATATACAGTACGACACCGACGCAAATACAGTAGTACAGCATACAGTATATGATCCATCTACAAGTCCCGCAGACAAAACACAGTACTGTAAAACCAGTAGTGTACACTGTCGCAAATGGATGTGTGTTACAAGTTCACTATTGCCTCTCAAGATTAGGAATTTTCTACAGTGTTATCGTCCTAATCCCGTAGCCATTACAGCATAATCAAAACCAACGGATTTATACATTTGTCTGCGGCGAAGTGGTGAAGTGTTTCGCTTCCTATACTCAGAGTCCAGGGTTCGATTCCTTAAGTACTGTACGAATGCATGTTACTGTAGTTTTTTTCAGACACTTTATTATTTTTTTTATTCACATACTGCAAACCAGGGCATACAGTAGCTGCATGAGCGGTTCTATGCGATCGAGTCCGGTGTACCATAATGTGCAGGTTCTATGCAGGTTAAGGTACTATGCTCCGTACACAGTACACATACAATTCTGTAGCTGGGCAGACTGAATAGAAATGGCTACCACCTATGACTCCTTGCCCCACAGAGGCCCTAGGCTACGGAGCAAGTAATAGTCCAGATTGTACAGACTATGGGGCAATGCTGAATGAGCGTCACAATCCCCTAGCTAAAATACACAGTATGCATATTATGGTACACCGGACTCGATGACATACTGTAGCACACTGGCAAAATGGCCGCCGCCCCTGAACCCTTGTGCAGGTTATGGGGCAATGCTGAAGGAGCGTCACAATCCCCTAGCCAAAATACACAGGGGAGGGATAAGCTACTGTAGGATTGCATACAGTATTACGGTACACCGGACTCAATCGCATAGCACACTGTCAAAACGACCACTACCCATGAACCCCCACCTCCTGAACCCCCACCTCGTGGCAGGCAGCAGTTGGGTATGGAATGAGAAATGGCATAAGCTGTGCAGGCTACGGGGCGATGCTGAAGGAGCGTCACAATCCCCTAGCCAAAATACACAGAGATACTGTAAGCGAGGTCTATGCACATTACAGTACTGTACGTTACACCGGGCTCGGTCGCATAGCAAACTGACAAAACACAAGTTTTACAGTACATACAGTAAAGCAGGCCAAAGCTGCAGGAGAGTTTCTACTGTAAAGGTTCTATGCACCGTACGGTAATGTACACATACCTGTACAATTCTATAGCAGGGCAGACTCAATTGAAATGGCTACCGCCTGTGACTCCTACAGTAGCTCCTAGGAGGCACTCAGCTATGGAGCAAATAACAGCACAGATTTTGCAGGCTACGGGGCAATGCTGAAGGAGCGTCACAATCCCCTAGCTACAATACACAGGGGTGATAGAGATAATCGAGTGGCTGGAGGGGGGTCCCCTTGATTTAAGGGGCCCCCACTCCTCCAGGGTACTCCGGCCAGGTGTGACTAGTTGGGTATTTAATTCCATGGCCGCAGGGACCTGTATAAAAGTCTCCCCCGGCTGTGCATTATCTGTCCAGCTAGTGGAGCCCAGTGCTGATTCAAAAAATATGGGGAACCCCTACGCTTTTTTTGTCCCCCTTATTTTTTGCACCAGGACCAGGCGCAGAGCCCGGTGCTGGTTCTAAAAAGATGGGGGATCCCGTGTCCATTTTTTCCGTATTCCTTCCGGAATTCGACTGCAATTGCATATACAGTACTGTACCCCTTAATGTCACTGCTTACAGTATACAGTATTTAGACATGAGCTTGTGTACAGTACAGTATCTGTCATGAGGTGCTTTTTTCACTGACACTATAACTTTTTTCTATTGTGATATACTGTACAGAGGCGGCAAACTAGCCAAACGGGAATAATCAGCTTCTGCAGAATAAAATGAGATGCTACAGTACATGCCTATATTCTGTGAGTGACTGCGGCTCTATGAAATTAAATCAGAAAATTTAAATATGAAATGCATTACTAATGTGTGGCATTACTGTACTGTATGTGTATAAGGTGTACTACAATATTTTCTGGTGTAACATAAGGAAAGGGCACTACTGCATGGTCTAATGCAGTGGTTCTCAAACTTGGTCCTCAGGACCCCACACAGTGCATGTTTTGCAGGTAAACCAGCAAGTGCACAGATGTATTCATTACTAACTGACACATTTTAGAAGGTCCATACAGTAGGTGGAGCTAATTTTTTCACTTGTGATTCTGTGAGACCTGCAAAACCTGCACTGTGTGGGGTCCTGAGGACTGAGTTTGAGAACCTGTGGTCTAATGTAAATAAAGATGAATGTGGTGGGGTGTAATGTGAATAAGGGGCATTACTGTTAGGAGTAATGTGGTACTATGATATGATGTCATGAGAATAAGAGACACCACTGCATGATATAATGTGAATAAAGTTGCAGTACTGTGTTGTGTCATTTCATCTTCGGGTATTATTGTGTTACCATGCCCCTTCCCAGCAAGAACATACTGTACACTGTTTTGGGCTGGCACTAAATGTGCACATTGTTCTTATTTAGATTATAGGGGGTAGGAGCGCCAAAATGGGTGATGGTGCTGGGAAAGGGGTGCAGGGTTAGAGGCGGAACTACGTAGCATCTGTGCAAGAGGGCATCAGCCAAAATCTAGCCTAGGGCATCATGTTGGTCAGGTTTGGCTCTGATAATACTGTATACTGTACTCTTACTGTACTTTGCATTCAATACAGATACTGTTTGCACACAGGTTTTACATGAATCATTGGCAATGCTGCAGGAGTGTCTCATTAGGCAATCTAAAATATACCACGACTATGGGTGGGGATACAGTAGGGAAGTTCTGTCACCATAAGCTGTCTGCTGTGTATAGCATATTTCCATCTGAGATGCATTTGTGTGTTTGTAATAAGAAAAAAACATTTTACTGTACATTTAGTGGATACAGTATTTCTCCCCCATAATGACGTATCATACTGTACAGGTACCCTCATGTACTGTACCGTACCATACTGTAAAATTGAATATTTATTGGAAAAACATCAATATTAATGTAAAAATAAAGTATTACAACATCCGATTCCATGTACTGCACTGATCAAAATGTACAGTACTCTTATTCAGGACTTATAAAACTGAAAATAACTGTTCATACAGTACACATCAATAACATTACTACTGTATAATATTCTACATTAGTTTATGCAATAATCAGACAAAGGCAATTTTATCATTTTTTTTAATAATGCACCAATTTAAAATTTTAAACAGAAAATACAGAACTACATATTTGTGGCTTGACCATTTCTTTCAACTACAACAGGTAATACTTTATACAGGTGATTTATATAATTATTACAATGTTCAGGTGTGAGTACTTCTAGCCAAAATTTCTTTATCCCATCCACCAGTTGCTGTTTTGTTGTTGGCTTTGCAACACTCCTAACGTACCTCTTCAATTGAGCCCACACTAATTCGATTGGGTTCATGTCTGGTGATCTAATTAAAAAAAAAAAAAAAGCGTATAGAAAAAATTAATTACAGTACATTACAGTAAATAGAGAAAATTAAACATACAATATTGTACTGTTTATTAAACAAAAATTTTTTTTACAGTACTAGAGTGCTATCCAAAATTTTACTTGTACACTGTTGAAAGAATACTCACTCTGGTGGTGTGCGTTCCCAATTCATACCTTTCTCTTCCATAAATTTGGCTGAGGCGGAGTGTTTAGGATCATTGTCTTGGAATATCCTATGGTGAGTTGGGTAATATTTATTCACAAATGGCACCATACATTTCTCTACTATTGTTTCTTGGAAATATTTCTTATCCATGATTCCTACAGAAATCAAAAAATGTTGTTCATTAATAAGCAATTCCTTTTATTGTGCAGTTACACGTACTCTACAGTACAACATGTATTTTTACAGAACACAGGCACAGAATAAAGTATAGTACTGTACTGTACCTTCGAAAAATAATAGGGGACCAGCTCCTAATCGTGATATGCCTCCCCATACATGGATTTTCAATGGATGCTTTGGGCGTGGTTTTAAAGAGATATGGTTACGTTTCCTGAATGACATTCTGGAGAACCGCTCAAGGGCAACAGACGATTCATCTGTGAAAATGACATCATCAAATGTTTCACCACTCTCAATCCATCGCCGTGCCTGTTCCACTCTCTTTTCTTTATTCACATCTCTTATCATTGGAGATATCCTGTGAAGAGCCAAAAATAATGAAATCAGATACAGTTATGAAATTACAGATTTACAGATTACTGTATATACAGTAGACTGTATGTGCAGTATACTGTATTATATACCTACTGTATACATTAAACTGTACATACAGTACATTAAGTTACATACAGAGTAATATATATATACATACTGTACATACACACAAACACACACACACAGTATACAGTATGTAATCATCACAATAAGCCGGCAATGCTTCATTGCTGTCTCTGAGTGCCTATACAGTAGGTATCTCTTTTGGGATAGAATACTGTATATACAGTATATACACACACACATACTGTATATAGTATAAAGTACACACTCTGTATAATGATTTATGGCATTATTATATCACGTATCAAGGGATTATTAACAGTGCATTTACTGTATGGTTTATACTGCTTTCAGTATTTTACCTTGTTGCGCCAAAGGTCCATCCCATTTTCCGTCGCATCCTTCTGATGCTGGTGGCCGATATGTCCAGGTCATACTTGGAATGGAGAATTCGTTTTATTTGCAGAGCAGTACGCTCATCATCCTCACGAGTTAGTTCCTCCACAATTTGTTGCACTCTCCTACAGTACAATACAGTATGAAAAATATGAATTCTTGAACAGCACAATCACAGTTACAATTGATGAAGTTTTTATTTTATTTCAAAAAAATTGTTTATGGTATAAAGCAAGTCATTTAAACATTACAGTAGTGTACAGTACGTACCATGTGCATTTTGTAGGAAATACAAATCTGGGCGTTGTTCTCTCGAATGCATGATAGCGCACCGTTTCTAAAGTGACTATAATGCCACTTTCCTTGAGCCATGCATGGATCTCTTTGATGGTTTTATTTTCTTTTTTCATGTTGGCGATTATCTTGCTCATCGTTTTGTTGATAGTTACTGGCATGTTGTCCAACTATAATTCCTGTATGGAGAGAAAACATTTGTGAATACTGTAGTCTAAAATTTACACATCTGAAAATGCATAAGAGTTTTATGATAGAAGTTAATACTGTACATGTTTACTATCCAGTACCTGATGTTCAAATTTAAGTATTGTATACTGTACAGTACTGAAAATACAACTTCAGTGTTATGGACTGCAATTAGTTTCCTGTATGAAACAGATACAGTACAGTAAATAACCCTCCTTGGAAGTGCATGGGCCCTGTGAGACTTACAGTAGTGTACAGCATAAGGGTCGACTGACATGATGTACAAGCATTACATACAGTACATGTCAGTACTGTATGTAAATTCTTCAATTATTGCCTAACAACAATGCTGCTTACTGTATATTAAATACTGTAGGCCTAGAAATGTGCATCTCAATATAGTAGTTAAAAACACAGGGGCCTATGTGGATAAGCGAGTTCTATGCACACAAAAAATGGCCACCGACCGTGAACCCCCAGCACGTGGCAGCGCTCGGATATGTAGTGAGATACAGTATGGCATACATTTCACAGTTCAGGGGGCAATGCTGAAGGAGCGTCACAATCCCCTAGCTCAATTACATTGGGATAAGCGAGGTCTATGCACATTACGGTATACCGAGCTGGATCGCTTAGCAACCTGACAAAATGGCCGCCGACCGTGAACTCCCAGCACGTGGCAGCGCTCGGATATGTAGTGAGATACAATATGGCATACATTTCACAGTTCAGGGGGCAATGCTGAAGGAGCGTCACAATCCCCTAGCTCAATTACATTGGGATAAGCGAGGTCTACTGTATGCACATTACGGTATACCGAGCTGGATCGCTTAGCAACCTGACAAAATGGCCGCCGACCGTGAACTCCCAGCACGTGGCAGCGCTCGGATATGTAGTGAGATACAATATGGCATACATTTCACAGTTCAGGGGGCAATGCTGAAGGAGCGTCACAATCCCCTAGCTCAATTACATTGGGATAAGCGAGGTCTATGCACATTACGGTATACCGAGCTGGATCGCTTAGCAACCTGACAACATGGCCGCCGACCGTGAACTCCCAGCACGTGGCAGCGCTCGGATATGTAGTGAGAGATGGTATACATTTTAAAATACACCGGGATAAGTTGTACAGGCCATGGAGCAATGCACAGGGACATTCATCATTTACGTACAGTATATAAATAATTGTAAACCGTAAATGAAAGAATTACCGGTCAAATACTGTATGACGAAACTGTGTCAATGAGCTGGAACAGTATGGCCTGTGAAGAAGTTATCGAAGGCAGAAACGGAGAGCAAATTATCAGGAGATTTCTGAAAGGTCGGAGAAGATCCACACAGCAAGTCTGCCTACGAGGAAACAGCTTTGCAAAGTGGGTAGCGGGGCGGTGACTGAGACGCTCTTTTATTCACATTCACACAAAAGGAATTCTTACCGCTGTGATTGGTGCCAATATAGGCGCATTCATCCTTACACCAATCACAGAGCATACTGTACAGGTACTTTTGAATGTGAATAAAAGAGCGTCTCAGTCACCGCCCGCTACCCACTTTGCAAATCTGTTTCCTCGTAGGCAGACTTGCTGTGTGGATCTTCTCCGACCTTTCAGAAATCTCCTGATAATTTGCTCTCCGTTTCTGCCTTCGAAAACTTCTTCACAGGCCATACTGTTCCAGCTCATTGACACAGTTTCGTCATACAGTATTTGACCGGTAATTCTTTCATTTACGGTTTACAATTATTTATATACTGTACGTAAATGATGAATGTCCCTGTGCATTGCTCCATGGCCTGTACAACTTATCCCGGTGTATTTTAAAATGTATACCATCTCTCACTACATATCCGAGCGCTGCCACGTGCTGGGAGTTCACGGTCGGCGGCCATGTTGTCAGGTTGCTAAGCGATCCAGCTCGGTATACCGTAATGTGCATAGACCTCGCTTATCCCAATGTAATTGAGCTAGGGGATTGTGACGCTCCTTCAGCATTGCCCCCTGAACTGTGAAATGTATGCCATATTGTATCTCACTACATATCCGAGCGCTGCCACGTGCTGGGAGTTCACGGTCGGCGGCCATTTTGTCAGGTTGCTAAGCGATCCAGCTCGGTATACCGTAATGTGCATACAGTAGACCTCGCTTATCCCAATGTAATTGAGCTAGGGGATTGTGACGCTCCTTCAGCATTGCCCCCTGAACTGTGAAATGTATGCCATATTGTATCTCACTACATATCCGAGCGCTGCCACGTGCTGGGAGTTCACGGTCGGCGGCCATTTTGTCAGGTTGCTAAGCGATCCAGCTCGGTATACCGTAATGTGCATACAGTAGACCTCGCTTATCCCAATGTAATTGAGCTAGGGGATTGTGACGCTCCTTCAGCATTGCCCCCTGAACTGTGAAATGTATGCCATATTGTATCTCACTACATATCCGAGCGCTGCCACGTGCTGGGAGTTCACGGTCGGCGGCCATTTTGTCAGGTTGCTAAGCGATCCAGCTCGGTATACCGTAATGTGCATACAGTAGACCTCGCTTATCCCAATGTAATTGAGCTAGGGGATTGTGACGCTCCTTCAGCATTGCCCCCTGAACTGTGAAATGTATGCCATATTGTATCTCACTACATATCCGAGCGCTGCCACGTGCTGGGAGTTCACGGTCGGCGGCCATTTTGTCAGGTTGCTAAGCGATCCAGCTCGGTATACCGTAATGTGCATACAGTAGACCTCGCTTATCCCAATGTAATTGAGCTAGGGGATTGTGACGCTCCTTCAGCATTGCCCCCTGAACTGTGAAATGTATGCCATATTGTATCTCACTACATATCCGAGCGCTGCCACGTGCTGGGAGTTCACGGTCGGCGGCCATTTTGTCAGGTTGCTAAGCGATCCAGCTCGGTATACCGTAATGTGCATACAGTAGACCTCGCTTATCCCAATGTAATTGAGCTAGGGGATTGTGACGCTCCTTCAGCATTGCCCCCTGAACTGTGAAATGTATGCCATACTGTATCTCACTACATATCCGAGCGCTGCCACGTGCTGGGGGTTCACGGTCGGTGGCCATTTTTAGTGTGCATAGAACTCGCTTATCCACATAGGCCCCTGTGTTTTTAACTACTATATTGAGATGCACATTTCTAGGCCTACAGTATTTAATATACAGTAAGCAGCATTGTTGTTAGGCTTTACGCTACCCACTTTGCAAATCTGTTTCCTCGTAGGCAGACTTGCTGTGTGGATCTTCTCCGACCTTTCAGAAATCTCCTGATAATTTGCTCTCCGTTTCTGCCTTCGAAAACTTCTTCACAGGCCATACTGTTCCAGCTCTTTGACACAGTTTCGTCATACAGTATTTGACCGGTAATTCTTTCATTTACGGTTTACAATTATTTATATACTGTACGTAAATGATGAATGTCCCTGTGCATTGCTCCATGGCCTGTACAACTTATCCCGGTGTATTTTAAAATGTATACCATCTCTCACTACATATCCGAGCGCTGCCACGTGCTGGGAGTTCACGGTCGGCGGCCATGTTGTCAGGTTGCTAAGCGATCCAGCTCGGTATACCGTAATGTGCATAGACCTCGCTTATCCCAATGTAATTGAGCTAGGGGATTGTGACGCTCCTTCAGCATTGCCCCCTGAACTGTGAAATGTATGCCATATTGTATCTCACTACATATCCGAGCGCTGCCACGTGCTGGGGGTTCACGGTCGGTGGCCATTTTTAGTGTGCATAGAACTCGCTTATCCACATAGGCCCCTGTGTTTTTAACTACTATATTGAGATGCACATTTCTAGGCCTACAGTATTTAATATACAGTAAGCAGCATTGTTGTTAGGCAATAATTGAAGAATTTACATACAGTACTGACATGTACTGTATGTAATGCTTGTACATCATGTCAGTCGACCCTTATGCTGTACACTACTGTAAGTCTCACAGGGCCCATGCACTTCCAAGGAGGGTTATTTACTGTACTGTATCTGTTTCATACAGGAAACTAATTGCAGTCCATAACACTAATATTAAGCCCACTCCATTATCCACTCCTCCCCTGTGTATTAAACACCCCCTACCACCCTGGAAGTCATGTACTGTACCAGGGCCCCTTCATTCAGCACAATGCCCCCTTCTACAGTTTAGTGTTCTCCTTCCTGCCCCATCTGTGCAGTAAAGGAATAATTAGCAGAAATTATTTCTCCAGGTCCTACTGTACATACTGAGCGAAAGATAGAACCCCCCCTATCCCCCGCGGAGCATCAAAGCTGCCGCTGATAGCTCCCCCCACCCCTTCCGCTGGTGAGTGGGTAGGGGCCCCAGTGCATTGCTGTGTCCAGGGGCCCACACTGCTGTTAAGATGGCTCTAGTAATTGAGCTAGGGGATTGTGACGCTCCTTCAGCATTGCCCCTGGACTGTACCATACTATATCTCACTCCATATCCAAGCGCTGCCACGTGCTGGGAGTTCACGGTCGGTGGCCATTTTGTCAGGTTGCTAAGCGATCCAGCTCGGTATAACGTAATGTACATAGACCTTGCTTATCCCGGTGTACTACAGGTATGTGCAGTAGTACTGAATGATTGCTATCACTTGTGGTGAAACACCTATCTTATCAAATACAGTAACTACTGTACAGTATAGTTGTTCGCACAGGTGATGGTAATCATACTGTATATTTAAACTGAAGTCCGTAACAGAGCATTCTGTCCCTCCTGCAGAGGTTCTTGTTGGGAGGCACAGGGAAAAAAGGCAAATACTGTACAGTACAGTATTTGCACTTTACTGTTGTGCACTTTATTTGAAAATGTACAGTTGTTTGCTATTTTTAGCATGCTGTGCTTTACATGTTTTCTTATTGTGGTTTTTATATTTTTAGACAAAAGACAAAGAATGCAGACTACCAGATTTTACGGGAGTGCCAAAACCCACCCATCAGTGGCACAGAAACTTGCTGCAGTAGTCCCACAAAAGAAGAAGAAAACTGCCAAGGCGGCTCAGAAAGAAAATGTGGTGAAACCACGAAAAAATGCCAAGGCAAAGAATAATACGTTGGAGATGATATGTGGTGTGGCAAATGATGTAATTGTTCCATCTCCTGCAGATCACAGTGTTCAGCCAATGAATCTGGAAATACCGGTGCTAGAGGACGTGACAAACACGCTGCATCAGGAAGCTTCTTTTTTGGACCATGTAGCCACCCCTGGACAAGAAGACATGACACATTCACCACGAAGAAGGTTGCATTTCACAGATGTGAACACCAAAGTGCAGGACTGCCAGTGTACCTGTCCTGTTTTACTAAAGGAGCTACTCAGTAAGGTGACCAATATGGAGTCAGAAGTTGGTGGACAGGTCAATCAGCTGCAGACCGATGTGGCTGGCCTTAAAGAAGGCATAAAGGAACAGATGGTAGAAGCCATGAAGAAAGTCATTGAACAAACGAGGGAAGAATGGCAAGTTGGAGTTTGCCGCACCATCATTGCAACACACCACCAAGCGGTTCAAGTCAGCGGCCTGGACGACCGAGGCCTGGAGGACCGCAGAGGAGGCCTGGAGGACCGCAGAGGAGGCCTGGAGGACCGCAGAGGAGGCCTGGAGGACCGCAGCGGACTGGACGAAGTCAGCGGCATGGACGACCGCAGAGGAGGCCTGGAGGACCGCAGAGGAGGCCTGGAGGACCGCAGAGGAGGCCTGGAGGACCGCAGAGGAGGCCTGGAGGACCGCAGCGGACTGGACGAAGTCAGCGGCATGGACGACCGCAGAGGAGGCCTGGAGGACCGCAGAGGAGGCCTGGAGGACCGCAGAGGAGGCCTGGAGGACCGCAGCGGACTGGACGAAGTCAGCGGCATGGACGACCGCAGAGGAGGCCTGGAGGACCGCAGAGGAGGCCTGGAGGACCGCAGAGGAGGCCTGGAGGACCGCAGAGGAGGCCTGGACAACCGCAGAGGAGGCCTGGACGACCGCAGAGGAGACCTGGAGGACCGCAGCGGACTGGACGAAGTCAGCGGCATGGACGACCGCAGAGGAGGCCTGGAGGACCGCAGAGGAGGCCTGGAGGACCGCAGAGGAGGCCTGGAGGACCGCAGAGGAGGCCTGGACGACCGCAGAGGAGACCTGGAGGACCGCAGCGGACTGGACGAAGTCAGCGGCATGGAGGACCGCAGAGGATGCCTGGAGGACCGCAGAGGAGACCTGGAGGACCGCAGAAGAGACCTGGAGGACCGCAGAGGCCTGGACCACAGCAGCGGACTGGACGAAGTCAGCGACTTGGGCGAACGCAGAGGAGGCCTGGAGGACCGCAGAAGAGACCTGGAGGACCGCAGAAGAGACCTGGAGGACCGCAGAGGCCTGGACCACAGCAGCGGACTGGACGAAGTCAGCGACTTGGGCGAACGCAGAGGAGGCCTGGACGACCACAGAGGCCTGGAGGACCGCAGAGGAAACATGGAGGACCGCAGAGGAGGCCTGGAGGACCGCAGAGGAGGCCTGGAGGACCGCAGAGGAGGCCTGGAGGACCGCAGAAGAGACCTGGAGGACCGCAGAGGAGGCCTGGAGGACCGCAGAGGAGGCCTGGAGGACCGCAGAGGAGGCCTGGAGGACCGCAGAGGAGGCCTGGAGGACCGCAGAGGAGGCCTGGAGGACCGCAGAGGAGGCCTGGAGGACCGCAGAGGCCTGGACCACAGCAGCGGACTGGACGAAGTCAGCGACTTGGACGACCGCAGAGGAGGCCTGGAGGACCGCAGAAGAGACCAGGAGGACCGCAGAAGAGACCAGGAGGACCGCAGAAGAGACCTGGAGGACCGCAGAGGAGGCCTGGAGGACCGCAGAGGGCTGGACGACCGCAGAGGCCTGGATTCAAGTGTGCTGTTGCCAGGAACACCAATGATGACCAGCACACCTGCTCACAGGCCACTTCGCAATACATTCGGAGGCTCTCTGAACAATATTGCCCTGGCTGTCATCTCAACTTCCCTGGACGACCATCTGTACAGAGCTTCAAATGGACATATTCAGAAATATGCATATTCTCTGTTCCAGCACCATGTACGGTACGACAAATACTTGACGTGGGCCAATCGTGTGAACTTTGATGGTTCCAAGGGCAAACTTCCGCTGCCCAAAAATCTGGTACATGACATCATGGCTAGGTGTGAACGCCGCGTGAGGATTGGTGATCCAGAAAAGAGGAAGATAAGGGATACCATAAACTCTGTGCTGAGAACGAAGAGGAAAATGACTTGGAAGCTCGACTATGATGAAACCAGATCATTACCTACCTCCTAGCTTCAGCACATCAGCTTCACACAGCTGAAGCTAAAAAATTGTGTCAATGTACCTGTATGACCTGTACATTTTCTGGGGCTGCATGCACTGTGCTGAATCCACTTGGAGCAGCTCGGTTACTCAAAGGGGAGTGCATGAACTTGGCTCACCACATTCCTGGTAATGTAAGGGCCTGTTACAAGTTGCCCCTTTTATTCCTGTTGATTTTTTGGGCGCTGCTGTATCTATCCAGTAGCAGCCGAGTCCATTGTGCTGTGTCCATCTGGGGCCTTGGGCTGCGTTTCCATCCAGGGGCTGCTGTTGTCAGTCCTCTATTCTGGTGTCCGTATGCGACAGTGTTAAAAAGCAAAAGACAAAAACGAAAAATAATTCAAAAAAGCAAAACCTAAAAATAAAGTACAAAAACCATTACCCCGCACCACCACCACAAAAAAATAAATTATAAAAATGTTAAAGTTGATATTGTTACTGTATTTGTGCTGTTACCTTTTGATTAAAGTACCGTACAGTATGTGTGATGTTGGCTTTATTACAATACAGTACAGTATGTGTGATGTTACATGTTCCAAATGATTTTGTCCGTAAATAAAGTGTTTCTTAAAATAAACATGACGTGGTTTCCAATGTTTGTATTCCCAACTTCCTGTACTGTATAAATTAGTACTACTGTATGATGGGAATTCAATTAAGAGTGGTATACTGTATGTAAAACAACTTGGTTAGGCATCTTGCATTTCATATTTTAATAAAAACCACAGGAAACTTCTATTTTTAAAAGTTTATTGAAGAAAAAAAAGGTGGTTTTTTTTAAATAAAGTTTGAAAGTTAATTAAAACAAAAAAGTAGTTTGTTCTTCGTTACATTCTTTTCTTGTGTATATAGATATCTGTGGGGGAAAAAAAAAAAAAAGTATTAAAGTAAAGACACTCATGTTCATTTGTTTTCCAAGAAAATTTGTGGAACCACACAGCCCAGCAATAAGTCATGCTGGGCTGTGTGGTTCCACAAAAGGCATGCGGTACAAAGTGAAATAGTGGTGTCAGTGGTCAGCACTTTGACACGCTAACATTTGTGGAACCACACAGCAATGGCTGACACACATAAAATGGCTGACACACACAAAATGCCTGACACACACAAAATGCCTGACACACACAAAATGCCTGACACACACAAAATGCCTGACACACACATGCTGGAGTGAAAACACATGTTTGCCAAACAGTCGACAGCACATGTCGGCCAGATGGCCGACCAAACTTGCTCCAAATCACCCCAAACTGGCCAGAAAGCACCCCAGCACACTCAGGAGGTACTGTACACCACAGCTAAATTAGGAGAAAATTTCATTACAAACAGCCAGATCTTGCAGATTATCTGCCAGATAATTGTATGGTGTACAGTATGCCTATCTTATACAGTAGAAAAAGATACTATACAATGGAGTACAAGAACAAAAATTTTTATTAAATAAAATTAAATTAAACTTAATAAAATATTAAAATAGTGGTCCACTAGGAGGTGGACCACCACCCGCTGGAGCTGGATGGCACGCTGCAACTGTTCTGTGGGAAAAAAAGGACAGTATTACAAAACAAATACTGAATACTTTACAGTGTAGTAATGGCAATACAGTACTTTACTCTATATTAGACAATATTGTTATTTACAATGTACAGTACTGTATTGTCAGTACAGTAAATCAAACACTACTGTATGCTGTCGAGGTAATTTAAACATTGCTTTAGTTTACCTCTTGTATAAGTGGGCTGCTGCCTGCCCGCTTCTGGGCCAGCCCACCTATCTTGCCCCTGTCTGGGGCCCCCATAAATAATTGGCACTATATTGGAGAAAAAAAAAACATTTAGTCACATTCAAATAGTAAACAATTATTACTGTATACTGTAGGTACAGTATTATACTGTATTGCTGGTATTCAAAATATAAAGTACTGTACAAGAGTTTAGCTTCAATAGGTCATAAACAAATTGTCAAAGGAATTAAACACCACAGTACAAATACTGTAGACATTTACTGTATGTATTAGCAGTCATGACATTTCATGACCGCTTCAGAAAAAAGAGGGTTACAGTACTGTAGGTGGTGTTGTAGGGAGTACTATCCATAATAGTGGACTGTACTCAGAGCCAGCCATAAATAATATGATTCCCTAGTCAAGTTTTTGGATGCTGCCCCCTTGCACAGATGCTATTTCCGCCTCTGAGCCTGTACCCCTTTCCCAGCACCATCACCCCTCAACCATAGCAGTCGTCATTTTGGTGCTCCTCCAACTTACTGTACTGTATGTTTAAAATAGCAACAGTGTGCACATTCGGTGTGCATCCCAAAACGGTGCATGTTCTTGCTGGGAAGGGGCAAGGCCACACAGTAATTCCCCAATCTGAAATGACGCCACACAGTACTGCAACTTTATTCACAACATATCATGCAATAGTGTCTCTTTTTCTCGTTACATCATATGATAGTACCACATTACTCCTCAAAGTATTCCCACTTATTCACATTGCATCACATCATATTGCTCTTTGTTCACATTAGACCACACAGTAGTGCCCTTGCTACAGTATATGTTACACAACAAAGTACTGTATACACATAATGCTGCACATTAGTAATGCATTTTGTATGCACAGAATATACTGTAGGCATGCTGCATATCATATTAATCAGCAGAAGCTGCTTGTGCCCCTGGGCATTTGGCAAGTATGCCTATGCCTAGGGCAGGCTCAGACTGGAGATCAGTACGTAATCCCGCTGGACGGGATCCCGGCAGTCAAAATACAGACGCCGGAATCCCGACCACACAATCCCGACAGGGGCGGCGAGCGGAAAGCAGCCCCTTGCATGCTTGCTTCGCTCGCCACGCGGTGGGCACGGTGCCTCGCTACGCTCTACACACTATTATATCAGTAGTCAGGAAACGCAGCATGCATTTGTGGAGTGAAGAGGGTGAAAAAGGAGAGAAAGTACAGTTTGTACTGTAAGGTTATGTCAGAGGGTGTGAAGATGATCAGCTCAGTGTTATACATGTTACAGTAAGTTAGAATACAGTACAGTGCATTATGTATTTCTATTTTATTACCAGGTGTCTCCTCCACTGGTTGGCGACGGACTGTAAAAAGATAATACAGTACAGTTAGTCATATCAGTTTGACTTAAAATAATGTTGGAGAAAAAAAAATACTGTAATTACAGTACCAACTATTGCTACTGTACAGTATATTTACCAAAAATGTATTCTGGCTCGTCGTCTGTGGGTAAAAGAGAAGAATATTATAAGATACAGTATACAGTAAAAAGTATAGTAATAGTACACTAGTGTCCAGGCCCAGTGTCAGGTGGGTAAAAAAAGGTATGCTTGTGACAGGCATGGTGATTCCAAGGGACCCCACCGAGACCATCAGAAAATTTGTGAGTGACCCGTATGCCGGTGATTATGACTAGAATAAGGTACAGTAGCAACTCTTTTTTCTTTTGAATTATGTATACTGTACAGTACTGTATGTGCATATTGTACAGTACACTTAAAATATTTAGCAGTTACTGTAGTGGTAATTTTTGGGATGACAGTATTAGCATACTGTAAGCATCCAACTGAGGCCCCCAAACAGATGCCGCCACTAGGTACAGTACGTGCCTCTCGTGCCTAATGGGAAATTCATCACTGACAGTATCTAGAGAGATGAATGGAGAGACAGTGACAAGGGGTGAGAGAGAGAGAGAGAGAGAGAGAAATTGAGTAAGATGGGTGTTTTTTTTAGAACAGGATGTTGTCCATACAGTAGCAACCAATCAAATATTACCTACTGTACTGTATTATCGTCTGTAAGTGTAACTAGATACTGTAAATGTTAATGTGGGATGTGATCGGTTGCTACTGTATGGGCAATATCACCAGTTCAAACAAAAACAATTTTCATCCGATTTCTACGCATTTGCCAGAAAAATCTGATGAAAAGTGCTACTCTGATGGCATCAGATCAATGTCAGTAATAATTCTTACCACTAAATGCAGCAGCATCATCATCATCCTCCTCCTCCTCCGTGGCCTGTTCCAGTGTAGGGCCTGTGAAAAAAAACATTAATGTGAAAAAAAAAAGGTTAATTCCAGGAAATACACATACCCTCCAACATGGTACAAAATGCTCTGGTTCTGGACTTCCCTCTTAATTTATTATTGCCATCACCTGTGAAGAAACAGCTTTCTTATCATATAACTAGTTCAACACAGGTGATGGAAATCATAAATTAAGAGGGAAGTCTAGAAACAGAGCAGTGCGGCGGGTCATGTTGGAGGGTCTGCATACAGAAACATAGAATTTGATGACAAATACTGTAAGAACCACTTTGCCCATCTAATCTGCCTCTTTTTTTTAACCTTTTTTTTACATCAAACCTTATAACAATTTTCCCCAAACATCACATGATGCAAAGATAAATAAATAAAAAAATAAATAAAAAAAGAGGTGCAAGATGGAATTGTGATTGGGCCCTCCCAACCACCCTTATGTTATATAAACAGGGTCTGCCACACGACTGTGGCTGAAATGACTGGTTGGTTTGGGCCCCCACCAAAAAAAGAAGCAATCAATCTCTCCTTGCTCAAACTGGCTCTACAGAGGCACGATGTACCGGACTGGACTTACTTAATGGGTGCAGTGAGGTGATGGACATAGAGGTAGAGTCCTGGTCCTCCTCCTCCGCCACCGCCTGTGACAGTGTAGGGCCTGTGAAAGCAAAAAATCCATGAAATATACTTCTGTATTCTGTGTTGAATACAGTAAAGCAAAAATTCAGTCAGGAATTGGAGGAGGAGAGTAAATTTCGCACACAGAGACGAGAATGTCGAGGCCAGAATCAGGGGGTAGTGGAGGAGGGTTAGGATACCGTACCTCACCCTGTTGGGATTGCTGCAATCAGGATGCCACTGTCGGTCACCTGACCGCTAGAATCCTGACTGCTGGTCACGCAAACCCAACCCATTGGTTTAACACAATGTACAGTACAGTACAATACTGCAGTTTACTTACCAAGTTGGGGAGAGGGTTTTTCATCCTCACTGTCAATAATTACTGAGTTGAAAATAAAAAAATATTATAAACAAAATACAGTAGAGTACAGTTACTACAAAATTGCACAGTAGTACAGTGCTACAGGAGGCAGAGATATATTCATAATACAGTAGGAGCAGAATGACTGTCCAGCGGTAGGGGACATACAGTACTGTATTTAAAAGACCTGCTGTCTGGATCCCGACATTCAGAATGCAGAGTGTGGATTCAGAGTATGATTGGAGGGTTAGGCTAGTGGAGGGTGGGTCGGATGCACAATTTTGGGCACCATAATACAAAATGGATATCGTGGAACTACAAAAGGTTTAGAGGCGGGCGACCAAAGTGATGAAGTGGATTGAGAAGATGGAATACAAGGAAAGGCAGGCTAGGCATGTTTACATTGGAAAAGAGGAGATTAAGAGGGGACATGATTAACCTTTACAAATATACTGTATACAGTAAGGGGACAATACACAGGAACGGTTTTTGATAAGATGGACACAGAGGACACGTGCACAGTAACTCTTGTTGAAGTAGAGGCGATTTCGCACAGAGGCGAAAAGGGGTCTTCACAGTGAGGGAAATACTGTACAGTACATGTTTGGAATTCCCTGCCTGAAAAGTAATAAAAGTGGACTTGGTCAATACTTTTAAGAATGGGCTTGAGAAAATCCTACTGTACTTACTATAATCTGGCTCCTCTTCCTCCCCCGAATCAATGGGAATGAGCTCCTCCTCTGTATCAATTACGAGGCGGTCTGTGTGTAAAAGATGACAAGTATTGTAAAATACAAAAATTACAGTAATACTGTAGGAAACTAGTGTGTCTGTAACAAAAAGTAATTATTACCACTTCCGGAGCTCTCGGATGCAGCAGGTGGTGGTGGTGGTGGTGTTGGTACTGTGGGAAAAAAAATAACAGTACTGTAAGTGAAGCTGTCAATTTGAAACATGTACTGTACAGTATCCAGGACACATGTACAGTAGTGTAACAATGATGACAGTAGCACCAGAATTCTCGTTACACAATACCTGGCAGCGCAGCAGGTGGTGGTGGTGGTGGTGGTGGTGGTGGTGGTGGTACTGTGGGAAAAAAAATAACAGTACTGTAAGTGAAGCTGTCAATTGGAAACATGTACTGTACAGTATCCAGGACACATGTACAGTAGTGTAACAACGATGACAGTAGCACCAGAATTCTCGTTACACAATACCTGGCAGCGCAGCAGGTGGTGGTGGTGGTGGTGGTGGTGGTGGTGGTACTGTGGGAAAAAAAATAACAGTACTGTAAGTGAAGCTGTCAATTGGAAACATGTACTGTACAGTATCCAGGACACATGTACAGTAGTGTAACAACGATGACAGTAGCACCAGAATTCTCGTTACACAATACCTGGCAGCGCAGCAGGTGGTGGTGGTGGTGGTGGTGGTGGTGGTGGTACTGTGGGAAAAAAAATAACAGTACTGTAAGTGAAGCTGTCAATTGGAAACATGTACTGTACAGTATCCAGGACACATGTACAGTAGTGTAACAACGATGACAGTAGCACCAGAATTCTCGTTACACAATACCTGGCAGCGCAGCAGGTGGTGGTGGTGGTGGTGGTGGTGGTGGTACTGTGGGAAAAAAAATAACAGTACTGTAAGTGAAGCTGTCAATTGGAAACATGTACTGTACAGTATCCAGGACACATGTACAGTAGTGTAACAACGATGACAGTAGCACCAGAATTCTCGTTACACAATACCTGGCAGCGCAGCAGGTGGTGGTGGTGGTGGTGGTGGTACTGTGGGAAAAAAAATAACAGTACTGTAAGTGAAGCTGTCAATTTGAAACATGTACTGTACAGTATCCAGGACACATGTACAGTAGTGTAACGATGACAGTCACACCAGAATTCTCGTTACACAATACCTGGCAGCGCAGCAGGTGGTGGTGGTGGTGGTGGTGGTGGTGGTACTGTGGGAAAAAAAATAACAGTACTGTAAGTGAAGCTGTCAATTTGAAACATGTACTGCACAGTATCCAAGACACATGTACAGTAGTGTAACAACGATGACAGTAGCACCAGAATTCTCGTTACACAATACCTGGCAGCGCAGCAGGTGGTGGTGGTGGTGGTACTGTGGGAAAAAAAATAACAGTACTGTAAGTGAAGCTGTCAATTGGAAACATGTACTGCACAGTATCCAGGACACATGTACAGTAGTGTAACAACGATGACAGTAGCACCAGAATTCTCGTTACACAATACCTGGCAGCGCAGCAGGTGGTGGTGGTGGTGGTGGTGGTACTGTGGGAAAAAAAATAACAGTACTGTAAGTGAAGCTGTCAATTTGAAACATGTACTGTACAGTATCCAGGACACATGTACAGTAGTGTAACAACGATGACAGTAGCACCAGAATTCTCGTTACACAATACCTGGCAGCGCAGCAGGTGGTGGTGGTGGTGGTACTGTGGGAAAAAAAATAACAGTACTGTAAGTGAAGCTGTCAATTTGAAACATGTACTGCACAGTATCCAGGACCAAAAAGGGGTCCGGCCAATAAACAATCTGCATCAGAGAAGCAAGATACAGTATGCTTAAAGTATACAGTACTATATACTAGATCGCCAACAAACGTAAATTAACAAACAACTATCACTGGAATTTACCATCCTCATCCCGTAGCGAAGCACGGGTATTCAGCTATCTACAATGTTATTTATACTTTGTGTTTAATATTTACATTTAGTTTTGTAAACAGACATTCTTAACATTAACGGATTGCAGCGAGTTATCTGTGATGGTCAGGACAGGGGGTTGGGACTATAGAAATCACTATGTACTGTACACTACTGTATTTGACAATACTTACCAGCTTGGCGGCGCCTGTCCCGCCTCCTGTGACGTCGTGCTACCAGCCCTGTAAAAATATATATACAGTATAATGGCAGCATACTGTACAGCCAATGAAATTCAACATTGACAGCATCTTTATGACATCACAATAAATGGAATTGTTCATTCTAGTACCCTGCACCTAATCACTCAGGAGGGCATAGTGTACTGTACTGTCTTCAAAACTTAAGGGGCACATTTCTAAATGTGACATACAGTACACTTACAGTATCGCTACAGTACAGTAGGTCCAGGGTATTAGACAGAACACTACCTTTATAGACATTGTAACACACATAAGCATTGCCCTTATAAACATTATGACACACATCAGCATGCAGCCCTCCCACCCTTAACCATCTCAGTACTGTTCATTACATTACAAATTGATTTCATGACAGATGATGCAGTACTCACCTGAATTCATCTTATTCACGTCATGTCACAGTAGTGCAGTTTATTCACGTCACAGTACTGTCCTTGATTCACGTTGTGTCACACAGTAGAGCACCGTATTCACGTCACAGTACTGTCCTTGATTCACGTTGTGTCACACAGTAGAGCACCGTATTCACGTCACAGTACTGTCCTTGATTCACGTTGTGTCACACAGTAGAGCACCGTATTCACGTCACAGTACTGTCCTTGATTCACGTTGTGTCACACAGTAGAGCACCTTATTCACGTCACAGTACTGTCCTTGATTCACGTTGTGTCACACAGTAGAGCACCGTATTCACGTCACAGTACTGTCCTTGATTCACGTTGTGTCACACAGTAGAGCACCTTATTCACGTTACTGTACGTCACAGTAGTGCAGTAGTATATCCACATTACGTCACAAAGTAGAGATCTGCCAGTCATGAACCTTATGCAAGAGTAATGCACGTCAGAACACATTAGGCCACTGTAACATCCCTTAGAATAATTTCTGCCAAAGTAACATCCCTTAGAACACTGTACTATCTGAAACACAAATTTCGGCACACTGCAATTAAACCACACAATGCACTGCACGACTGCGTGATACTGTATGACAAACTGCACATTTCCCTGCAAAATATGATACAATGTACACTACACAAAAAACTGCAATTACCACATGTGTATACAGTACACTGCACGACAGTGCTGGCCCTAGCCAGGTACAGATACAGCCGCAGTCACGCAAAATATAGGCATGCCGCATATCATTTTAATCAGCAGAAGCTGCTGGTGCCCCTAAGCATAGCAAATGCCCTAGGCATTTGCCTACTGTAGTTTGCCTATGCCTAAGGCCGGCTCTGCTGCACGATGTGATTCACTATGTATTACACTCACTGCACAATACCATATTCTGAATGTACACTGCATGACACGCTGCAATTACGCAGCACGATACACTGTGATACATTGCATATACTGTACACTGCATGATACTGTACACTGCACAATCGTAGACCACCTGGATTGTAAAGAACTACTGTATATACACAAGTTTAAAAAAATAACAATTGTTTTTGTAAAACGCATGTCGATCTTTTTCCATGTCAACTTAACGACCATGTCAACCTACAGTAACTGGTGTCAACCAATTTCAAAAGCCGCACCATCTAGGTCGACGCAAAAAAACAAATTGACCTTTTGACCCGGGTTAATGTTTGGTCCTTGTTTAACCATTTGTTTACCACAAATACTGTACAGTGCTGTATAGACCGGATACCTGCTGCTACAGCAGCCCCTGCTATAATGTACTGTACCTGTAACTACAGTAACTTAAAGTACAGTAATCTACAGTAATGTACTGTACTTACAATCCCTTATGGCCTGCAGGCGTCGTGGGGTCCGCCTCACGAGGTCACTCCACCTCCTCTGGAGAGACCTCATCGTTCTCCTCCGGTTGTAGGTCCGGAGGATATCCCTGCTGGCCCTCCTATATGCCCTTACTTTCTCCTCGTTGCTGGCGAGAGTTCTGTCCCGCCAGCGAACGAGGAGACGCAGCTCACCCATAGCATAGGGACGGTCACGTACAGGTACTACAGGTACAGCAGCCATGCTTATGCTCAATGAGCGATCCAGACGTCGTGCGTCTCAGACGTCGTGCGTCTCAGGCGTCGTGCGTCTCAGACGTCGTGCGTCTCAGGCGTCGTGCGTTCCAGGCATTCAACGTACAGTACTGTAGTTACTGTACTTTGTGACAGTTTCCCTTAGTTTTACATATGCCCTTTCTTTGACCACAGTATTTTCCACTGTCTTGCCCTACGCCCTTCCCTCCTGGGAGCCTTCACAGGTCTTATGCTATACACAAATACCGAAGATGCACAGTCCGTCAGAATACACTCATTTCATTCACGCTGTTTGGGTGCATTTAGCGTAAAGAATCGCTCCTGCAGATGTACTTTGATTTATGTGAAACCTGTGTGCATCCTTCCATTGACTGTCTTACAATGGAAATAAAATAATACAGTGCATTATTACAGAAAAAAAAAAAGAAAGAAAGCACATCATGTCTCGAACCCTGGACCCCCAGTGAGGGAGGTGGGAGCCTTCACCCCTAGCCCACGACGCCTCATGAGAGATTTCTAATTTCATGTGTGAAAGTACTGCAAACAGCGCCCGGCCCTCGCCCCATTGCTGTTGGTTTATGCCTTAGAGGACTCGGACGCTCGCATTTGTAAAGCACGGTGTTTTCCTCCGCCTCCTGCTAGCCTGTTGCCCTTCCCCCATGGGAGCCTGCACAGATCATGCAGTAGACAGGGAGGGAATGCAGGTCATGTGCAATACACAAACGCCCACTGTAGTACTATTTTGCTCACTTACAGTACCATACTGTAGGTTGCATTTAGCGTAAAGAATCGCTCCTGCAGATGTACTTTGATTTATGTGAAACCTGTGTGCATCCTTCCATTGGATGTACTGTATTGGAGAGAAAAAAAAAAATGTTAAAGTGAATGTCACGGGAACACATTAAAAATAAGGTTGGCACTTCCTTCCCATTGGTGTTGGTTTACAGTATGCCGTAGTGTACTCGGACGCTCATGTAATTGCATTTCAAAGGCACAGTATTTTCCATCGTCTCCCCCCTACCCCCATCGCCCTTCCCCCCTGGGGGCCTGCACAGGGAGGAAATTCAGGTCCTGTGCAATGCACAAACGCTGAAGATCTACAGTACTGTTTTGCTTAGTTGGTAGCGCCAGAATACACTCATTTCATTCACGCTGTTTGGGTGCATTTAGCGTAAAGAATCGCTCCTGCAGATGTACTTTGATTTATGTGAAACCTGTGTGCATCCTTCCATTGACTGTCTTACAATGGAAATAAAATAATACAGTGCATTATTACAGAAAAAAAAAAAAAAAAAAAGAAAGAAAGCACATCATGTCTCGAACCCTGGACCCCCAGTGAGGGAGGTGGGAGCCTTCACCCCTAGCCCACGACGCCTCATGAGAGATTTCTAATTTCATGTGTGAAAGTACTGCAAACAGCGCCCGGCCCTCGCCCCATTGCTGTTGGTTTATGCCTTAGAGGACTCGGACGCTCGCATTTGTAAAGCACGGTGTTTTCCTCCGCCTCCTGCTAGCCTGTTGCCCTTCCCCCATGGGAGCCTGCACAGATCATGCAGTAGACAGGGAGGGAATGCAGGTCATGTGCAATACACAAACGCCCACTGTAGTACTATTTTGCTCACTTACAGTACCGTACTGTAGGTTGCATTTAGCGTAAAGAATCGCTCCTGCAGATGTACTTTGATTTATGTGAAACCTGTGTGCATCCTTCCATTGGATGTACTGTATTGGAGAGAAAAAAAAAAATGTTAAAGTGAATGTCACGGGAACACATTAAAAATAAGGTTGGCACTTCCTTCCCATTGGTGTTGGTTTACAGTATGCCGTAGTGTACTCGGACGCTCATGTAATTGCATTTCAAAGGCACAGTATTTTCCATCGTCTCCCCCCTACCCCCATCGCCCTTCCCCCCTGGGGGCCTGCACAGGGAGGAAATTCAGGTCCTGTGCAATGCACAAACGCTGAAGATCTACAGTACTGTTTTGCTTAGTTGGTAGCGCCAGAATACACTCATTTCATTCACGCTGTTTGGGTGCATTTAGCGTAAAGAATCGCTCCTGCAGATGTACTTTGATTTATGTGAAACCTGTGTGCATCCTTCCATTGACTGTCTTACAATGGAAATAAAATAATACAGTGCATTATTACAGAAAAAAAAAAAAAAAAAAAGAAAGAAAGCACATCATGTCTCGAACCCTGGACCCCCAGTGAGGGAGGTGGGAGCCTTCACCCCTAGCCCACGACGCCTCATGAGAGATTTCTAATTTCATGTGTGAAAGTACTGCAAACAGCGCCCGGCCCTCGCCCCATTGCTGTTGGTTTATGCCTTAGAGGACTCGGACGCTCGCATTTGTAAAGCACGGTGTTTTCCTCCGCCTCCTGCTAGTCCTCCATTCCCATTATGCATTAGCGAACTCAGACGCTCATATATTTTATATTTTAAAAAGCACGGTGTTTATACATTGTACTGTACATTATTCCTTTTACACAATTACTGTAGTTGCGTCTCCATACACATACAGTACTGTACTCCATACTTTTTCCACCGCTTCCCGTTACGCCTACAGTATTGCCAGAGCTGTAGATCAATCCGCCGCTATACTGTACGATCGAAAGTACTGGATTAGTGGAGCATTAGCCACACAGTGGTGGAGATGTGTAATGCATGATGAGTATCTAGATCGTCTCAACGCGCCTGCCTGTGATTAAACTCAGCTATCGCCTTAGCGTGGCTAAACGCCCGTCTCGGCGGAGAAACAGTCAAGATAAAGTTGGCTACATCTGTATGTATGGATACATGACAAATGTGTAAGTTTATTTTCACTTCATGCGGCACATGTACTCCAATTGCAATGGGAAATGCTTACGATGTAAGCGGTAGTGTAGCAACTCACTGTGTCCTAAGCCTGGCAAACAAAGTGAAGCATGCGAGTTGACTGTGCAAATATTGGAATACCCAGGCACAAGTTTAAAATTCCAACAACATACCAAAATCCACTCAGGTCTAACTGTTTTGCTGATAAGCTAGCACATATAAACCCTGTTGTCCTGGCAACCCTGTCGACATAATGAGTGTCAACCTAGAGTGGGCAGCCTAAACATTGCAGACGTAGACACTGTACATCGAATGATCCTCACACAAATGTAAATGCAACATCCATACCATAATGAAAAAGACAAACATTTTTCCTTGGGCCAAGATTGGCACCAGTACAACACTGCATGTATTTGAATTTGAAGTTAAAGTAGGTAACAAATTAAATGTAAATGTGTTAAAACTTACTCTCATCTTGCACATGCGCAGCACCCTCAAGATCCTCCGGGGCCTCTGCTGCCCATTCACTGGGTGGGGAAAGAGGCTGGATAGGGGAAGGAGGCTGGATGGGGAAGGAGGCTGGATTGGGGAAGGAGGCTGGATTGGGGAAGGAGGCTGGTTTGGGGAAGGAGGATGGAAGGGGGAGCTGTTTTCAGACGGTGGGTCTGATTGAGAGGGGGATGGGGGCGGAGAGGGGGTTTGGACCACAGAGGGGGAGGGGGGCTGAGAGGTGGGTTGGGCCACAGAGGGGGAGGGGGGGCTGAGAGGTGGGTTGGGCCACAGAGGGGGAGGGGTGCAGAGAGGGGGTTTGGGCCACAGAGGGGGAGGGGGTGGAGAGGTGGGTTGGGCCACAGAGGGGGAGGGGGGCTGAGAGGTGAGGGGGGCATAGAGGGGGTTTGGGCCACCGAGGGGGAGGGGGGCAGAGAGGGGGTTTGTGTCAGAGAGGGGGAGGGGGGTGGAGAGGGGGTTTGGGCCACAGAGGGGGATGGGGGCGGAGAGGGGGTTTGGGAAAGAGAGGGGGAGGGGATTGGAAAGGGGGAGGTTGTGGATGAGGAAGGGGATATTGGTTGTTGGGGTTCAGGGACTTGAGTGGGTGAAGGAGTTTGAGGTGGGGAGGAGGCTGGCAGTGATCCTTCCCGATCAGTGTTAAAATTTATTTTTGTTCATGCCACTAATCACAGCTTAATACACATATGGCCACATTTTAATGCATTTAACTTACTGCATCTGCGGCGTCCGCGGATTTGGCTGTCGTCGGCGGAGGTCGCTCCACCGCCACTCGAGCTGGATGATGGAGCGCGGGGGCAGGGTCCGCGTGCGCGATATGCGGCAGACCTCCGCGTAGGCCTCGCACTTAACCCGATTTGGGACATAGGGTCCCTCGCGGCCTACGCGACGGTCCACCATCGCCGTGGGCACACGCAGCTCGCGGTGGCTAAATGCAGATGCGCGCATGGTGCCTATGGCGTTTTCCATACAAGGGCATATATTTATAGTGTGTGGTCGCATTTCATTGGTTGTAATATCATGGTGTCATCTTTATTTAACTTTATTGATACGTGTACAATATTGTACAGGCAAGTTAGGATTCCTTTAGTTGGCATCAGCGATTATTCGCACGCACACACACACACACATAATTACTAACCACATTTTTAAAACTAAAAATCCTGCTTCTAAATTTTGAGCATTGTAGGTTTGTTGTTTAAAACCAAAATGTTTTTAACTTGCAAATGTTTATATCTCTCTCTCTAGATAGTTAGATACATACACGCACACATATACAAATACATATATAAAAAAAAATCTATATATATATATATATATATATATAAAAAAAATTCAAATATATATATATATATATATATATCTCGATATATATATTTATATGTTGAAACATTTTTTAAGAAAAGCTTTAAAAATTACACAAATATAGCTAGCTGGATATATATATTCCAAATGTTCTCTGGCACTCCAGTCCTCCCCCGTAGGGTGTATCCTGCTCTGGTGCCCTCCCCAGGGATCCTCTCCCTGACATGCAACAACAATCGAAAATCAGAGGCGGCACTCAGAGTCTTGTGAAGCAGTGAAAAAAACTTGTATTTGTGAGGTCAACGTTTCGGGGACCACCTCCCCGTCTTCAGGACAAACAAATAGTGAAAACAATGTGCAATAAATACCTACTTACCCCCCTCCTCTTTCTGATCTCCCCGCCAGCGTCCGCCGCGGACACGCCAGCCGCACTTCCGGTATAGTGTTCTGCTTGTTGCGTCAAAGCCGGAAGTGACGTGTCGATGTGGGCCGCGTGACCATGGCAACGCTGAAGGGGAAAGAGAAACAGAGAACACATAACTCTTTAATCAAAACAGACACCCGATCGCCAGTGCCCGCTTGCAATCAAGAGACTCCTCATTTTTAAATGCATCAATCACATTCCAATAAAAAGTGCTATTAAAACATCATAAAATTCATATACAAAATATGACTAAGGCCTAATATTAAAAATTACAATATAAAACATTGAAAAACATCCTTGTGTTCCCATTAACCCTTTTTATACCTACTATGTGACAATTAAACATATCATAAGACCTGCACTACCAACAAATACTTAATATTTGTTTGGAAGTCAGGATGGGTGCTTTGCTATACTGTGATGCTAAACTGAGCACCTAAATTCCTCTCTCCAGTGGTGTCTTAAAAATTAATTCACTTAATTGGGTACTAAGCTGCATGTTGGATCTATAGAATGGCTCGAACCTATGCTTCTTTTCTCATCTTCTATCTATTTTCTCCCTTCAGGTGACACGTATATGTATGGCTCCCTACCATTTCTACTTTGGAGGTGGAGTTCTACCCTAGCTTTCTACTTATTTCTGAATTCACACAAAATTAATCAGCCCTAGACTATCATTCAGACCTTTCGGCTTCAGAGTATTTAGCCTGTGGATCCATCTGGACTCCAATTGTAATAACTGTTGTCCTCGATTCCCACCTCTGGTCGATACTGGCACATGATCAATGATCCTGTGTTTGAATGTAGCCATGCCATGTCTGTTTTCCAAAAAGTGCCTGGCCACAGGCTGATCTCCACTGCCAGTGGCCAGCGCATTGCGTATTGCCTGCCTGTGCTGCGCCATTCTTGTCTTGAACTGGCACTCAGTTTTGCCAATGTAATAGCGCCCGCACGGGCATATAATGGCATAAATCACGAATTTGGTGCTGCACGTCAACGGCCACCTAATGGGGAACTTCTTCCCTGTATAAGGATGTGCTATGTGATCTCCAGGTGACATATGGGAACAGGTGGTGCAACCTGTGCATTTGTAACACCCATTTTTACGTGATAAAAAATTCGTGGCTGGGGATGCTTTAAGTTTGGACATATCTGTTTTTACAACGATGTCCCTGATGCTTTTGCCTCTTTTGTGGCTAGGCATCAACCTTTTGTCTTTAAAGATTTTTAAATCTGGATCGGACGTGACAATAGGCCAAAACTTCCGTACCTTCTGTTTAATGGCACTACTCCTGGTGGTAAATTCATTAACCCATGGGATGACATTCGTCATATCCCTAACTGCCGCTGGTTGCAGTAATTCTTCTCTCTTTTTACCTAGGGCTTTTGCCTTAGCTGCCTGTAATAGTTTTCTAGGGTACCCCCTTTGCAGAAATCTTTGTTCCATCTCATCCAGTTGGGCTAGCCTCAATTTATTATCGCTATTTACTCTGCAGACCCGTAGGAACTGGGAATAGGGGAGCCCCTTGATTGTCGCTGGGGGATGAAAACTATCATGTCTTAACATGGTATTTCGGTCTGTCGGTTTCTTATACAGACTCGTGTTTATCTGCTTATCCTGGATTCTAATGTGTATATCCAAGAAACAGATCTCTATCATACTGCATGCAACTGTAAACTTAATGGGGCTAGTTGTGGAGTTGTGTGTCTCCACCAGTTTACTCAATGCTTGCTCTGTACCCCTCCAAAAGAGTAATAGATCATCTATATATCTATAATAAACAAAGAGGCACACTGCCACCGCCTTGTCAGCAAAGAAAAGATTTCGCTCCACCTCCCACATATACGAGTTTGCGAACGAGGGTGCCACGGATGACCCCATGGCACACCCCATTCGTTGTCTGTAGTATGCCCCATCAAAGATGAAATAATTGTGGGTTAAAGTAAACTCCAACAACTGAATGAAAAACTCTACATCTGGTCCTACATAATGTGTGTTGCCTGTTATCAACTGCCTCACTGCCTGTAGACCCTGCGTGTGAGGTATACAGGTATAGAGGCTTGTGACATCTAAAGTGGCCAGTATAACGTCTGTTGGCACTTCCTTAATGGACTGGAACTTTCTCAGAAGCATGCTGGAGTCTTTCAAGTGGGAGACCGTGTGTTGGATGCAGGGCTGTAAATATGTGTCAAGGTATACCGCTGCAGGCTCGCACAGAGACCCCCGGGCCGATATAATCGGTCTCCCCGGATTATATCGGCCCGGGGGTCTCTGTGCGAGCCTGCAGCGGTATACCTTGACACATATTTACAGCCCTGCATCCAACACACGGTCTCCCACTTGAAAGACTCCAGCATGCTTCTGAGAAAGTTCCAGTCCATTAAGGAAGTGCCAACAGACGTTATACTGGCCACTTTAGATGTCACAAGCCTCTATACCTGTATACCTCACACGCAGGGTCTACAGGCAGTGAGGCAGTTGATAACAGGCAACACACATTATGTAGGACCAGATGTAGAGTTTTTCATTCAGTTGTTGGAGTTTACTTTAACCCACAATTATTTCATCTTTGATGGGGCATACTACAGACAACGAATGGGGTGTGCCATGGGGTCATCCGTGGCACCCTCGTTCGCAAACTCGTATATGTGGGAGGTGGAGCGAAATCTTTTCTTTGCTGACAAGGCGGTGGCAGTGTGCCTCTTTGTTTATTATAGATATATAGATGATCTATTACTCTTTTGGAGGGGTACAGAGCAAGCATTGAGTAAACTGGTGGAGACACACAACTCCACAACTAGCCCCATTAAGTTTACAGTTGCATGCAGTATGATAGAGATCTGTTTCTTGGATATACACATTAGAATCCAGGATAAGCAGATAAACACGAGTCTGTATAAGAAACCGACAGACCGAAATACCATGTTAAGACATGATAGTTTTCATCCCCCAGCGACAATCAAGGGGCTCCCCTATTCCCAGTTCCTACGGGTCTGCAGAGTAAATAGCGATAATAAATTGAGGCTAGCCCAACTGGATGAGATGGAACAAAGATTTCTGCAAAGGGGGTACCCTAGAAAACTATTACAGGCAGCTAAGGCAAAAGCCCTAGGTAAAAAGAGAGAAGAATTACTGCAACCAGCGGCAGTTAGGGATATGACGAATGTCATCCCATGGGTTAATGAATTTACCACCAGGAGTAGTGCCATTAAACAGAAGGTACGGAAGTTTTGGCCTATTGTCACGTCCGATCCAGATTTAAAAATCTTTAAAGACAAAAGGTTGATGCCTAGCCACAAAAGAGGCAAAAGCATCAGGGACATCGTTGTAAAAACAGATATGTCCAAACTTAAAGCATCCCCAGCCACAAATTTTTTATCACGTAAAAATGGGTGTTACAAATGCACAGGTTGCACCACCTGTTCCCATATGTCACCTGGAGATCACATAGCACATCCTTATACAGGGAAGAAGTTCCCCATTAGGTGGCCGTTGACGTGCAGCACCAAATTCGTGATTTATGCCATTATATGCCCGTGCGGGCGCTATTACATTGGCAAAACTGAGTGCCAGTTCAAGACAAGAATGGCGCAGCACAGGCAGGCAATACGCAATGCGCTGGCCACTGGCAGTGGAGATCAGCCTGTGGCCAGGCACTTTTTGGAAAACAGACATGGCATGGCTACATTCAAACACAGGATCATTGATCATGTGCCAGTATCGACCAGAGGTGGGAATCGAGGACAACAGTTATTACAATTGGAGTCCAGATGGATCCACAGGCTAAATACTCTGAAACCGAAAGGTCTGAATGATAGTCTAGGGCTGATTAATTTTGTGTGAATTCAGAAATAAGTAGAAAGCTAGGGTAGAACTCCACCTCCAAAGTAGAAATGGTAGGGAGCCATACATATACGTGTCACCTGAAGGGAGAAAATAGATAGAAGATGAGAAAAGAAGCATAGGTTCGAGCCATTCTATAGATCCAACATGCAGCTTAGTACCCAATTAAGTGAATTAATTTTTAAGACACCACTGGAGAGAGGAATTTAGGTGCTCAGTTTAGCATCACAGTATAGCAAAGCACCCATCCTGACTTCCAAACAAATATTAAGTATTTGTTGGTAGTGCAGGTCTTATGATATGTTTAATTGTCACATAGTAGGTATAAAAAGGGTTAATGGGAACACAAGGATGTTTTTCAATGTTTTATATTGTAATTTTTTATATTAGGCCTTAGTCATATTTTGTATATGAATTTTATGATGTTTTAATAGCACTTTTTATTGGAATGTGATTGATGCATTTAAAAATGAGGAGTCTCTTGATTGCAAGCGGGCACTGGCGATCGGGTGTCTGTTTTGATTAAAGAGTTATGTGTTCTCTGTTTCTCTTTCCCCTTCAGCGTTGCCATGGTCACGCGGCCCACATCGACACGTCACTTCCGGCTTTGACGCAACAAGCAGAACACTATACCGGAAGTGCGGCTGGCGTGTCCGCGGCGGACGCTGGCGGGGAGATCAGAAAGAGGAGGGGGGTAAGTAGGTATTTATTGCACATTGTTTTCACTATTTGTTTGTCCTGAAGACGGGGAGGTGGTCCCCGAAACGTTGACCTCACAAATACAAGTTTTTTTCACTGCTTCACAAGACTCTGAGTGCCGCCTCTGATTTTCGATTGTAGCTGGATATATAGATAGATATATAGATGTATCGAGTTTTTTCTTTAGACAAATATAGACCTATATAGAGAGATATTTGAAAAAAAAAATATATATATATATATATATATTTATATATTTCAATATATATATATATATCTATCTATCTATCTCTTGATCTATCTATCTATCTATCTATCTCTCTATATATAGAGATATATCTCTCTCTCTCTCATATATATAAATATATATAGATTTAAAAATATATATATATATATATACATATATAGAGTCATTTTTAATTAAAAAAACATACATAAATAAAAAAAACATATATATTTATATATATGTATATATATATAGGTTTTTTGCTCACGAGAGAAAGAGAGTGAGAGGGAGAGAGAGAGAGAGAGAGAGAGAGAGAGAGAGAGAATGAAAGACAGAGATATACACACACATATCTAGATAGATCTTTAGGGGATCAGTAAATACACAAATTAGTTTAAACCAGTTTACTCACCACATTTTAAAGGACCAATCAGCTATACAAAGTCACAAAGTTGTTTGTTTTTGGGCAGATGTTGTGGCATTTGTTTGCTAAACAGAGCCACAAACCAAAAAAATTAAAAAATAAAGGGTGCTGTTATTTTTGATTTAGAACACAATTACACATAACAAAAAATACATTGAATAATACCAAATTAACACGCCCACAACTGCATATAATCAAACAGAATGGAACAGTAATACCATTGTATAAAATAAAATAAACTATATACACATGATAAGGAGAACAGTACAGAACAAATCTGTACTCAGACACTTTATCAAATACTCAGAATACACTCGCAACACACTCAGAACTTTACAAAGCAAGCAAAATGCCATCAGTCAAAAAAAACCTACACGTACAGACAGATTACAAAAAAAAGGATATTACTATCATAACATAAACATACCTGAAATACTCCCGTACAATTTGAGCCCTTACGGCATGACCCCGCTGGTTAAGACTCCCGCCACGGAAGGCCCGTCCAACCCCTGGCTCCTCATCCGGCAACTCCTCTGAGTGGGGAAGCTCTACGCAACTCCTTACAGCAATGTTATGGAGTATACCGCACAGGACCACAATTTTACTAACCATCTCCGACGAATACATGATGTCGCCACCAGTGCGGTGGAGCATACGAAAACGCCCTTTAAGAACCCCAATCGTACGCTCCACCAGCTGTCTAGTGGCAGTAAGTGCGGCGTTAAATGCCGACTGTGGTCCTGGCCTGGGTTTGCTGTAAGGAGTCATGATCCAGGGGGTGCAAGGATATCCACGATCTCCTGTTTTCGAATATGAGAAGAGAAAAAGAAAAAAAGCTAAATTAAAATATGTAATTAGAACAATATGACTGTTCAAAAACACCAAATTAAAAACTCACCCAATAGCCACATGTCTTGGCCTTCCATCATTCTTAATCTTTGCCATATCCCTGATTGGCTAATCACATGTGCGTCATGGGAATTCCCGGGGAACTTAGCATTCAGGGACATGATCTGGAGGGATGGGCCACAAACAACCATGACATTCAGAGAATGAAACAGTTTCCTGTTTCTATAGATTTCTTCATTATGTTTTGGTGCAACAATGGCAACATGTGTCCCATCCACAACCCCAATAACGTGTGGGAAGCGACTACCCCCTTCCTAAAAATTGATGCTTCACCACAGCCAGGGCACCAGCATCCAAAGGCATTGTTATGAATTGCTTCACTCTGCTTATGAATGCTTGGCTGACATGCCGCAGGACCTTGCTGAACTGGCCCTGTGACATGCCAACCAGATCACCAACTACATGCTGGTACGAACCAGTGGCCAAAAAATGTAACACAGCAAGGAATTGTGTCAATGCTGGTATTGCTGTAGGATACCTAATGGATTGTTCTAGATCACTTTCTATTATGGAGAGAGTGTCTAAGATTAGGTGAGGTGGCAGCCTGTATCTGCACAATACCACATCATCAGGCATCCCAAAAAGGGTGACACGGGTATGGAAAATTGGTGGCCTTGCACGCCTCCGTTGCCTTGGAGGATGAGGAGCCGGTTGGGGTGGGAGGGCTTCCGCCGGTTGGGGTGGGAGGGCTTCAGCACCCACATATATGGCCATCACCATCTTCAAATGAAGGTAGGAAACATTAAAACACACAATCAATTAACGACACACATTGCAAAAAATAAGATTTTTAATCTACCGGTAAATCTTTTTCTCCTAGTCCGTAGAGGATGCTGGGGACTCCGTAAGGACCATGGGGTATAGACGGGCTCCGCAGGAGACATGGGCACCTATAAAGAACTTTTAGTATGGGTGTGCACTGGCTCCTCCCTCTATGCCCCTCCTCCAGACCTCAGTTAGAGAACTGTGCCCAGAGGAGATGGACAACACGAGGAAAGGATTTTGTTAATCTAAGGGCAAGATTCATACCAGCCCACACCAATCATACCATATAACTTGGAATACCCAGGGCCGTCTTAACAGCAGTGTAGGCCCTTGGGCACAGCAATGCACTGGGCCCCCTACCCATCCTCCAGCGGGAGGGGTTGGGGTGCTATCAGTGCAGCTTTGATGTCCCGTGAGCGGTAGGGGGTGGTCTATCTTCTGCTCAGCATGTAGGACCTGTAACAGTAATTTCTGCTAATTGCTCCTCTACTGCACAGATGGGGCTAAACTGTAGAAGGGGGCATTGGGCTGAATGAAGGGGCCCCGGTATATGACTTCCAGGGTGGTATGGGGTGTTTACTACACAGGGGAGGGGTGGATAGTGGAGTGGGCTTAATATTAATAATTTTCTGATGGGAGGGCAGCTTGCTTGACTGCAGATATCTCAAGTTCCTGAAAATATATTTCTTAGCTTTGAATGGGATAAAAAAGACTAGAGAGTCCCCCCCTTTCAGGATGCTGGGGACTTGGGGATCAGAGTTCAGGAACCAGAGCAATTCACCAATGAAAATCTAAAACTGCATATTATGCGTCTGGAGCTGGAGCAGGGAGCAGCTGCTGGAAGGCTGATATCTTTGGTTCTGGGAATAGTAGAGAGAAGCTGCCAGTGTCCACTGAAAGGGGAGATTCACAGCTTTTGGCTTATACCCTCAGAAATACTCTAAGTCAGACAGAACCAGAGATATCTGGCTGGGAAGAGCAATTATCAGGCTTGGATGGGGACTGTCAAAGTCGAGAAATATCCTGATACATATGCCTTGTACTAACCCCTCATGCACATGCCCGCTGCACGTGCACACGCTCTGCCGTGTGTACACATATCCGCAATTTGCGTAAGATCGCTCCGGCGATCACGCGCGGTGTATGCGCATATACGGTAGAGTTTGTAAGCGTCTAGCGGGCGACTCGATCATAACATATTTTACCCATATAGTGTGTTTTATAGATAATATTCCTCTTAACAATGTCAGAAAGTATGTTTAGTTTAAATGGTTCTTGGACAGAGAAATTCCTCTTTGCATGATAGGAAGGGTCAGATAAAGGTTGAACAGTGGTGTCTAGTATCCAGCTGTAGAGTATTTTAATAGTAACATTTCGGTGTTGGTTAGGAAGAGATTGCTCACTCCTGCGCATAGTTATGTACAAACGTAGTTTATAGATATTTACTGTATTTGCTGTTCATTACCCATGCGGCGGGAATCCTAAGGATACCTCCCACCTTAGCAGTTGGAGAAAGGCACAGCCCACCTGTTCGAACCCACCTATGACCTTTTGTTATAATGCAGAGACACATTCCTGTGTCCAATGAACCATGAGATTATAGGGACCATTGTATTGTTACTGTATGTTGTGTATATAAAGACCACCATTGCCTGTCCAGTCACTCACTCTCTCTGCAAGGTTTTCACATTGAAGGCTGAGGGCTGGATTCAGGACGCGCTTGCGAATCATCCCCACGTGTGTAAGTTCTCTGTAGCCATTTTGTTATCCTCTGTGTTTTGCCATTTGTTCTCATTGTGTACTCATTCTGTTTTCTTGTGTTTGCGATCGTTCGCTATTGTTCATATTATTCCTCGTTATTCTGTTTAGATTTTGATGTTAGTTTTGTAGTGTATAAGCTGTACTGTTTTCCCCCTTTTTACTCTAAAAGAATTATCCACGAGGGTGTTAGAGCCTAAGTGGTTTTTAAATCCAAACCAGGTCTTGTGTTTTCTCTAGTTACTGTAAAGGGTTTTCTGAGCGTCTCAATCGCTCAAACAGCTTTCCATATTATCAAGGTTAATAAGCATTACATCGTTATAGTATTTCATTGCCAAGGTTTAAAAGTGTAAAGCGTACCCTTATGGTGTGTTGTTACTAAGGGTTACTGTGTAACATTCCGTGAGCGTGCGTGTCGCTCGTGCGTCGCGCCCACGGCCTAGCGTCTGCTACGCTAAGTGCGTACCCTTACGGTACTCAGTGCGCCAATAGCGTATTTAGTCCGTAATAGAATATAGCTTAATGTTTATAGGTAATTAACTGACTTTATCAGGACCATTGCTTTCAAGTCAGATATCTCCGGTTCCCCAGGGACGATTTTAAAAAATCTGGTACCCCTGGAAAGAGGGGACCCTCAGCTATCAGCCTAGGGCCCTTATACTCCTGGGGCCCTTGGGCAAGAGCCCATTGAGCCCATACGAAAAGACGGCCCTGGGAATACCCAAAACCAGTTAACAGTATGAACAAACAACAGCATCGGTCCAAGACCGATTCCAACTGTAACATAACCCTTATGTAAGCAATAACTATATACAAGTCTTGCAGATTTTCCGCACTGGGACGGGCGCCCAGCATCCTCTACGGACTAGGAGAAAAAGATTTACCGGTAGGTTTAAAAACTTATTTTCTCTTACGTCCTAGAGGATGCTGGGGACTCCGTATGGACCATGGGGTTTATACCAAAGCTCCCAATCGGGCGGGAGAGTGCGGGTGACTCTGTAGCACCGACTGAGCAAATGCCAGGTCCTCATCAGCCAGGGTATCAAACTTGTAGAATTTTACAAAAAAAGTGTTTGAACCCGACCAAGTCGCCGCTCGGCAAAGCTGTAATGCCGAGACGCCTCGGGCAGCCGCCCAAGAAGAGCCCACCTTCCTAGTGGAATGGGCCTTTACTGAATGTGGTAACGGCAATCCATTCGTAACATAAGCCTGCTGAATCGTGTTACAGATCCAGCGAGCAATAGTTTGCTTTGAAGCAGGCGCGCCAATCTTGTTGGCTGCATACAGGACAAACAGAGCCTCTGTTTTCCTAATTCTAGCCATCCTGGCTAAATAAATCTTTAAGGCCCTGACTACATCCAGGGACATGGAATCCTCCAAGTCACTCGTAGCCACAGGCACCACGATAGGTTGGTTCATATGAAACGAAGACACCACCTTAGGTAAAAATTGAGGACGAGTCCTCAATTCTGCTCTATCCACATGAAAAATCAAGTAGGGGCTCTTGTGAGACAATGCCGCCAATTCAGACACCCGCCTTGCCGAAGCTAAGTCCAACAACATGACCACCTTCCAGGTGAGAAATTTCAACTCGTTTTAAGGGGTTCAAACCAGTGTGACTTAAGGAACTGTAACACCACGTTCAGGTCCCATGGCGCCACTGGGGCCACAAAAGGAGGCTGAATGTGTAGCACTCCCTTCACAAAGGTCTGGACTTCTGGAAGAGAAATCTGTACCTTAACAGAGCCTAACTTCAGGCCCATATCCACTCCTGTCTGTAGAAAGTGGAGAAAACGGCCCAGGTGGAAATCTTCCGTAGGAGCATTCTTGGCTTCACACCAAGATACATACTTCCTCCAGATACGGTGATAATGTTTCGCCGTCACCTCCTTCCTAGCCTTTATTAGAGTAGGTATGACCTCCTCCGGAATACCCTTCTCAGCTAGGATCCGGCGTTCAACCGCCATGCCATCAAACGTAACCGCGGTAAGTCTTGGAACGTGCAGGGTCCCTGCTGTAACAGGTCCTCCCTTAGCGGAAGAGGCCAAGGATCTTCTGCGAGCATCTCCTGAAGATCTGAGTACCAGGCCCTTCGAGGCCAGTCTGAAACAATGAGTATTGTCTGTACTCTTTTCTGTCTTATGATCCTCAACACCTTTGTGATGAGAGGCAGAGGAGGAAACACATAGACCGACTGGAACACCGGTGGCATTACCAGAGCGTCTACTGCTATTGCCTGAGGGTCCCGGGACCTGGCACAGTACCAACGAAGCTTCTTGCTGAGGCGTGACACCATCATGTCTATTTGAGGAACTCCCCAGAGACCCGTTATCTCTGCAAAGACTTCTTGATGAAGTCCCCACTCTCCTGGATGGAGATCGTGTCTGTGAGGAAGTCTGCTTCCCAGTTGTCTACTCCCGGAATGAAGACAGCTGACAGAACGCTTACATGATTTTCCGCCCAGCAAAGAATCCTGGTGGCTTCCGCCATAGCGACTCTGCTCCTTGTCCCGCCTTAGCGGTTCACATGAGCCACGGCTGTGACAGTGTCTGATTGAATCAGAACCGGTAGGTTGCGAAGAAGACCCTCTGCTTGTCGAAGGCCGTTGTGTATGGCCCTCAATTCCAGCACATTGATGTGTAGACAGGACTCCTGGCTTGACCATAGTCCTTGAAAGTTTCTTCCTTGGGTGACTGCTCCCCATCCTCGGAGGCTCGCGTCCGTGGTTACCAGAACCCAGTCCTGAATGCCGAACCTGCGACCCTCTAGAAGGTGAGCACTTTGCAGCCACCATAGGAGAGACACCCTGGCCCTGGGGGACAGTGTTATTTTCTGATGAATTTGGAGATGGGACCCGACCACTTGTCCAGAAGGTCCCATTGAAACGTCCTCGCATGGAACCTGCCGAAGGGAATGGCCTCGTAGGCTGCCACCATTTTCCACAGAACTCGAGTGCATTGATGAACTGACACTCTTTTTGGCTTTAGCAGGTCTCTGACCATGTTCTGGAGGTCCTGGGCTTTTTCCAACGGGAGAAAAACCTTCTTTCGTTCCGTGTCTAGTATCATGCCTAGGAACGATAGTCGAGTTGTTGGAACCAACTGTGACTTTGGCAGATTGAGAATCCAACCGTGTTGCTGGAGCACTCTCAGAGAGAGTGACACGTTCTTTAGTAATTGATCTTTTGATCTCGCCTTTATCAGGAGATCGTCCAAGTATGGGATAATTGTGACTCCTTGCCTGCGCAGGATCACCATCATTTCCGCCATTATCTTGGTGAAAATCCTCGGGGCCGTTGAAAGCCAAAACGGCAACGTCTGAAACTGGAAATTACAATCCTGTACCGCGAATCTCAGGTACTCCTGATGAGCGGGATATATGGGGACATGAAGGAAAGCATCCTTTATGTCCAGTGACACCATAAAATCCCCCCCTTCCAGGCTGGCTATTACAGCTCGGAGTGATTCCATCTTGAATTTGAAATGTTTCAAGTAAAGATTTAGGGATTTTAGATTTAAAATGGGCCTGACCGAACCATCCGTCTTCGGGACCACAAAGAGGGTCGAATAGTACCCTTTTCCCTGTTGGCTCAGGGGAACCCCGATAATCACTTGCTGTTGACACAGCGTTCGAATTGCAGCTAACACTACTTCCCGCTCTGGGGTAGAAGCTGGTAAGGCCGACTTGAAAAATCGGCATGGGGGCACCTCTTAGAATTCCAGCTTGTAGCCTTGGGAAACTATCTCCATCGCCCAAGGATCTACGTCTGACCGAACCCAGACCTGGCTGAAGAGTCGAAGGCATGCCCCCACCAGTGCAGACTCCCGCAGGGGAGCCCCAGCGTCATGCGGTGGATTTTGTAGAAGCCGGGGAGGACTTCTGTTCCTGGGAACCCACCTCGGCAGGTGTTCTTTTCCCTCTACCCTTACCTCTAGCAAGGAAGGAGGAGCCCCGACCTCTTCTGGGCTTTTGCGACTGAAAGGACTGCATCTGATACTGTGGAGTTTTCTTTTGCTGTTGAGGAACAAAAGGTAAAAAGGTAGATTTACCTGCGGTAGCTGTGGAAACCAGGTCCGCGAACCCATCCCCAAACAACACATCACCCTTATAGGGTAAAACCTTAATATGCTTTTTTGAATCCGCATCACCCGTCTATTGGCGGGTCCATAAGGATCGTCTTGCTGAAATAGCCATGGCATTGGCTCTGGAACCCAACAATCCAATGTCTCTTTGAGCGTCTCTCATATATAAGACTGCGTCTTTAATATGTGCTAAAGTTAACAAAATAGTATCCCTATCTAGGGTATCAAGGTCAGCTGACAGGGTATCTGTCCAAGCTGCAACTGCACTACATACCCATGCCGACGCAATTGCCGGTCTAAGTAAAGTACCAGTATGTGTATAAATAGACTTTAATGTAGTCTCCTGCCTGTGGTCCGCAGGGTCCTTGAGGGCCGCTGTATCTGGAAACGGCAGCGCCACCTTCTTGGACAGGCGTGTTAGAGCCTTGTCCACTATGGGAGAGGATTCCCAATGTGCCCTGTCCTGTGTAGGGAAAGGGTACGCCATAAGAACCCTTTTGGGAATCTGCAGTCTCTTATCTGGAGATTCCCAAGCTTTTTCAAATAACTCATTAAGTTCATGAGATGGAGGAAAGTTTACCACAGGTTTCTTTTCCTTATACATGCGCATGTGTCGGGAACAGAGGGGTCGTCTGTGATATGCAAAACATATTTTATTGCAATAATCATATACTGAATAGTTTTTGCCACCCTAGGGTGCAATCTAGCATCATCATAGTCGACACTGGAATCAGAGTCTGTGTCGGTATCTGTGTCCACAATTTGTGACAAGGGACGCTTTTGAGACCCTGACGGGCCCTGTGAGACGGTCCAATCCGTGGATTGACCCCCTGATGTCTCCCTGGATTCTGCTTTGTCTAGCCTCTTATGCAATGATGCTACACTTGCATTTAACATATGCCACATATCCATCCATTCCTGAGTCGGCACTACCGACGGGGACACACCACTCATCTCCTCCACCTCCTCCTTTGATAAGCCTTCCGCTTCAGACATGCCGACACGCACGTACCGACCCCCCACACAAACAGGGATATAACTATATGGGGACAATTCCCCAACCAGGCCCTTTGGAGAGACAGAGAGAGAGTATGCCAGCACACACCCAGCGCCAAACTGACACTGGAAAACCCAGATAGCGCTTTTATATATAATGCCAATGCTATTCCCACTCACTGCGCTTGAAATGTGCCCTCCTCCTTTTTCTTTTCAGCCCTCTGATGCGTTCAGCAGGGGAGAGTCCGGGGAGCCAGCGTTCTCTGCAGCTTCTGTGGAGAAAATGGCGCTGGTTAGTGCTGAGGGATCAAGCTCCGCCCCCTCCAGCGGCGGTCTTCGGTCCCGCTTCAATTTCATAAAAATGGCGGGGGATCGTCTATTTGCTGCCTCCGCAGCCTAATATATATATTTGTGCCAAAAACGAGGTTTATTGCTGCCCAGGGCGCCCCCCCTGCGCCCTGCACCCATCTGTGCCTGTGTGTGTTGTGTGGGAGCAATGGTGCACAGCGTTACCGCTGCGCGCTTACCTCATGAAGACCTGAAGTCTTCTGCCGCCTTGAAGTCTTCTTTTCTTCTCATACTCACCCGGCTTCTATCTTCCGGCTCTGCGAGGACGGCGGCGCGGCTCCGGGACGAACCCCAGGGTGAGACCTGTGTTCCGACTCCTTCTGGAGCTAATGGTGTCCAGTAGCCTAAGAAGCAGATCCTATCATTTAAGTAGGTCTGCTTCTCTCTCCTCAGTCCCACGATGCAGGGAGTCTGTTGCCAGCAGTGCTCCCTGAAAATAAAAAACCTAACAAAATTCTTTTACACAGAAAACTCAGGAGAGCTCCCTGTAATGCACCCTATCTCCTCTGGGCACAAGATCTAACTGAGGTCTGGAGGAGGGGCATAGAGGGAGGAGACAGTGCACACCCATTCTAAAAGTTCTTTATAGGTGCCCATGTCTCCTGCGGAGCCCGTCTATACCCCATGGTCCTTACGGAGTCCCCAGCATCCTCTAGGACGTAAGAGAAATAACAATTATGTGTATGGCAGTTCAAACACTTACTGCAGGAGCGTACTCCATATCTTCATGATAAAAAACAGGAACAAACACATTAAAAAAATTTAATTAAACCACATTTACCTACGTAGCTATAACACTGTTTTCCATGAAACCAACAAAACAAAAAGAAATACAACCAACAAACCCATAAAATTACTTCAACAAGATATGATTAACCTACTAAGTATGGACTACTACAAAAAGAACCAAACAAATTCAATAAACAATGGCAACGACATGTAACTTACAAACTAAACAAATATTCCCTCAAAGGAAGAACACAACAAACTGCATACTTTGGCACACCAAATTTTTAAATTCAGAGAATATTAAAACAATATGACTATGCTAATAGGCCAAAACACACTGTCACCCCTCCAACACCATCCCACCCATGGACAGGCTACTTACCTGCTCAGAAAAAGAAATAAAAACTTGAAATCCAAAATAAACTGGGCCTACTTTGGCACTCTCAAACAAAACTTGGCAAACAAAATTACAGCAACCTACAAGAGAGAGGAAAGGACACTGAGAATAGGAACAAACACACTGTCACCCCTAGAACGGTAACACTGCAAATTACATGTTAAACAACTATTAGATACTAAATGTATACACAGATACTAAATAAAAATACAAACCACACCAAAAAAAAAAAAACACAAAAAAACAGCAGTGGTTCCCCCTACATACTCTTTGTTGTTATATACTAACTAATTTAAAAACATTTTTAAGGTAGTTTAAAACACGGCGTCCGCAACACAACAGTAAAAGAATTCGCCATCTATCAAACGCACATTAGTTTGCAATGTACTGCTAAAAAACTCACACAAATCAATTCTTGGAAACACGTCTGCGTTGCTTCTATTGTATTTCATGCCATACAACCACAAACACAGGCTGCATGCATGGCGTTTAAATAGCCAGTACTGCAATTAATGGAAAAATTAGCCTAATTAGCACTTGTGTGAATTCCCGCGCTGGAAATCACATGCAGCTATAAATCGCCAGACAGCTGTGCCAACACACATGCCATCAGCAACATGGCTACTCCCGAGCAAATAGCTGCAGAGTTGAACATGGTGCAGCAGCAGATAACCGCATTAACATCTAGGAGAATGTTGCTGCGGCAGCAGATGCTACAAGCTGCCAGTGGTGATGTTGAAAGAGCAGGCCCCAGTACTGGGGCAACCTCATCTTCTGACACACAGGGGTATTCTGTGAGTCCCCTGCCAGACACAGATACTGGGGAAACTGAGGTAGATTCGGGACTAAGAACACAATCCCAAACAACACAACCAGCAAGTGAAGAGGAAGATGGTGAGGAGGTACAGGACGATACCTCACAGGCTACATCCAAAAAGCGAAAACAACAGCCTGCCTTTTCTAAGAGGGAGCTGAGAGTTCTGGTCACACAAGCCATGGACAAAATACATAGAGGCAGCAAAAACATGGGTGCTGCAACCAAAGATCGCATCTGGAGGGACATTACAGATTCTGTAAATGAAGTCGGCTCAATTGTCCGCACCCCACAGGAAGTTAGAAGACGGTAAGTGTATATTACATAGAGGCAAGGATTGTGCACATACAGATGAAGCGCTCACCAATTACCATATTAACCCCATGTGTGACATGATGGACAAAGTGATAGAGAATAAATACATTCACCCTTAATAGGATGATGATCCTCAAGGAAAAAATGGAATGGTAATTTCCTGGAAAGTTCTTTTCCTTCACATGCAAGGCATAAGTGGGACTGGTATATCCTGAAACAAAAAAGTACCTCTCTTCCCAATATGAATGAGAATTTTAGAGAGGTACTAAGAAGAGGCAGACCATAGTGTAGTACAGATTAAAAACACGCACAAGTTTAATGCCACAGATTAAATTTACAAGAAGGTTAAAATAAAACAGCATATCAATATAGACTTCATATATTTTCACAGTAGGTATATCACCAAGGAGGGCCCAGGACCACAGATGTAACCGGTGTGGGATGCAGACAGGCTTTCCGGATGCCTAGCAGCAACCAGGGTTGTTCACCAAATAGGTGGTAAAGTCCGTTGGTGTCAGAGTCAATTGTACCAACGCTGATATATGTGACCAACAGTTAGATGAACTTTCAGATCGGCTATCACAAAAGGGTTATACATCAAGAACCCTTGATATAGCCAGAAGAAGAGTGGATTGCATTGATAGGACCAACCTGTTAAAGTTAAAAGAAAAATCTACATCTGATGACGATAAATATAAATGGGCCTTTATCAGTCAGTTTAGTAGGTCTTTTAAAGAAAAAAAAATATTTAGTAAAAACTGGAATATTCTCAAACAAGACTCAGTATTAGGTGATGCATTGCCTGAGAAACCCACCTTTATTTACAGGCGAGCACAATCTCTAAAGAATCATTTGGTTAAAAGTAGTTTGGATACAGAGATCAGGCAAAGCATCAGGACTAAAGGTTTTCACCGGTGTGGTGATTGCCTGATGTGCAAAACGGTCAAAGCACCTGTGAGAAAGTTTACTGAATATACTGTTAATGGTCAAACCTATTCCATCAGGGATTTCATCACATGTCATACCAAAAATGTTGTATATGTGCTCGAATGCACCTGTGGACTTGCTTATGTGGGTCGGACAGGAAGAAGTGCTAAGGTGAGGTGGGCCGAGCACATATACAACATTCGTAAAGGTCTAGACACTCACAATGTCTCCTCTCACTTTAAGCGAGTACATGGCTCCAACACTTGCTGTTTGAGGAACTTTTGGGGCATACAAGTTGTATATCAGAAATGAAGAACGAGGGATTTAGAAAAGCGACTTGCGCAGGCTGAGATGAAATCTATACACCGTTTGGGTACCCTTACCCCCAGGGGTCTCAACGGGGATTTCGAGTTAAAATGCTTTCTCACCTAGTGCATGTCTTGTTAAGTTTCCACTACTATGTATTGCTTCATGTATACCTTTAGCTATGAGTCTGCTAATTTTTGTGTTTTTTGTTTTTTTTCGTTTTGTTTTTAAAATATATGTCAGTCCGGGACTTTGCCACTATATACACATATGGTGATATATCTATGGCTGCGGAAAGCAGACCAAGGGACTTCCTATTTGACGGGATCCATGAACAACTGACTTGTGCGTCTAGAGTACAGGAAACACTATCGCCTGAGACGCATATGGAACGCAAAATCTATTTCCGGTTCCGGCTATTGACATCATGGAATGCAAGCGCGACTTCCGGTTCCGGTTACTGACGGCAGTGACGCATGCGCCGTTCCGGGCGTCTGTTGTTCAACGAGATGGACATCACCTGAGAACCCTAATGGGTGGCTGTTATAAACTGCTCTGTGGAGTGAATGGGTCATGCTTCTGAAGAAGGACTTTACGTCCGATACGCGTTAAGCGTGACCTTGTTTTATTTCATCATTGACTCTGACACCAACGGACTTTACCACCTATTTGGAGAACAACCCTGGTTGCTGCTAGGCATCCGGAAAGCCTGTCTGCATCCCACACCGGTTACATCTGTGGTCCTGGGCCCTCCTTGGTGATATACCTACTGTGAAAATATATGGAGTCTATATTGATATGCTGTTTTATTTTAACCTTCTTGTAAGTTTAATCTGTGGCATTAAACTTGTGCGTGTTTTTAATCTGTACTACACTATGGTCTGCCTCTTCTTAGTACCTCTCTAAAATTCTCATTCATATTGGGAAGAGAGGTACTTTTTTGTTTCAGGATATACCAGTCCCACTTATGCCTTGCATGTGAAGGAAAAGAACTTTCCAGGAAATTACCATTCCATTTTTTCCTTGAGGATCATCATCCTATTAAGGGTGAATGTATTTATTCTCTATCACTTTGTCCATCATGTCACACATGGGGTTAATATGGTAATTGGTGAGCGCTTCATCTGTATGTGCACAATCCTTGCCTCTATGTAATTGTTTTTTGATGTGTGGGATACACCTCTATTGTGCACACCGATAGCTGCTCACTGAGTTTTGTTGCGCATCTACACCGTAAATATCTGTTGTACCATTGTCCTTGTTCTATCCTAATTTCGGTGTTTTGCTGCAAACATGTTTGCCTTTAGGGACAGTAGAAAAGACCTTTTGAAAACCATGTTCTCGGATGTTGGAGAGAATGTTGATATTAACGATGAAAATCTCAGTTCTGTTTTCAAAAAATTAGAGGTGGTGATGTTGAAAGAAAATAGAATGTGGTAGGAGGTAGCAACTTTAGAACGCTACCAGGGAGCCCATCTGATACCAAAAGGGTTAAAAATTCAGAAAGCCCCATCTTTCAACTCACCAGACTCTGATTTTAGAGATGAATGGAATAAGATCTTATATTCATGCTCATCAGCTTTAATTGATTTAATCATTAGGGAAAGGAGGGTAAATTTAGTCAAATTGAATGATGAAATTACCGTCCTTCAAACCCTTATACATCCCTATAAAGATTCAGATGAATTCTGTACATTGGAGAAATCCTTGTTACAAAAAATGAATAAAAGCACGAATGAGTTAAGGGAAAGGAAACAAAAGAAATTTAAAAGAGATTTGATTGAATTAAAGCAAGTTGACCCTGAGACAAAGGTCCCTACAAGAGAGGTAGAACAAAAAGCCTCCCTAAAGAAAACACTCCCTGCTAACATAAGAAAAAGACCACATGGGTCTATAAATACCCCTAGATCTAATTACCATAAGTACAATCCCACTCCAGAAACACCCCCTCCATGGAGAAAGAATAAAAATAAAAATCTTCTACTCAAATATGAGAGAGGGTATTATCCCCCTAGGGATGAATATTCAAATAGGCCGTATAGAGATCAGTGGAGAAATAGAGAAAGGAGGATGGAGAATGATCAAAAATATAGAAGGGATGAGTATCGTCCAAGGTATAATAGAGAACCAAATCCCTCAAATAGGCCCTTTGAGGTAAAAACCACAAATAGATTCACATCATTACGGGATAGAGACGAGACTGATCCTTCTTTTTTAGAGTTTGGTCCAAGGACCCCATTGAGAAGGAGATAGTAAATAGGCCTAATGACACCAATAAATTAGATCAACATATAAGGACTAAAAGAGGGAAAAGGGCAGGAAAAAAGACTGGAACGAAACGATATAAAAATAAAACCAAAATTACATCTGGTATCATTTCGGACAAAGATAATCAGATGCCAACTCCGACCCCTGCCCCTGAGCCTTCTAGTACATTTAGTCTGGAAGGTAAAATATTCAACCTTTCCGACAAAGTACTATCTGTACATGAGACTAAGGTTCTACAAAAGGGACTTAATTTTGCACCGTCCAGTAAACCCAACTCGTTTGACATCTTTCTAGATGTACAAAAATTTGTTCGTAAGCTCACCATCAAATGTTTTTTTCTAAATAAAGAGAATGACAGTATAGAGGTTGAGACTCCTGGGAAGGTATCCCGCTTTAAGGCACCTTCCACCTTTTACCCAATTCAGTCTAGAGGGAATTGTCTCGATGTATTCAACAAGGTGGTTTGTGAGGAAATTGAACGGGAAATACAAAAGGTCCCTAAAAAGAATAGACCTAATTTAACGAAAAAAGAATTTGAGGCCATTCGTTCATTAAGTGAGGATAAGGATGTGATTATCAAACCTGCTGATAAGGGTGGAGGTGTGGTCCTTATGAAGAGGGAGACATACATGGAGGAAGTGTACAAGCAGTTGAAAGATGGTAATACCTACCAGAAACTCAGAGCGGATCCAACAGTACGTATTGATAAGGCACTTTTGGAACTAAGCACTCAGGCATTGGATGATAAGATCATCTCAAAAAGTGAGTTTGAGTTTCTGAATATTAAAGATCCATCTATTCCTACCATGTATGTTCTCCCTAAAGTTCATAAGGACCCCCTCCACCCCCCAGGGCGGCCAATTATATCTGGCTGTAATAGCCTGACCAGTAACCTTTCTGAAATGGTTGACCACTATTTGCAGCCTTCAGTGGTTAGCACTAGATCTTTTGTAAAAGACACAGGAGATATTTTAAGAAGCCTGACAGGCTATATGTGAGAAGCTGGTGACCTCCTCTGTACAGCTGATGTGTGTACATTATACACAATCATAGAGATGGAGAAGGGTCTAATCGCTGTTTCCCATTTTTTACATTTGAGCAGCTATAATGAGCCCACTAAAGCCTTCATATTGGAGAGCATCAAATTTATTCTCCTTAATAATTATTTTTTCTTTGATGGGGCTTTTTACTTGCAGCGGATTGGCACCGCCATGGGCACCAGGTTCGCCCCCAGTTACGCCAATTTATTTATGGCGTACTGGGAGGACATTAAGATCTGGCCGAGTGGCAGTCTGGTGGCGGGCCTGGTGTCCTGGCGGCGCTACATCGATGATGTACTTTTTATTTGGCGTGGAGGGGAGGAGTCTCTACAGGTTTTCTGTGACATGTTGAATTTGAATGATATGTCCATCAAGTTCACGTTCACCAAAAGCGATACTGAAATATCTTTCCTTGATATAAGCATTTATATTGCCGATGGTCAAGTTCAAACTAAGACATACAGGAAAGATACTGATTCAAACAGTTTCATTGACAGGACAAGCCGACATCATGCAAACTGGCTGGACGGAATACCGTTCAGCCAGTTTACAAGAGTTAAGAGAAATTGTACCAACGCTGATATATGTGACCAACAGTTAGATGAACTTTCAGATCGGCTATCACAAAAGGGTTATACATCAAGAACCCTTGATATAGCCAGAAGAAGAGTGGATTGCATTGATAGGACCAACCTGTTAAAGTTAAAAGAAAAATCTACATCTGATGACGATAAATATAAATGGGCCTTTATCAGTCAGTTTAGTAGGTCTTTTAAAGGAATAGAAAAAATATTTAGTAAAAACTGGAATATTCTCAAACAAGACTCAGTATTAGGTGATGCATTGCCTGAGAAACCCACCTTTATTTACAGGCGAGCACAATCTCTAAAGAATCATTTGGTTAAAAGTAGTTTGGATACAGAGATCAGGCAAAGCATCAGGACTAAAGGTTTTCACCGGTGTGGTGATTGCCTGATGTGCAAAACGGTCAAAGCACCTGTGAGAAAGTTTACTGAATATACTGTTAATGGTCAAACCTATTCCATCAGGGATTTCATCACATGTCATACCAAAAATGTTGTATATGTGCTCGAATGCACCCGTGGACTTGCTTATGTGGGTCGGACAGGAAGAAGTGCTAAGGTGAGGTGGGCCGAGCACATATACAACATTCGTAAAGGTCTAGACACTCACAATGTCTACCTCTCACTTTAAGCGAGTACATGGCTCCAACACTTGCTGTTTGAGGAACTTTTGGGGCATACAAGTGGTATATCAGAAATGGAGCACGAGGGATTTAGAAAAGCGACTTGCGCAGGCTGAGATGAAATCTATACATCGTTTGGGTACCCTTACCCCCAGGGGTCTCAACGGGGATTTCGAGTTAAAATGCTTTCTCACCTAGTGCATGTCTTGTTAAGTTTCCACTACTATGTATTGCTTCATGTATACCTTTAGCTATGAGTCTGCTAATTTTTGTGTTTTTTGTTTTTTTTTTTTCGTTTTTTTTTTAAATATATGTCAGTCCGGGACTTTGCCACTATATACACATATGGTGATATATCTATGGCTGCGGAAAGCAGACCAAGGGACTTCCTATTTGACGGGATCCATGAACAACTGACTTGTGCATCTAGAGTACAGGAAACACTATCGCCTGAGACGCATATGGAACGCAAAATCTATTTCCGGTTCCGGCTATTGACATCATGGAACGCAAGCGCGACTTCCGGTTCCGGTTACTGACGGCAGTGACGCATGCGCTGTTCCGGGAGTCTGTTGTTCAACGAGATGGACATCACCTGAGAACCCTAATGGGTGGCTGTTATAAACTGCTCTGTGGAGTGAATGGGTCATGCTTCTGAAGAAGGACTTTACGTCCGATACGCGTTAAGCGTGACCTTGTTTTATTTCATTATTGACTCTGACACCAACGGACTTTACCACCTATTTGGAGAACAACCCTGGTTGCTGCTAGGCATCCGGAAAGCCTGTCTGCATCCCACACCGGTTACATCTGTGGTCCTGGGCCCTCCTTGGTGATATACCTACTGTGAAAATATATGGAGTCTATATTGATATGCTGTTTTATTTTAACCTTCTTGTAAGTTTAATCTGTGGCATTAAACTTGTGCGTGTTTTTAATCTGTACTACACTATGGTCTGCCTCTTCTTAGTACCTCTCTAAAATTCTCATTCATATTGGGAAGAGAGGTACTTTTTTGTTTCAGGATATACCAGTCCCACTTATGCCTTGCATGTGAAGGAAAAGAACTTTCCAGGAAATTACCATTCCATTTTTTCCTTAAGGATCATCATCCTATTAAGGGTGAATGTATTTATTCTCTATCACTTTGTCCATCATGTCACACATGGGGTTAATATGGTAATTGGTGAGCGCTTCATCTGTATGTGCACAATCCTTGCCTCTATGTAATTGTTTTTTGATGTGTGGGATACACCTCTATTGTGCACACCGATAGCTGCTCACTGAGTTTTGTTGCGCATCTACACCGTAAATATCTGTTGTACCATGGTAAGTGTATATTGACACACAATTTTATGTGGAGTCAAATCCCCATAGGAAGGGGAAAAGAAAAAGAAACCAGATAAATTTAAGGTGCACTCATCCAACTATTAATTTATCAATATGATTGTTGTTATAGAACATATATATCCGCAGCAGCAGTATCAAATACAGGCTAAAGTGCTCAATAACCATAAATAGTATAGAGGTTTATTATGTAATTCATTTATGTGGGACTCAATTGTCCTTTATTGAAATTAGAGCGAAATATTAAAATACATAGAGTAAGATGCAGAGAATAAAAAGTGACAGAAATAGAATATATGTGAATAAAGATTTAAAAAACAAAGCTAATGTGTTCGTCCCTTCTTATATTTTCCTGTGTTTATTTTACTTGTGCATTTACATACATATATTTATGCAGCACTGTGTCAGTGCTATCTTTATATGAGACCTACAGTTTTCATATTCATTAGAGCCTGTTATGCTGCAGTAGAGGGAAACTATGCTGTCTTGCTTAAAAGTTACAAGCTGTTGCAACAAATTGTAGCCAAGTTTCTCTCCACTCCTGCCTATAAGGCTGTAATAATAATAACTTGATTGTAATGTTACACGTGGAGGGGTGTAACAATGTTGCTAAATGTGCAACTTTTGCCTGAAACTCTAAAATGTCACATGGTTGCTGGTATGACATTATATGTATAAACCCAGTGTTTGAGAGAAACAATGGGGATAAGCCTGGGTAAACAGTTTCACTGCCCTATATTAGAGGCTGTCTGCTTCATAGAGCTTAAGAATCTCTGACCCCAGTTGCTGCTGTTAATAATGCATAAATAAATGTGCTAGGGAGGTGGGTTTAATATATTCCAATATGATGTTAATCCACACTATTTTCCACCTTGTGTATAAGTTTGTATTGGCAGCAGTCGTTGCTGGTACTTAGCAATATTAACTTGTGTCCATGCAGGACATATTAGTAGCACTTAGATATTGCTCATTAAACTCAAGTAGCTTGTATTTTATATATAGTGGGTATCAGAGGATCATGCCCCTGTTTGCCGACTAGCTGCAGTACACATACAATAGCCCTAGATGTCCACTGGATACAGAGAAATTCTTGTATCTGGCATAAACCCAGTTATTTCTCTTGTTTGATATAAGTGTCAGCTATCCCACAGCATACACATGAAATTTCAGGTAAGTATAAAGACATTTGAAAACTCCTCTCTACGAGCAGGTTTGGCTCCTGACACTGCACTATAGGTCTCACATGTATGTTATATATCAACTGCACTTTTTAAACATTATTATTAAAACGGGAGCACATAGCTGAAGCCGGTTCCCATACCGGGAGTCGAACCCGGGCCGCCTGGGTGAAAACCAGGAATCCTTCCCATATTGTCTAGCGGTAAGGATTCCTGGTTTTCACCCAGGCGGCCCGGGTTCGACTCCCGGTATGGGAACCGGCTTCAGCTATGTGCTCCCGTTTTAATAATAATGTTTAAAAAGTGCAGTTGATATATAACATACATGTGAGACCTATAGTGCAGTGTCAGGAGCCAAACCTGCTCGTAGAGAGGAGTTTTCAAATGTCTTTATACTTACCTGAAATTTCATGTGTATGCTGTGGGATAGCTGACACTTATATCAAACAAGAGAAATAACTGGGTTTATGCCAGATACAAGAATTTCTCTGTATCCAGTGGACATCTAGGGCTATTGTATGTGTACTGCAGCTAGTCGGCAAACAGGGGCATGATCCTCTGATACCCACTATATATAAAATACAAGCTACTTGAGTTTAATGAGCAATATCTAAGTGCTACTAATATGTCCTGCATGGACACAAGTTAATATTGCTAAGTACCAGCAACGACTGCTGCCAATACAAACTTATACACAAGGTGGAAAATAGTGTGGATTAACATCATATTGGAATATATTAAACCCACCTCCCTAGCACATTTATTTATGCATTATTAACAGCAGCAACTGGGGTCAGAGATTCTTAAGCTCTATGAAGCAGACAGCCTCTAATATAGGGCAGTGAAACTGTTTACCCAGGCTTATCCCCATCGTTTCTCTCAAACACTGGGTTTATACATATAATGTCATACCAGCATTCTCTACACCATGTGACATTTTAGAGTTTCAGGCAAAAGTTGCACATTTAGCAACATTGTTACACCCCTCCACGTGTAACATTACAATCAAGTTATTATTATTACAGCCTTATAGGTGTCGAAGTCAGAAAAATGTCTCTATGCACGTTGCCATATTTGCACCGCACACTGGTCCGCGCTGCGCGTGCGTGCGCTCTCCCGTGGAGGCGCATACCCGCAATAGCGTGCACTCACAGGCGCGGTATGCGTATTTACGGTAGAGTTTACGTAGTCGTAGCGTGCGACTCATTCGTTACATATTTTCACAATTAATGTAGTTTATAGATTATGGTCCCTTTGATAGATTCTGAAAGTTTGGTTAATATAGAATGTCCCTGAACGGAGGAATCCCTCTTTGTATTGTGCGAAGGGTCTAACAGGAGTCAGACAGTGGTGTTTGGTACCTATCGGAAGAGTATTTAAATAGCAATATTCCGGTGTTGGTTTGGAGCAGATTAATTGCTCGTGCGAATAGTTATGGACATAAGAAGTTATGTCCATTTATTTATTATTATTTGTCCTTACTTAGTCATGCATCTGAACAGTTGGAGACAGGCATCAGTAGGTCTCAAATGTCTCTTTGACCTCAGAGATCCCCCAAACAATAGTTTGCATGTTAAGAGGGCCTCATATCTACACATGCATAAGGTAAACACAGGAATAGTAATTGAAGATCAATTGTACTCCAAATCAGTATCTTTCCCGCAGACGGAGTACAATAGTCTTTAATTACACTGAGCTTTTGAGACTCAATGAGGAGGGTCAACACCTGTGTTTACAAATGGGGCTGGATTTGTATACAGGAGAATGAGGGCTGAGATGTCATTGTCTCAACTGAAAGTGGACATCATGAATATAGAACAGAACCCAGACAGGATTCTGTTTTGTATTCGCCAAACAATACCCCCTCCAGAAGACAGGAATGTGTTAGTTATCACCCATTGTTTTGCATAACCAGGGCCACTGATATGAATCAACTTGTGACCTTTGTTATAATGCGAAGCCGAGTTCCTGCGTCCAATGGACAGTGAGACTGTAGGGACCAATAGATTGCATTGTGTGAGTAGCATAAAAGACGGGCCTGTGACATCCAGCCTTTACTTCTCTTCAAACTGTTATCATTGCTGATAATCGGGAAGCTGGCTGTCCAGAGGCGCTTGCGATCGTTACCCTTTGTGCGTAAGTTTCTCTCCGTAATCATTGTCTTTCTGTGAGCCAATTCCTCTCTCTCTCTCTCCATCTCTCTCTCTCTTCTTTACTCTTATATCTCTCATAGTATTATAGCATTGTATTGTATAGCATTCAGGTTAGTATAGTATTGTTTTTTTGTATTTATTGTTTAGATCTGTGGTTAGGAAGTCTCTGTTATATTGTAGTGTATCATATGTACTGTTATCCCCTTTTACAAGTATATTAGACATAATACAGTTAATAGGCCTTGGAACCTAAACCAGTATCTGTGTATTTTCTATAGTGATAAGTGTTCACTTGAGCGTCGGTGACGCTCAAGCAGCTTTGTAGATAGTCAGGTTACACAAGGTTGCACTTACACCCTGTACTCACATTAAGGTATTCAGTGTATTTCATTGGTATAAGGTTTTAACATAAAGGTATAGTGTTGTAAGCGTCTGCATCGCTGGTGACCTCCTCGTGGTCTCGAGCGTATGCTACGCTACAGCGAATCATTCCCCTAGACATAACCAATAACGTGTCCTGTGATCACTGGGCCGTGAGCGAATGTGACGCTTGAGCGTCTCGCCTACGGCTGAGCGATCGCTACGCAGATAGCGTACCATTACGGTACTTCTTAAGTAAACAGCGTACAGTGTTCTTAGCTTCATAAAGGGTTGTTTATACGACAAAGGAATTTAGCATTGTCAATTGGGGACTCGTCCTATACTTCTCACATCTGCACTAGGTAGATCAGCAGACATTATCCCCCAGCAAAGGGTGGGAGATTGTCTCATAGTGCTGGCGGGATAAGCGTCTGCTTCGCTTAGATAAAGAGTGCTGAAGGAACCCGGTAACCGGAAGTAAGAACAAAACGCTTGTGTCTTTTTAAAACTGTTTATTTTTCTTTTGTCTTGCGTACGCATACATACCTGCATTTCTTTTCACTTGTGTATTTCATTTTTCGTATATCACTATTCCTGTTTGCCAAATTTTATAGTTGATAGAAAGTGCTAAAAGGAGATTTGCTGTTATTTAATAGTAGAGGTAATAGTTAAAGTATAGAACAACACACGGTTTGTCTGAAGATACAAGGCAGTCAGTGTGGATTGCGGTAGATGATCAGGGATCACCTACATTGATAAATAAATATATTGTGTTACGGTGGATCCTTTGCATTGCGTACACGTGTCGCTAACAAAGACTAGCGTACGCAATCCAAAAGGCAGACGCACGCAGCGTTCATTACGCAACGTAGCGTCCGGTTACGCCCACGTAGCTCAAGTTGTGATAAAGTGAAGTAACGCAAAGGCGATAATTAACGCACAGCGGTAGATAACGCGACGCGGTAAATAACGCAAATCTATTTTTAGAAAATCTGAAATTTAGTTTAACAGATCCTGCTCCTAATTGGTAACACTCTTGGCCTGAAGACAATTTCTGCGCAGAAATAGACATAGAAACAAAGTGTACATGTGTTGAGTGAGTGTGTTTATACAATTTAAAAGGTGGAACCAAAAGGAAAAGCCGAGTACTCGTCGAGGGACATACGTGTAAGTGACATATACGGTGGCTAGGGAGGCATCTCTGGTTAAATAATATTTGAGCATTAGAGTATAGCGGACCATAAGGAGACAAAGAGGTCCGCTATAAAAGTACAGTGGCACAACGCCTGGGGTGTTGGTGCAGAACCCATATAGGCCATACAAGCTCTCGCTGAAGGAATCGCGGCCGGAAACATCGATTCCATTGATCTTTCAGTACATGACAAGTAGTGCTCGTGTACTGAACGATTGGACCGCACGTAATTGTGTGCAGTAGTTAGTAATCTGACCTAATACCATCAGAGTAAAGTGGTCACAAACGCTATTTGTACATTCTGACGTGATTTGTGTAATTTTTTATTTTTTGGGAAGGGAAGTTCGCTGGTCACTCAGGAACTATCCAACAACCGATACTTGCTGGGGAAAGCGCCCCAGTAAATAAAGGTTCACAGGGGCCCTAGGTTGGGTACAGCAGCTCTGGCTACAGTGATTGCAGCACAGGCCAACGTGGGCGAGAAGTAAGTGGGGTACTTGATAAACCACCACCGCCGGCCTGCCCAAGGACATCTTGGTTTGTTTGTAAGGGTTCGCTGAAAGCCTTGATATTCAAGGAGGAATAGGCAACGCCTGCAGATTATGGGGGCCATTTGTTCAGGTAGGGGGCGATCAACCTCGGTTCGGGTTGATTCAGAGAACCGATCCATCGGGTCGGCACGATATGTGAAATATGGAAATCACGCTGAAGTTTTATGTGATGAATGGGAGAGAATGACTGTACAAGACAGGGACAAATTCCCAAGAATAGGTAGCTTCAGTCCAGTAGTGTTACAAAATTTAAGGAGGAGGATAAGTCTCGTTGAACCAACGAAGAGACAAAATAAACATTATGAATATTTACAGTTATGGCAACAGGAAAGTGAATTACAAAAAGAGTCTATTGACTTTTCTGACTCTTATCTTGAGGGGAGAGACATGGCAGCAGGAGAGGAGTTGATTGCGGAGAGAAAAGCACAAAAGTGGAACAATAAAAACGCTCTTAGCAACTGTAATATAGATTATAAGAATAAGTGTAATAAATGTAACTATGATTATTGTAATACTGTTGAATGTACAACTATTAACCTGTGCAAGTTGCCCCCCATGTCAAACCTCCCTCAGGAATACAAACAAGACAGTGAGCCCAGAACGATGTCAGCACCTCTTCCAGCAACCATCACAAAAGCCATCCAGGTGGACACGACCAAATTGGTAAAGGCAATAATCGAACCCCCTAACGGAGGGTCAGGTGAGGTCGTGTCCACAGGTACGTACAATGTTTCATATCACGCACAAACAGAGGTACCCCATATTGTAAGACCAACACAAGATGATGTAACTGAGCTCGATCTGGCCAGGGTGATCTCAGTCCCCAATGGGAAGACTGACGATCAGGGAATCATTCCCGTCAAGGACAGTGCAATGCGCTGTCTCTTGTCCCGGACCGAATTGAGATCAATTATGTCCGAATTTCCTGATCCTGGGAAAAATCTAGCCAAATGCCAAAGGTTTATTAAAGAACTAGGAAACGCCACAGAACCCACCAACAAAGAGTGGCGGACAGTGCTGAGGGCATGTTTGCCCTCCAGGGTTGACCCTGAAAAATTCATTGCTGATTGTAAATTAAACATGGAGGTACCCTGTATGGAGGAACACAATCAGGAATGTATTAGGCAGATTAACCGACAGTTAGGAATATATTTCCCAACCACTGTCAAGTGGAGTGAAATTTTCTCCATAAGGCAAAACGAAAAGGAAAATGTTTCTAATTATTTCAATCGAGCACTGCAAATAATGGCTAGGAACACTGGGATCGCAGACATCAAGACAAATGCACAACATAAAGGAATAGCGGTTAAGGCAGTGGTGGCCAACGCGTGGCTCTTGAGCCACATGCGGCTCTTTCTTCATTCAAATGTGGCTCCCAACACTCAAAGCCACGTGACCACAAGAGATCTGTAAACCGCTGCACTCCAGCCAGACATGCAGCAGCACTACGTAGACTGAGAACTGAGAGAGCCAAATACACACGGGGGAGCTGGCTGGAGTGACACAGGCGGGTGCTGGCTGGAGTGACACAGGCGGGTACTGGCTGGAGTGACACATGGAGAAAATGAAGTGTGTTATGTGAATCTGGCTTTTCAATATATTTTATGCGGATCTGGCTTTTTCAATTATTTGATGTAGAAGTGGCTTTTTCATTGTATTTTATGTTGGATCTGGCTTTTTCAATGTATTTTATAGCAGGGGCGTGGCCTAGCAGGCACAAGGTCACACCCCATTTTTGCAAGTGCGTCTTCGGCTCGAAGTCGGCTCTTTGATGTACCTAACAAGATTTCTTGGCTCTTTGTCTCTGACTGGTTGGCCACCCCTGGGTTAAGGTATTAATGAATGGTTTAAAGGATGAATTAAAAACAAGGGTACAGACCACCAACCCAAACTGGAGAGAGATCTCGGTGGCCGCACTAAGAGAGGCCGTCATTAATCATGATCAGAATAGCACCAGGTACAGAGAGTCACTAAAAGATAAGTTAATGGCAGCAAATATTCAGGCCCAAACCACAAGACCACCCCAACAAAAGCCACACACCCCTGCGAGAAATCCAGATATGAAAGTCTGTTACAGTTGTCATAAAAAGGGACACATTGCAAGAGATTGTAGGTCAAGAGAAAAACAACACCATAATCATAAAAACCAAAGAATCAGGGAAGTACAGGGGAAACGATTGATGATGATGAACATCCGAGCGTTTGAGGAGGCATCAAATCAACCAAAACCCCAGGCCATTGGCACATGGAGGAACTTAAGGATTTGTGATCTGTGCAAAAGAGAAGGGCATTATGCCAGTAACTGCAACAGCCCACATAAAATCAGACCCCCTAGACATGAAAATGAGCAAAAGTTATGACACACCAAATTACAAGCAGGGATCATATAGGAAGAATTTTGGGCCACACCCATAATATATAGTTAGGAAAGGTGATCATTAGGACTGATGGTAAGCCTGAGGTAACGGTTAGTAAATTGGGAGGTCATTCACTGAAGACACAGGAATGACCAGGTTAAACGTTGTAAATGTATTTGTGAAAAATGTTTTTTCTTTCTCTCTCTATCCCCATCTCTGACGATTATTGGTAAGAATTCAAACATTGCATATTCGCTTGGTCCTTGCAGAAGTCTACCAAACCCCAGCATGACCTATCCACCACAATGTATTCTGGCCAGATACAGACAGTGGAATAATGCAAGTGCTGGTGGGGAGGGACTGCTCAAGGAAACCATTAGACACGTAGATACGACAGCCTAATAGTCTGACAATGTTTTCTTAATGTTGACAACGTTTAAAAATGCTTTGTTTCTCTTCTCTTATTGGTGGTTATTGTCGGGTTATGTAATGTATATATGCACATGAATTGTTCTCTATCTCTTTTGTTTTTTATTTTCTCTCTCTCCTCACTCATGTTTCCATGATTTAAAGATGGTATGTCACCCCTAAGTGTTAACCAATGGTAATGCCAGATTTTTGCTCCACACAGAAAGATCGCTAGTTAGGAAGAAAGATTACATCACCAGAAGGTTCATTCGGAAGACTGAAGAGACAGCACCTTTTGAGAGGACAGCAGAACAAAAAGAACAACAAAACGAGAGAACTTATTATCGTAACGAGTTCTCTCCCCCTCAAACTGATTTTCTTATACCCCCTTTACAAATTTCTTCTTTTCTCCTCCTGTAAGATGGACTTGCCCCAAGAGACTGTGACATGGATTTTCCCGTTAACCATGATGTTGACCAGAGCAGTCTGTTTCGGTGAGAGTACCAGTGAGGTCGAGAAAGGATCCAGAAAGGTCCTGATGACTGAGACGGAGGTGTAAATTTCCAATAGCAACCCAATCACCAAGCAAAGGCGAGTACCGGGCACGATCTAACAACCATGTTATTTGTAAACAACTGTGAAGGAATGTTAGTTCAAAAAGAAAGTTGTATCTGTAGGCTCTGTAACAAAGAAATGCCAATCCAGTTTTAATATCCATATGGACCGGCATCCATTGAGTGACTATCACTCCTTAGTGGGTAATGTGTTAAATAAGACCGATTGTTGGGTATGCTCTCAAGTACCTCAGGGACACAGCAAATCAGGGCTAGTACCATTTCCTTTAACGTTAGGGGAGGTACTTGAGCTAAGTGGTGGGAGACCGGTGGACCGGAGGTTTAATATCTCCAGCCCTCCTAGTTTGAAGCTCCACCAATACCATGTGGATAGGTCCCTCATATGTTTTAACATCTCCAATCCCAGAAAACCGGGAAATTGGGAAGTGTCATGGAGCAACCTTACCATGACCTTTTCACACAGAGCAGATAGAATGCCTACAGATACAGAGCTGGTACGCCACATAGCCAGTAGAGGAAAATCTTTTCGGTATCGATATACCTTAGGAAATAGGATTACTAGAGTTGGAGAGGTATCACCAGGATACTGTGCACATGTCATACAAACTGATACGTGCATTAGGCAGATGGAAGAATTAGGGTCAGGAGATTTCACCTGGAAGGTTTGTAACATGGTCATGTCCTTCTCCGTCCCTTATGTTCTCCCCGATGACGCATATTTCATATGCGGGAGAAAGGCGCACAAGTGGCTAGCCCCAAACTCTGAAGGATTGTGTTATATTGGAAAAGTATTGCCTGAAGTGATGACTGTTACACATGACAAAATGAAGGACATACACCGTGGTGCCCAAGCTCCTTATACTCACACTCACTACGAGCACCGGGTTAAAAGACAACTGTCAGAAAGGTTAGAGCATCCGGCCTCTGATCTTATCCATGAATCCACCGGGATTCAGGTTCTGGTAGCGTTAGATTTCACTCGTACCGCTCGAGGAGTGATGAATTATAAATACATTTCCGCACTCGCCAATTTGTTAGATAATATCACTGAAATGTATGATGACACGTTTAGATACACTGGAAGAGAACTTCAAGCTTACAAAACAGAACTAGTTCAGCATAGGATGGTTCTTAATTACCTTACAGCAGTAACAGGCGGATATTGTGTTACATTGGCAACACAGTACGGCATAAAGTGTTGCACGTATATCACAAATAGCACCGAGGATCCGGTAGAGGTCATAGACCAAAAGATGGATGATATTCTGCAATTAAAGTGGGAATTTCGTCGAAAACACAATCTCACCCTTGCTGCTGTAGGTAATGAGCTGACTGGTTGGGTGTCATGGTTGAACCCGCGAAATTGGTTCTCCGGTTTGGGAGACTGGGCTCAAGGAGTCATAATGGATGTTGGAAAGTTTCTACTATGTATCTTGGGTGTCATTATATCGATTGGATTGATATTTAGATGCGGGCAGGCTTTAATGAGGTGCAAACAAAGTACAAAAGTGATGAGCTTGAGGAGTGAGGAAACTGTAATTAACCTGGATTTGATTTATGACCCAATGATAGAAACCAGAATGTGATGAAAAATGCGATTATGCGGTCCGTTTCTTTCACCTGTTTTTCTGCTTTTCTCCAAGATACAAAGACCCCTTGGACGAGGAAGTTGACGAGACGGTATACAGACAAGACAACAGACAAGACCAAAGATGCAGCTTTTGACCACTTGAGAAATGGACACTTGATGAACTTTGCCATGGATCCCCAGTTTCCCTAGTACTTTTAAACTCACGCTAGCCCAACATTTTTTTGTAAATCTGATGGCTCAGACAAAGCTATTTGCTCATGCCTAAGGAGCAATACAGCGCAAAGAAGACGACTCTCAACAGATACCGAACACAACCTCAACGACAGATGTACATTTCCCTGACATAGAATATCATTGCATTCTCCATAAGTGTTCTTTATCTTCATCTCTACAACCCTCAGGTAATAACACACATAGACGATAGGGAATACAGGCACAGATATCAGCAACCACATACCTCCCCCATTCATGTATCATCAATTAAAATGTGCATCCCCATTTTGTTACAACTACAGCCGAAATGAGCTCGGTAGAGTTTGACAGCCCATCCACAGACCCTTAGTACGGGATAAGAAGGAATTCAAATGTATACTTCGCAATACCTCGAAGCTTGATTTACCACACGTACGGCACGATGATACATGACCCCCCAAACATGGACTCATACACACATGCTTCTACTTTCTCACTAGGTCATACCCTTTTCACACCTACTCCTCTCTTCTTCCTTACCCCACCATGGAAATCAATTAACCCCTGACTTACATTTTTCTCCTTAAATGTTTTGTGGCAGTTATTATTGACTGCCAAAGGGTGGACTGTCGAAGTCAGAAAAATGTCTCTATGCACGTTGCCATATTTGCACCGCACACTGGTCCGCGCTGCGCGTGCGTGCGCTCTCCCGTGGAGGCGCATACCCGCAATAGCGTGCACTCACAGGCGCGGTATGCGTATTTACGGTAGAGTTTACGTAGTCGTAGCGTGCGACTCATTCGTTACATATTTTCACAATTAATGTAGTTTATAGATTATGGTCCCTTTGATAGATTCTGAAAGTTTGGTTAATATAGAATGTCCCTGAACGGAGGAATCCCTCTTTGTATTGTGCGAAGGGTCTAACAGGAGTCAGACAGTGGTGTTTGGTACCTATCGGAAGAGTATTTAAATAGCAATATTCCGGTGTTGGTTTGGAGCAGATTAATTGCTCGTGCGAATAGTTATGGACATAAGAAGTTATGTCCATTTATTTATTATTATTTGTCCTTACTTAGTCATGCATCTGAACAGTTGGAGACAGGCATCAGTAGGTCTCAAATGTCTCTTTGACCTCAGAGATCCCCCAAACAATAGTTTGCATGTTAAGAGGGCCTCATATCTACACATGCATAAGGTAAACACAGGAATAGTAATTGAAGATCAATTGTACTCCAAATCAGTATCTTTCCCGCAGACGGAGTACAATAGTCTTTAATTACACTGAGCTTTTGAGACTCAATGAGGAGGGTCAACACCTGTGTTTACAAATGGGGCTGGATTTGTATACAGGAGAATGAGGGCTGAGATGTCATTGTCTCAACTGAAAGTGGACATCATGAATATAGAACAGAACCCAGACAGGATTCTGTTTTGTATTCGCCAAACAATACCCCCTCCAGAAGACAGGAATGTGTTAGTTATCACCCATTGTTTTGCATAACCAGGGCCACTGATATGAATCAACTTGTGACCTTTGTTATAATGCGAAGCCGAGTTCCTGCGTCCAATGGACAGTGAGACTGTAGGGACCAATAGATTGCATTGTGTGAGTAGCATAAAAGACGGGCCTGTGACATCCAGCCTTTACTTCTCTTCAAACTGTTATCATTGCTGATAATCGGGAAGCTGGCTGTCCAGAGGCGCTTGCGATCGTTACCCTTTGTGCGTAAGTTTCTCTCCGTAATCATTGTCTTTCTGTGAGCCAATTCCTCTCTCTCTCTCTCCATCTCTCTCTCTCTTCTTTACTCTTATATCTCTCATAGTATTATAGCATTGTATTGTATAGCATTCAGGTTAGTATAGTATTGTCTTTTTGTATTTATTGTTTAGATCTGTGGTTAGGAAGTCTCTGTTATATTGTAGTGTATCATATGTACTGTTATCCCCTTTTACAAGTATATTAGACATAATACAGTTAATAGGCCTTGGAACCTAAACCAGTATCTGTGTATTTTCTATAGTGATAAGTGTTCACTTGAGCGTCGGTGACGCTCAAGCAGCTTTGTAGATAGTCAGGTTACACAAGGTTGCACTTACACCCTGTACTCACATTAAGGTATTCAGTGTATTTCATTGGTATAAGGTTTTAACATAAAGGTATAGTGTTGTAAGCGTCTGCATCGCTGGTGACCTCCTCGTGGTCTCGAGCGTATGCTACGCTACAGCGAATCATTCCCCTAGACATAACCAATAACGTGTCCTGTGATCACTGGGCCGTGAGCGAACGTGACGCTTGAGCGTCTCGCCTACGGCTGAGCGATCGCTACGCAGATAGCGTACCATTACGGTACTTCTTAAGTAAACAGCGTACAGTGTTCTTAGCTTCATAAAGGGTTGTTTATACGACAAAGGAATTTAGCATTGTCATAGGCAGGAGTGGAGAGAAACTTGGCTACAATTTGTTGCAACAGCTTGTAACTTTTAAGCAAGACAGCATAGTTTCCCTCTACTGCAGCATAACAGGCTCTAATGAATATGAAAACTGTAGGTCTCATATAAAGATAGCACTGACACAGTGCTGCATAAATATATGTATGTAAATGCACAAGTAAAATAAACACAGGAAAATATAAGAAGGGACGAACACATTAGCTTTGTTTTTTTAAATCTTTATTCACATATATTCTATTTCTGTCACTTTTTATTCTCTGCATCTTACTCTATGTATTTTAATATTTCGCTCTAATTTCAATAAAGGACAATTGAGTCCCACATAAATGAATTACATAATAAACCTCTATACTATTTATGGTTATTGAGCACTTTAGCCTGTATTTGATACTGCTGCTGCGGATATATATGTTCTATAACAACAATCATATTGATAAATTAATAGTTGGATGAGTGCACCTTAAATTTATCTGGTTTCTTTTTCTTTTCCCCTTCCTATGGGGATTTGACTCCATATCCGTGTTTAAACCAGTTGGTAGCACCTTTATGAGCCTCTTAATTTTGTCCCATATATAGATTGATATAGGTGAATCCCTAAAATAGGGTGTAATTAGATATGACAATAGGCACTCCAACTTTGTGATTGACATCATAATTTATTAATCTCGGTGCGGGTTACCCTCCAGATCTGGTGGAAGCTTATTGCTTGACCAGTATTGGAATTTTTTGGACACAATTTTATGTCCAATTTATCAAATTGTGTGTTTATTTTAAGGTCTTGAAAAATGTGTACAGTAAACTTTGACGTTGCATATTTACATTTGTGGAACAAGGGAACAAACAGAATATTCTTACAAACATTGAATATTCTTATTTCAAATTTTTTTGGCTTTCACAACACTTAACTGTGCCTAGAAAAACAACAACTTTGAAATCAACTTGGGTTACTAGGGGCAACATGCCATAGTATTAGAAATGGTCACATGTTCCAAAACAATAATAAGTGTGTTAGTAAGTAACATTAAGCGTAGGCTGCATTATGTGGCTCATGTTGTTTGGTATGTACAAAGGAAGATAGCAATGTAGAAAACATGGCATGTTGGCATTTAGCTGATGTAGTTTATAAGTTGGTTTATTCACACTTGATGAAGGTTAAAATTAGTTTTTACAAAAAAACATGCTGTTAACAGCAAAGTATTTAAAAAACAAACAAAAAAAAACAGTACATTATTTGTGAGTGTGTCAGATTTAGACATAGTAAATGATAAATTGGTAAGTGTAAAAACAATTGCTGGCAGGGCCGGATTAACAACGGGGCGCATGGAGCTGCAGCTCCAGGCCCCCCATTGAAAATAGGCCCACAGGATCTCCTGCAATGCAGCCAGTGTTAACAGTAAAAAAAACACTGGCTGCATAGCGTTGTCCCCACAGAGACCTGCACTTACCCCTCCACTGGTCTGGCTGCCGTGATCGGAGGTCAACCCCGATCAGGCAGCGTATGGTAACAGCACCCCGCGCAGCCAGTATCCCTGATGCTGCAGCCTCTGCTTTTGCTCGGTGGCTGGGCTCAGTGGGCTGTGCAGCACTTCCTGATACTGCAAGCTCCGCCCACTTCATGACATCGTGTAGGGGGCGGGGCCAGGACTCGACACTGCTGCCAGCCATCCATGTCACATACTGAGCAGAGGCAGGAAAAGGTAAGAGAGAGAGAAGTAACATGGGAGGGAAAGTGAAAGGTGGAATGTAAGGAATGAGTGCAGTTGAGGAACAGTAATGCACCTGAGATAGACAGGTAGGTGATTAAGTTATGTTAGAAAAGTAAAGAAAGATACTGTGAGAGATTAGAAAAGAAGACAAGCATGTGATTTCAGAGATAGGCAGTTTTTACCCTGTTTTTAAAAAGGAGTGGGCCCTGCAGGACGTGCTGTGCAGTCAGTCTCTCACAGCTGGCAGCGATCTTATCCAATCGCTGCCTGAGACCAACGTCCTCCCCTCTCTGCCCACCAACGCACAGCATAACCCGCACTGTATCCCTCCCGCACTGTATCCCTCCCGCACTGTATCCGTCCCGTACTGTATCCCACCCGCACTGTATCGGTCCCGCACTGTATCCGTCCCACACTGAATCCGTCCCACACTGTATGGCAGATGATGCAGGAAGAGCTGCTCAAGAGGCTGTTGTGAACGTGAATGCGCAGGTGCAGCAGGTCAGTGTACCCATCCAGTGTCTGCCCCTTCTCCAGCTCAGTGTCCCCACCATTACTGATCCCCATCCCAGTGTCTCCCTGCCTTCCCTCCCCAAACAGCCCACTGCACCCATCCCAGTACCCTCCCACCTAGAACTCTCAGTCCAGTCCAGTGGCGGGCTGGCCAGGGGGGCAGAGTGCCAGGTGCCCCCTTGGCTGTGCTATCGCCACGGGACGCAGCCTACTCCATTGCAAAAGGGCACAGGTGGTCCAGTGTGCGCGGCGGCAGCCATGTGGGCTCTCTTACTGTGTGTCCTACAGGGCTACGGAAGCCCTGTAGGACACAATTAAAAGATACGCAATCTGTGATACGGCTGTACGCTGCTGTGCATAGGCGGCCATATCACACGGGGGGACTGTTTGCTATGGCTCTGTGTACTGAACAGCAAGTGGCGGGGGGCGGTGGCAGCAAGAGTGAGGTACTGACTGTGCTCAGTATATTAGTGACACAGCCACCATCCTGCTAGTGGCCTTGTCACCCTGACCTACCCTTCACAGATTACATAGGTGACCATGCCCCCATTGCTCATTAATACGCCCCCAGCAGGGTTAGGGGTAGTGTGTGTGGGGAGCAGGTGCAGGGTAGGGAGTGGTGTAGTGTGTACGGGACGCGGGTGCAGGGTTAGGGGTAGTGTGGTGTGTACGGGGAGCGGGTGCAGAGTTAGGGGTAGTGTATACGGGGAGCTGGTGCAGGATTAGGGGTAGTGTAGTGTGTACGGGGAGCGGGTGCAGGGTTAGGGGTGGTGTAGTGTGTACGGGGAGCGGGTGCAGGGTTAGGTGTAGTATAGTGTGTACGGGGAGCTGGTGCAGGAATAGGGGTAGTGTAGTGTGTACGGGGAGCGGGTGCAGGGTTAGGGGTAGTGTAGTGTGTACGGGGAGCGGGAGCAGGATTATGGGTAGTGTAGTATGTACGGGGAGCGGATGCAGAGTTAGGAGTAGTGTAATGTGTACGGGGAGCGGGTGCAGGGTTAGCGGTAGTATAGTGTGTGTGGGGAGCGGGTGTAGGGTTAGCGGTAGTATAGTGTGTGCGGGGAGCAGGTGTAGGGTTAGCGTTAGTGTAGTATGTACGGGGAGCGGGTGTAGGGTTTGCGGTAGTATAGTGTGTGCGGGGAGCGAGTGCAGGATTAGGGGTAGTGTAGTGTGTGCGGGGAGCGGATTAGGGGTAGTGTATTGTGTGAAGGGAACGGGTGCAGGGTTAGGGGTAGTATAGTGTGTACGGGGAGCGGTTGCAGGGTTAGCGGTAGTATGGTGTGTGCGGGGAGCGGGTGTAGGGTTAGGGGTAGTATAGTGTGTACGGGGAGTGGGTGTAGGATTAGGGGTAGTGTAGTGTGTACGGGGAGCGGGTGTAGGGTTAGGGGTAGTGTACTGTGTACGGGTAGCGGGTGCAGGGTTAGAGGTAATGTAGTGTGTACGGGGAGCGGCTGCAGGATTAGGGGTAGTGTAGTGTGTACGGGGAGCGGGTGCAGGATTAGGGGTAGTGTAGTGTGTACGGGGAGCGGGTGCAGGGTTAGGGGTAGTGTAGCGTGTACGGGGAGCGGGTGCAGGGTTAGGGGTAGTATAGTGTGTACGGGGAGCGGATGCAGGGTTAGGGGTAGTGTAGTGTGTACGGGGAGTGGGTGCAGGGTTAGGGGTAGTATAGTGTGTACGGGGAGCGGGAGCAGGATTAGGGGTGGTGTAGTGTGTACGGGGAGCGGGTGCAGGGTTAGGTGTAGTATAGTGTGTACGGGGAGCGGGTGCAGGATTAGGGGTAGTGTAGTGTGTACGGGGAGCGGGTGCAGGGTTAGGGGTAGTGTAGCGTGTACGGGGAGCGGGTGCAGGGTTAGGGGTAGTATAGTGTGTACGGGGAGCGGGTGCAGAATTAGGGGTAGTGTAGTGTGTACGGGGAGCGGATGCAGGGTTAGGGGTAGTATAGTGTGTACGGGGAGCGGGTGCAGGATTAGGGGTAGTGTAGTGTGTACGGGGAGCGGGTGCAGGGTTAGGGGTAGTATAGTGTGTACGGGGAGCGGGTGCAGGATTAGGGGTAGTATAGTGTGTACGGGGAGCGGGTGCAGGGTTAGGGGTAGTGTAGTGTGTGCGGGGAGCGGTTGCAGGGTTAGGGGTAGTATAGTGTGTACGGGGAGTGGGTGCAGGGTTAGGGGTAGTATAGTGTGTACGGGGAGCTGGTGCAGGGTTAGGAGTAGTGTAGTGTGTGCGGGGAGCGGGTGTGACTAATGAAGCTAATTGGAAACTTCAATTATATTCTGTCTGTTTTTGTTTTGTTTTTTGTATCCTGGTTTTTACCATATTCGTTAATGCATATTTTATTTTTTTTACATGGTAGTGGCATGTTAAAAGAAACTTAAAATGCATATTAGAAAAAACCATAGCAGTACATGCTCATTAATGAGTTTAGTCATAGGATAGTATTTTGTAAATGTTCTGGGGGAAAAATTTCCATGTGGATTGGACTGCCACCACTAACAGGTCTACGGATGGTGTGATGGTTAGCTTTGCTGCCTTACAGCACTAAAGTCATGGGTTTGATTCCCACCATGTCCCTAACTGCGTGGAGTTTGTATATTCTCCCCATACTGGCGTGGGTTTCCTCCCACAATCCAAATACCGTATATACCGGTACGTTAGCTCGCAACATAAAAATAAACCATAGTTAGGTAGGTGGGTAGCTATGCCCTCCATGGTGCTAGCCACACCACACCCCCATATCGGTAGTCACACCCCCACCATGCTGGTCACACCCCCTGCAGCGGCGCACAATAGGCCCTTCATAAATTACAGCTCCAGGCCCATGAGGACCTTAATCTGGCACTGATTGCTGGTAAGATTCATTTGTAACTGCAGTGTATTCCAATTAATTGCTCAACAGGGGACTTAGTTGGCCAATTAATTGCTAAATAGGGCAGATACACTTGTAGCAGTAGTTCGCAAGGGCTGAGTAGCTGCAGACTTACTCCTAGGCTGCGTTCAGCTAGCGAACATTTGTCATGTACTTATAACCATCTGCTACGCATTTCTGCACAAAACACGCCTACTACCATTTGCATACGCCCACACTAGCCGCCCACTTTCACGCCCATTTCGTTAGATAGCGAAGCCAAGCCTCCGCACCTCCTCCGTCACACCCTGTTTTTGTTAAGAGTAGTACGGACTGAAAATCAGTTAGTATTTTTGCACAAACGTCGTAACGCTGGCTTTGCGCACGCGCAATGTAACATTCGCGCATGCGCAGTTTGCAGATTTTCGCTGATTGCGATGAGATGAACTGCTGCGAACAACTCGGAATGAGGGCCATGGTCTCACATCTGGGGTGCTCGGTACTACACAGCTGTGCAGCACCGTGACATTCAATACAGTGGTGCACGCAGGGTCACGGATGAGCAGTGATATAATCCCATTAGGGTCACTGCTCTGAGAGGAGAGAGACAGCGCAGGAAACTCTATATTTGGCAGCACATAGGCAAACTTTAGTAAGAGCATGCTGACGGAATTGTGGACTATGCAGAGTTGTAATAACGCCCATTTTCCAAGGGCCCATTTATACTAGTGTGTGTACACTAATAGTGATGACAACCAGGAAACCAAATGTAAAGATAGGTGCATCACGGATTTAGTGATGCGTACAATGGAGTGGCATCAGCCTCTATATGAGTGAGCATTAATAAAGGCAGCATTAGCTTTCTGCTATTATCCAAAACAAAAATTTTTTCAAATGCACATATTGTAAACCACGGTCAGCATTTCATGTGATCATTCTTTACACTTGAATATGACAAAGAAGAGAATACAAGGTATGCATTGGTCATGTCAAGTCCAGGCATGTGGTATACTTTGACACGTGCACACATACCAAGGAGATATAACCAGCTCACTAATCAGAAAAAGTCACACAAATATAATCTGTTTTCCAGGTGATTCTTTCTGAGCTCCCAAAAGGTCTGAATAGTAAAAGTCATCCATTGACAAGGTAGGGAATGGATTTGTAGCATACTACAAGTGATCATAGAGACTGTATTTTAATTGCTCAATACTGGAAATTAATATAACTTGGAAATATTTATAATATCTGTGCTTATTGGTTATAAAGACTTGCAAACTAAATTTTAGCTAATACACTTTGTATAGTACTGTTTACTCCAGAATAATACTATAATACACTGGGGAGTAAATATATGCATGTAGTAAGCACACATATACATTAGCAATATCTCACACAGTGACAGTGCAGATATGCAATAACTTATAGCAACCAATCAAGCATTTTTTTTAATGTAAATCTTATACCAAAATAATCAGCTCATTTCTGGTTGTTATGAGTTATTGTACAATACACAGTTTATATATAAACTTGGCGGGACTCTGTGCCATTTCACTGATGTATGCTAAATGCTGCGCTCTGCTCTGCTGTACTAATTGTACTTTTAATTTACTGTGTATAGAGGGCTCGATTCTGCTATGCTGCACTATAATCTGCTGTACTTTGAAGTGACTGTGTATAGGGGGCATGCTTCAGCTATGCTGCGCTATACTCTGCTGTACTGGCAGTAATGTATAAGTGATTGTACATAGGGGGCACGCTTGTTACCCTGTGCTGTGCTCTGCTGTACTTTTCAGTGACTGTGTATAGGGGACACGCTTCTGCTATGCTGCACTATACTCTGCTGTACTGGCTGTACTTTTCAGTGACTGTGTATAGGGGACACGCTTCTGCTATGCTGCACTATACTCTGCTGTACTGGCTGTAGTTTTAACTGACTGTATAGGGGGCATGCTTCTGCTATGCTGCGCTATATTCTGCTGTACTTATAAGTGACTGTTTACAGGTGGCACACTTCTGCTATGCTGTGCTGTACTGGCTGTGCTGTGTAAGTGACTGTATAGAGGCACACTGCTGTATGCTGAGCTGTACTCTGCTGTAAATTGTAGTGTTAACCCCTGTAGTGTAAGCCCTGTGATCCATGCAGTTTGAACCGAGCTGCAAGTAAAATCAAAAACTGAAAAATAAAATAAAAATATGTCTACTTGAACTGTTTGGTGCACTTTACCCTAGTGTGCTTTGTTCACGTGCAACTATAAGCCCTGTGTCTCCACGCAGCTTGAACCAAGCTGCATATTGAAAAAAAATATAAAGATCTATTGTTTGCATTGTTCTGTGCACTGTACCCTAATACACTGTGTCAATGTTTCATAGATGTGCTATAAACTGCTGTGTGCTTGTGCTGCTGCTCTGTCGCTTAGTAACCATCCAGCTTGCTGCAGCCTTTGGCCAATATTGTTGAAAACAATATTGTGAGCTGTGAGGTGGTTAAAATTGACTTGAAATAAATGGAAATTAAAGTTATTGAGGTTAATAACACTCAGAACAAAAAGAGGCCCAAATTACGTGGTTTTCACTTTTTTGTCAATTTGTGAAAAATAAGATCCAAATCCAAAACCAGACGATGAATCAGAGCCAAATCCAAATCCAGCAAAAATTGTCCAGCGCACATCTCCCCAAAAATCTAAAATATATATATACAGATGTGTCCACTTACATCTTTGGTAATTTGCTAAATTTTGCACAACATGGAAAACACGGCTAAGCTGTTTTTCACGAGTAGTGAGTGGATGTATTTTAAAATTGTTGCTTGCTATAATAGAATATGTATATACCAGTGCCAGATTTAGGTCCACATGGGCCTACAGCTGAAATTTATGAAGGGCTTACTGTGTGATGCCACAGGGGGTGTGTCCAAAGTAGTGGGAGTATGACTGGGCATGTGGCCTACAAAGGGTGTGTGGCCTGTGCCAGGCGATGCGGTTAGCACTATGGAAGACATATCTACTGCTTACCTCCAATCACCTCAATTTTCCTTCCCTCCTCACTCATATGAAGCATGCACCACGACCTATTTACTGGCCATTCAATAAAATATTTAAAAACAAAAACACAATCTTTGGTTTAACTCACATTTTATGTAAATTCCTGACACACTATAATGATTTAATTATGTTGTGTATGGGGAGCGGCAAGGTGACTGAATAAATAAATAAATAAATATGGGATCTAATTCCCCGTATTGTACCAGTATAATTTTATAGTCTCCACTTCCTACATACTGTATATGCTGAGGTAATAAGAATGGAACTTATTCATCCTATTTGGTCTAATCAGAGACCATTCAACCTGAGTACACCCAAGAATAATCTAAAGTACAGCTAATTACTTCCTTTTCATTGATTCACTGTTTTATTCTCAAAACACATAAAAACACATTTAAAACATATTTGTACCTATACTGTACATGTAGACAGTAGCGGATCTTGCTACGGGAATGCAGGATTTTTGCCCGGGACTCCCCCTTTCGGAGGGCGCCGCCGCCGTGGCAAGATCCGCTACTGATGGTGCCCCCCGGTGCTGTGCGGTGCTGTGCGGTGCTGACTGTGCGGTGCGCGATGAAGTCATTGCGCACCCGCACTGCATTGTGGGAGCGGCACATAGACACTAGAGGTCATGATTGACCTCTAGTGTCTATGCAGTGCTATGGGAGAGACGTTTCCCATAGATCAGAGGAGCGGCGCCGGCGGCCGGACACGGGGGACAGCAGTGGTCGGGAATCAGGAGCGGGGATGGTGAGCAGTGCCGTAACTAGGCATTTTAGCGCTGTGTGCAAGAAACGACATTGGCGCCCCCCCATGCAAGATAGTGGCAGTGCGCGCCATAGGCGTGCGAAAAATATATAGAGGCGTGGCTTCATGGGGAAGGGGCGTGGCCACAAAATAATAGCAATTCATACTACGGTGCACAGTAGTCTCTATTATTCAAATTACGCTGCACAGTAGCACCACTACACCAGGTAGAGCCCCTTTCATACATTACAGCAGACAGCGTCCCCCTTTTTACACATTACAGCAGACAGTCCCCCTTTTTACACATTGCGGCAGACAGTCCCCCTTTTTACACATTGCGGCAGCCAGTCCCCCTTTTTACACATTGCGGCAGCCAGGCCCCCTTTTCACACATTGCGGCAGCCAGTCCCCCTTTTTACACATTGCGGCAGCCAGGCCCCCTTTTTACACATTGCGGCAGCCAGGACCCCTTTTTACACATTGCGGCAGCCAGTCCCCCTTTTTACACATTGCGGCAGCCAGGCCCCCTTTTTACACATTGCGGCAGCCAGGACCCCTTTTTACACATTGCGGCAGCCAGGACCCCTTTTTACACATTGCGGCAGCCAGACCCCCTTTTTAAACATTGCGGCAGCCAGGACCCCTTTTTACACATTGCGGCAGCCAGGACCCATTTTTACACATTGGGGCAGCCAGGACCCCTTTTTACACATTGCGGCAGCCAGTCCCTCTTTTTACACATTGCGGCAGCCAGGCCCCCTTTTTACACATTGCGGCAGCCAGCTCCCCTTTTTACACATTGCAGCAGCCAGTCCCTCTTTTTACACATTGCGGCAGCCAGGCCCCCTTTTTACACATTGCGGCAGCCAGTCCCCCTTTTTACACATTGCGGCAGCCAGTCCCCCTTTTTACACATTGCGGCAGCCAGTCCCCCTTTTTACACATTGCGGCAGCCAGGCCCCCTTTTTACACATTGCGGCAGCCAGGACCCCTTTTTACACATTGCGGCAGCCAGGATCCCTATTTACACATTGCCGCAGCCAGTCCCCCTTTTTACACATTGCAGCAGCCAGGCCCCCTTTTTACACATTGCGGCAGCCAGGACCCCTTTTTACACATTGCGGCAGCCAGGACCCCTTTTTACACATTGCAGCAGCCAGGCCCCCTTTTTACACATTGCGGCAGCCAGGCCCCCTTTTTACACATTGCGGCAGCCAGGACCCATTTTTACACATTGCGGCAGCCAGGACCCCTTTTTACACATTGCGGCAGCCAGGCCCCCTTTTTACACATTGCGGCAGCCAGTCCCCCTTTTTACACATTGCGGCAGCCAGTCCCCCTTTTTACACATTGCAGCAGCCAGTCCCCCTTTTTACACATTGCGGCAGCCAGGCCCCCTTTTTACACATTGCGGCAGCCAGTCCCCCTTTTTACACATTGCGGCAGCCAGGCCCCCTTTTTACACATTGCGGCAGCCAGTCCCCCTTTTTACACATTGCGGCAGCCAGGCCCCCTTTTTACACATTGCGGCAGCCAGGACCCCTTTTTACACATTATGGCAGACGGAGAGAGAGAGAAAGAGAGAGAGAAAGAGAGAGAGAGAGAGAGAGAGAGAGAGAGGGATATACTTACCTTCTCCCCGCTGACAGGCTCCTCGTGCTGGCATCTCCCTCTGTGCAGTGTGCAGGCATCGGACAAGGAGGAGGAGGGAGGGGGACTGGAGCCGCAGCAGCGCTATGTCATTGGTAGTAAGCGCCGCTGCAGCATCCCCCTCTCCTTCCGTATTGGTTGCCTGGCGCTGCTGTGGATGCTGGGATGGAGGAACCGCATCCCAGCATCCACAGCAGCGCCGGGCAGCCTATACGGAAGGAGAGGGGGATGCTGCAGCGGCGCTTACTACCAATGAAATAGCGCTGCTGCGGCTCCAGTCCCCCTCCCTCCTCCTCCTTCTCAGCTGCCTCCGGCACTTCTCTCTCCTCCAGCGCGGCTGCGGCGCGGACTTCAGAGGCGGCATGTAATGAGTCAATTTGACTCATTACATGCCGCTGGCCGTGCGCCCTCAGGGCAACTGCGCTGTGTGCCAAGCCCACTTGGCACACACGTAGTTACGGCCCTGATGGTGAGTATTAATGTATTTTTTTGTAAGTGGCACAAACTAGGGGGCACAACTCTACTAGGGGCAATACTACTGGGGGCACAAACTAGGGGGCACAACTCTACTGGGGGCACAAACTAGGGGGCACAACAACTCTACTGGGGGCATAACTGACCATGCCCATAACTGACCATGCCCCTTCATGAAGCCCTGCCCCTATTTTTTCGCCAGGGGCGCCACAAGGGCTAGATCCTGCCCTGCAAGTAGAGATCATGACCATTGAGGGACGGATGCTGATAACACTTGCTGCCTCCCTAAAAAGGGAGAACTCTTTAATAGCCTGTTCGGCCCTCTTTAGATCCTGATATCTAGTCATCCAGGATCCAAAGGGGCCTGAACATACAGCAACTATAGCAGCGATGTGCAGTGAGGTCAGTGGCTGTGGAGGCTCTGGCTGCTAACCTACCGACCAGACCCCCCCCCCCCCCCTTCCACACCACCACCACCACCACCACCACAAAAAAGTCCCCTTATATCACTAAAACCAGCACTAGGCTGAACCAGCCAGGGGGATAATGTCATAGCAGGTGAGACAGTGTGGGGTCCCCCTGCCATCACATTAAACAGTCCCCCAAACCAGTCAGCCCTGGGATGGAATTCTTTGGAAAGTGGGGACCCCAAAAAATAAAAATGGGGTCCCCTCTCCCGAGCAACAACCAGCAGCCCAGTGCTATGCCCCGCACCCCTGGCGGTGGGTGCGGGGTTCATGCTATGATAATATTGTTCTTTACAGGCGGCCTACAGGTTCCAGCAAGCCTGCCCTAGCAGGTCAGCACTTGGAGAACCACAGGTGCCAGCATTCCCGGACATTAAGGGCCCGCTGGCACCTGTAGTCCTTCTATAAAGAAAATATAAAAATAAATACAATACATGATTTTAAACAAAAAATGTATTATACTGGGTCTTCACATGGGGGGCGACAGCCTTTCAGCTCTTTTTCATGGCCGCTGCCTCCCCAGGGTTTCCGGCGTCTTCACCTGGGGGCGGTGGCCTTTCAGGTCTTTTTCATGGCCGCTGCCTCCCCAGGGTTTCCGGCGTCTTCACCTGGAGCGTGGTGGCCTTTCAGGTCTTTTTCATGGCTGCTACCTCCCCAGGGTTTCTGGCGTCTTCACCTGGGGCGTGGTGGCCTTTGAGCTCTTTTTCATGGCCACCGCCACCCCAGGGCTTCCGGGGTGGCATCTTCACCTGGGGGCAGCGGCCTTTCTGCTCTTTATCATGGCCGCCGCCTCCCCAGGGCTTCCGGGGTGGCATCTTCAGATGGGGGGCAACGTTCTTTGAGCTCTTTTTCATGGCTGCCGCCCAGCCAGGACTACTATTGGGTCTTCTCTCTTCAGGAGCTCTTTAATGCTCCTCCGCCGTCGGACTGACACCCGCTGCCTCAAGCTTATTTATATAAGTCAGCCAGAGGGGGGCGGGGGTGATGACGCGTCGGCCATCTTGAATTAAAAAAATTATGCTAACACGCCATTTTTTAATTGGTACCGCTTCACTGCCAAACGCTGCAGAACGGCAGGCAGGGATCTCGGATCCGTGCCTGCTGCTAACTCCATCACCTCCGCCACCAATGACACCTGCATCTCTGCCGCGTCCTGCCGCCACTGTCGCCCGCACCTCTGCCGCAACCCCACCGCATTCGCCCGCACTCACATAATGATGATAGCAGATCCAGTGATGACAGCAGATTCAGCGGATGACAGTGGATCCAGTAATGACAACGGATCCACTATTGTTGCCTCCCAAACCCACATTAGCTGTAAAAACGATTACCGTACATTAATATAAAGGAGATACTTATGACACAGAATATGTATCATAACTATCTTCTTTGTATTATTTTAGTCATTAATGACAGGGGAGGCACTGCCTCTCCTGACTGCATGTCCCTGAACTATAACAAACCTCAGATACCCGGAACTGCCTGTTATGTGTGAATAAGAGAAAAACAATGACTTACCAAACACTGCCAAGAGAGGCAATTAAAGAATAATCCACCGCTAGGGATATGAGACAGACCTTAACCTAAAAGGAGAGGAGGAGGATGACTATCAGGGTTGACGGATCCATGATAAGTATGGGGGCAGAACGTAATAGGTGGTGAGAAAGAGTGGTAGGGTAAGCATGGGGGTGAAAGCAGAGCAGCAGATAGAGAGGTGCAGGGGTGAAGATAGGCTGTCACCAGGGAAGAGGGACTCAGCTGTGCACCCTCGCCCCAGTAGACAGTAGTCACCCTCTACCTATGTGACTTTAATATGATGCAGAGAATATTGCAGTGACCGTCATATAATACAGAGAGCATCACAGTGACTTTTCATTTAAAACAGAGACCATCACGGTGACTTGCCATATAGGCCCTCATTCCGAGTTGTTCGCTCGCTAGCTGCTTTTAGCAGCATTGCACACGCTAAGCCGCCGCCCTCTGGGAGTGAATCTTAGCATAGCAGAATTGCAAACGAAAGATTAGCAGAATTGCGAATAGAAAATTCTTAGCAGTTTCTGAGTAGCTCCAGACTTACTCCTACATTGCGATCAGTTCAGTCAGTTTCGTTCCTGGTTTGACGTCACAAACACACCCAGCGTTCGGCCAGACACTCCCCCCGTTTCTCCAGCCACTCCCGCGTTTTTCCCTGAAACGCCTGCGTTTTTCCGCACACTCCCAGAAAACAGTCAGTTTCCGCCCAGAAACACCCACTTCCTGTCAATCACTCACCAATCAGCAGAACGATTTAAAAACTTTGTTACGCCGTGAGTAAAATACCTAACTTTTGTGTAAAATAACTAAGCGCATGTGCTATGCAAACCTTGCGCATGCGCAGTAAGCGACTAATCGCAGTATAGCGAAAATCGGCAACGAGCGAACAACTCGGAATGACCCCCATAATGCCGAGAGCATCAGTGCCCCATATAATACAAAAAATCAGTTACCAAAATTCAATACACAAAGTGACCACCGTAAAATAAAAAGGCATTACAATGAGTTCCATATAATACTGACCCCAATGACCACCATAAAATGCAGATGACATCTCTTTCACACAGCTTAGCCCAGGGAATGGGATAAGTCATACATCAAGCCTCTGGTGTATATATGTCAACATACACGGGCACTAAGGCAAAGTACAAATACTGTAGGAACAGAAAGCAGTAATATCAATATATATACTGTATATATAATATATATATATATATATATATATATATATATATATATCCATGTGTATATAATGGCACTCACTGTCCTTTTAACGACCACCGGGGTGCCCTCCTTCCATAGTATAGCAAGTGATGGTCCTCTGGGATGGATTACTGCTCCTCTCCTCTATGTATAAAGAACCAGGCTGCACTCCACGGGTTTAAATAAGTGAAAAATTTATTCAAAATAAATCAAGCAATGACAAGCATAGTGGACACCAACGTTTCAACGCCTCCTGGGCGTTTTTGTCAAGGTGCTACGCTGTGTAGTGTTTTTGTTTTGTTTTTCACTACACAGCGTAGCACCTTGACAAAAACGCCCAGGAGGCGTTGAAACGTTGGTGTCCACTATGCTTGTCATTGCTTGATTTATTTTGAATACATTTTTCACTTATTTATTTTAAACCCGTGGAGTGCCGCCTGGTTCTTTATTCATAGAGGAGAGGAGCAGTAATCCATCCCAGAGGACCATCACTTGCTATATATATGTATATGTATATATATATATATATATATATATATATAACATAAATAATGAAACTCTTCCTTTAATATTTTTTTAGATTTAATAGGTGCTGTAGTTTATGGCTAACATTCAGTCAAATAAAACCTCTTAAATGTACATACTGTACGTTAGCTAGGTTCCATTGGTCTCCTTGTTGGGTTATGACTTTTTTGCCTTACACACCACTGGTGTATAGGGACTCATAAACACTGGGTGCTGCCTCCAGTCAGGCCCCTCATCAGTATGCTTCAGCGGCATGATAAAAACAATTTCAGCACATCAAACACATTTTCTGCCTCCTGCCTGCCTCCTCCTCCCACCTCCCTTCATAATACTGTGCACAGTACAACAATGACAGACACTGTGAAACATGGCTGAAGTAGTAGACAGTGAGCTGTGATCCGGCCGGGGCCAGTAGTGCTGCTGAAGGGTGCACCCTCCGTTTTAAATGTTCAACCGACTGCAGCTCCTGTCCGGCCAGAGTCCCCCTTTTGTCATTCACAGGGCACACAGTGAGAGGGGGGCGCTGAAACACTGAGGCACAGGGATGGCTTACGAAGGAGGTGTTAGTGATAATGACCCGGCGGGTGTCTAGTGGGTGGGACTTCAAGCGGTTCATTGCTGTGCTGCTGGAGACAGGAAAATACAGCTCCATCCGCCCCATTGTTAATCCGGCCCTGATATATTCTAAACTACTTGCAAGTTGTGCAATAGTAGCATTTTTAGGTTCTATTGATTGAATTTAAAATTAATTTATCCATTCAAAGCGAAGAAGGGAAAGCAAGAAAATGCTATTGAAGATTGCATTAAGAAATTATTTTATTTTATTTGCAATTTCATATTTTTCTACGAATCTTTGTGGCATTTTCATTTTCAGCTATTAAGGTACAGTACATCTAAAGCATATTTTCTCCTGTTTTATCACTCAGCTGTGATGATTTACTTTGCATTCTGGAGCTTGGTACAGTACATCTGATAGCTAAGCAGCATCCATAGAAACCTAGAGATATCTGCAATGGTCCCTCCATGTTACATTCAGGAGATCCATAATGCATACCCTCCAACATTTTACACATAAAAACCGGTACAAATTAGGAAAGGGGGCATGGCCATGGGTAAAGGGGGCGTGGTCACCTTTCCTATACTTTCAATGTAAGTTTGGTGAGTCAAAAATCGGTACAAAGCCCTTTTTGGCAGGTACAGACCATAAAAAAGGGCACTGTAACTGCCAAAAAGGTACAGTTGGAGGGTATGCATAATGCAGTATATGCTGGAAGTTTGGTGAGTTTTGATCAGTGATGTGCAGACTCGGTAGGCAGGGGAGGCAGTGTCTCGCCTGTCCTACTCCAGTATACTCCGGTTTTGCCTTAAAATTGATTAGAATAATACAAAGAAAATATTTATAATATAATATATAGTCAAATTGTGGAGTATACTGGAGTATGACAGGAGAGGCTCTGCCTAGGGATGGCCATCGGCGCTACTGCCATCGATGGATACAATCGATGCTGATGGTGAGACAAACCATCGATGGCAGCTAAGTATTTTTTGCATAACAATCAATGGTTTTTACCATCAGTGTTTATGGGCATGTGCGGCTGGTTGCTCTTCTGAAGTGTAAGGGCCGGGGCACTGCTGAGCTGTGAGTGACAGCTCAGCCTCTTAAAGAGTAGGGACATCCCATTTACTGGCTCTTACACATAGTGTAAGAGCTGGAGGCTGCGCAGGGCTGCTGGCTGACAGCCTAGCAGCCCTGTGCAGCAACAGGCAGCGAAAAAATTGAAGGGTGGAGGTAAAAACCATCATGCATACAGCTACCATCGATGGTGTATAACCATCTGGATATACACTATTGATGATAAAAGTATTCAGCATAGGCTATAGACCATCGTTGATTTCAAATCATCGATGGCCATTCCTAGCTCTGCCTCATCTGACCACACATCACTGCTCATACTCACATATCATTCCATATCCTCCAACATTTTACACATAAATATCGGTACAAATTAGGAAAGGGGGCGTGGCTGCGGGTAAAGGGCCACGCCCCCTTTTCGTATACTTTCAATGGAAGTTTAGAGAGCCATAAATCGGTACAGACCATAAAAAAGGTACTGTACCTGCTAAAAAGTTACAGTTGTAGGATATGTCATTCCCTGTACAAATCTACAATATCTGTGTATTCACAATAGCTTACATCATACATGTGAGTGACAAAAATAACAATACAACTGTTTTATACTGGTGCATATAAATATGTAACATTTCTGCAGTCTATTGTTTCAACCTGGCAGACACTTTCGTAGTTTTCACAGTTTGCAATTTAACTATAAATGGTATAACCAGATTTTTTTTATTCCTGCACAACCAACATAGAAAGGGATTTCAGGGATAACTGTGAAGGTGGACTCTAGAATTATTTGCTGAAGGAGATAATATTGATTTACTGTACTTATCTTGTACAAAGAATTGTATCAATAATCATTACAAGTAAAACAGCAAAACACAGCTGCCAGGCTATTAACCAACCAGCACCGTTCTAGCCACATAACACCCATCCTCTACTCCCTTCACTGGCTGCCTGTACGATGGCGAATCATCTTCAAGATTGGCTTACTGAGTATCAAAGCACTACATGACCAAGGCCGAAGGTACCTGAAACAGCTTCTGACCCCATACTGCCCCACTCGATTACTGCGATCTGTAGATGAAGGACTTTTAGCAGTACCTAGAATCTACCGTAATTCATCTGGGGGTCGAGCTTTTAGTCATGCGGCTCCGACTCTATGGAACTCACTTCCCAGCACAGTGCGAGAGGCCCCAACTATAGAATCCTTCAAAAGCAGACTCAAGACTTTCCTGTTTACTCAAGCATTTCCATAATGTCCCTGTAGTATCTTCATGCTTCTGTATTTTATGAAAATGTACTTCATTATTTTCTGTACTATATTATGCTATGTATCTGTTAAGCGCCTTGGGTCCTATTGGAGAAAGAGCGCTATATAAATAAAATTATTATTATTATTATTATTATTATTATTATTATTATTAAGTAGAGATGTGTGGGTTTGGCTCATTTAAATCCGAACATACGCAAACTTGGGGTTTACATGTCGAACCAAGGCATATATTGGTTTCTCTCATAAAATGTGGATCTCAAAATGAGGCAAAATGTCATAATCCCAGAAATGTCAGATCTTATGTGTTTTGGATTGCATATATTTTCCTCCCTATCTACTTCCAACTTCCTCCCTGAAGTAGCTCCGCTTTTGTGGTTGTGCTGAAAGCACTGCACAGATCAGCAAAATGATCGGTCACTCATTGATACGTGGCCATAGGAATTAATGGGGAAGTGCTGATTGGCTTAGACTGGACACTGTCTCTGCAACCGTTCCGACGCTCTCAGCCACTCAGTGCATCCCTATTCATTCATATGGCTGTATCCATAAGTACAGGTCATGTCTGTCTATAAACACATATAAAAGATGTGAATGATTGAAAATAAGAATGAAAAAAAATAAGATTTTAAACCTACCGGTAAATCTTTTTCTCCTAGTCCGTAGAGGATGCTGGGGACTCCGTAAGGTCCATGGGGTATAGACGAGCTCAGCAGGAGATATGGGCACTATAAAGAACTTTAGAATGGGTGTGCACTGGCTCCTCTCTCTATGCCCCTCCTCCAGACCTCAGTTAGAGAAACTGTGCCCAGAGGAGATGGACAATACGAGGAAAGGATTTTGTTTATCTAAGGGCAAGATTCATACCATCCACACCGTATAACCTGGAATATACGCAACCAGTTAACAGTATGAACAAAAAACAGTATCAGCTAAAGACTGATCTCAACTGTAACATAACCCTTATGGAAGCAACAACTATATACAAGCCTTGCAGATTTTGTCCGCACTGGGACGGGCGCCCAGCATCCTCTACAGACTAGGAGAAAAAGATTTACCGGTAGGTTTAAAATCTTATTTTCTCTTACGTCCTAGAGGATGCTGGGGACTCCGTAAGGACCATGGGGTTTATACCAAAGCTCCAGACCGGGCGGGAGAGTGTGGACGACTCTGCAGCACCGACTGAGCAAACGCAAGGTTCTCATAAGCCAGGGTATCAAACTTATAGAACTTTGCAAAAGTGTTTGAACCTTACCAGGTAGCTGCTCGGCAAAGCTGTAAAGCCGAGACGCCTCGGGCAGCCGCCCAAGAAGAGGCCACCTTCCTAGTGGAATGGGCCTGTACCGAATTTGTTAACGACAATCCTGCCGTAGAATGAGCCTGCTGAATCATGTTACAGATCCAGCGAGCAATAGTCTGCTTCGAAGCAGGAGCGCCAACTTTGTTGGCTGCATACAGGACAAACAGTGCTTCTGTTTTCCTAACCTGAGCCGTCCTGGCTACATAGATTTTTAAGGCCCTGACTACATCCAGGGACTTGGAATCCTCCAAGTCACCCGTAGCCACAGGCACCACAATAGGTTGGTTCATAAGAAATGAAGAAACCACCTTAGGCAAAAATTGAGGACGAGTCCTCAACTCTGCTCTATCCACATGGAAGGTCAAATAGGGGCTCTTGTGAGACAAGGCCGCCAATTCGGACACCCGCCTTCCAGATGCCAAGGCCAACAACATGACCACCTTCCAAGTGAGAAATTTCAATTCAACCGTTTGAAGAGGTTTAAACCAGTGAGACTTCAGGAACCGTAACACCACGTTAAGGTCCCAAGGTGCCACTGGGGGCACAAAAGGAGGCTGGATGTGCAGCACTCCCTTTACAAAAGTCTGGACTTCTGGGTGAGAAGCCAATTCCTTCTGAAAGAAAATAGATAGGGCCAAAATCTGTACCTTAATGGAGCCTAATTTTAGGCCCATATCCACTCCTGTCTGTAGAAAGTGGAGAAAACGGCCCAGATGGAAATCTTCCGTAGGAGCATTCTTGGCTTCACACCAAGAAACATATTTCCTCCAGATACGGTGATAATGTTTTGCCGTCACCTCCTTCCTAGCCTTTATCAGAGTAGGGATGACTTCCTCTGGAATACCTTTCCCAGCTAGGATTTGGTGTTCAACCGCCATGCCGTCAAACGTAACCGCGGTAAGTCTTGGAACACGCAGGGCCCCTGTTGTAACAGGTCCTCCCTGAGAGGAAGAGACCATGGATCTTCTGTGAGCATCTCCTGAAGATCTGAATACCAGGCCAATCTGGAAAAATGAGGATTGTTTTCACTCTTTTTTGTCTTATGATTCTCAATATTTTTGAGATGAGAGGAAGTGGAGGGAACACATAGACCGACTGAAACACCCAAGGTGTCACCAGGGCGTCCACCGCTACTGCCTGAGGGTCCCTTGACCTGGCACAATACCTCCGAAGCTTCTTGTTGAGGCGTGACGCCATCATGTCTATGTGAGGAATTCCCCAAAGACTTGTTATCTCTGTAAAAACGTCTTGATGAAGTCCCCACCCTCCTGGATGGAGATCGTGTCTGCTGAGGAAGTCTGCTTCCCAGTTGTCCACTCCCGGAATGAAGACCGCTGACAGAGCGCTTACGTGATTTTCCGCCCAGCGAAGAATCCTGGTGGCTTCCGCCATTGCCACTCTGCTCCTTGTCCCGCTTTGGCGGTTCACATGAACCACGGCTGTGACGTTGTCTGATTGAATCAGAACCGGTAGGTCGTAAAGAAGATTCTCCGCTTGTCGTAGGCCGTTGTATATGGCCCTCAATTCCAGTACGTTGATGTGTAGACAAGCCTCCTGGCTTGACCATAGCCCCTGAAAATGTCTTCCTTGTGTGACTGCTCCCCATCCACGGAGGCTCGCGTCCGTGGTCACCAGAATCCAGTCTTGAATGTCGAACATGCGACCCTCTAGAAGGTGAGCACTCTGCAGCCACCACAGGAGAGACACCCTGGCCCGGGGGGACAGGCTTATCTTCTGATTTATTAGTAGATGGGACCCGGCCACTTGTCCAGGAGGTCCCACTGAAACGTCCTTGCATGAAACCTGCCGAAGGGGATGGCCTCGTAGGCTGCCACCAATTTTCCCAGAACTCGAGTGTATTGATGAACAGACACTCTTTTTGGTTTTAGCAAGTCTCTGACCATGTTCTGGAGGTCCTGGGCTTTTTCCATCGGGAGAAAAACTCTCTTTTGTTCCATGTCCAGAATCATGCCTAGGAATGATAGTCGAGTCGTTGGAATCAATTGTGACTTTGGCAGATTGAGAATCCAACCATGTTGTTGTAGCACTCTCAGGGAGAGAGACACACTCTTCTGCAATTGATCTCTCGATATTGCTTTCATCAGGAGATCGTCCAAGTATGGGATAATTGTGACTCCCTGTCTGTGCAGGAGCACCATCATCTCCGCCATCACCTTGGTGAAAATCCTCGGGGCCGTGGTAAGCCCAAACGGCAACGTCTGAAACTGGTAATGACAGTCCTGTACAGAGAATCTCAGGTACGCCTGATGAGGAGGATATATGGGGACATGAAGGTATGCATCCTTTATGTCGAGTGACACCATAAAATCCCCCCCTTCCAGACTGGAGATCACAGCCCGGAGCGATTCCATCTTGAATTTGAACTTTTTCAAGTACAGGTTTAGGGATTTTAGATTTAAAATGGGTCTGACCGAACCATCCGCCTTCGGGACCACAAACAGGGTCGAATAGTACCCTTTCCCCTGTTGGACTAGGGGAACCTTGACAATCACTTGCTGTTGACACAGCTTTTGAATTGCAGCTAACACTATTTCCCTCTCTGGGGAAGAAGCTGGCAAGGCCGACTTGAAAAATCAGCGAGGGGGCACCTCTTCGAATTCCAGTTTGTTGCCTTGGGATACAATATCCATCGCCCAAGGATCCACGTCTGACAGAACCCAGACCTGGCTGAAGAGTCGAAGATGTGCCCCCACCGGTGCGGACTCCCTCAGTGGAGCCCCAGGATTTAGTAGAAGCCGGGGAGGACTTCTGCTCCTGGGAACTAGCTGGAGCAGGTGCTCTCTTTCCTCTACCCTTACCTCTGGCAAGGAAAGATGAGCCCCGACCTCTTCTGGACTTACACGACCGAAAGGACTGCATCTGATACTGTGGAGTTTTCTTTTGCTGTGGGGGAACAAAAGGCAAAAAGGTAGATTTACCCGCGGTAGCTGTGGCAACCAGGTCCGCGAGACCTTTCCCAAATAAAACTTCACCTTTGTATGGCAAAACCTCCATATGTTTCTTTGAGTCGGCATCACCCGTCCATTGGCGAGTCCACAGGGCGCGCCTAGCAGAAACCGCCATGGCGTTGGCTCTCGACCCCAGCAGCCCAATGTTTCTTTGAGCATCCCTCATATATAAGACTGCGTCTTTAATGTGGCCTAAGGTTAATAAAATGGTATCCCTATCTAGGGTATCAAGGTCAGCTGACAAGGTATCTGTCCAAGCTGCAACTGCACTACACACCCATGCCGATGCTATTGCCGGTCTGAGAAAAGCACCTGTATGCGCATAAATAGACTTTAAAGTAGTTTTCTGCCTGCGATCAGCAGGATCTTTGAGGGCTGCAGTGTCCGGAGACGGTAGCACCACTTTCTTGGACAGGCGTGTTAAAGCCTTGTCCACCCTGGGTGAGGATTCCCAACGTACCCTGTCCCGTGCAGGGAAAGGATATGCCATAAGAATCCTCTTGGGAATCTGCAGTTTTTTATCAGGAGTTTCCCAAGCCTTTTCAAATAACTCGTTAAGTTCATGGCATGGGGGAAAGGTTACCTCAGGTTTCTTTTCCTTATACATGCGCACCCTCGTGTCAGGGACCGAGGGGTCATCTGTGATATGCAAAACCTCTTTTATTGCAATAATCATAAAATGAATAATTTTTGCCACCCTCGGGTGCAACCTCGCTTCATCGTAGTCGACACTGGAGTCAGAGTCCGTGTCGGTATCAGTGTCTGCTATCTGGGATAGGGGGCGTTTTTGAGACCCAGAAGGGCCCGGTGATCCAGCCGAAGCCGTGGATTGACTCCCTGCTCTTTCCCTGGACTCTGCTTTGTCCAATCTCTTATGTAATAAGGTCACATTTGCATTTAAAACATTCCACATGTCCATCCAATCATGAGTCGGCGTTGCCGACGGCGACACCACAATCATCTGCTCCACCTCCTCCTTAGCTGAGCCTTCAGCATCAGGCATGCCGACACACTCGTTCCGACACCCCCACACACACAGGGATATAGTTATAAGAAGACAGTTCACCAATAATGCCCTTTGGAGAGACAGAGAGAGAGTATGCCAGCACACACCCAGCGCCAACTGACACTGGAAAATAATGTCCCAGATAACAGCGCTTTTATATTAGATTACTGTGTAATACACTCAATGCGCCTTACAAGTGCCCCCCCCCCCCTCCTCTTTTCAGCCCTGTGTCACCGTGTTCAGCCGGGGAGAGACCGGGGAGCCAGCTTCTCTGCAGATCTCTGTGGAGAAAATGGCGCTGGTTAGTGCTGAGGGACCAAGCTCCTCCCCCTCTGGCGGCGGGCTTCGGTCCCGCTCAAAATATTTCAAACTGGCGGGGAATATAAAGAATTACTGCCTCCGCAGTGCCAGATACAGAGGTTTTATTGCTGCCCAGGGCGCCCCGCCTGCGCCCTGCACCCATCAGTGCCCGCTAGTGTGTGTAGTGTGTGTGGGAGCAATGGCGCGCTTAACTCAGTGAAGATCCGAAGTCTTCTGCCACCTTGAAGTCTTCTTTTCTTCTTATACTCACCCGGCTTCTATCTTCCGGCTCTGCGAGGAGGACGGCGGCGCTGCTCTGGGACGAACGGCGGGGGGAGACCCGCGTTCCGACTCCCTCTGGAGCTAATGGTGTCCAGTAGCCTAAGAAGCAGAGCCTATCACTTAAGTAGGTCTGCTTCTCTCTCCTCAGTCCCACGATGCAGGGAGCCTGTTGCCAGCAGTGAAAATAAAAAACCTAACAAAATTATTTTTCAGAGAAACTCAGGAGAGCTCCCCTGTAGTGCACCCTATCTCCTCTGGGCACAGGATCTAACTGAGGTCTGGAGGAGGGGCATAGAGGGAGGAGCCAGTCAGGGCCGGTGCTAGGGTGTCCGGCGCCCTCCTGCAAACAATAAATTTGCGCCCTCCCTCCCATATGGAAGAAAGGGACAGTGCTCGGCAAAGGGGCGTGGTCTCACATGGAAGGGGCATGGCCACATAATAGTATCCCCAATTCAAATTACGCCACACAGTATCACAATCGTATTCACATTATACCACACGTAGTAAATATGACAAATGACCCGCGCTTATATTAAAATGTGAAGCTGCTCCTTTAACACTGATAATACTAGAAACATGGGGAAGTGAGCGCTAAATTGAAATGTAAGTTTGCAAACACCTGTGGGGAAAAAAAGGATTAGTAAATAAAGTTTACAGCACTTTTGTGCTGATGTGGAAGTCCTGTACGTGTGTTCCTTTCCAATTGCCGGAGCTGCGATCCGTGCTGCGGCTGCAGTCGGGGAAACCTGACTGTCTCTCCCTAACGCTGCCTACCTTGAGTCACGCTCAAACTTCGGCTCTCCCGTGTGGATCACGGCCCTTCGGCTGGTTCCCGATACTTCTGTTTGTTCTTTCGTCCCCTCACCCGTCTGGCGCAGGCTGAGTGACGTCAGGGCTTCACTTGCTAATTGTTCACCTACGCGTTTCGGACTTGCTGGTCCTTAATCCTGGATGATAGAGACACATATACATATAGTGACATACCAGCACACATACAGCTATGTAGTCACACACCTATTCACATACAGTCACACACAAGCAAACATTTATACACACATATAGCAGTCACACACACAGTGCCCTTCCCTGAGTCACATTCACTGTTTTGGCCATGCTGCTGCTCACATTCCCTCCATTCTCCCATACTGCTGGCAACTGGCAAGGCACTGTGTAGTACAGTGCCGTCTAGCCCCGCCCCCTTTTCGGACCTCAGGTAACTTCTTAGTTTAGAGTGCACTGCCATGATTAATGGCATTGGGGGGGAAGAGGGGGGTGGGGAAAGGCTGGGAAAACTTGTCCCCCTACCTCTGCCCCCTCAATCCTGTTCAGCTGATCACGGCAAGATGAAACTGAAAGTAAACTAGTTTATGTTCAGTTTCATCTTGACGGCTGCTGCATAGAGACTGGAGCATTAGGGGGAATAGGCACTCTCTCCTATCAGACGCCCAGGTGACATGCCCCCCTAGCCACGGCCATGAGGAGTGGTGGAAACAGGAGGCAGGGAGCCGGACCCGCACTTCACGTTGCCTGCGTCTGTCATACTGTGTGACAGACGCAGTGGCAACCAGGAGCCAGCAGCAACAGCAGAGCAGGGAGAGCGCCTCTTCCGACCAGCGCCTCCCTGCCTTGCAGGAGCTGCTGAGCGGTTAGCGCCGGCTCTGGAGCCAGTGCACACCCATTCTAAAGTTCTTTATAGTGCCCATATCTCCTGCGGAGCCCGTGTATACCCCATGGACCTTACGGAGTCCCCAGCATCCTCTAGGACGTAAGAGAAAAAAACCTAGTGTAGATAATAATCTGAACTTCTCTTTTTCATAGAAATAGGAGTGATCGGTTATATAAAATGTATACATCCCTGCACTGATATGACCCTTTAATATCTGTTAATGGGGAGAAACAAAAACCAGAGAGTGATCTACACCCATCAGCCATAACATTAAAACCACTGGCAGAGGATAACACTGGCATCATATAATATCGGCATCAGACAAGGTCTCAAGGGGTGATAAAGATTAAGCAGCAAGTGAACAGTCAGTTCTTGAAGTTGATGTGTTGAAACTTAAGCAGTAAGCATAGCAAGCACAAAAATACTGTATGTATGTCTGACCTTGACACGGTCCAAATTGTGATGGCTATATGACTGGGTCAGAGCATCTGGCTATGATAGAAAGGGGATCAGTATGATTTACCTACATAAAAATCCTGACAGTCAAAATTCTGACAACAATTGATCGATGGTCAAAATACCGACAAGGTCAAAATACTGACATGGTCAAAATACCGACATTTAAAATGTCAACATGGTCAAAATGGCGACATTTAGAAATGTCTACAGGTCAAAAAGTCGACACAAGTTTTTCACATTTTTGGGGTGTGTATGTCGACATGGGTCAGCATGGACACAGTATAAGTGTATCGCGTCCCCTCGCATGGCTCGCGCTTTGGGCACACTATTATATTCCCCATCCATGTCCACTGGGATGGTAAGGTATGAACAAGTCTGTTTCAATTAAAAAAATCATCAAAAACTCATGTAGATTTTTTGACATGTCGACATTTTAAATGTCAGTATTTTGACCGTGTCAACATTTTATTATGTCGGTATTTTGACCATGTCTGTATTTTGACCGTCTGGATTTTGATTTTAGGTAAATCGACTGCATCCCATAGAAAGGTATCAGAACACTTGCTGCATACAGTATGGGCCTGCAGTCTAGTTAGAGTGCCAATGCTGACCACTGTCCACCACTGAAAGCACCTACAATGAGCACATAAGTGTCATATCTGGATTATGGAGAAATGGGGATGGCTGGGTGAGTGTGCAGTGAGTGTGCGTCATTTACCTGGGGAAGAGATGGCACCAGGATGCACTATGGATAAAAGGCAAGCTAGTGGAGGGAGTATGATGCTTTGGACAATGTTCTGCTGGAAAACTTTGGGCCCAGGCATTCTTGTGGATGTTACTTTGACAAATACTACCTACCAAAACACTGTTGATATCAGTGGCCTATTTCAACAGGATAATGCACTCTGCCATACTGCAAAAATTGTTCGGGAATGGTTTGAGGAACATAACCGAGTACAAGATGTTGAGTTGGCCACCAAATTCCCCAGATCTCAATCTGATCAAGCATCTGTAAGATGTGCTGGAAACACAAGTCCAAACTATGGTGGCCCCACACCACAACTTTCAGGACTGAAAGTATCTGCTGCTGATGTCTTGCTAATATCTGTGTGTTTGAGAGAGTTTATCACCAGCATTTTTTGTTTGTATTTACAGATGGAGCCACACTAATCTTGGCTCCGTTTGTGCCACTGCACGCCTGCTGAGGAACGCCTATCGCAGCGCCTGCTGAGCGCATACGTGTGAGTCGCGCACACGTCCCATTCACTGTAATGGGAGCTTCTCTAAGCACTCCTGTAGCATGGCCAAATGCCGGATCGCCTAGTCACGCTGGGAGTGCACGTTTGCGATGGAGCTGCATCAGATGAGTGTGGCTTCATCTGTACATGTATTGTTTACTAGATGTATTGTCTGGCGTTGCATGGCTTTTTATTATCTGGTGATGTGCTATAGTGCAGGTTCCTGATGCTGATCACAGTACATCTAAGAGGTGGTGTGGGGGACATAAAGTAAGTATGGGCAGAGTAAATCGTATCTGTAGGTTGTATTGGCAGTACAGTACATTGTGTAATGCAGTGCGTAGATAGTCACAGTGTAAAGCACAGTCACAGGTAAACCATATAGATAAAGCAATGGGTTCTGGAGGAGAACTTGCTTACTACACATAGAGGGAGGTCCAGAAGCCATGCGCACAACAGGTGCTATGGCTTGTCATTAACTGCAAAGTTTATGACATCACAAGATGGGGAACATTGGATTTGGATGAATACTTAAACATAATGTAGGAAATTCTGTTCTGGAAGCCTGTGCAGAGTACTCATGTGACCAGCATATTAACTGTAGAATACTTGGAACACCCGGGAACCAGTGGCATACGACAATTTGGTCTTGGTATGTATGTGTGTGGCTAAACTGTGTCTCAGTGGTGCATAAGATGGTTTGGCATTGTGTGTATGGGTTTTTTATGTAACATATTTCAACTTCACTTCACTTTGCAACGGAATATGCTGCACTAAATAAGAAACTGTTAAGAAATAAATAAATAATATGCAGCAAGCTTTTTTCTGTTTGGAAGAAAACTTTATAGTTTTCAGAACTGGAAACAATCACTACTGTGCTGGTCTTTGGGTTTTGGGTTTTTTGTTTGTTTGTTTGTTTGTTTGTTTGTTTGTTTGTTTGTTTTTTTGGTATATCATTCAACAACACTTCATTGGCATTCTCCTCCTGCCATTTAGAGTTTCTTTTCTACAAGAAAATTATCAGACTCATATGTTCAGAGATGCATGAGACTGGAGGAGTGTCTGGGAAATGGGGAATGATGAATTATAGATGCTTGTACATGCTTTAATGTGATCACTAATATTTATATAATACGTATTAGAAAGTTTTTGTTTTGAAACTAGAGTTGGAGTCAGTACATTTCTACCAACTCTGACTCACTCCATGATTACAGAGCCCTGATAGGAACATTTCCAATCTATTAGAAATCAAACCTTTATTGACTCAGACTTCACAATTGATGTACCAGTGAGCAGCAAGTACAGCAAGAAGTAAGCGCAAATACAATATGTGCTGTAGAAATAAAGTTTGACCAAATCAGAAAGCCAAGCACCCAATCCATACTATAAAAGCTCAACCATAGAGAAGTTCTGGGGTAATTGCATAGTCAACAAGATAAGCACAATTATACTCAAATTGAACCATTATTAGTAACAGATAATCAGCATATTATACTAAAATTACAGTAGTAAGTTACATGGTAATAATTTATTACCATGTAACTTACTACTGTAATTTGAGTATAATATGCTGACTATCTGTATTTAAACAATTAGGATTACTTGAAATAATTGTTTACCATACTTAATACTAGAGATGTGCGGCGGGCACTTTTCGTGTTTTGTGTTTTGGTTTTGGATCTGGATCCCCGCTCATATTTTGGATCTGGATTGGTTTTGTCAAAACCACCCTTTCGGGTTTTGGTTTTGGATCTGGATGATTTTTGAAAAACCACAAAAACAGCTAAAATCACAGAATTAAGGGGTACTTTTGATCCTATGGTGTTATTAACCTCAATAACATTCATTTCCACTCATTTCCAGTCTATTCTGAACACCTCACACCTCGCAATATTGTTTTTAGGCCAAAAGGTTGCACCAAGGTAGCTGGATGACTAAGCTAAGCGACACAAGTGGGCGGCACAAACACCTGGCCCATCTAGGAGTGGCACTGCAGTAGCAGACAGGATGGCAGTTTTAAAAACCAAGCCCCAAAGAACACATAATGCAAAGAAAAAAAGAGGTGCATCGAGGTCGCTGGATGACTAAGCTAAGCGACGCAAGAGGGCAGCAAAAACACCTGGCCCATCTAGGAGTGGCACTGCAGTGGCAGACAGAATGGCAGTTTTAAAAACTAGGCCCTAAAGAGCACATAATGCAAAGAAAATAAAAGAGGTGCAAGATGGAATTATCCTTGGGCCCTTCCACCCACCTTTATGTTGTATAAACAGGACATGCACACTTTAACAAACCAATCATTTAAGCGACAGGGTCTGCCACACGACTGTGGCTGAAATGATTGGTTTGTTTGTGCCCCCACAAAAAAAGAAGGAATTAATCTCCCCACCAGAAAGAAGCAATTCATCTCTCCTTGCACAAACTGGCTCTACAGAGGCAAGATGTCGTCCTCATCCTCATCCACCATTTCCTCACCCCTTTCAGTGTGTACATCCTCCTCACAGAGTATTCATTTGTACTGGAGTCCACCACCACAGGTCCCTGTGTACTTTCTGTAGGCAATTGCTGGTAAAGGTCTTCCTGGAGGAATTTATAATTCATTTTGATGAACATCATCTTCTCCACATTTTTTGGAAGTAACCTCCTACGCCGATCACTGACAAGGTGAGCGGCTGCACTAAACACTCTTTCAGAGTACACACTGGAGGGGAGGCAACTTAGGTAAAATAAAGCCAGTCTGTGCAAAGGCCTTCAAATTGGCTCTCTTTCCTGCCAGTATACATACGGACTGTCTGACATGCCTACTTGGATGCTGTCACCGATATAATCCTCCACCATTCTTTCAATGGTGATAGCATCATATGCAGTGGCAGTAACATTTCAGTACTCATTAGCAGGTCCTTCAGTCCAGACCAGATGTCAACACTTGTTCCTGACTGCCCTGCATCACCACCAGTGAGTAGGCTAGGAAACTTTATCCTTTTCCTCGCAGCCCCAGTTGCAGGAGAAAATGAAGGAGGAGCTGTTGACGGGTCACGTTCCGCTTGAGTTGACAATTTTCTCACCAGCAGGTCTTTGACCCTCTGCAGACTTGTGTCTGCTGGAAATAGAGATACAACCTAGGATCGAGCATGGTGGCCAAAATGTAGTGCTCTGGTTTCAACAGATTGACCACCCTTGAATCCTGGCAAAGCGAATGAAGGACTCCATTCACAAGTCCCACATTCTTAGCGGAATCGCTCTGTATTAGCTCCTCCTTCAATTTCTCCAGCTGCTTCTGCGAAAGCCTGATGAGGGGAATGACCTGACTCAAGCTGGCAGTGTCTGAACTGACTTCATGTGTGGCAAGTTCGAAAAGTTGGAGAACCTTGCACAACACAGAAATCATTCTCCACTGCACTTGAGTCAGGTGCCTTCCCCCTCATTTGCCTATATCGTAGGCGGAGGTATTGGATTGAATGGCCTTTTGCTGCTCCTCCATCCTCTGAAGCACATAGAGTGTTGAATTCCACCTCGTTACCACCTCTTGCTTCAGGTGATTGCAGAGCAGGTTCAGAAGTGTTTGCTGGCGCTCCAGTCTTCAGCTTGCAGTGGTTGAATGTCAAAAGTGGCCCGCAATTTTTCAGGCCACCGACAGCATCTCCTGCACGCCCCTGTCATTTTTAAAAAAATTCTGCACCATCAAATTAATTGTATGTGCAAAACATGGGACGTGCTGGAATTTGCCCATATGTAATGCTCGCACAATATTGGTTTGCGTTGTCTGATATCACAAATCCCCAGGAGAATCTAAGTGGGGTAAGCCATTGTGCGATGATGTCCCTCAGTTTTCGTAAGAGGTTGTCAGCGGTGTGCCTCTTACGGAAACCAGTGACACACAGCGTAACCTGCCTAGGAACGAGTTGGCGTTTGTGAGATGCTGCTACTGGTGCCGCTGCTGTTGTTGCTGCAGGAGGCAATACATCTACCCAGTGGGCTGTCACAGTCATGTAGTCCTTAGTATGCCCTGCTTCACTTGTCCACATGTCCGTGGTTAAGTGGACACTGGGTACAACCGCATTTTTCAGGACACTGAGGACACTTTTCTTAATGTCCTTGTACAGTCAGGGAATCGCTTTCCTAGTGAAGTGGAATCTAGGCGGGATTTGGTACCGGAGACACAGTATGTCCATCAACTGTCTAAATCCCACTGCACTAATAGTGGATACCGGATGCACATCTAACACCAGCATATTTTGTTATGGCCTCAGTAATCCACTGTGAAATAGGGTGACTGCTGTCATATTTCATCTTCCTCGCAAAGGACTGTTGGACAGTCAATTGCTTAGTTGAAGTAGTACAAGTGGTCTTCTGACTTCCCCTCTGGGATGACGATTGACTGCCAGCAGCAACAACAGCAGCAGCAGCAGTAGGCGTACCACTTAAGGATCCTCCGGAGGAATACTGGTTAGGAGAGGACTCGTCAGTCATGCCAGAGACATGGCCTGCAGGACTACTGATGTTCCTGACTGAGGATGAAATTGACGTTGAGGGAGTTGGTGGTGTGGCTTGCAGGAGCCTGAGTGAACAGGAAGAAGGGATTTAGGTGTCAGTGGACTGCTTACACTCTTACCCAAAGTTTCACAACTTGACAATGACTTCTGATGAATGTGCAGCAGGTGACCTATAAGGGAGGATGTTCGTAGTTGGTTAACGTCCTTACCCCTACTTATTACAGACTGACAGAGGCAACACACGGCTTGACACCTGTTGTCCGGATTTGTGGAGAAATAATTCCACACCTAAGAGGTGGTTTTATTGGTATTTTGCCAAGGCATGACAATGGGCTTTCTCATCCCACGGACATAAACTGTCTCCACTGGTGCCTTATTCAAACAAACCACATCACCATCAGAATCCTCATCGTCAACTTCCTCCTCAGCGGCAGCTACACCTATATCCTCCTCATCCTGGTATACGTCTACAGTGACATCCTCAATCTCAATATCAGTAATTGGACTGGCGGTGCTCTTCCCAGCACCTGCAGGGGGCGTGCAAATGGTGGTAGGCGCTTTCTCTTTCCATACAGTCTTGGAAAGGTCAGGTCTAGACATCGCAACCGCGGACACACTTGGACCCTCCTTGGGGATTTGTGATATCTCTGAATGCACAGTATATAAATTTGAGAGGGAGGAGGGCTTCCATCCTCATGAGAAGCTGAGCCACTTCATGTCGTGAATGGCATATTGCCAATTTTACGTTTCTCGTCAGATAATTTCTTTTTTTTCTGATTATTAATTTTTGCTTCTTGAATTTTACATGCCCTCTATGACATTGGGCATTGGCCTTAGCAGACGACATTGATGGAATTACAATGTCAATGTCATGACTGGTAGCAGCAGCAACTTCAGCACTAGTACTAGGAACTGGAAGTGGTTCCTGATCTTCCACTATTTTTTCCTCCAAATTGTTGTTCTCCATTTCACAGGACAGCACCCCTTTATTTTCACAGCACCCCTTTATACTTACAGCATACAGGGCCAGTGTAATGTTATTTGAACAGCAGCACCCCTATATTTTACAGTATACAGCAGTGTGCTTTTAATTTTAACAACTGCACCCCTGCATTTTTACAACATACAGGGCCAGCAGCACCTTCATATTTTACAGAATATAGCAATGTGCTTTTAATTTTTAACGGCAACACTGAATTTTTACAATATTCAGGGTCAGCAACACCCCTATATTTTACAGCATACAGCAGTGTGCTTTTAATTTTTAACAACTGCACCTCTGAATTTTTACAACATACAGGGCCAGCGGCACCCCTATATTTTAAAGCATACAGCAGTGTGCTTTTAATTTTTAACTGCACCCCTGAATTTTTACAACATACAGGGCCATCAGCACCCCTATATTTTAAAGCATACAGCAGTGTGCTTTTAATTTTTAACTGCACCCCTGAATTTTTACAACATACAGGGCCAGCGGCACCCCTATATTTTAAAGCATACAGCAGTGTGCTTTTAATTTTTAACTGCACCCCTGAATTTTTACAACATACAGGGCCATCAGCACCCCTATATTTTAAAGCATACAGCAGTGTGCTTTTCATTTTTAACTGCACCCCTGAATTTTTACAACGTACAGGGCAAGTGTAATGTTATTTGAACAGCAACACCCCTATATTTTACAGCATACAAAAGCAGTGTACTTTTAATTTTTAACAACTGCACCTCTGAATTTTTACAACATACAGGGCCAGCAGCACCCTTATATTTTAAAGCATACAGGAGCAGTGTGCTTTTAATTTTTAACAACTGCACCCCTGAATTTGTATAGCATACAGGGCCAGTGTAATGTTATTTGAACAGCAACACCCCTTTACAGCATACAGCTGTGTGCTTTTCATTTTAACTGCACCCCTACATTTTTACAATATACAGAGCCAGCAGCACCCCAATATTTGACAACATTCAGGAGCAGTGTGATTTTAATTTTTAACAACTGCACCCCTGAATTTTTATAGCATACAGGGCCAGTGTAATGTTATTTGAACAGCAACACCCCTTTACAGCATCCAGCTGTGTGCTTTTCATTTTAACTGCACCCCTACATTTTTACAATATACAGGGCCAGCAGCACCCCAATATTTTACAACATACAGGAGCAGTGTGCTTTTAATTTTTAACTGCACCCCTGAATTTTTACAACATACAGTACATGGCCAGCAGCACCCCTATATTTTAAAGCATACAGGAGCAGTGTGCTTTTAATTGTTAACAACTGCACCTCTGAATTTTTACAACATACAGGGCCAGCAGCACCATTATATTTTAAAGCATACAGGAGCAGTGTGCTTTTAATTTTTAACAACTGCACCCCTGAATTTTTATAGCGTACAGGGCCAGTGTAATGTTATTTGAACAGAAACACCCCTTTACAGAATCCAGCTGTGTGCTTTTCATTTTAACTGCACCCCTACATTTTTACAATATACAGGGCCAGCAGCACCCCAATATTTTACAACATACAGGAGCAGTGTGCTTTTAATTTTTAACTTCACCCCTGAATTTTTACAACATACAGTACATGGCCAGCAACACCCCTATATTTTAAAGCATACAGGAGCAGTGTGCTTTTAATTGTTAACAACTGCACCCCTGAATTTTTACAACATACAGGGCCAGCAGCACCCCTATATTTTCCAGCATACAGGCGGACAGTGCCCCTGCACCCTGTACAACACAGTGACAGCCAGGACAGCAACACCCATGTACAGTTGCAGCACATGAAACACCATTGACAGCCAGCCCAGGACAGCACCCCTAACACAGCACAGGTACACCACACTGACTGCAGCAGCACCCCTACAGAGCACACACTAAACGCACCCGATGCCACCACCCACACAGACACAGATGTCTGTCTCCCTCACTCTCCAAGTCCGGAGTGAAAATGGCGGCGATGCGCAGCTGTTTATATGGAATCCAAATCACGTGAGAATTCTGACAGCGGGATTATGACGTTTTGCCTCATTCTGGTTTCCGAGTCTGGCGGGAAGTCCCAAGCCTGACTCGGATCCAGGTTCGGGACATGATGTTCGGGGGAGTTCGGTTCTCAGGGAACCGAACCCACTCATCTCTACTTAATACAATTACAAATGAATATACTCCGCTTAGTTACTCTGATTTTTTGTTGGCTGAGTTTAGCTTGAGTTCACACCACAGATATTATGCATTGAGTGCACATGATTGTCAGGCCATGCTCCATCAATCCCAAGATTTACTTAGCCTCAAAATTAATATAATTTGGATTTGGGGTGACTGATCCCTCAGCAGTCCCTCAGAGAATTTATTCTTTAGTACCTGGGCCACTGACCAATATAGCACCACAGCAGATATCGGAAAAATGCTCTTAACGTATTTACTAAGCAGAGCTTTATCCTGCTTAGACGTCTTTATGTTGTATTAACCCATTGTAACCTGTTGGCTACATTTTTGCTATTTTTTTCGGTTCCATGACTGACAAATACTGCTTGCACATGCGTGACCTGATGTATCAACATGGGCAGTACTTTGCCATGTCTGAACCCATACATGATCACTTTTTGGCATTCAGCTGGACTTACTATTGGTGAATAGCCCAGAAAGTAAATTCCAATTCACTACCATATGAGGGGATAAGAAAAGTTACTTTTTCCAGAGCTCGGACACAATTTTTGGTATATAGGCCCTTAAACATTGCAGAAGTAACTAGGTTGAAGGCAGGTGACACAACTTAAATATGTAACTGCAGTGACAGAACTAAGAGGGAGGAGTGGGGCACATTTATGGTTACTTGTGGTCTGCCCACGAAAATAGGGATTTCTTATTGCTGCGATTTGCAGCAATACGGAATTTGTATTTCCTAGCATGTACAGTTCAGTTGGTGAGTCATCAGGACAGGGTCTCCAATCACAGTAATATGAATGCATTGAGATTATACTACATCCTCCTTTGCATTCTCAGCTGCACTACTGCACCTGCACCAACCAGATCCCTCTCCCAAACAAAACTGTGATGGGTAACTCGCATTCTGGAGCTTGGTAAATCTAGCAGCACAGCAGCCCCCATAGTAACATATGGACATTGCGACTGTTGTCCTGGGCCCCCCACAGATCTTTATCTGCTACTGTGCCGGCAGAATCTGCTTCTTCTACTTCTAGGGAAAGGTAGGGAGAGCCGCATCATTACCCTTACTAACCCTGAGCAGTGCGGTGAGACTCCAACAACTGTTTCACAAAGGAAATTAAACTTTGTTTGCCTGCAGTCTTCTCTCGCTGTGTACTTTGCACAAGCTTTTGGTTATATATGAAATTTGTATTCATTAATTTTTTTAATTTTTTTTAATTTTATGTTTGCTTTCAAATTTTCATTTATTTTCTTGTACAATCAAACAAGCACAAACAACTTTTTACACTATTTAGAACTAACTTGCTGAGTTTTATTGGCACTTGGCAGCTGCTATTCAAACATCTTGGGAGCACACAGATAATCAGTATAATTTACACTGGTTGTTGCATGTTGTTACAGCCCTATCATGCTAGTGCATGCGCACGTCATGGCCTCGCAGCACTCCCCTATCTGTGAGCCAGGTGCCACAGGGCAGGGGCGGTGGAGTGGTCAACAGAAAGCCGGAAGGCTGCGCTGCGCATGGTCTACCTGGCTCTCTATGTTGGCGGACCAGGCCATCGGCCCTTCTGACATTTCCCATACATGCCAGATGGCCAGTCTATCCCTGCATGTTGTGTTAACAGAAAGGGGTTCTGGATGAGGAAACAGAAAGGGATGCTGGCTGGTGAGGCAGAAGGGTCTCTTACTGGAGAGACAGAAATAGGTGCTGGCTGGAAAGACAGAACAGAAGGGGTGCTGTCTGGAGCTGGAGAGTATGTGTATATGGGGCTGCCTATCTTGTGACCCAGCACGTCGCAAGCACGGAGAGTGGAATTGGGATGCAGGCAAAGACAGAAGAAGACGAGGTGTGTGATGCTAGTGCAGCAACTGCCTGCGCCTGCCAAAGCCTTTAGTGTTATTTTAATGCTGTATACGCCAACATCCTCCTGCAACAATCGGTGGTGGTGGAGGGACGGGACAAATTGGGGCCGCTTCAATTGTTGCCCCACCCTCCCGCTGGGTGTCTATGCTAATGGACATCTATTGGAGATATTCAATTGTTACTCCGATCAGACGCCCGTTAGCATTTTACGCAGCTGACTGCTCCGGGTTTAGCAGCGCAAAGTGGCTAAACCTGTTTAAAGTTGCAGTTTGGACATCTAAAAGTCAGGGTTTGGGTACCCAAACTATGGACTTTACACACATTTTTTTCTTGCACCTCCTGAAGTTGCGAGAAAAAAGTGTGTGCCGCAGGTAATGGGCGTCTATCGGATCAACAATTGAATAGCTCTGATAGACGCCCATTCCTTTAGACGGTCAGCTGGTGGCGTGAGCCACAATTGTATCGGCCCCACTGACTAGAGGCCTATTTGCTACAATACAGTCACACTGACTGAGGGGTGTAATAATGGGTATTATAAGGGATGGCCAGTATGGATGGTGTAATGGTTAGCATTAAGGCCCCACAACACTGAGGTCATGGGTTCGATTTCAACCATGGCCCTAACTGTGTGAAGTTTGTATATTCTCCCTGTACTTACGTTGGTTTCCTCCGGGTACTCAAAAATTAACTGTAGTGTGTAAGTGTGTGCGCGTACATGGGCAGACTAGATGGTCCAAGTTGGCCTGATTCTGAGTCAGATGCAATTCACAATAATTAGGATGTGTTTACCTCCCTGCCAGGGCACACTACCTTCGTAGACCATGAGATAAATACACCTGAAGGAGTGGTCGTAAAGTAGTGACCATATTGCATCCCTGAGGTGCAGCATCAAGCATTCCAGAGCTGCTCCAACTTGGGCTCATTGAGGAGTCCAAAAGTAACTGGTCAAGGCCTTTTGTATTGGTCCCCAAGCAATCAGGAGCCATACATATTTGCAACGACATCAGGCAGCTGAATCAAGTGTCCTGGTTTGATATATACCCACTACACGGGGGTGGACGAATTAGTGAAAAATTTGGCAATCAGCCAGTATCTTACAACTTTGGGCCTCATAAAGAGATATTGGAAAATTCATCTAAGTGAGACAGCCAAGAAGACGACTGCCTTTTCGACACCTGATGTGCTATATCAATATAAGGTGCTCCCTTTTGCCCTTCATGGGGCACAAGTGACATTTCAGCATGCCATGGATTGGCTGTTAACACCACATCGGGGGTAAGCTGTAGCTTATTTAGACGATATTGTTATCTATACAGAAAGTTGGGAGGAACACTTGCCCAGAGTCCAAGAAGTACTATACTAAACAGCTTAAGGCAGCACAGGTTTACAGCTAATCCAGCCAAGTGTAACATTGGACTTTCAGAGGCCAATTATATAGGGTATGTGATTGGCAATTGACAACTGAAGCCTCCACAGCGGCAAGTGGAGGCAATTCAGTCCTGGCCAAGACCCTCCACCATGAAACTGTTGAGAACTTTCCTCAGATTGGTAGGCTATTACCATCTATTCATTTAAAATTTTGAGTCCAGGCATTACACCTGATAGAAACCCTTAAGAAGGCTCATTTAGAGAAAATGGAACAAAACAACTGAAGCAGCCTGGGTAGAAATGAGGATGGCTCTGTGTACCGAACCAGTTCTGCAGGCAGAGAGAAGAAAAGTCGGTCCTCTACTTAAGTAGAAAATTGTTACCACGGGAAACAAAGTATGCTATTGTCAAGCTAGAGTGCTTGGCAATCAAGTAGGCGCCCAAAGTCCTGAAGTATTATCTCCTGGGAAGAGAGTTTTTCCTAGTCTTAGATCGCACATCCTTGAGGTGGATGCACTTAACAAAGAGGTCAACCCCAGGGTTACACATTGGTTCTTGACCCTACAACAATACAAGTTTGTTGTGCAGCATCGTCCTGGGCCTTAGCATAAAAAGGCAGGCGCATTGTGCCGAAAATCTGAAAAGTCTGTATGGTCACAGCTGGAAAGTGCGCTTTCCCAAGCTTGGAATAGCAAAAGGGGGGATGTGTGGTGAGATGGGTGGTCTCTCACTTGATTTGTTCATATTCTGGTGGAATCAGCTCCATCCAAGGGAAAAGAAAACAAGACCTGCACATTCTGCAACTCTAGTAGAGATTTGGAACTCCAGATTTTGTGGATTACTAAGATCCAGCAGGAACTCCCATTCACCCAGAGTTCTATGCACTGATACCAGTGACGTGCGGTGAGGTCAATGACTGGGTAGGCACTGGCTTCTCCAGTACATCCCCAGCAGCACCATGTAGTGCCCCCTGTAGTGACAGTTACACATAGTGCCAGTTACTCGTAGTGCCCCTCTGTAGTGCCAGTTACACATAGTGCCAGTTACTCATAGTGCCCCCTGTAGTGCCAGTTACACATAGTGCCAGTTTCTCGTAGTGCCCCCTGAATTGCCAGTTACACATAGTGCCCCCTGCAGTGCCAGTTACACGTAGTGCCAGTTGCTCGTAGTGCCCCCTGTAGTGCCAGTTACACATAGTGCCAGTTGCTCATAGTGCCCCTGTCAGAATCCGTTTGGATCTCCCATTGTGAAAACATGTTAGCAGGGACTGATGTTCACGGTATAATGCAAGTTTATTAAACACTGTAGAACTGTAAATAATAAATATAAACCAGGGGTAACTAGAGAACACAAAAGGAAAACTGAAGGGACATAGGATACCAGGAGACTGTGAATACATGGGATGCCAGGATTGCACTGTGGTAGCTGGATCACAGGATAGCAACAAGCTGAGAGAATATAGATTACCTGAGTACTGGAAGAATGCAGGCCAGCTACTCAGTTCTTTAACCATAGGCTGAGAGAATACAGATTACCTGAGTACTGGGAGAATGCAGGCCAGCTACTCAGTTCTTTAACCATAGGCTGAGAGAATACAGATTACCTGAGTACGGGGAGAATGCAGGCCAGCTACTCAGTTCTTTAACCATAGGCTGAGAGAATACAGATTACCTGATTACTGGGAGAATGCAGGCCAGCTACTCAGTTCTTTAACCATAGGCTGAGAGAATACAGGTTACCTGAGTACTGAGAGAATGCAGGCCAGCTACTCAGTTCTTTAACAACAAGCTGAGGGAATACAGGTTACCTGAGTGCTGGGAGAATGCAGGCCAGCTGCTCAGTTATTTAACAACAAGCTGAGGGAATACAGGTTTCCTGAGTACTGAGAGAATGCAGGCCAGCTACTCAGTACTTTAACAACAAGCTGAGGGAATACAGGTTACCTGAGCACTGGGAGAATGCAGGCCAGCTACTCAGTTCTTTAACCATAGGCTGAGAGAATACAGGTTACCTGAGTACTGGGAGAATGCAGGCCAGCTACTCAGTTCTTTAACAACAAGCTGAGGGAATACAGGTTACCTGAGTACTGGAAGAATGCCGGTCAGCTGCTCAGTAATCCATTAACAATGAACTGAGATATTGCAGCCTCAAAGATAGACTTGATGAACTGGCACAGGAGTGCTTGTGAACAGAGAATAAATAGCAGCTTCCCAGGTGCAAACCACAGCTGCACATAACTAGATAATCAATGCTGCCAGGTCACAGAGTGGGAACTGCTAGACAGACCAGGAGGCAGAGTGTGACACCTAGAGGCAGAAAGGATATATGGCACGGATCATGACAGTACCCCCCCCCCCCTCCTCAAGGGCGGATTCCAGACGCTCCACAAATTATTTCTTCTTTCTTGTGGATTTCCCAGTAGGGACAGTAGACTGAAGCTGAAGAAAACCAACAGGTAAGCTGATTGCTGGAGTCTCTAAGTTAGCAACAGGATTCTCGGATGAACCAAGATAGATAGGAACCTTAGATGACCCCGGCTGGGCAGGAACCTCAATTGGGACTGAAGACTGGTAAGACCATGAATTGAATTTCTTAATTACCACTTCACTGAAGGCCACAAGATTGAGAAGAACTGGGTCATTGGTTTCAATTAATGGACTAACCCATGCCAAGGCTTCTCCTCTGAAGGTCAGGAATAAAAATTTAACTATGTTGGATGGAGTAATTCCGAGGGAAGGATGTGTCTCCATCATGGAAAGATATCGATTAACTAGTGCGAAGTATTGCGTTAAATCTCCATCAAAGTAATCCAAAGATGGAGCGTTGGATGAATTCTGTGAAATGGAAGCTTGATTTTCTGGAAACACTGGAGATGGATCATCAGGACACTGAGGAGGGGACAGACTTTCAGGAGACTGGTCAGAAATATATGATGATCCTAACCGAACTTTGACTAGAGACTTGGATGGCACTTTTTGGATTTGGTCCTTCCTGGAAGTCCTGGGGGACTGGGCTGTACCCAAATCGTGAGCCAACAAGTTAGTAGTAGGATTGGAACCCAGGACTACAGCAGTGCCTACGTGCCTAGATACATGGCTTGTGTTGTGAAAAGCAAGGGTGCTAGATTCCTCTTCTGAGATTGGCATAATGCTCAGAGCCCCCTCCTGGGGCTGGACTAAGGCAGACGCCCCCATTTCACGGAGCTGGGCTGAGGAAAGAGCCCCATCTTCACGGGGCTGGGCTGAGGAAAGAGCCCCCTCTTCACGGGGCTGGGCTGAGGAAAGAGCCCCCTCTTCACGGGGCTGGGCAGCGCTCTGAAGACTCTCTGGCTGGGCAGCTCTCTGAAGACTCTCTGGCTGGGCAGCGCTCTGAAGACTCTCTGGCTGGGCAGCGCTCTGAAGACTCTCTGGCTGGGCAGCGCTCTGTAGACTCTCTGGCTGGGCAGCGCTCTGTAGACTCTCTGGCTGGGCAGCGCTCTGTAGACTCTCTGGCTGGGCAGCGCTCTGTAGACTCTCTGGCTGGGCAGCACTCTGTAGACTCTCTGGCTGGGCAGCACTCTGTAGACTCTCTGGCTGGGCAGCACTCTGTAGACTCTCTGGCTGGGCAGCACTCTGTAGACTCTCTGGCTGGGCAGCACTCTGTAGACTCTCTGGCTCTGGACCCTCTGAACCCCTCACTGGGGCTGGACACTCTGAAGAACCCCCTCCTGGGGCTGGACGCTCTGAACCCCTTCCTGGGGCTCGACACTCAGAACCCCTTCCTGGGGCTGGACACTCAGAACCCCTTCCTGGGGCTGGACACTCAGAACCCCTTCCTGGGGCTGGACACTCTGAAGAACCCCCTCCTGGGGCTAGATACTCTGAAGAACCCCCTCCTGGGGCGACAGGCTCGGAAACTTTAGGTGGAAGACCAGTTTTGTGACAGATGGTATTTAAAGATTGGAGATGCACTCTGCCCCCATTTCTTGGTTTTCGAATGGGACAAGTTAGAATAAAATGTCCTTGACCCCCACAATACAGGGTAGAGGGTGGCGAGACAACCGCACTAGATCGCTCCTGTCTCTAAAGAAATCCTCCTAAGAGAGGAGGTAAGTTTCAACAGGAGACTGACTTAAGTTCAAACAGAATAACCAACTATCATATTATTCAAAAAAGAGAATGTCTCTTAAGGTTTATTTTATTGGTTGGTGGTGCTCCCCAGAGTCAGAAATAATATGGTATTTAGGGAAAGATAAAGGCACACAAAACTATGCCAACTCTCATTCCTGCATTGTGCTGCGGCTCCCTGCAATGTCCCTGGACACCAGGCAGCCGTATGCACTCTAACGGGAACAGCAGAACGGCTCCTTTCTTTCTTCCTAACCAGTGAATACCCGGCCACTCTCTCATCTTCCTTCCGCTGATTACCATAGGCGCAGGCTAATTAAGATGGAATGACAGCAGAAGTTGCAGGATATATTCACTGGTTTCTTTTTCCCTTCTCGTATTTGGGAAATTTTCAAACACATATATACTTGCTACCTCAATTGTATAGTTTGACCACATGATGCATTATATGATGTAAATTGTCACCTCTATATTTAATGTGTGTTTTCTGTGATTATGTACAATTGAGGAAATGTAACCGACACACTGTGGTTATTTTGATATGTGAAAGGTTGCCTCCCTTAAATGCTATTAACGATCCGTACAGGTTCCCACACTTACCTTGGTTTAGTCTGATTATTGTATCCCATGCGCTTATTTGTGAGTACAAAGGCTTCAATCACATATGATTCAGATGAGAAGGCTAACCCTTATATTGAGGCTTTTTGATATGAGAAATCTGTAATGCATAGATGTGATAGAGCAATAATACCGGCGGGTGAAGTAACAGGGGCGTGCTACGTCCCTTTATAGAGCACATAATTGTTTTGCTCTTTTCTCAGCCTGGTGCTGTAACATAATTTATGTGATTTCTGTACAAAATTGTCAAACGTGTGTTTGGGTTGTAAACACCAAAAGAAGGGTGAACATTTGGGTCAATCTGCTGACAGTTCTATAATCCTGCAGATATGTGGGAATAACTCACCGGCAATTGTATCAATAAAGACACAGTAATTTCTAAACACAATCTTGTTGTCTCCGTAGACTGATGATATAATAACTATCCACTCCGTGGCTCACGGGTGGTCTCTGTGCAGGCTTGATTTCGACACACAGAACAGGCTGCAGGTACAACAGTTTATGTCAGAAACACTTGGTGCTTTTCCTCATAAGAATGTGACTGTAATTCAATATAGGACTCTGCGTATACAAAATTGAAACACACCCGCAATATGTGTCGCTGATTGAGTTATACTTTAAGATTCCCCAATACGTGATTATTATAGAGAATGAGGTGATCATCACAGAGGAAGAAACCCTACAGTAGTGCTTTATGCACTTTGATACTTAGGCTTATTATGGCAAGTTGTCCTGTATTATAATTAGTGCCATTTAAGAATTGCAGATTGAACAATAAATCAAATACCACTATAGTTCTCTATGACAATAGAGGTGTATGGATAATACATTTGCGGGCTCTCAAAAATACCCACTTTGGGGAATAATTTTATTCCCAATTACTTGGGAGTAATTCTATACCCAATTATGTTGCAGGGCATGATTTCACTGCTGCAAAAAAACTTTTTGTTGATTACATACAATCTCAGATATTTTAAATACACTTAATAAAAGTTATATTTGATTGATAACAGCATTTTTCCTGTACAGGTTTAATAACATTAAGAGTGCCCCCAAAAAAGAGTCTTCTTTTCTTTCCCTAAATACCATATTATTTCTGACTCTGGGGAGCACCACCAACCAATAAAATTAACCTTAAGAGACATTCTCTTTTTTGAATAATATGATAGTTGGTTATTCTATTTGAACTTAAGTCAGTCTCCTGTTGAAACTTACCTCCTCTCTTAGGAGGATTTCTTTAGAGACAGGAGCGATCTAGTGCGTTGTCTCGCCACCCTCTACCCTTTGATTATATTTACTAGCACATTGCTAGTCTCTGAGACCCAGCACAGATCTTACTTAATCTCTTACAATCTTGATATATACATAATTATCTTTGTTTGATTATACCTGTCCAGGGATGATGATTTGTTAACACAATTACTGAGATTGTTCTTTTAAATTGAACAATTTATGTACACCACTTAATTTATTTTTGACATTATGGACTAGCTTTAGTCTAAAGAATGAATTGACCGTGAGACGTAAGACTAAGGAAAACATTAATTTCATTTTCCCAAATGAAATAGAACAAGTGACAAGTAATATCAAATGGGAAGAGAATTTTTGTAAATTAAAGTATACACTACAAAAACAAATACGAGTTGGATGGGATATAACTACACTTGAGAATTACCAAAAACAACGGATCTATCCGAGAGGCCTACGGCCCAAGGTGTTCCCAGCATTTCCCTTAGCAACCGAAACACTCAAGAATGAATGGGAAGCTTGTCTGCTTAAATGTTCACATGAGCTTATGAACATTCTTTTGAAACACGACAATCTATTACTAAATGAGTGTGAAAAGGAAATAGAATCTCTGGGTAAAACCCTGGAACAATGGGAAACGGATGTTCAGTTTCAAAAAACTTTCGAACAGAATAAAATTGATCTTGAAAAATATGAACAAACTATTATTGATCGCAAAAGGGGTAAATTCCTTAGAGATAAAAAAAGACTTTGCCACGGGACAAGTCTTTGTGTGGAAAAATACACAAAGAAGAGAATACAATAAGGGTACACAGGAAACTTACGGATATTCATCGTCAGAAGCCGACTCATCTGGAGAAGATACCAATGATACACAATTTTTCAATAGACAAAGAGATTCCAATACAAAAAATAGGGTTTTTTTAGAGAATCAAAAGGGTGTCAAGGGTGGACATCAGGAAACAAGAGGAAGACAAGGCGGTCCTCGAAGAAGAGGAAGAGCAAGATGGGGCTCCCCGTCACCCAACAGATATCCAATTCGGGCACGGAAGGGCCTGTGATGGATAGTCTTAAGATAATCAATCTGTCTGATCATGAGTTGACAGCATTAGAGGAGAACGTTCTTAGTAGAGGTCTGTCTTTCTCACCAACTGTTAATTTTGATCGCTTTTCATTAGAAAAAGATCTTAAACTTTTTGAACGTAAACTTCTTTTGAAAAAGTTCTTTATAACTAGAAAGGATGATCCCGATATAATAGCTGACGAAGAACTCACGGAACAGGAATCTACAGCACTGGCCGCCCTAGAGGAACTGAATGAGGAATCGGAGGATGTGACATCTACACATTCAAGTAGAAGTAAACCTACCTGTAGGAAGAAATCGACATTTTTTCCACCAGAGGCTATCTGTCCAGAGATTAAGGTTTTTACCAACTTAGTATCCAAGGAACTTGATACTTTATATACAAATCGACATCTATATAAAACAGATAAAAATCTTAGTAGAGAAGAATGGGAGTGTCTAAAGAACATCAAGAGTTGGAATGATGTAACCATTAAACCATCAGATAAGGGTGGTAATGTGGTGATTTGGCCTAAAGAGCAATATATGACAGAGGCCTATAAACAACTCTATGACAATAACTGCTATAAACATCTACTACTTAATCCTATGGACTATATAAAATGTAAATACAAAAGGATTCTGGAAGACTCTCATGCAAATGGAACTATATCCAAACACGAATATGAGTATCTTTGGACTGAAAATCCCACAACCCCTACATTATACCTATTGCCGAAGGTACACAAGGATCCCAGAATGCCTCCTGGGAGACCAATAGTCTCTGGAATAAACAGTATATCTGAGAAGGCCAGTCGATTCCTTGATCTACATTTAAGAGATCTGGTAATAGGTCTACCCTCCTATATACAGGATACAAGAGATATCCTTAGAAAGATACATGACATCAATCTGGGAGAAGGCTACTTATTGGTAGGCCTGGATGTCGAGGCTTTGTATACGAGTATCGATCACAATGCAGGTATTTCTGCAGTGAAGTATTTTCTAACTATGAGTGAGTTTGGTGATTTCCAGGAATTTCTCTTAGAACTATTACATTTTGTTCTGAATCATAACTTTTTTACTTTTGATGACAAATTTTTCCTACAGGTAAGAGGGACAGCAATGGGCGCGGCATGTGCGCCAACCTACGCTAACCTATATTTAGGTTGGTGGGAAAAAGAAATGGTGTTTAGTGGCGATAATGAACAATTTATGAAACATGTGATCATGTGGTATCGCTATATCGATGACATTTTCATAATTTGGGATGCAGGACAAGAACTCCTGCTTCAGTTTATTGAGAAACTCAATTGTAATAGTCTAAACCTGAGATTGACTTATGAAATAAGCGATACTGAAATTTCCTTTTTGGATATTAAAATCTATAAGAATAAGCATGATCAGTTAGAAACTAAGCTTTTTCGTAAAACTACAGCCACCAATACGCTACTCCACCAGACGAGCCATCATTTTCCACCTACTGTGGAGAATATACCAAAAGGCGAATTTCTGCGGCTGCGAAGAAATTGCTCTGAAGCCGGTATATTCCAGCAACAGAGTGAAGAACTCACACAGAGGCTTAGAGAGAGGGGATATATCCATAACTCTATTAAGAGAGCAAAATACTCCCTAAGAAATATAAATAGGGAAACATTAATCTTTGGAAGAAACAACACTGAAGTTAAAAACAAAGAGGAAGTGAGATTCATCAGTAACTTTAACAGCGAATGGAGACTAATTAAGAACAGTCTTCAGAAGTATTGGCATGTTCTCTTGGCCGACCCGGATCTCGCAAAACAACTTGGACCAACTGTATCTATGAGTTGGCGCAGGGCGCCAAATTTACGAGATCACCTTGTCTGGAGCCACTTTACCCGTACCAAACCTAAAAATCCCACCCTGGTAGGTTCCTTTGCATGTGGATCATGCAAAGCTTGCCAGTTTATGACCAGGAAAAAAGAAATCATGGACAGATACGGCAATAACATCACAATTAAGGACTATATCAACTGTCGTACAACTGGGGTGGTTTACTGTATCCTATGTGAATGTGGTGCCAAATATGTGGGAATGACCACGAGGATGCTAAAACAACGCATCCTGGAACACATTGGGACAGTAAGGAATGCTGTTTTAGATATGAGTTGGGGAAGACAATTGACTACTGTGGCCAGACATTTTCATTACAAGCATAAGGGCGATCTGAAGACTTTCAAAGCATTTGGCCTAGAGACAGTGCACCTTGGAATCAGGGGGGAGATCTCACTAGAGAGTTACTTAAATGTGAAAGTCGATGGACATTCAAACTGGATGCTCTAACTCCGGGCAGACTCAATGAGTATATCAACTACAGCCCCTTTCTGTGATAATACCCACAATAATTATATTATATTATCTGCAATTAACCCTCCTATTCCCCCAAGCCTTAATATTAATATCAATATAAGATACTGTTTGGACTATATGTCCTTCTATCTCCTTCTCTTCTATCCTGCCTCTCTCTCTCTTTTTTTCCCGTTTTTCCTCTTCCCTCTTCTCCGCACAAACTCACTGCCTATGAAGTCCCGCCTCCACTTACACCCAGTCCCTCTATCTGCCTTTGGGCATGTGGGCGTATACCCGTCTATGTACATGTGCGTGTACACATACAAGTAGGGATACATACAGTTGTGGGGGTGTGTGCGCACGTACATATATAGGGGTGCACATATATAGATTCCTTTGCATACCCGCAGAAACTAACATATCGGTATCCTGTTGTTTTAAAGAATTATAATTTTATGATTTTTATTTTTATAAGTCAAAGAATATAAAATTAAACACAAAATCATAAACAAATAAAATAATAAAAAATAAAAAAATGAAATAAAAAAAAAAAAATAAAAAAAAAAAAAATACAAAAATAATGGGATAAGAATGTAATTTATGAAAAGATCAAAATAATATTACTCTATTATTACTTTACTTTAACATTCATCAATAAACAGTTCCTTTATGGATAAATACATTTATTAAATTATAGGTAATTATTACTACATCTGACCACCTTTTACAAGTAGCTCATTTCAATTGCAATCTCTTTTTTATGATGGGTTACTAGTGACCAACAATCATACAATTTTTTATATATTAATGATACGGTCAAAAATAGCAACTGAAGATACCCTCTAAGTAGAAATAACAATTAGTTATTCTACATGTGGACTTTTGAAAAATGGATGAATATGTGCACATACATTCACATGTTTATAAAGTTATGCTTATATAGTTTTTTCTCTGGGACAAGATCTTTGTAGTAAGTGTATTTTCATATATAATTTTTGAATATATATATTTTTTATATATTTGTATTTTTGTAATTAGTTTATTGGTGTGATCCTTTGGAGATAATATATAAAAAAACTTTTTAAAGGTCGTCGTTTCAGATAGCTTTTCCTTAGTGGTTTACGTATCTTTCAATCAAAATCTTTGTGATTACAGACCATTAAGGATCTGCTATATAAGGTCAATGGTAGTGGTGTGCTGTGGATGCTGCATGTGACAGTATGTGAACAAGCTTACGAGTGAAACGCGTTATCCATTCCACAGCTGATTTGGAGCTGATGCCGCTGCCAGTGGGAGGCTTGTGAGCCCGCACGCCCGCAATACGGGCTTTCTATTACTCACTCAATCTGTTTAATTCTTGGATAAAGGCACACAAAACTAGGCCAACTCTCATTCCTGCATTGTGCTGCGGCTCCCTGCAATGTCCCTGGACACCAGGCAGCCGTATGCACTCTAACGGGAACAGCAGAACGGCTCCTTTCTTTCTTCCTAACCAGTGAATACCCGGCCACTCTCTCATCTTCCTTCCGCTGATTACCATAGGCGCAGGCTAATTAAGATGGAATGACAGCAGAAGTTGCAGGATATATTCACTGGTTTCTTTTTCCCTTCCCGTATTTGGGAAATTTTCAAACACATATATACTTGCTACCTCAATTGTATAGTTTGACCACATGATGCATTATATGATGTAAATTGTCACCTCTATATTTAATGTGTGTTTTCTGTGATTATGTACAATTGAGGAAATGTAACCGACACACTGTGGTTATTTTGATATGTGAAAGGGTGCCTCCCTTAAATGCTATTAACGATCCGTACAGGTTCCCACACTTACCTTGGTTTAGTCTGATTATTGTATCCCATGCGCTTATTTGTGAGTACAAAGGCTTCAATCACATATGATTCAGATGAGAAGGCTAACCCTTATATTGAGGCTTTTTGATATGAGAAATCTGTAATGCATAGATGTGATAGAGCAATAATACCGGCGGGTGAAGTAACAGGGGCGTGCTACGTCCCTTTATAGAGCACATAATTGTTTTGCTCTTTTCTCAGCCTGGTGCTGTAACATAATTTATGTGATTTCTGTACAAAATTGTCAAACGTGTGTTTGGGTTGTAAACACCAAAAGAAGGGTGAACATTTGGGTCAATCTGCTGACAGTTCTATAATCCTGCAGATATGTGGGAATAACTCACCGGCAATTGTATCAATAAAGACACAGTAATTTCTAAACACAATCTTGTTGTCTCCGTAGACTGATGATGTAATAACTATCCACTCCGTGGCTCACGGGTGGTCTCTGTGCAGGCTGGATTTCGACACACAGAACAGGCTGCAGGTACAACAGTTTATGTCAGAAACACTTGGTGCTTTTCCTCATAAGAATGTGACTGTAATTCAATATAGGACTCTGTGTATACAAAATTGAAACACACCCGCAATATGTGTCGCTGATTGAGTTATACTTTAAGATTCCCCAATACGTGATTATTATAGAGAATGAGGTGATCATCACAGAGGAAGAAACCCTACAGTAGTGCCTTATGCACTTTGATACTTAGGCTTATTATGGCAAGTTGTCCTGTATTAATTAGTGCCGTTTAAGAATTGCAGATTGAACAATAAATCAAATACCACTATAGTTCTCTATGACAATAGAGGTGTGTGGATAATACATTTGCGGGCTCTCAAAAATACCCACTTTGGGGAATAATTTTATACCCAATTACTTGGGAGTAATTCTATACCCAATTATGTTGCAGGGCATGATTTCACTGCTGCAAAAAAACTTTTTGTTGATTACATACAATCTCAGATATTTTAAATACACTTAATAAAAGTTATATTTTATTGATAACAGCATTTTTCCTGTACAGGTTTAATAACATTAAGAGTGCCCCAAAAAAGAGTCTTCTTTTCTTTCCCTAAATACCCCCACAATACAGGCAAAGTTTATTGTCTCTACGATACTGGCGTTCTGTTTCAGAGAGGCTAGGTCGAGGGAAACTTTGAACCTGCCACTTGTCTGTGGAGGAGAGGTGCCCCTAGCATGCCTAGTCCATGGGTCAGAAGAAAACCTCCTTTCTGGAGCTATTTTACTGGGGTCCACCAGTCTCCCCAGGAATTCAGGTAGAATGCATAGAATACTTGATACTAAAGTTTGTAGCTGGTCTAACTTTTCATTTAAAATCCCCAGTTGTAAGAAATCTAAAGAAGGTGATGTCCTGGGAGCTGAGGGGTTAACGAGCTGTGAGAAAACTCCCTCAGGCAGACTGCAATTATCTCCCCTGCTGTTTGTTTTGGGCCAGTTCATACTGTCAGAATCCGTTTGGATCTCCCATTGTGAAAACATGTTAGCAGGGACTGATGTTCACAGTATAATGCAAGTTTATTAAACACTGTACAACTGTAAATAATAAATATAAACCAGGGGTAACTAGAGAACACAAAAGGAAAACTGAAGGGACATAGGAGACCAGTAGACTGTGAATACACGGGATGCCAGGATTGCACTGTGGTAGCTGGATCACAGGATAGCAACAAGCTGAGGGAATACAGGTTACCTGAGTACTGGGAGAATGCAGGCCAGCTACTCAGTTCCTTAACCATGGGCTGAGAGAATACAGGTTACCTGAGTACTGGGAGAATGCAGGCCAGCTACTCAGTTCCTTAACCATAGGCTGAGAGAATACAGATTACCTGAGTACTGGGAGAATGCAGGCCAGCTACTCAGTTCTTTAACCATAGGCTGAGAGAATACAGATTACCTGAGTACTGGGAGAATGCAGGCCAGCTACTCAGTTCTTTAACCATAGGCTGAGAGAATACAGATTACCTGAGTACTGGGAGAATGCAGGCCAGCTACTCAGTTCTTTAACCATAGGCTGAGAGAATACAGGTTACCTGAGTGCGGGGAGAATGCAGGCCAGCTACTCAGTTCTTTAACCATAGGCTGAGAGAATACAGGTTACCTGAGTACTGGGAGAATGCAGGTCAGCTACTCAGTTCTGTAACAAGCTGAGGGAATACAGGTTACCTGAGTACTGGGAGAATGCAGGCCAGCTACTCAGTTCTTTAACAACAAGCTGAGGGAATACAGGTTACCTGAGTACTGGGAGAATGCATGCCAGCTACTCAGTTCCTCAACCATAGGCTGAGAGAATACAGGTTACCTGAGTACTGGGAGAATGCAGGCCAGCTACTCAGTTCTTTAACAACAAGCTGAGGGAATACAGGTTACCTGAGCACTGGGAGATTGCAGGCCAGCTACTCAGTTCTTTAACCATAGGCTGAGAGAATACAGGTTACCTGAGCACTGGGAGAATGCAGGCCAGCTACTCAGTTCTTTAACAACAAGCTGAGGGAATACAGGTTACCTGAGTACTGGAAGAATGCCGGTCAGCTGCTCAGTAATCCATTAACAATGAACTGAGATATTGCAGCCTCAAAGATAGACTTGATGAACTGGCACAGGAGTGCTTGTGAACAGAGAATAAATAGCAGCTTCCCAGGTGCAAACCACAGCTGCACATAACTAGATAATCAATGCTGCCAGGTCACAGAGTGGGAACTGCTAGACAGACCAGGAGGCAGGGGCCCTCATTCCGAGTCGTTCGCTCGGTATTTTTCATCGCATCGCAATGAAAATCCGCTTAGTACGCATGCGCAATATTCGCACTGCGACTGCGCCAAGTAATTTAACAATGAAGATAGTATTTTTACTCACGGCTTTTTCATCGCTCCGGCGATCGTAATGTGATTGACAGGAAATGGGTGTTACTGGGCGGAAACACAGCGTTTTATGGGCGTGTGGATGAAAACGCTACCGTTTCCGGAAAAAACGCAGGAGTGGCTGGAGAAACGGGGGAGTGTCTGAGCGAACGCTGGGTGTGTTTGTGACGTCAAACCAGGAACGACAAGCACTGAACTGATCGCACAGGCAGAGTAAGGTTGAAGTTACTCAGAAACTGCAAAGTAGTTTGTAATCGCAATATTGCGATTACATCGGTCGCAATTTTAAGAAGCTAAGATACACTCCCAGTAGGCGTAGGCTTAGCGTGTGTAACTCTGCTAAATTCGCCTTGCGACCGATCAACTCGGAATGAGGGCCAGAGAGTGAAACCTAGAGGCAGAAAGGATATATGGCACGGATCATGACAGCCCCCTGTAGTGCCAGTTACACATAGTGCCCCCCTGTAGTGCCAGTTACACCTAATGCCAATTACTCATAGTGCCCCCTGTATTGCCAGTTACACATAGTGCCAGTTACTCGTAGTGCCCCCTGTAGTGCCAGTTACTCATAGTACCCCCTGTAGTGCCAGTTACACATAGTGCCAGTTGCTTGTAGTGCCCCCTGTAGTGCCAGTTACTCATAATGCCCCCTGTAGTGCCAGTTGCACATTGTACCAGTTGCTCATAGTGCCCCCTGTAGTGCCAGTTACACATAGTGCACTCTGTAGTGCCAGTTACACGTAGTGCCCACAGTAGTGCCAGTTACATGTAGTGCCCCCTGTAATGCCATTTACATGTAGTGCCAGTTACATGTAGTGCCCCCTGTAGTGCCAGTTACATGTAGTGCCAATTACATGTTGTGCCCCCTGTAGTGCCAGTTACATGTAGTGCCCCCTGTCTCGGATGTTGGGATGAGCTACCCCCCTGCCCACACTACTAGTCGCCTTTCTCCCACCCAGCCCCTCTCACCTGAGTCCTGGCAGAGCCGACAGTGGGACAGTGCAGCAGGCTGAGTCTGCTGCCTGAGAGGAAAGGAAGAGGAGAGCACTGGCCGCGCTGCTCTGGGCTTCCCACCACCTCCTCCTTGCCCGCTGCCACAGACTAGATGCTGCGCTTTGCTCTCCCCACTCCCCGCGGTGCTGTCAGCCGCGCCTGCGGGGTAACAGATCACCGGGCGCAGGCGTACGGCTACTGCAGGCTCCCACCAGCAGCAGCAATTGAGGAGTCAGGGAAAGCTGATAATCATTATTGATTGGCAGCTCCAAGACCCTTGTCCCACCATCGCTTATGGGTAATTGGACCAGCAGATCCAGCCCTGGATCCGCTGTCCAACCATATGTGCCTCGCTGACAGGGGCGTGATTTGATGTGGGCTGATAGCCCATCCCTATCAATGAGGCGCTTCAATAGGTGCCGTATTTTAAACTTTTTCCAGTTGGCTTTTACAGCCCTCTGCTTGGCCCCATCCTCCTCTCTATCCCGTTCTCATTGTCTAAGGGAGGCACTGCTATCAGTGCCTCCCAAACTACTAATTAATTACAATGATTAGAATAATATAAAGGATACTTATGACAGAGAATATGTGTCATAAGTATCTTCTTTGTATTATCTTAATCATTAATGACAGGGGAGGCACTGCCTCCCCTGAATGCACGTCCCTGACTGATATCTGTTAGGGGCCAGCGAGTAGGCAGCAGTTTTATAGTGCCAGAAACTGATGATACTGACTGTGCCAGGAGAGCATGGCATATGTGGCTGCAAGATACTGCAGCGGACTAACTATTGAGCACAAGGAGTGCTAGGACTTTTTATGTTTGTTTGCTTTTGAGTTATGTCATACCTCCCAACTTTTGGGCCAGTCAAGGAGGGACAGTAACGAGCACATCTGAATTTGGAAGCGTGGCATCACTGTAAGGAGGTGTGGCCTTGCTGTAAAGGGGGGGGTGGCCTCTCAGCAAGCTCCACGATTGCTAGCCACTATGGGGGCATGGACAGCGCTCAGTAAGCTGCTGGGCATGCCCCCTGTCCCTCTCTGTCGAGGAAGAGACGCTGTGTGCATGCGCACAGCATCTATTCACAGATGCTCTACTCTGTGCAGCAAGTGACAGGGAGGTCTCCCAACTGCCCCCCCCCCCACCGCGGGACACTGCGACCCACGGGTGGGACAGCAGGATAGACCGTGGAAAATTTGTTAGCAGTTGGGCTAAACCATGGGGGTCATTCAGGGTCAGACCCGATCGCACGCTGCCTTTTTCAAAGCCGTGCGATCGGGGGGTAAATTTACTAAGATGGGAGTTCTATTTCAGATGGGATGTTGCCCATAGCAACCAATCAGATCCTACTTCTCATTTATCTAGCACCTTCTAGAACAGGGGTGGGGAACCTTTTTTCTACCAAGGGCCATTTGTATATTTATAAAATCCTTCGGGGGCCATACAAAAATTATCAACTTAAAAATTAGCCTGCCCCCAGTCAGTAGTTATGCCCCCAGTCACTTGTTATGCCTGATTAGATTTGCCCCCAGTCAGTTGTTGTTCCCCATTAGATATGCCCACTGTCAGTTGTTTTGGCCCAATAGATATGCCCCGTCAGTTGTTATGCCCCATTAAATATGCCCCCTGTAGTTATGCCCCATTAGATATGCCCCCTGTAGTTATGCCCCATTAAATATGCCTCCTAGTAGTGCCGCTTATATACACACACATTAAAAGAAAAAAAACCCCACAATGCTCACCAGCCCTGCTCCTGCTCCGGACCGCTGCCCTCCCTCTCCTCGGAACTATAGGAGAGATGTCATGACGTCTCTCCCATAGCGCCGCACAGCCACACATGTACACTGCCTGAGCCAGAAGCTGGAGCTCAGGAGTGAGCTCCTGCGTCCGGCTGCTGCTGAGAAGCCGGGCGCCCGCTGGTGGTAATATCTCAGCGGGCGCTCGGCATCTCCTCTCGTTTAGGTGAGCCTGGCTGGGCCGCATGAAGTGGCTTTGAGGGCCTTATACGGCCCTGGGGCCTGAGGTTCCCCACCCCTGTTCTAGAAGATAATACCTGGAATCTGATTGGTTGCTATGGGCAACATCCCATCTGATATAGAACTCCCATCTTAGTAAATTTACCCCCGGGTCTGAACAGCACATGCGTATGAACCGCAATGTGCAGGCGCGTCAGCGACAGGGATCACTGGGCAGCGAATGAACTAACGAAGAAAGCGATCGCACCGGCGATTGCAAGAAGATTGACAGGCAGAAGGCATTCGTGGGCGGCAACTCACCGTTTCTAGGGAGTGTCCGGAAAAAACGCAGGCGTGCCCAGCCATTCGGGAGGAGGATTCCTGACGTCAGCACCGACCCGGATCATCACAGCAGCTGAGTAAGTCCTGGGCTGTGCAGAAACTGCACAGCCGATCGCACCCATGCACAGCGATTACCCCCGCCCCTGTAGGTGGTGATTACCTGTGCGCAGCAGTGCAAAAAATGGACTGCATGCTACCAGGTCTGAATTAGGCCCCATGCGCACTGCAGGGGGGCATATATCACATGTGCAGATAGAGTTACATGTGGGTCATTCCGACCCGATCGCCCCGTTGCAGTTTATCGCAGCGCAGCGATCGGGGCACATGCCAGACGGCCGAAAGCCGTCGTCCCCTAGCGATTGCCTCTGCCTGATTAACAGGCAGAGGCGGGCGCTGGGTGGGAGGGGGCGGCACAGCTGCGTTTGGCTGCTGTTTTGGGGGCGCGGTCCGGCCAATGCAGGCGTGGCCGGGCCGTGCGGGGGGCGGGCTGCAGCGGCTGCGTGACATCACAGGCAGCTGCTGCGACCAGGGGCAGCGACGAGCAACTCCCGGTCAGCCGCAGGAGCTGCGCTGGCCGGGAGTTACTCAACAAGTACAAAAGCATTGCTTTGTACTTGTGCAGGGAGGGGGGTGGGGGGGCGGACAGACATGCGGGGTGGGCTAGTCCTCTGCTGGGCATCCCCCCGCATGTCTGGGAACATGATCGTAGGTGTGCTAAATTTAACATAGCTACGATCAACTCAGAATGACCCCCATGGTTTTGCCCAACTGCTAACAAATTTGCTGCTGCCATTAACTCTGAATTACCCCCAGTAAATATGATATGATGCCAGTAAAGACACTGTGCTTTAACCGGAAGACCTGCCTGACGAGTCCTTATTTCCAGTACTGATTTTACAGCATGCTCCCGCCGCTGTCGGCAGTAATGTTTTCTGATCGTCCCTGCTGCAGGGCCGACAGAAGACATCACTGACAAAGGCCATGCTACCGAATGCAACATGGGCGCCCCCATCACTCCATCACTCCCTGCATCCAGTGTTGCCATCAGAAATTGTGGGGCCTGGGACTGACAAAATATGGAGCCGACACACGGTACAATTATCGCATGCTACTGTATTTCAACTTTTTAGTTCAAATAGCATCACGTCTAGTTCAAATCATACCGTGTGTGGTGCCACTTGCGATGCGATGCGCGCTCCTATGAAGACCATATCGCAAGGCAAAGAATTATGTTTTATGTGGAATTTTTGTACTAGATGTTATATTGTAGTGTATTCAAAGTCGGATGTAGTTCAAATAGCACCCCCCACTTAGTACACATCGCATAGCACACACTGTATAGGCTCAATTCTCACCTAGCACAAATGGCACTGTGTATGGGCTCCACTAGGCAGGGTCCCCCCCCCCCCTAAAAAATAAAATAAAAAAATAAATAAAACAAATATACATTTAAAAAATAAATAAATAATTCCTGTGCACATACAGAGCAACACTATATTAATGCCCCTAGCACCACATTAATGACCACGGTAGTGGTGCTGCTTATACCCATAACGCACCCAATAGCAATGCTGTTTATACACAAACTGCCCCCTGTAGCGATACCACTTATACATGCCTCCAATAGAAGCGCCGCTTACACATAATGACCGCACACACACAGATACACACACACACATACACAGATACACACTTACCCATACACACACCCTCTTTCTCTTTCTTACTCTCTCTCTCAACTTACCTATCACAGGCTGGCAGGAGCTGTTGCAGATTCTACTGTAGTAGCAGCCACCCACTCCATTCCGGTAGGCCCTGCCCCTTTTCATGCCCGACTTCTGTCACAAGAGTGGGAGAGAGGACCATGCAAGCTTCAATTGAAAACATCCCTACCAAAATGTCCGCCGCCTCAGAGGAGACAGTTATTAAAGATACTAGAGGAACCTCCTATAGTGTCTTTAAAAACTATCTCCTATGAGGCGGTGGCCATTTTGGGAGGTACGCTTACAATTGATGCTTAAAGCGTCCTCCCCTCCTGTGACAGAATCTGATCTCGGCACGAAAAGGGGGCGGAGCAGAGCGGCAGGTGGACGGCGGCATGAGCGGCCCGGGCCCTCTCCTCTCTTTTAGAGAGGCTGGGCCCAGGACTACTGTGCCCGCAGCACTTCCCTGGTGGCGGGCCTGCATCGGCAAGTGTGTATAGCTTTATTCACTCCACAAAAGGACTTGATATTTGCACTACCTCTAAACTGACAGGGATCAAGTGCCATTACTTCTAATTGGATATGGTTTACACCTTCCAATTGCATTTTGGAAAAGAAACAATTCAATGTGAATTGCTTTTTTTTTTTAAACAGAAAAAATCTACTGATGCTCCCACAAACAAAATGGTGTCCAACAGAAAGTATTTTAGGAGAAAAGCAGACAAGTCAGAGATTTGGATAGTATACAGATGTGTCCACTTACATCTAGCCTCCTTGCACATTAAACAGCCCTTCTAGTCACATCATGCCTTGGTGTGACTCAGTGATGCTGAGCATCTTTTCATGCTACTTTTTCCATTAAAATAAGTCTAATTCACAAAACAATGTGAATAGGACGCACAAGCAACTTCTGCTAATTAAAATTATATATGGCATACGCAGAGCTTAAAGTGGTCCTTGAGAGGTGGGGGAACTCATTACCCCGCGCGCCGAAGGCGCACTCTGCAAAAAGGGTGTGTGGCATCACTAGGAAGGTGTGGGGCCACACAATAGTACTGATTCAAAATAACGCCTCACAGCAGCATAATCTTATTCACATTGCCCCACATATCAGTGCCCTTTTACACACACAATACCCACAGTAGGAGTAATGCCCCTAACACCCCCCCCCCTTCCCCCGAAGCTATAGGGATTTTTATATGTTTACAAAAGCACAATATAGCAGGATATGTTGAACAACCTTTGCTCACTTCTCCTATGTCTTCCATGTTTACTTTCTGCTTTCTTGCTTCCTTTGTCTGTCACTCTCCTTGGGGTATATTTACTAACATTCGTAATTTTCGGAAAAAGGTCAAAGTTCAATCACGAATGACATCGAAAGTGTAAAACTGCAACTTTTTGAATTTATTACGCCTAATTTACTAAGCTGCCGTATTCGGATTTTTCATTTGTTCCGATGTCGATGTCATTCGTGTTTTTTCCCCGTTTTTTACGGCAGTGATTAGCAAAACACTGCCGACTTTATCACAATGAATCTCGGCCGGATCTGTGTGATCCGTGCTGGGGTTAATTTTTTTTCTTTTTTTTAAATAAACACTGTAAAACGGAGAAAAAAAATGCGTGGGGTTCCCCCTCCTAAGCATAACCAGCCTCGGGCTCTTTGAGCCGACCCAGGTTGCAGAAGTATGGGGGAAAAAATGACAGGGGTTCCCCCATATTTAAGCAACCAGCATCGGGCTCTGCGCCTGGTCCTGGTTCCAAAAATACGGGGGACAAAAAGAGTAGGGGTCCCCCGTATTTCTAAAACCAGCACCGGGCTCCACTAGCTGGACAGATAATGCCACAGCCGGGGGTCACTTTTATATAGTGCCCTGCGGCCGTGGCATCAAAAATCCAACTAGTCACCCCTGGCCGGGGTACCCTGGGGGAGTGGGGACCCCTTCAATCAAGGGGTCCCCCCCCCAGCCACCCAAGGGCCAGGGGTGAAGCCCGAGGCTGTCCCCCCCATCCAATTGGCTGCGGATGGGAGGCTGATAGCCTTTTGTGAAAATGAAAAGATATTGTTTTTAGTAGCAGTACTACAAGGCCCAGCAAGCCTCCCCCGCATGCTGGTACTTGGAGAACCACAAGTACCAGCATGCGACGGAAAAATGGGCCCGCTGGTACCTGTAGTACTACTACTAAAAAAATACCCAAAAAAAGACAAGACACACACACCTTGAAAGTAAAGATTTATTACATACATCCACACAAACATACATACATACTTACCTTATGTTCACACGAGGGTCGGTCCTCTTCTCCAGTAGAATCCATGGGGTACCTGTTGAATAAATTCTACTCACCAGATCCAGGGTCCCAGGCTCCTCGTAGCATCCATTTGTAATCCACGTACTTGAATAAAATAAAAAAACGGAAAGCCGAGCCACGCACTGAAAGGGGACCCATGTTTGCACATGGGCCCCCTTTCCCCGAATGCCAGAAACCCACTCTGACTGATGTCTAAGTGGGTTTCTTCAGCCAATTAGGGAGCGCCACGTTGTAGCACCCTCCTGATCGGCTGTGTGCTCCTGTACTGTCTGACAGGCGGCACACGGCAGTGTTACAATGTAGCGCCTATGCGCTCCATTGTAACCAATGGTGGGAACTTTGTAGTCAGCGGTTGACCGAAAGTGACCTCACCGCTGACCACAAAGTTCCCACCATTGGTTACAATGGAGCGCATAGGCGCTACATTGTAACACTGCCGTGTGCCGCCTGTCAGACAGTACAGGAGCACACAGCCGATCAGGAGGGTGCTACAACGTAGCGCTCCCTGATTGGCTGAAGAAACCCACTTAGACATCAGTCAGAGTGGGTTTCTGGCATTCGGGGAAAGGGGGCCCATGTCCAAACATGGGTCCCCTTTCAGTGCGTGGCTCGGCTTTCCGTTTTTTTATTTTATTCAAGTACGTGGATTACAAATGGATGCTACGAGGAGCCTGGGACCCTGGATCTGGTGAGTAGAATTTATTCAACAGGTACCCCATGGATTCTACTGGAGAAGAGGACCGACCCTCGTGTGAACATAAGGTAAGTATGTATGTATGTTTGTGTGGATGCATGTAATAAAACTTTACTTTCAAGGTGTGTGTGTATTGTCTTTTTTTGGGTATTTTTTTAGTAGTAGTACTACAGGTACCAGCGGGCCCGTTTTTCTGCCGCATGCTGGTACTTGTGCTTCTCCAAGTACCAGCATGCGGGGGAGGCTTGCTGGGCCTTGTAGTACTGCTACTAAAAACAATATCTTTTCATTTTCACAAAAGGCTATCAGCCCCCCATCCGCAGCCAATTGGATGGGGGGGGGACAGCCTCGGGCTTCACCCCTGGCCCTTGGGTGGCTGGGGGGGGACCCCTTGATTGAAGGGGTCCCCACTCCCCCAGGGTACCCCGGCCAGGGGTGACTAGTTGGATATTTGATGCCACGGCCGCAGGGCACTATATAAAAGTGACCCCCGGCTGTGGCATTATCTGTCCAGCTAGTGGAGCCCGGTGCTGGTTTTAAAAATACGGGGGACCCCTACTCTTTTTGTCCCCCGTATTTTTGGAACCAGGACCAGGCGCAGAGCCCGATGCTGGTTGCTTAAATATGGGGGAACCCCTGTCAATTTTTTTCCCATATTTCTGCAACCAGGATCGGCTCAAAGAGCCCGAGGCTGGTTATGCTTAGGAGGGGGGACCCCACGCAATTTTTTTTGAGAAAATAATCACTATCCCACCCCTTCCCACTGATATACATGCACGGATCTCATGGATCCGTGCATGCCTATCCAATCACGGATAAAAAAAGCAGGTCTGTTTTTTTTAAGCACTTTTTTACGAGTTGTAATTTTTCACGGCAGTGTTTTGTTTTTTTTGGCTTTGCACTTCTTAGTAAATGACCGAGATTCATACTTAAACAGCCGCGTTTTGACCGATGGTGTATTGATTCGTGATTTTTTCCTAGGACTTCCAAATATTACGAATGCCCTCATCACTGCCGTGATTTGAGTTTAGTAAATTACCGAGATGACACTTTGATGAAAAAACAGCATCTCGGTCAAAATCGGGACCTTAGTAAATTTACCCCCTTGTGTCTATATCTTCATCCTAGGCAACCCTTACTTCCTATATACTGTACTTTCCTTTGTGTCTGATCACCTGAATCTTTCTCTCCTTTACTTACCCCTTACACCTCTCACTCCCTGCTACCCTTTCAGGCTCTGCTTCTTTCTCACCCCGGTGCCCCTCACTGTCCCATCTCAGCCAAATCTTCTCTTATACCCCTTTCAGACCGCCACCTCTGAACACGGGTTATTGGCACATGAATGTGTATAACCCATGTTCATGTGCGGTCTGAAAGGTGCCAGGATTGAAATACCGGGTCGAGCGACCCAGTATTCCAACTTGGGTAGCGAGCAAGGTTGAACACATGTTCAGCTCTAATCGCTGTGCGGTGTGAACGGTAGCCGGGTTGAGGTGACCTGGTACTTGTTCACTGTGCATGGATGGGTGGCGCTTGGATATCATGTGATCTCCAAGCACCGTCCCCCTCTGTGTCACTGCTGACATCACCAACCCGGCAATATGCCAGGTTGCAGTCAGCGGCAGCGGGGTGCCTGAGGTGGGTCGCATGCTGGGAGCTTCCGTGTCAGGCTCCAGGGTGCAACCTGCCTTAAGCGGTCTGAAAGGGGTGTTACTCTCCCATCTCACCCCATGCTTCTCTCACCACCCTCACACCAATCTCACTCCCTGCTCCTCTCTACCCCATCCCAATCTCACCCCTGCTTCCCTCATCATCCCCTGCCGTCTCACCCCCTGTTCCTCTCATCATTCGCCTGCTGTCTCACCCCCTGCTTCTCTCATCATCCGCCTGCCGTCTCACCCCGTTCCTCTCATCATCCGCCTGCCGTCTCACCCCCTGCTTCTCTCATCATCCGTTTCACCCCCTGCTCCTCTCATCATCCCCCTGCCGACTCACCCCTTGCTCCTCTCATCATTGCCCCCACTATCTCACCCCCTGCAGCTCTCATCACTGCCCCCACTATCTCACCCCCTGCAGCTCTCATCATTGCCCCCCACTATCTCACCCCCTGCAGATCTCATCACTGCCCCCCACAATCTCACCCCCTGCAGCTCTCATCATTGCCCCCCACTATCTTACCCCCTGCAGCTCTCGTCATCCCCTGCCATCTCACTGCACTGCCCTGCCCATTTCACCTCCCACTTTTTCATCATCCCCCCGGCCCCGCCATCTCACCCCCTGCTGGTCATTCCCCACATGATCACATCCACCTTCCACGTCCTACGAGCGTCCTGTTAGCAGCCGCCAGACAGTCCTGAGTTACGGATCGGCTGCCTGGCAGCGCCGCTGCCGCCACTGCCTGCCATAACGAGGGGAACCGGGGACGCTCATTTGAAGCAACCACGGATCGCGGGCCGTCAGCTAATGAAAAGCTGCCACTTGGCTGCTTCTCATTGGCTGGTGATCCATGAGCCATGATTGGCTCTGACGCCGGTCCAGCGAGCAGAGATTGCCTGGCAGCTGCTGGCAGCTGCTTCCAACTCCTGCTGGGACCTGAAGCATTTACTTGTTGGTTGGTGGACGGACGAAGGTGGAACAGGTTCCGCCTTCAATTAGAAGTGGCGGTTCCACCCCGTTCCGGCCCACTTTAACCCCTGGGCATACGGGATACAGTCAATTTACCTATAATCAAAATACTGACAACCATTGACTGAGGGTCAAAATAACAACAAGGTCAAAATACCGACCTGGTCAAAATACCAAGATTTAAAATACTGACAAGGTCAAAATACTGAAAATGTCGACAGGTCAAAAAGTCGACATGAGTTTTTCATGATTTTTTCATTGAAACCGATTTGTTCATACTTTACCATCCCAGTGAACCTGGAGGGGGTATGTAATAGTGTGCCAAGCACAGTGAGGCACCGTGCCTGCGCTCGCCTGCGGAGGGATGCAGTACAATTATACTGTGTCCATGTCGACATATGTTGACAAACACACCAAAAAAAAAGACAACTTGTGTTGACTTTTTGACCTGTCGACATTTTAAATGTCGGTATTTTGACCTTGTCGGTATTTTAAATGTCTGTATTTTGACCATGTCAGTATTCGGACCCTGTTGGTATTTTGACCGTCGGTCAATTGTTGTCGGTATTTTGACCGTCTGGATTTTTATTGTAGATAAACCATACTAGATCCATAGCATACCTATATTCTGTGTGTGACTGTGGCTGTATCTGTATATGAAATGATACGCTACAGTGTTTTCCTAGAAAACAGTGTAACGTAGCATTTCGTATGCAGATACAGCCACAGACACAGAGAGAATATAGGCATGCCACATATCATTTTAATATTCAGAAGCTGCTTGTTCATCCTATTCTCATAGCGATGTGAATTAGACACATTTTCAGCACAAAAAAGATGCTAACGGAGTTGCACGATTCCTGTCAGCTCACTCACACCAGGCATTTCCCGCTACGTGGCGTATTGAGGCAAGATGTAAGAAGACACATCCACCTACTTGCAAACAGAGTACAATATTAGTACTAGCATAGGGTAATGCTAAAGCATTTACTTCTAACACTGTAAGGCCACATCACAATATTATAGTATACTATTCTTTTTGTCTTAGGCACAAGCGTATTCATTTAAGTGCCTGGTGCATACACTGTAATACTATTTTTGAGCTGGGCACATATTAAGATACATCAGACTCCACAAACTGTACTTAAAATTTGGTTTTGCAGAATTCTATTTATGGGTACATTCCAAGCATGAAGCGGTTACAATACCGCCAGTCGGGATCCCGGAGGTCACAGTCAGTGTCGATGCCGGAATCCCGATTAGCGGTGAAATGCAGCCACCGGAATACCGGCACCAGAGGCTATTCTCCCTCTGTGGGTGTCCACAACACCCATAGAGGGAGAATATGCGAGAAATGCAAGCGCATTTAGCCACCGTGCCCGCAGCATGGTGAGCGCAATGAGCCCACAAGGGGTTTTCTAGCGCTCGCCCCGCTGTTGGCATTTTGGTGACCAGGATGCCACTGTCAGTATACTGACAGCCGGCATCCCGGCCGTCAGTATTTCATACTGAACCCTTCCAAGCACATATGTGTCCAATTCTTAATGAGTCTCCAGTGTGCTTTATAACTTGCAGCTCCTTTCAAACTGATATACAACAATAGAACTTTACAATATATTTTTTAATTTTTTTTTAACTTGCAGCTTCTTTCAAAATGCGTGAATCACAGGGTTAGATGCACGTAAAGAAAGTGCACTAGTGTACAGCTCACCAAATAGTACAAACAATAGAACTTTACAATATTTTTTTTTCTAACTTGCAGCTCCTTTCAAACTGCGTGATTCACAGGGTTAGATGCACGAGAAGAAAGCGCACTAGGGTACAGTGCACCAAGTAGTACAAACAGTAGAACTTTACTATATTTTTATTTTTTTAGATTTTTTAGCTTACAGTTCGCAGATCACTGCATGGAATCACAGGGCTTATAGATGCGCGTGAACACAGCACACCAAACAGTACAATTTACAGCAGAGTATAGCACAGCATACAGCAGCGCGTCCCATACACTGTGACTATAGAGCACAGCTCCTTGTTAGTCAGTTAGTAAATACAGTGTATAACGCAGCAAACAGTGCTGTGCCCTCTATACACTCTGGCTATTCAGCACAGCCCCTTGTTAGACTCCAGCTTGCTAACAGCGAAATACCAAGTTTAATAAAATCATAATAATTATGTGGAAATCACAGACATCAAATAATTAAATAGTAACCACAATGGTTTGCTAATGGTGAAATATCAAATGAGTAATAAACACTATAATTGTGTGATATATCCTTCCCTATACAAGACTATTTACTTGAGAAAAGTATAAAATAGTAGCTACTAACAGCTACTAATACTACAGCCAATGTGGAGACTGATCAGTCCACTCTCAGTAGTATGTCACTCCAGTCCAAACTAAAAAGTTGGAGAGCACCAGCAGAGTTTTGCGCAGCACACAGCAGCGTGCAATCTCCGGTGGCAAATGTTGCCTATTCCTAGTCGTGGGAGAATCCGACGCCGGGACAATGGCGTTCAGCCCCACGCTGGGATCTGAGTCTGGCGGGAACAGACTCAGAGGTTGCGGCTCGGGTGCGCTCGGATCCAGGTGTTCGGAGCCGTTCAGTTTCCATAGAATCCGAACCGCTCATCCCTAGTTACAGTGTATTCATTTATACCTGTATGTCAGATATTTGTTAACCTGTTGGTGATGGTTTTGCACTTTAATCCCCGGTGGCAGCAGCAGCGATATCAAGCTGACACTCTTCTGTTTGTTTCCGGATGTAACATCACATGTGGAAGCGCCGAGTGCCATTGGTGGTTTCAGTTCACTTTGTTTTTTATAAGGTAAGCCTTTTTGTATTATTGTTGTCCCTGATGATGGAGTAAAATCTGAAACATTGGATCATAAATTTGAAAAGTCTGTATCTATTTCCCTTTTGTGCACATTGTTGATGACATACTGCATGTCTGTTTTAGAAGACACTTGGGACAGTAACTTTATATAACAGTGTGTAGTGTATATTATTTGGAAATGTGAATATTGTGGCCAGCATGTCTGACTACATTTTTTATGCATCCCTAATGCTTTTTCTGTTGTATTTATCTTGGGAGAATGAATTACAGGTGCTATTCCAGTATCTGTAAGATTCTATCTATGGTTGTTGTTACATTCTAGTGACATACTTACAGTATTGACTGCTTTTAAAATGTATGATTTGGGTAAATACAGATATGTCCTCATACATCTAGCCTCATAATGATATATGATGTGAGATGCCTGGCACGAGTGAGATGCCGGGTCCTGTGTGACTCTGCTTGCGTAGGGCATCTTTTTTGCGTCTTTTACCTGAAAATTTGCGACGTAGCACTGCACAATAGAACTTTGCGTGAAAAAGAGCTGAGGCTGCTGCATCATCGCAGTTTATATAGATTCAGACTCATTTGCACGCATATAAAACTAGTAAGTGCAGTCTCTTGGTGCATCCTAATTGTATCACTTTATGCAAATGTTGCAAAACAAATCCCGGCACTAGCAGAGTAGCACAGGACCTGGCGTCCTGAGATGAGCTGTTTGGCACAACTGCAGCAATAATGTATGTGGACACACCTGTAGATACCTTCTATTTCTGCACAAGGGGCCTAATTCAGATGTGGATGGAATTCCATTGTGTGCTGCAAAGTACCGTTGTGGATTCTGCGACACAGGATGCAGGACAGCAGCAGACTGTCAGTAGCTCAGGCTGTTCTATTTAAAGAAACCCCACATGACACAGCAGGTGCAGCAGAATTACGGTAGATGTTAAGTTGCTATAACTAGAAGAAAAAATAAAAAATAAATAAATAAATAAATATATATATATATATATATATATATATATATACACAAACAGAAAGTTCAGCACTCAGCAAAGCAAGCTCACTTATTTTCACAACATCAAAAAACAAATGATGGGGGTTTAGTTAGTGAATTGGCCAATGCACGGAAGCCTGCAAACCGCTCGCCAAGGTACCCCATCTTCATGCAAGTCCTACTCTTTCACAGAGTCTCAAAAATTAAAACCTAGCAACTGTATCACATAATATAACTGCAAATATGCCTACTTGGTTTACTGTGTATCTGCCAAATACTCCATGGCTTTTAAAGGTACACTAGTCACCTGACACTGGCTGATAAATTACTAAAGAACAGCTGACTCAGGTTTAAGATAATTGGGCTTGCATAGGGGTGCATGAACAAAGTAGGTGGCCATGGGCTACATGCACCCCACCCTATGAGTGGTGAGTGCAGACACTGCACCCCGCTTCTGGGGTGGTGAGTGCTGTGGTTTTATATTTGTTGGTATATATATTAGAGATGAGCGCCGGAAATTTTTCGGGTTTTGTGTTTTGGTTTTGGGTTCGGTTCCGCGGCCGTGTTTTGGGTTCGACCGCGTTTTGGCAAAACCTAACCGAATTTTTTTTGTCGGATTCGGGTGTGTTTTGGATTCGGGTGTTTTTTTCCAAAAAACCTAAAAAACAGCTTAAATCATAGAATTTGGGGGTCATTTTGATCCCAAAGTATTATTAACCTCAAAAACCATCATTTCCACTCATTTTCAGTCTATTCTGAATACCTCACACCTCACAATATTATTTTTAGTCCTAAAATTTGCACCGAGGTCGCTGGATGACTAAGCTAAGCGACCCTAGTGGCCGACACAAACACCTGGCCCATCTAGGAGTGGCACTGCAGTGTCACGCAGGATGTCCCTTCCAAAAAACCCTCCCCAAACAGCACATGACGCAAAGAAAAAAAGAGGCGCAATGAGGTAGCTGTGTGAGTAAGATAAGCGACCCTAGTGGCCGACACAAACACCGGGCCCATCTAGGAGTGTCACTGCAGTGTCACGCAGGATGTCCCTTCTAAAAAACCCTCCCCAAACAGCACATGACGCAAAGAAAAAAAGAGGCGCAATGAGGTAGCTGTGTGAGTAAGATAAGCGACCCTAGTGGCCGACACAAACACCGGGCGCATCTAGGAGTGGCACTGCAGTGTCATGCAGGATGTCCCTTTCAAAAAACCCTCCCCAAACAGCACATGACGCAAAGAAAAAAAGAGGCGCAATGAGATAGCTGTGTGAGTAAGATAAGCGACCCTAGTGGCCGACACAAACACCGGGCCCATCTAGGAGTGGCACTGCAGTGTCACGCAGGATGTCCCTTCCAAAAAACCCTCCCCAAACAGCACATGACGCAAAGAAAAAAAGAGGCGCAATGAGGTAGCTGTGTGAGTAAGATAAGCGACCCTAGTGGCCGACACAAACACCGGGCCCATCTAGGAGTGGCACTGCAGTGTCACGCAGGATGTCCCTTCCAAAAACCCTCCCCAAACAGCACATGACGCAAAGAAAAAAAGAGGCGCAATGAGGTAGCTGTGTGAGTAAGATAAGCGACCCTAGTGGCCGACACAAACACCGGGCCCATCTAGGAGTGGCACTGCAGTGTCACGCAGGATGTCCCTTCCAAAAAACCCTCCCCAAACAGCACATGACGCAAAGAAAAAAAGAGGCGCAATGAGGTAGCTGTGTGAGTAAGATAAGCGACCCTAGTGGCCGACACAAACACCGGGCCCATCTAGGAGTGTCACTGCAGTGTCACGCAGGATGTCCCTTCCAAAAAACCCTCCCCAAACAGCACATGACGCAAAGAAAAAAAGAGGCGCAATGAGGTAGCTGTGTGAGTAAGATAAGCGACCCTAGTGGCCGACACAAACACCGGGCCCATCTAGGAGTGTCACTGCAGTGTCACGCAGGATGTCCCTTCCAAAAAACCCTCCCCAAACAGCACATGACGCAAAGAAAAAAAGAGGCGCAATGAGGTAGCTGTGTGAGTAAGATAAGCGACCCTAGTGGCCGACACAAACACCGGGCCCAACTAGGAGTGTCACTGCAGTGTCACGCAGGATGTCCCTTCCAAAAAACCCTCCCCAAACAGCACATGACGCAAAGAAAAAAAGAGGCGCAATGAGGTAGCTGTGTGAGTAAGATAAGCGACCCTAGTGGCCGACACAAACACCGGGCCCATCTAGGAGTGGCACTGCAGTGTCACGCAGGATGTCCCTTCCAAAAAACCCTCCCCAAACAGCACATGACGCAAAGAAAAAAAGAGGCGCAATGAGGTAGCTGTGTGAGTAAGATAAGCGACCCTAGTGGCCGACACAAACACCGGGCCCATCTAGGAGTGTCACTGCAGTGTCACGCAGGATGTCCCTTCCAAAAAACCCTCCCCAAACAGCACATGACGCAAAGAAAAATTAAAGAAAAAAGAGGTGCAAGATGGAATTGTCCTTGGGCCCTCCCACCCACCCTTATGTTGTATAAACAGGACATGCACACTTTAACAAACCCATCATTTTAGTGACAGGGTCTGCCACACGACTGTGACTGATATGACGGGTTGGTTTGGACCCCCACCAAAAAAGAAGCAATTAATCTCTCCTTGCACAAACTGGCTCTACAGAGGCAAGATGTCCACCTCATCATCATCCTCCGATATATCACCGTGTACATCCCCCTCCTCACAGATTATCAATTCGTCCCCACTGGAATCCACCATCTCAGCTCCCTGTGTACTTTGTGGAGGCAATTGCTGCTGGTCAATGTCTCCGCGGAGGAATTGATTATAATTCATTTTAATGAACATCATCTTCTCCACATTTTCTGGATGTAACCTCGTACGCCGATTGCTGACAAGGTGAGCGGCGGCACTAAACACTCTTTCGGAGTACACACTTGTGGGAGGGCAACTTAGGTAGAATAAAGCCAGTTTGTGCAAGGGCCTCCAAATTGCCTCTTTTTCCTGCCAGTATAAGTACGGACTGTGTGACGTGCCTACTTGGATGCGGTCACTCATATAATCCTCCACCATTCTTTCAATGTTGAGAGAATCATATGCAGTGACAGTAGACGACATGTCCGTAATCGTTGTCAGGTCCTTCAGTCCGGACCAGATGTCAGCATCAGCAGTCGCTCCAGACTGCCCTGCATCACCGCCAGCGGGTGGGCTCGGAATTCTGAGCCTTTTCCTCGCACCCCCAGTTGCGGGAGAATGTGAAGGAGGAGATGTTGACAGGTCGCGTTCCGCTTGACTTGACAATTTTCTCACCAGCAGGTCTTTCAACCCCAGCAGACTTGTGTCTGCCGGAAAGAGAGATCCAAGGTAGGCTTTAAATCTAGGATCGAGCACGGTGGCCAAAATGTAGTGCTCTGATTTCAACAGATTGACCACCCGTGAATCCTTGTTAAGCGAATTAAGGGCTCCATCCACAAGTCCCACATGCCTAGCGGAATCGCTCCGTGTTAGCTCCTCCTTCAATGTCTCCAGCTTCTTCTGCAAAAGCCTGATGAGGGGAATGACCTGACTCAGGCTGGCAGTGTCTGAACTGACTTCACGTGTGGCAAGTTCAAAGGGCATCAGAACCTTGCACAACGTTGAAATCATTCTCCACTGCGCTTGAGACAGGTGCATTCCACCTCCTATATCGTGCTCAATTGTATAGGCTTGAATGGCCTTTTGCTGCTCCTCCAACCTCTGAAGCATATAGAGGGTTGAATTCCACCTCGTTACCACTTCTTGCTTCAGATGATGGCAGGGCAGGTTCAGTAGTTTTTGGTGGTGCTCCAGTCTTCTGTACGTGGTGCCTGTACGCCGAAAGTGTCCCGCAATTCTTCTGGCCACCGACAGCATCTCTTGCATGCCCCTGTCGTTTTTTAAAAAATTCTGCACCACCAAATTCAAGGTATGTGCAAAACATGGGACGTGCTGGAATTTGCCCATATTTAATGCACACACAATATTGCTGGCATTGTCCGATGCCACAAATCCACAGGAGAGTCCAATTGGGGTAAGCCATTCCGCGATGATCTTCCTCAGTTGCCGTAAGAGGTTTTCAGCTGTGTGCGTATTCTGGAAACCGGTGATACAAAGCGTAGCCTGCCTAGGAAAGAGTTGGCGTTTGCGAGATGCTGCTACTGGTGCCGCCGCTGCTGTTCTTGCGGCGGGAGTCCATACATCTACCCAGTGGGCTGTCACAGTCATATAGTCCTGACCCTGCCCTGCTCCACTTGTCCACATGTCCGTGGTTAAGTGGACATTGGGTACAACTGCATTTTTTAGGACACTGGTGAGTCTTTTTCTGACGTCCGTGTACATTCTCGGTATCGCCTGCCTAGAGAAGTGGAACCTAGATGGTATTTGGTAACGGGGGCACACTGCCTCAATAAATTGTCTAGTTCCCTGTGAACTAACGGCGGATACCGGACGCACGTCTAACACCAACATAGTTGTCAAGGCCTCAGTTATCCGCTTTGCAGCAGGATGACTGCTGTGATATTTCATCTTCCTCGCAAAGGACTGTTGTACAGTCAATTGCTTACTGGAAGTAGTACAAGTGGGCTTACGACTTCCCCTCTGGGATGACCATCGACTCCCAGCAGCAACAACAGCAGCGCCAGCAGCAGTAGGCGTTACACGCAAGGATGCATCAGAGGAATCCCAGGCAGGAGAGGACTCGTCAGAATTGCCAGTGACATGGCCTGCAGGACTATTGGCATTCCTGGGGAAGGAGGAAATTGACACTGAGGGAGTTGGTGGGGTGGTTTGCGTGAGCTTGGTTACAAGAGGAAGGGATTTACTGGTCAGTGGACTGCTTCCGCTGTCGCCCAAAGTTTTTGAACTTGTCACTGACTTATTATGAATGCGCTGCAGGTGACGTATAAGGGAGGATGTTCCGAGGTGGTTAACGTCCTTACCCCTACTTATTACAGCTTGACAAAGGCAACACACGGCTTGACACCTGTTGTCCGCATTTCTGTTGAAATACTTCCACACCGAAGAGCTGATTTTTTTGGTATTTTCACCAGGCATGTCAGTGGCCATATTCCTCCCACGGACAACAGGTGTCTCCCCGGGTGCCTGACTTAAACGAACCACCTCACCATCAGAATCCTCCTGGTCAATTTCCTCCCCAGCGCCAGCAACACCCATATCCTCCTCATCCTGGTGTACTTCAACACTGACATCTTCAATCTGACTATCAGGAACTGGACTGCGGGTGCTCCTTCCAGCACTTGCAGGGGGCGTGCAAATGGTGGAAGGCGCATGCTCTTCACGTCCAGTGTTGGGAAGGTCAGGCATCGCAACCGACACAATTGGACTCTCCTTGTGGATTTGGGATTTCGAAGAACGCACAGTTCTTTGCGGTGCTTTTGCCAGCTTGAGTCTTTTCATTTTTCTAGTGAGAGGCTGAGTGCTTCCATCCTCATGTGAAGCTGAACCACTAGCCATGAACATAGGCCAGGGCCTCAGCCGTTCCTTGCCACTCCGTGTGGTAAATGGCATATTGGCAAGTTTACGCTTCTCCTCCGACAATTTTATTTTAGGTTTTGGAGTCCTTTTTTTACTGATATTTGGTGTTTTGGATTTGACATGCTCTGTACTATGACATTGGGCATCGGCCTTGGCAGACGACGTTGCTGGCATTTCATCGTCTCGGCCATGACTAGTGGCAGCAGCTTCAGCACGAGGTGGAAGTGGATCTTGATCTTTCCCTAATTTTGGAACCTCAACATTTTTGTTCTCCATATTTTAATAGGCACAACTAAAAGGCACCTCAGGTAAACAATGGAGATGGATGGATACTAGTATACAATTATGGATGGACTGCCGAGTGCCGACGCAGAGGTAGCTACAGCCGTGGACTACCGTACTGTACTGTGTCTGCTGCTAATATAGACTGGTTGATAATGAGATGTAGTATGTATAAAGAAGAAAGAAAAAAAAAACCACGGGTAGGTGGTATACAATTATGGATGGACTGCCGAGTGCCGACACAGAGGTAGCTACAGCCGTGGACTACCGTACTGTACTGTGTCTGCTGCTAATATAGACTGGATGATAATGAGATGTAGTATGTATAAAGAAGAAAGAAAAAAAAAACCACGGGTAGGTGGTATACAATTATGGATGGACTGCCGAGTGCCGACACAGAGGTAGCTACAGCCGTGGACTACCGTACTGTACTGTGTCTGCTGCTAATATAGACTGGATGATAATGAGATGTAGTATGTATAAAGAAGAAAGAAAAAAAAACCACGGGTAGGTGGTATACAATTATGGATGGACTGCCGAGTGCCGACACAGAGGTAGCTACAGCCGTGGACTACCGTACTGTACTGTGTCTGCTGCTAATATAGACTGGTTGATAATGAGATGTAGTATGTATAAAGAAGAAAGAAAAAAAAACCACGGGTAGGTGGTATACAATTATGGATGGACTGCCGAGTGCCGACACAGAGGTAGCTACAGCCGTGGACTACCGTACTGTACTGTGTCTGCTGCTAATATAGACTGGATGATAATGAGATGTAGTATGTATAAAGAAGAAAGAAAAAAAAACCACGGGTAGGTTGTATACAATTATGGATGGACTGCCGAGTGCCGACACAGAGGTAGCTACAGCCGTGGACTACCGTACTGTACTGTGTCTGCTGCTAATATAGACTGGATGATAATGAGATGTAGTATGTATAAAGAAGAAAGAAAAAAAAAACCACGGGTAGGTGGTATACAATTATGGATGGACTGCCGAGTGCCGACACAGAGGTAGCTACAGCCGTGAACTACCGTACTGTGTCTGCTGCTAATATAGACTGGTTGATAATGAGATGTAGTATGTATAAAGAAGAAAGAAAAAAAAAACCACGGGTAGGTGGTATACAATTATGGATGGACTGCCGAGTGCCGACACAGAGGTAGCTACAGCCATGGACTACCGTACTGTACTGTGTCTGCTGCTAATATAGACTGGTTGATAATGAGATGTAGTATGTATAAAGAAGAAAGAAAAAAAAAAACACGGGTAGGTGGTATACAATTATGGATGGACTGCCGAGTGCCGACACGGAGGTAGCTACAGCCGTGGACTACCGTACTGTGTCTGCTGCTAATATAGACTGGTTGATAATGAGATGTAGTATGTATAAAGAAGAAAGAAAAAAAAAACACGGGTAGGTGGTATACAATTATGGATGGACTGCCGAGTGCCGACACAGAGGTAGCTACAGCCGTGGACTACCGTACTGTACTGTGTCTGCTGCTAATATAGACTGGTTGATAATGAGATGTAGTATGTATAAAGAAGAAAGAAAAAAAAAACACGGGTAGGTGGTATACAATTATGGATGGACTGCCGAGTGCCGACACAGAGATAGCTACAGCCGTGGACTACCGTACTGTACTGTACTGTACTGTACTGTGTACTACCGTGGACTACCGTACTGTGTCTGCTGCTAATATAGACTGGATGATAATGAGATGTAGTATGTATAAAGAAGAAAGAAAAAAAAAACCACGGGTAGGTGGTATACAATTATGGATGGACTGCCGAGTGCCGACACAGAGGTAGCTACAGCCGTGAACTACCGTACTGTGTCTGCTGCAAGTATAGACTGGATGATAAATAATGATATAAAAAATATATATATATCACTACTGCAGCCGGACAGGTATATATTATATAATGATGGACCTGCTGGACACTGTCTGTCAGCAGAATGAGTTTTTTTAATTTTTATAGAATAAAAAAACACCACACAAGTCACACGACGAGTGTACTTTTTCAGGCAGACATTCAATCACAATATACTATACTGGTGGTCAGTGTGGTCAGGTCACTGGTCACAGTGGTCAGTGGTCAGTCACACTGGCAGTGGCACTCTGGCAGCAAAAGTGTGCACTGTTTAATATGTACTCCTGGCTCCTGCTATAACCTATAACTGCTCCCCAGTCTCCCCCACAATTAAGCTGTGTGAGCACAGTCAGATATTATACATAGATGATGCAGCACACTGGGCTGAGCACAGATATGGTATGTGAGTGTGACTGAGTCACTGTGTATCATTTTTTTCAGGCAGAGAACAAGAACAGAACGGATTATTAAATAATAATAAATTATAAAACTGCACTGGTGGTCAGGTCACTGGTCATCAGTCACTAGTATAACTCCTCCTAAGCTCCAGTAAGTAAATGAAGTGTCTCACTCTCACTCTCCTATCTATTTTAATTTCTAAACGGAGAGGACGCCAGCCACGTCCTCTCCCTATCAATCTCAATGCACGTGTGAAAATGGCCGCGACGCGCGGCTCCTTATATAGAATCCGAGTCTCGCGATAGAATCCGAGCCTCGCGAGAATCCGACAGCGTGATGATGACGTTCGGGCGCGCTCGGGTTAACCGAGCAAGGCGGGAAGATCCGAGTCGCTCGGACCCGTGTAAAAAAACATGAAGTTCGGGCGGGTTCGGATTCAGAGAAACCGAACCCGCTCATCTCTAATATATATATATATATATACTGTGTATGGCTTGTAACAGTGAAAGAACAATCCTCCGTTCCCAAAGAACAAACACAGGCGGCACTCCACGGACTTGTGCAAATAGAAATACTTTAGTGAATAAAATCACAGCATGAATGGTCCGACGTTTCAACACCACGCAGGGTGTTTTTTTCAAGGACTCATGGTGAGCAAACAAAGTGTAATAAAAACGCTTACCTTAAATACACCAAACTACATGAGCCGGGGAGACGCGGCGGGCGGAAGCTTCCGGCAGTTCCAGCATCCGGTCACAGCATAATGACGTAGCCGTCGCTAGGCAACCGATCAACACACCTCCCGGCGCGTCCCACCGACGTGCTAAAAAAATATAACATACGAGTGACAGTGAGAGGTAATCATAGTGATATATAATATATCAACACATATTAAGAGGAAACACAATATAGTTTCCAAAAGTGCAACAGTGTAGTTTGGTGTATTTAAGGTAAGCATTTTCATTACACTTTGTTTGCTCACCATGAGTCCTTGAAAAAAACACCCTGCGTGGTGTTGAAACGTCGGACCATTCATGCTGTGATTTTATTCACTAAAGTATTTCTATTTGCACAAGTCCGTGGAGTGCCGCCTGTGTTTGTTCTTTGGGAACGGAGGATTGTTCTTTCACTGTTACAAGCCATACACAGTGTAATTATTGGAAGGAGGGCACCCCGGCCATATATGCAATACAGGAGTGCCTACTGCATCACACGGATATATATATATATATATATATATATATATATATATATATATATAGACTTTTTACAGCAAGGGAAAACACTGGGCATGATTCAGATTTGTAAGTAAAGCAAAAAAATTATGTAACTGTATTTGGAATAAACAAAGTTGCAATGCCAGGGGGAGCAAATACATTTAGATTTTTTTCTGTGCAGGGTAAATATCAGCTGTTTTTGCATGTAGCCCAAAAATGTTAGACAGCTTTATTTTTATATTGCAATTTAGTTTTCAGTTTGAACACACCCCACCCAAATCTAAATCTCTCTGCACATCTGCCAAACCTGCAGTGGAATTTTGGATATACAGTATAGGGAGGAACTCTAGACTGCACACCCTAACTACATGTAATGAGAGGTGCTTATAGTGCCACACACAAAGAGAAACATCTTAGATAAAGGGAGTGAGGATGGAAAGATAGAGGGGAGAGAGAGAAGGCAAAGGAAGAGAGAGAGCAGGGAGAGATTGGGGCGAGAGGAGAGAGAGGATGGAAAGAGAGAGAGAGGTGAGGGGGCAGAGAGAGAGCGGGAAGGAGAGATAAAGGGGGGATTGAGGAGTGAGGATAGAAAGATAGATGGGCAGATAGAGAGCATGGGGATAGAGGGGGGAGAGAGGAGAGAGGATAGAAAGATATATGGGGAGAGACATAGAGAGAGCTTGGGGTAGGGGGAGGAGAGATAGAGGGAGGAGAGAGAGAGGGGGGATAGCGGGGAGGGAGAGAGAAGGAGAGAGATAGAGGGGAGGGAGTGAGAGAGAGAGAGGAGGGAGAGAGTAGGGAGAGAGAAGACAGATGAAACAGTGTCCCTGGGATGAAGGCGATGGGTGAGGAGTGTGGGTGATCGTGAACCATGTAGCCAAAGATGGGAGCTTCTGGATCTGCAGGTATTGTCCAGAAGCAAATGCAGCATGATGGATGTACAAGGTCCAGAAATGGAAGCTGGTTAGGTTCAGTGGGAGGTCCAAGCAGGCAGTAGAGCAACCTAGAGAAGAGGAGCCACCTGGACAAGATGACCCAGCTTCTCTACAGCCCCGGCCGCAGGAGACAAGCAGGAGCGGGATAGGAGAGCAGCAGAAGATAAGAGGACAGCAGAGGAACCAAAACAGAGATGAGAGCAGTGTTCCCCCGCAGCCATCACTGGATGCGACGAGCAGGGCAGCGGCATGGAGCTGTGGCTACAGATGAGCGATGGTGCAGGTAGGAATGTGGACCGGAACAGGGGGTGCCGCTATATGTGAGTGGTGGGCTGGTGCAAGGGGCTCCCCAGCCGAACAGAGTCCAAATGATGTTTGGCTGGACTTCAGGGAGAGTCCCCCATTAATGTCTGAAATTAAGTACACATGTGGAATACCAGCACCTAAGAGTCAAGGGAGGGGTAGGTGGAGGGAGCCGGGCGGCGGTCTCGGCCCCTACTCAAATGCAGTGCCTGGCTTTTGTATACGCCTAGCCCACCAGTTGCGGCCCTGGTGTCGCACTTTAAGACTCAGCAAGGTAGCACCTCTCATTACATGTAGTTAGGGTGTGCAGTCTAGCGCCACTCCCTATATATCCAAAATTGTGTATTTATATGTACAATAAAAAAGAAAGAAAAAAGAAGACTCTTTTTTGGGCGCTCCCTTTAGAATATAGATATTATGATAGTGTTAAGATTTAACTTTTATTATATTTATATACACAACACTTAATAGATGAGAAGGGGTCAGTGTGACAATAATTCAAATTATTATAATTAGCACTCTTGGTGTGTATGGTGCATACAAGAAAAATCGATAGATCTATCACAAAGACCCCAGGCCAGGTCCGGCTCCTTGCTTGACCTCACTATGGGACTCCTATAAATAGGTCCCCTATTGTCTCGATGAGGAGAGAAATATATTTTCTGTGATCATGTGGATTCAAACAGTAGAGCTTGAACATAGGCCCTCATTCCGAGTTGTTCGCTCGCTAGCTGCTTTTAGCAGCATTGCACACGCTAAGCCGCCGCCCTCTGGGAGTGTATCTTAGCTTAGCAGAATTGCAAACGAAAGATTAGCAGAATTGCGAATAGAAATTTCTTAGCAGTTTCTGAGTAGCTCCAGACTTACTCCTACATTGCGATCAGTTCAGTCAGTTTCGTTCCTGGTTTGACGTCACAAACACACCCAGCGTTCGGCCAGACACTCCCCCGTTTCTCCAGCCACTCCCGCGTTTTTCCCTGAAACGCCTGCGTTTTTCTGCACATTCCCAGAAAACGGCCAGTTTCCGCCCAGAAACACCCACTTCCTGTCAATCACACTACGATTAGCAGAACGATGAAAAAACTTTGTTAGGCCGTGAGTAAAATACCAAACTTTTGTGCTAATTTACTTGGCGCAGGCGCGCTGCGTACATTGCGCATGCGCAGTTTGCTACTAATCGCTCCGTAGCGAAAAAAAATAATAAGCGAACAACTCGGAATGACCCCCATAGAGAGAAAAAAGTCATAGAAGGAGGATCTGCTATAAGTGTTAGGCACAGAGACAAACGATGTCCCAAATTCTACAACACTTGGTATTCCCAGGAGGTCTCACATCCAAGTACTGACCAAGCCCACCACTGTTTAGCTTCCAAGATCGAACGGTATTGGGCATTAGCAGTGTGATATCACAGGTGAGGTGAGGCAGAGCCTTCCCTGTCATACCCCAGTATATATACAAAGAGTTTTGACTATATAAAGTACAGTATATGAAAACTACCAAGGGGTATATTTACTAAGATCCTGATTTTGTTTGATTTTGTGTTTTTTTTCAAAGTGTCATCTCGGGAATTTACTAAACAGAAATCTCAGCAGTGATGAGGGCATTCGTATTTGTTTTAACGGCAGAGTTCACAAATACGAATGAATACACCATTGGTCAAACACGCCTGATATTTTATACAACTCGGTAATTTACTAAGAATTCGTATTCACAGTCACTGCCGGCAATAGCCAAACACTGCCGGGAAAAGTTAGAATTCGTAAAAAAAAAGCAGTTCTCAAATAGACCTGCTTGTTTTATCCGTATTCTGATAGGCATGCATGGATCAGTGAGATCCGTGCATGCTTATCAGTGGGAAGGGGTGTGAATGGGTTAAAAATCGAAAAAAATTGCGTTGGGTCGCCTCTCCTAAGCATAACCAGCCTCGGGCTCTTTGAGCCGGTCCTGGTTGAAAAAATACAGGGGGACAAATGACTGGGGTCCCCCCATATTTAAACAACCAGCACCGGGCTCTGCGCCCAGTCCTGGTTAAAAAAATACGGGGGACAAAAGACGTTGGGGTCCCCCGTATTTTTTAAACCAGCACCGGGCTCCACTAGCCAGAGAGATAATGCCACAGCTGGGGGACACTTTTATACTGGTCCCTGCGGCCGTGACATTACCCCCCCCCAACTAGTCACCCCTGGCTGGGGTATCCTGGAGGAGTGAGGACCCCTTGAATCAAGGGGTCCCCCCCTCCAGCCACACAAGGGCCAGGGGTGAAGCCAGAGGCTGTCCCCCCCATCCGTGGGCGGTGGATGGGAGGCTGATAGCCATTGTGTAAAATTAAAGAATATTGTTTTTTGTAGAAGAACTACAAGTCCCATCAAGCCTCCCCCCCCCCCCCCCCGCAAGCTGGTACTTGGAAAACCACAAGTACCAGCATGTGGGAAAATAACGGGCCCGCTGGTACCTGTAGTTCTACTACAAAAAAATACCCAAAAAAATACACAACACACAGACCGTGATAGTACAACTTTAATTGACATACATGCATACTTCCACACACACATATTTACCTATGTTGACACGGAGCACCTTGTCCCCTTGTCCACGTAGAATCCACGAGGTACCTGTAAATAAAAATGATACTTACAAACAATCCGGAGTCGTTCTGTCCTCTTCTTTAACTTCTTTTAAATAAAAAAATGAAAAAACCCGGTCCACGCTACTGTGGACCGAGTTTTTCACGTCATGGCACTCTCCTGATTGGCTGTGCGCTCCTGCACTGCCAATCAGGAGGAGTGCACTGGTTACAATGTAGCTTAGCGCAGCTCCATTATAACCAATGATGGGAACTTTGCGGTCTCCGATTAACTGCAAAGTTAATTGGGGTCACTCTTGTGACAATATTCTTTAATTTTACACAATGGCTATCAGCCTCCCATCCACCGCCCACGTATGGGGGGGACAGCCTCGGACTTCACCCCTGGCCCCTGGGTGGCTGGAGGGGGGGGACCCCTTGATTTAAGAGGTCCTCACTCCTCCAGGGTACCCCGGCCAGGGGTGACTAGTTGGGGGGGTAATGCCACGGCCGCAGGGACCAGTATAAAAGTGTACCCCGGCTGTGGCATTATCTCTCTGGCTACTGGAGCCCGGTGCTGGTTTAAAAAATAAGGGGGACCCCTACGTCTTTTGTCCCCCGTATTCTTTGAACCAGGACGCAGAGCCCAGTGCTGGTTGTTTAAATATGGGGGGACCCCAGTCATTTTTTCCCCTGTATTTTTTCAACCAGCACCAGCTCAAAGAGCCCGAGGCTGGATATGCTTAGGAGGGGGGACCCCACACAAATTTTTTTAGGCTTTTTAACACTTTCCACACTTCATATAATGTACACAATGAAGCCCTGCATGGATCTCACTGATCCGGCCGGGATTCATTGTGTTAAGTCCGGCAGTGTTTTACTAATCACTCCCGTAAAACACTGCCCCACAATACGAATCACATCGACATCGGAAAATACGAAAGAAGACAACTCGGCAGCTTAGTAAATTACATGCACTTTATTCAAAATGTTGAAAAAAAACACGACCGATACAATTCGAGATTAAACTCCCACCAAATCGTCACAAATACGAATCTTAGTAAATATACCCCCAAGTATCTAAATATCTTCTTTGTATTATTCTAATCAATTTTTATAGTCAAAACTCTGGAGTAGAAAGTCTATGACAGGTGAGGCAGTGCCTCACCTGTCTAGCTTTTCGGCACATCTCTGATCAAAGCTTACCCAATTTCCTGCAGTATATATTGCTAAACCTGTGTATAAAGCCCACATTCATCCTTGGGCTCATTTATTGTGTGTAAATCTGGCTCTGGTACTAGCCAGTGCCTCCTAAGCCATTTCAAATGTATTGAATGTTTGACCAATCTCTCCATTTTGCAGACAGCACAATGTCCGGGGTTACTCTGAGGATTGTGGTTACTTTCACTTGGATGACTCTATGTTTTACTCAGTTTAGTAGAGAATACGCCTTTTCTTCACTCATGAAATATGCAGGTAAGCTAAAATAATGTTGTGTACAGTTTACTGTATATGTCATTGTTATGTAATAGCATTGTACTCTTGCTTATGTACTACTGTAGTATCCTTAGCTTACTGTAGTTCAGGGGGTTTCAACTCCAAACCACCAGAAGTAGAAATGTTCATATCTGTTTTTAACAACTGGAATCCTAAAAGCATTAGCTGTTGTCGGTGCCTGAGGATTGGAGCTGAAAACCCTGGCTTACTGCAGGTACCAAACTGAACTTGAGTTTTCCAATTATTCAGTACCCATACATGACTTTTATTAAGTTTGATTATCCTAATAAATAAAAATAAAAACTATTCGTACAATTTTGCAATATCAGAAATCCAAACATTTTTACATATAGCAATGGGGTCAATTCAATTCAATGCAGATTGAATAGCGCTGGGAGGGAGCTCCCAGAGCTATTCAATTCAGCGCAATGCTAAGTCAGAGCATGCCTGCACTTCCAGACTAAACAGGGTGTTTAGGCATGAGAACGAGCATTCTCCGACTAAACTGCCTCTCTGCTGCTTTCGCGGCGCAAAGTCACAAAAGAGCATCGCGGACCCAGAAGGGGTGCAAGAAGAAATCCACTAGTCGGGGACAGCATCGCACTGAATTGAATAATTCCGGGAGCTCCCTCCCGTGGCTATTCAATCTGCATTGAATTGAACTGACCCCATTAATTGTAAAGGTGGAAATTGGTTGGATTGTAGAGACTATAGGGAGAATAATATGTATGGTAGATTATGGTACAAGTCAGAGTCACCAAGGAGTTTCATCACCATATGACAGCACCAGGCCGCAGACTGAATAAAATGCTAACTGCATATGCCAAGAAATAAGTTAGGAGCGAAAACATGGAGCGCTAGAAGGGCAAACTATATTGCTTAAGAAATAGGGAATTGGCACATTCTGGCTATACAAATATCATTTTCAATAGAGTCAATGGAAAAAGTGTATTCATAAGCATGATTTATCTACAGTATATATTAATTTTATTAGATTTTTTACTGTGAGACGTATTTTGATGGAACGGCTGAACGTAAAAATATGGTTGAGGTATCAAAATAAAGGTGTTACCATGTAGATGTGCCAGTCGAAGAGAAGCATTAGATTGGTGCCATGGTTCGTGCATTGCGGGGTGGCAAATTCCCGATGTAAAATCTATTTGAGAAGTGTACGCAAGCAATGTAAACATTTGCTCTAACGCTAGATCCAAAATATCCACTTTATATGTTCCCTTGTGAAGGGGATCATAGCCCTTATCTACATAAAGTGCTCAGTATAATGAATTTGTAACATGTTTCTGTCACTCAAATAAAGTTTACATTTGTTAATTGATATGAATTAATTTTTTTCAAAAAACTACTAGTGTTCTTAAAAATATCAAGAGAACTGCTTTGTCATGTAGCATTTAAGTTCTCTTGATATTTTCAAACTGTAAATCAAGTAAGGTTGGGTACACAATAGGATGATGGGCAATCGGGTCGATGGTCAGGGCGATTTCCCTTCGCGAACATCTTGTTCCGTCCTTCATTACACTGCACCGGGGCATACACAATATTGTCCTCTGCCAACCGGAAGATATCACATGCGACATGCAGGAATGCGCAATCATGGGTACACATTAGGCGATCAGCACGATTTGTCATTCCAGTACAGCAGATTGTGCCTATATCATCTAAGTGTGTACCCAACCTAAGATACAGTGAAGCTGGTACAGAGTTGGATGCAAATTTATAATAAAAATAAGTAAAAAATTAAAAATAAATAGCGTGGGCCCCTCACTCCAAAGTAATCAGAATCAGCCTAGATGGATAAACTAACAGCATGGGGTGCTCCTGAAAAAGCAGCTACCAGTACTACTAGTCTTCAACACGTTAGGCCAGCAACACTATAGCAGGGAAACTTTTGGAGACCTATCCAATGATACTGTAAAGTAAGTGTGTGTGTGTGTGTGTGTGTGTGTGTGTGTGTGTGTGTGTGTGTGTGTATATATATATACTATTCCAAATGCCCGGCACTCCCTGTGTATGTGAAATATTCCTTGCTGCAATGAGGCAGCACTCACCAGATTTGTAACGCTTTAAAACACAAGTCCTTTATTCCATTCCTACGTTTCGGGCTTGCGCCCATCGTCAGGACTAGTATCACAAATACACTTACACAACAGCAGACATAAATACCCTTCAAGCAACCAATTACACCAGCCCCGTCTCACCTGTGGATCCCCGCCATCAGACCGCCTGCGTACCTCTCCGGGAACGGAGATTGCGGCTCAGCTGATGTCATTCGGCGGCGCCAATCAGTATGAGAGGTGGGCGGGCTTGCTCTGTAGCAGGATACCAAAAACAACACATAATAAAAACCTGTATTCCGAACAAGCTACACATTGAAGGTGCTTTACATAAATTAATTAACAATTAAAGATTGTGCAATATACAACATATCAAATATGCTAAATGACACACATATTTACAAGTAACATTGCAATCCTAACGTCTCATTGAGACCTTTTGGTGCTATGGTATTTAATGTGTAAATCCACCTACTTTCAAGTTGCAGCAGTTTTTTAGACCTGTTTCCACCCCTAAGATGGGCAGGGACATGATCTATAATAATGGCTCTCATGCTAGCAATACTATGTTTAGCTCAAATGCAATGCCTTGCAACAGGTTGTTCACTGTGACCTGTTTCCAGTGCCTGTCTAATGGCTGTCCTGTGCAATGCTAAGTGTTCTTTAAATTGCCCTTGGGTTATCTCGATATATGACAAGGCACAAGGATAGGTCAACATATAGATGACATGAGAGGTGCTGCAAGTTACTGTGTGTTTAATTTTGCCTGTATGTGGATGACAAAAAGAGTCGCCTATAGTCAATCACTTACAGGTAGTGCAACCAAAACAACGGAAACAACCTGGTTTCCTCCTTAAAAAATGTTGAGGTCTTTGTACATCCATCTCTGTTATGTCCAATTTGACTACCTTGTCCCTTAAATTTTTGTTTCTAGTATAACAAGGCACTAAACGTGTGTCAAATAAGAGGTAGATCTGTATCAGTTTTTACCATTTGCCACCATTGTTTAGCCCTTCTGCTTATTACATTACTATTAGTGGCATATTGATGTACCCATGGTACCACTGCATTGTTCTCCATTTTTCTTTACTTTTTAACAGAGCTGCTCTAGGTATGGCACTTTGTTTTTAGTGACCTCCAACTCTCTCCTATTATACCCTCTATCAACAAATTTTTCCAACATGGCATCCAGTGCTTTCTCCACTAATTCCGGATTGGATATGATACGCTTCACGCGTATAAATTGAGACTAGGGTAAGCTCTTTCTAAGCGGTACTGGGTGAAAACTATTGTGCTTTAACAATGTGTTTCAATCAGTACTTTTTGTGTCTATAGAAGTGGAAAAACCTTGGGCTGTGATCTTAATGTCAACATCCAAATAATGGATGCCACTATTGCTGATATCATAAGTCAATTTTATCATACTGGAGGAAGCATTTGGTTTTTCCAACAGAGCTATCAATTAATTTTTAGCACCTACCCACATGATGAGCAAGTCATCTATGTACCGTAGGTACATTGTCACCTTGGGATTGATACTGTCGTTAATGTAAAACATGTCATGTTCATCCTTAATCATAAAGGCGTTAGTGTACAATGGGGCCACAGAGGACCCCATCGCACACCCCATCCGCTGCAGATAAAATCTGCTGTCATGCAAAAAGTATTTTCTAGTCAATACTAACTTAAGTAGTTGTAGGAAAAAAGGAGATTTATGGTAAGAACTTACCCTTGCTAAATCTCTTTCTGCGAGACACACTGTATTCCAGAGGGAATAACATCGGAGTGTAGAGTAGGATCTTGATCCGAGGCACCAACAGGCTAAAAGCTTTGACTGTTCCCAAGATGCTCAGCGCCGCCTCCCCTATAACCCCGCCTCCGTGCACAGGAGCTCAGTTTTGTCAACCAGTACAATACAGTAGCAGGTAAAAGAGACGACAGTAGTTAGTAGCCACAGACACCACATTCTCACGACAGGAGAAGGTATCAGTGGCTAATGCCATACCAACCCAAAGAAGCTAAATGCATCAGGTTGGGCGCCCTGTGGAATCCAGTGTACCTCGCAGAAAGAGATTAACAAGGGTAAGATCTTTCCATAAATCTCCTTTTCTGCAGCGGGGTACACTGGTATTCCACACGGAATAACATCGGGGATGTCCTAAAGCAGTTCCTTATGGGAGGGAACGCACTGTAACGGGCACAAGAACCCCGCATCCAAAGGAAGCATCCTGGGAGGCGGATGTATTGAAGGCATAGAACCTTATTAATGTGTTCACTGAGGACCACGTAGCCGCCTAGCACAATTGTTCAAGGGTCGCACCACGGCAGACTGCCCAAGAAGGTCCAACTGACAGAGTAGAATGGACTTTAATGGTAGCAGGAGCTGGAAGGTCAGCCTGTACATAAGCATGTGCAATCACCATTCTAATCCATCTGGCCAAGGTCTGCTTGTTAGCAGGCCAGCCATGTTTGTGAAAACCAAACAGTACAAAGAGAGAATTAGACTTCTTAACGGAGCCTGTCCTCTTCACATAGATACGGAGAGCCCGTACCACATCCAAAGACCGCTCTTTGGAGGATGAATCTGGAGAGACAAAGGCCGGATCCACAATCTCCTGGTTAAGATGGAAAGAAGACACCACCTTAGATAGATAACCACGCCCGGTCACAGTGAAAAATCAGATAGGGGGACCTACAAGATAAGGCACCCAAATTTGATACCCGTCTAGCAGAGGCAATAGCCAGCATGAAAAAAGACCTTGAGGGAAAGCCACTTAAGGTACGCAGATTCAAGAGGTTCAAACGGAGACTCTTGCAAAGCCTCCAGAACCACCGACAAATCCCAAGGAGCCACAGGTGGGACATAGGGAGGTTGAATCCGTAAAACACCCTGAGTGAATGTATGAACATCAGGCAGAGTCGCAATTTTTCTCTGAAACCATACCGACAAGGCAGAAATATGAACCTTGAGGGAGGCCAGCCGAAAGCCCAAGTCCAGGCTCTGTTGTAGGAAGGCCAAAAGTTTGGCCGTACTAAACTTGTAAACATCATGATTTTTAGATGCGCACCAAGCAAAGTAAGAATTCCAGACCCTATGGTAAATCTGAGCAGAAGCCGGCTTACAGGCCTTCAACATAGTTTGAATGACCGCCTCAGAAAATCCTTTGGCCCTCAGTACGGAAGCTTCAAGAGCCATGCCGTCAAAGCCAGTTGGGCCAAATCCTGGTAAACACAAGGGCCCTGAACAAGGAGGTCTGGTTGTTGTGGAAGCAGAAGAGGACGCTCTAGCAAGAGACCCTGTAAGTCTTAGAACCAATGCTGTCTGGGCCACGCTGGAGCTATCAGAAGAAGGATTCCTCCTTCTTGCTTGAATTTCCTCACCACTCTGGGCAGGAGTGACACCAGAGGGAACACGTACAGCAGCCGAAAGTTCCATGGAATTGCCAGTGCATCCACGAATGCCGCTTGAGGATCCCTTGTTCTTGCTCCGAAGACCGGAACCTTGTGATTGTGTCGAGACGCCATCAAGTCTACATCTGGTAGGCCCCACTTGTCCACTAGGAGTTAAAATACTTCTGGATGAAGGATCCGCTCTCCGGCGTGTACGTCCTGACGACTGAGGAAGTCCGCTTCCCAGTTGAGGACCCCCGGAATGAACACTGCCGATGTGGCTGGCAGATGGCATTCCGCCCATTGAAGAATCTTTGACACTTTCATCATAGCCATGTGGTTTCGAGTGCCACCTTGATGATTTATGTACGCCACTGTAGTGGCGTTGTCTTACTGTACTTGAACAGGTCTGTTCAGTACCAGATGCTGGGCCAGTTTCAGAGCATTGAACACTGCCCGCAATTCCAGAATATTTATCGGGAGGAGAGACTCCTACCTGGTCCACCGACCCTGAAGAGAGTGTTACCCCAACACCACACCCCAACCCTTCAGCCAGAAGGACCCAGTTGGAGATCCAGAAGGGATGACCCCTGCTCAATCGTTGGTCCTGCAGCCACCAGGTCTGTGACAGACGGACCTCCAGAGACAAGGAGATCATTTGAGACCTGATCCGGTGAGGCAGGCCATCCCACTTGGCAAGAATCAGTTTCTGTAGAGGGCGGGAATGAAATTTAGCATACTCCACTATGTCGAAAGCCAACACCATGAGGCCTAGTACTTACATCGCCGAGTGTATCGACACATGTGGACGAGAGAGGAAGCAATGCATCTTGTCCTGAAGCCTCAGGACTTTCTCCTGTGACAAAAACAACCTCTGGTTGTGTGTGTCCAACAACGCTCCCAGATGCACCATGCTCTGGGCAGGGATCAGGGATGATTTTTCCAGTTGATGAGCTACCTGCGGGCTTGCAGAAACTGGACCGTCAGATCCAAATGACGAAGGAGAACTTCTGGGGAATTTGCCAGGATCAGCAGGTTGTCCAGATACGGCAGGATCCGGATGCCCCGACAGCGGAGTGAAGCTGTCATAACTGCCATGACCTTGGTGAAAATTAATGGAGCTGTGGTCAGACCAAACGGTAAGGCCCGGAATTGGTAATGGAGATTGCTAATAACAAATCGCAGGTATTGCTGATGTGACATGGCAGTAGGGATATGCAGGTAATCATCCTGTATATCCAGGGATACCATATAGTCCCCTGGTTCCAAAGCCAGGACAATAGAGCAAAGAGTCTCCATACGAAACCTGGAGACCCTCACAAACTTGTTCGAAGATTTGAGGTTGAGAATGGGAGGGGAACCATTTGGTTTGGGGACTAGGAACAGCGTTGAATAGTAACCCCTGCCCCTCTGAGCAAGAGACACCGGCACTACCACTCCGGTGTCCAGGAGGGATTGTACCGCTAAACGGAGAGTTGTTACCTTCACCTGATCCGAAGGGATGTCCGTCTGGCAACAGCGAGGAGGGGGACATGTCTTGAAGGATATAGCGTATCCGTGAGTGACGACCCATACCCAAGCATCTGAAGTGGTCTTCAACCATACCTGGGTGAACTGTAGAAGTCGGCCTCCCACCCTGGGATACCACAGGGGGAGGACCGCTCCATCATGCCGCAGGCTTGTCAGATTTGGAAGCCGGATGACGGGCAGCCCAGGCACTTTAGGCTTGGGCTTGGTGGTTTTTGAAGTGCGAGACTGTTTCGGGTATGCCTGACCCCTTGCTTTACCCGGTGTGAAAGGAATAAAAGGAAGTACTCTTAGCCTTCGGGGCCGAAGGAGTGGTACTAGGTAGACATGCAGTCTTAGCAGACGCCAAGTCAGCGACCATCTTGTTGAGATCCTCGCCAAAGAGGATGTTTCCTTTAAACGGGAGCACCTCCAAGGTTTTCTTAGAGTCCAAATCCACCGACCAGGACCGCAACAAGAGAATACGGCGAGCCAAAATGGATGTCGTAGCAGTCTTGGCCACCAGAACACCTGCATCTGAAGCTGCTTCTTTAATGTAATGAGAAGCCGTGACAATATAAGAGAGACATTGACTGGCATGTTCAGAAAAATTGGAGTCCATGCCTCAATAGCTTCTGCGGCCCAAGTAGCTGCAATGGTGGGAGTATGCGCAGTCCCTGCAAGGGTATAGATAGCTTTTAAGCAACCCTCCACACACTTATCTGTTGGCTCCTTGAGAGAAGTGATGGTAGTGACAGGCAGAGCAGATGACACCACCAGCCGAGCGATTTGCGAGTCCACCGGCGGTGGCGTTTCCCAATTTTTACTCAATTCTGCCGCAAGGGGATAGCGGGCTAGCATCTTCTTGCGTGGGGTGAAATTCTTTCCTGGGTTCTCCCAGGATTCCTGACGTATGTCAACCAAGTGGTCAGAATGAGGTAAAACCAATTTAGCAACCTTCTGACGTTTGAACCTGTCCGCTTTCTTAGATGTAGTAGCAGGCTCAGGATCATCATCAATCTGAAGAATGAGCCTGATAGCCTCTAAGAGATCAGGAACATTCACCTGTAAAACAGATTCCCCATCAGAAACGTCATGTTCAGAGTCTGTGGGGTCAGTATACACTCCATCTTCAGCAGAAGAGGTATCCGGAAAATGCGTAGATTGAGAGGAAGTAACAGCCCGCTTAGAGAACTTCTTAGGTTTAGTCTTAGGTGGGCGAGGGTCAAGAATAGGTTTATCCAAAGAGTTATTCAAGTGCTGTAACTGAGTGGACAGAGCATCTGTCCATGGCGGAGTAACCGCAGGGACCATATAAGGCTGATAAGGCACATGAGGTCCCATAGAGGGCGCAAGTCTAGTTACCAGCGTAGTCCGTAAATTAGAAAAGGCAGACCAAGGCGGGCCCTGATGTGCCCCCGTTGTTACAAACTGACTGGGGGGTACATAAACCCCCAAAACCTGAACCCTCCACAGCCATGTTATCCTCAAATGCATCTGGGAAATCATAACCGCGCACGGCGGAATCAGCCCCAGACCCATCGCCCCCTGTAGCTGACATAATATGAAAGCGTAAACCACGGGCGACACAGTACAATATCAGCAGATATAATACCTAACACAAACCCCCCGTGCAGTGTGACAGCACAAACAGAGGATTTCTGAGGTAAAATGTAAAAACACAGAGAAAAATACAAAATACGTATATCCTGTGAAATACCTATATTATCTAATAACCCTGACGCACAGAGCCCCCTCAGGTAACAGAATATAGGGATAGCAAAGGAGTGAGATACATGGAGTAGAGATCACCCAGCAGCTATATGCACACACACACAGTCACATGTACAATGCAGGAATTATGACAAACAATAAAACTGCACTGGACTAGCAATACTATTACTGAGTAAAGCTATGTATATAAACAGATTATCAATGCACAGTAAACACTGGATGAATATCACAGGGTACTTGTACCAAATAAGCCTGAAGTATGAACTTGTTCTTAACTAACACTGTCTAAATGACATGTAGAATACTTAAGTGTCCTGTAAATGCACAGCGCTGATGATGCAGGCAACTTTACAGAGGAGGCATCACCCAGCAGTCTCAGAATCAGCGCAGCTGTGTGTAATGGCGCCCAAACGCTGACAGGGAATGAGGGAGACAGAGAGATGCAGCTCCAGGGTGGGAACATTTACTCTAAATGGCGCCCAGGGGCTGGGGGAGGGGCTACAGGCCAGAGCCTTATCCCCTTGCTGGACTTCAGCACCGGGTGGTGCGGGCCTTCATTGAATGGATTATAACCTAATCCAGCCTGTGCCCTTGCCCTGGTGGTCTAGTGGGGTACCTGTACTGCCACAGTGTCCACGCCAGCGTGCGCGGCCCGCCCCCTAATGGCGCGGCAGATCGCGATTTCCAGCGGGTCCCGCCTGGGGGACCCTCTTACCTCCTCCCTGAGTGTGGCCACCCGATCCCGGAGAACTTCGGTTAGTGTGTGTGCCATGGGTGAAGAACCGGATCCTCCGCTGTAAGTACCCGGCAACCAGGGACGCAGGAGTATACAGCGCCGCTGGGGGAGGTGATGGAGCTGCAGCAGGAGATATCAGAATGACATCTAGCACTAAGAGTGCCTCTGCTGCAGCCCTTGAAGTCTTCTATCTTCTTTAAAATAGCTCTTCTTAGGGCTGCTGGAGCAGCCCTGCCTGTTAGCAGCCTGCACTGCAGGCACCAACTACAAACTGAGCTCCTGTGCACGGAGGCGGCGTTATAGAGGAGGCGGTGCTAAGCATTTTGGGAACAGTCACAGCTTTCTGTTGGTGCCTCGGATCAAGATCCTACTCTACACCCCAATGTGGAATACCAGTGTAACCCGCTGCAGAAACTCTGTTGGAGGACCATGATATGCAGGGTTTTCAACAATAAGTTGTCTGGCTGCCTCTACACCCACATCATGAGGAATGCAGGTGTAGAGGTTAATCACGTCCGCACTGTCATGTCCGGCTAGTCACGTCCAAATATATAGAAATGGGCTGGTATAAGGATCCTTATAGCCCATTTAAATATACTCGGATCCCAAAAACGAGGCAAAATGTCATCCTCCTGCTGTCGGATTCTCGTGGGTTTTGAATTCTATATAAGGCTGCCGGTGCTCTGTGCCATTTCACTCCGGCTGTGGAGCTTGTAGTTAGAGGACGTGCCCATCAGTAGCAGCTCTTGCCACGGGCAAGCAGGACTTTTGACCGGAGTGCCGCTGTTGCGGGGGCGCCGCCGCCGTGGCAAGAGCCGCTACTAACTAGGATGGCGGTGGTTATGAAAAGGTCCTCTCCGCGAAGTGAATCTAGATGCGCAGTGAGGTAGCATCTAGTTTCCTTTTCTGTGCGGCGCTATGGGAGAGACGTCATGACGTCTCTCCCATAGATCAGAGGAGCGGCGCCAGCAGCGGAGACGGAGTGCAGTGGTCGGGAAGCAGGAACGGGGCTGGTAAGTATTTTTTTATTTTTTACTCGGGGCACAGCTACTGGTGGGCACACTAAGGGGGGCACAACTACTAGGGCCACAACTAATGGGGGCACAGCTGCAGGGGGCACAGCTGCAGGGGGCATAACAGCTACCGGGGGCACAGCTGCAGGGAGCACAACAGCTGCAGGGGGCACAACTACTGGGAGCACAGCTGCAGGGGGTATAACAGCTACTGGGGGACAGCTGCAGGGGGCAGCTGTGGTCTGTGCGGTCAGGTATTATTTAATATTTTTTCATTAATATTTAAAAACTCTTTCTTATAACATAAGACAGTTTTGTGCACCTCTTGTATTGTTCTTATTTGAGTATTAAATGCATGAAATATTAAACTACCTTTCGGTATATATTTTGGTATACTTAAAATGGTCATTATGACATAGAACTTGTTGTTAATTTATTTGAATCCCACCGCTGGGTGCGGCCCATGTATACAAATATATATATATATATATATATATATATATATATATATATATACTGTATATGCTTTGTTGTATAAAGTGGTGCTGTGTCTGACAAGGGACTTCTGTGTTCATCCAGGGGTGATCTGTCAATCTAGGGTTGCGACCCCAGCGTAAAAAAAATGAAAGAAAGAGATATATATATATTTATTTCTGTGCAATAACCCAGTGTACAATGCTTTTATTTTTCTATGACACTGCTGGTCAGACCGCAGTGTATCATACACGCATTGTGACACTGATGATGTTGATGATGAGGATGTTGATGCCGAGGATGTTGTTTGTGTCAGTCATGCACCAGTGGAAAGAGTTGTTGCCCATTATATGAAAAAGCCCATTATCATGCTGGGGCAAAAAAAAAAAAAAAAAAACCCATCTCTTATGTGCATAATTATTTCTTCCCAAATCCAGACAATTACTGTCAAGCTACCTGTACCATTTGTAAGTCAAGAGTAAGTAGAGGTAGGACCTTAACCATCTAGGAGCCTCCTCCCTGTTACATCACTTGCAGCATATTCATCCAAAGTTTTTGTCAAATTTAGAAACTTTGGCTAAAAATGTAGCAACCACTCCAACATCACCTAGCTCCCTTCTGCTAGATACAAGTGCCTGCAATCTCCACTACCAACACCTTCATCATCAACATCCTCAGTCATGATCAGAAGTAGTCCTGCATCCAATTTCATAAGCATGACTAACTCCTCTCTTATCAGGGATTCCTCAGAAGGATCCTTGAGTGCTATGCCTGTTGCTGCTGCTGTGAGTGGATCTTCATCCCAGAAGTGGACCAGGAAGACTACTTGTAGTAGTTTAACAAATTAATTGACTATAAAACAATCCTTTTCAAGGGGGAACAAGTACGACAGCAGTTACCCAGTTGCACAGCAGATTACGGACGCCATAACAGCTATGCTGGTATTAGATGTGCGTCCAGTAGCCGCCATTGATGCAGAGGGTTTTAGACAGTTAATTAAGGTCCTGTATCCCCGTTACCAAATCCCATCTAGATTCCACTTCACTAGAAAAGCAATTCCCAGTCTGTAGAAGGACATTTAAAAAAAAAAAAAAAAAAACGTATTAGTGTCCTCTGAAATGCTGTTGTACCCACTGTCTACTTAACTACAAATATGTGGACGAGCGGGACAGGGCAAACTAAAGATACATGACTGTGACAGCAGACTGGGTATATGTATTGCCTTCTGTAGCACAAACAGCAGCAGCATCTAACAATTGCCAGCTCATTCAAAGGCAGGCTACTCTGTGTATCACCCAAGGACAGGTGGGTGGGAGCACCCAAGGACAATTCTATCTTGCACCTCTTTTCTTTGCATTATGCGCTGTTTGAAGCATTGCTGACTGTCGTCTTGTGTAGACACCAAACATTTTCATAGTTTATTAAACCGCCACCCTGTACATGTTTGTGCCCCCCACTGCTGTTGCTTAGCTTAGTCATCCAGCTACATGGGTGCAACCATTTGGCCTAAACTCGATGAAAAAAATATTGTGAGCTGTGAGGAGGTCAAAGGTGACTGGAAATTAATGTTATTGAGGTTATTAATTCTGTAGGAACAAAAAAACAGACAAAAATTCAATGATTTTAGCAGTTCTTATGATTTTTGTAAAAAAGATGCAGATCCAATACCAAAACTGCAAGGGCGGATTTGGTAAAACCAAATACAGAATCAAAACACAAAGGAGATACAGATCCAAAAACAAAAGCCACGATTTGGGCTAGCGCACAGCCCTACTGAAAATTTGCCTAATCATAAAGGGGGGTAAAACTGACAGCCATAATGCAGTTACACATTACAAAACACACAAAAACAGAGATTTGGCATTTACTATAAATCCAAATAAACTATATTACTTTCTTCAAATTATTTTATGGACTATTTGATTTTCTGACCTTTCAAACTCTCCCTCAAAATCAATATTTAAACTACAAAATTGATTCAGATACTTTATTGTCTGGTGGTGACTTTTTCATATTAATGTAGCATTAATAAAATACTTCTTACTAAACATTTATGATAAGTAATACAATATAAAATCTTTTGAAAAGCTTTTAGCAGTTAGTAGTATAAAAACTGATGGAAGTCAACATCCACTTTATTAATCGTAATGCTAAGTACACTAGAATTAGCCTTGATCTTTCTTACAGGATTTTCTCAAGTTCTCTAAGAATACTAATGCTGTTGTAAGAACAAACACTTTCCATCTTCAAAAGAAAGTAAAATCTTCTTAATGGATATTTGCCAATTGTGCCTGAGATTTGCCCTGTTTAGTAAGTGTATACTATACACTGTATAGATGCTCAAGAATACATACTGAATATAGTTTTCTGGTATTGTTTCTTATCATTCCTGATGTGTTATATGAAGCTCAATCATATAAAATGTAGTCTATTGCCAATAGTGTACATCATCTGTGATTTAAAATATACCCTTTGGATTAAAGAGAAGCAATTAGACATAACAATAACTGAAATAATATAGAGGCCGATTTATTAACATTATTTCTACTAAAATAGTCTTAAAAAGGGTGTTTTCACACCCTTTTCACATTATTTTAGTATCATCTGTATGTATTAAAGGGCATTTGGAGCAGTTTTCATAAAAAACTGCTCCAAACCCTTTAATTCACTTTTTTTTTAGTAAGCCACATCGCATTACCCATACTTATAATGGGAAATGCGACATGGCCAAATTTAGATTAAAAAAAATGTGAGAAAATACCGCAGTGTGCCCTGTGATAATCTCGCCAGCTCGGGCAGGTGAGATCACCGGGCAGCACTGCATTCTGCACCCTTTTGTCCAACTTTCTCTGCCGGGCAGATGAGAGCAAGCAGTTTTTTTCACTTTTCTTTTTTCCAGTTCTGTGCGTGATTCAGAAATTATAATGGGTTCATGAACAGAGTCTAAGGGGCCTATTTATCATGTGATAAAATTGCCCAAACTCACACTGTGATAATTGAGAACATCACAGGGATGTATCAATTATCGCAAGCAGGGACAGAGCTTGCGAGCATCATTGGGGTATTTTTTTGTAAAAAATACCCCATTGTCCTGCTGCGTATGTGCCGCCCCACCAACATCGCCGCTACCACCGCTGCCCATTTGACCTCCCCGTTGCAACTATCCCCGTGTGCCACGCCCCCCTCCCCCAGCAGGAGAAGATACTTACTGTATGTATTATGTAACCAAAAAATTGCTTGCACATTATTTGCAACTTATGTACAAATGGATATGCTTTCTTTTGTAACTTTTTGAAGTTATAATTTGTCATGCTTCAATAAAAGTAAATTCTGGGGGGAAAAATGCAATGTTAAAAGTTAGAAAACAGTACTTTGACCATAAAAGCTATTTGGGCGAGATTCAAATGTTATCGCCCCCTATATCCCATCTAAAGAGATGGGAGATCGCAGTGGGAGATATACAAATGTCCCCCATTTTTACGTTGATCACACCCATAGCAGTTGGGTTTAGCTGCACAAAGCATCTAAACACGACTAAACTATTGGGCGCGACGTGAAAAGTCCCATTTGGGCACCCAAACGGGTCACTTTTCATGCATTTCAGCTCGCCACCCCCGGGGGTAGTGAGCTGAAATGCTGATGTCGCACCCATTGGCAGCAACATTTGAATAGGGCATAGGTCTGCAAACTCGGTCCTCATTACCCCACACAGTGCATGTTTTGTAGGTCTCCTCACAGAATCGCAAGTGAAATAATTAACTCCACCTGCGGTCCTTTTAAAATGTGTCTGTGAGTAATTAATACACCTGTGCACTTGCTGGGTTACCTGCAAAACATGCACTGTGTGGGGTAATGAGGACCAAGTTTGCAGACCTATGGAATAGGGGGACATTTCAATTCCGCCCCTTAAGTCCTATTGGAGGAGTGCTATATAAACTGAAAATCTTCTTCTTCTCGTAAAGTACTGTGTACATCAGGGCTGGCCAACCTGTGGTACTCCAGATGCTGTGGAACTACACAGCCCAGCCTGCCTTGCTAGTTAGCCATACTTGCCTACCTGACCCTCTCCATGAGGGAGAAAATGCTCTGTTCCTGGACTTTCCTGCTAATGTATGATTGCCATCACCTGTGGTGTACTAGTTAATTGATAAGAAAGGTGTTTCACCACAGGTGATGGCAATCATACATTACCAGGAAAGTCCAGGAACAGAGCATTTTCTCCCTCATGGAGAGGGTCAGGTAGGCAAGTATGTAGTTAGCATGTCCTGCAGTGTTAGCATTACCTAACAGCAACACTGTAGCAGGCAGCCTACCCATGATCTACATTCATCTTTACCAGGCAAAGATCCCTTTTACATGTGTAGCAAACACGTGGGTTTAGCTTGGGCATACCTCCCAACATGATCCATTCCAGGAGGGACAACATGCTCTGTTCCTGGATATCCCTCCTAATGTATGATTGCCATCACCTGTGGTGAAACACCTTTCTTATCAATTAACTACAGTAGTTCAACACAGGTGATTGCAGTCATACATTAAGAAGTAAGTCCAAAAACAGAGCACTTTGTCCCTTCTGGAATGGGTCAGGTTGGGAGGTATAAGCACTGCATGGTGATGACCCCCTCTTCCCATTGTTATTATGCCACTTATTCTCAGCACCCCTTGTTAATATGCCACTTTAGTTCTTTATATGTAGGCTTTACATACTATCCCTTTAAACCAGGACACTCATGATTTACACAGATTCTATGTCTGGCTGATTTCAAACCAGCATTTCACCTTGTTTTAATCCCCTAGAGAACCTGTGTAATTCATGAGTGTCCCAGTTCAAACTGCTATTATTGCATAAGTCCCAACATGACCCTCTCCAAGAGGGACAGAATGCTCTGCTCCTGGACTTCCCTCTTAATATATGATTGACATCACCTGGGGTGAAACAGCTTTCTTATCCAATAACCTGTTCAAAACAGGTGCTGACTATCATACATTAAGAGAAAAGTCCAGGAGCAGAGCATTTTGTCCCTCCTGGAGAACATACCTCCCAACACGACCCCCTCCAGGAGGGACAGAATGCTCTGCTTCTGGACTTTCCTCTTAATTTATGATTGCCATCGCCTGTGCTGAAACACCTTTATTACCTATTAACCTGTTCAACACAGGTGTAGACAATCATACATTAAGAGGAAACTCCAGGAGCAGAGCATTGTGTCCCTCCTGGAGAGGGTCATGTTGTGAGGTATGGGAGAGGGTCATGTTGGGAGGTATGGCTTGGGTTTATAAATATTTATGTTGTAATGTGAAGGAACTAATGTACATACTTAATGTAATATGGCGTTTTTTGTATTCCTGATCACCAAGGACCATATTCTGGATCATGTTTAAAATCCAGGTCACTGATTGCATTGCTAGATATGCATAAGTTAGAACATGGGAATATTTACCCATAATAACTAATATGTATATATTGCAGAGCACATTTTTCCTATGCATATGTCTTGCATGTTTCAAAGGGCTCAAAGTCCGCAACTTTGCTTCACTAGTAAAGCAAAAAATACTAAAAACACATTGGAATAATGACTTGACTAAATATTGACACCCATTGAGCTGAAGTGGTACTGCAGCAGCTGTGCTATAGGTGAAAACAAATTGTCAATTTCTCCAGCAATATTTCTTTTATTGGACAGCTTTGTTGAAAACCAAGCAGCAGGATCATTGTCCAGTGTGGCGACTTGTTGTTCTATGAGGTTGAAATATTAATACACACATGGGCTAAGAGCAGGGAGCAGTCACTCATTGCATTTGCTATGCGTGTTGCGTTTATTTATATAACACCAGCATATTTCATAAGCATTACAATTAGGAACAAACCCAGTCATAAAGTAAGATAGGGTAATAACAGATAGACAAAGCGATAAGAAAACAAGATTACAATTTACAGACATGCAAAAAAAAAAAAAATCAAATTACGAGTATTGGTCAGTATGCTTGATTTGGGCAGGCCCGCCATCATGGGGGTGCTGCAGGCACAAAAGTCCCGGGCCTGGCAACTCTAACAGAGAGGAGAGGGTCCACCTCCCGTTCTGCTCCACCCCCTTTTTGTGCCCAAGATTTGACTGTCACAGGAGTGGGAGGGTCGTTTTCAATTGAAACTTGCAGCGTCCTCTCCCCCCCTCTGGTGACAATGTCAGAACTCGGGCATGAAAAGTAGAGATGTGCACCGGAAATTTATCGGGTTTTGTGTTTTGGTTTTGGATTCGGTTCCGCGGCCGTGTTTTGGATTCGGACGCGTTTTGCCAAAATCTCCCTGAAAATTTTTTGTCGGATTCGGGTGTATTTTGGATTCGGGTGTTTTTTTTACAAAAAACCCTCAAAAACAGCTTAAATCATAGAATTTGGGGGTCATTTTGATCCCATAGTATTATTAACCTCAATAACCATAATTTACACTCATTTTCAGTCTATTCTGAACACCTCACACCTCACAATATTATTTTTAGTCCTAAAATTTGCACCGAGATCGCTGGATGGCTAAGCTAAGCGACACAAGTGGCCCACACAAACACCTGGCCCATCTAGGAGTGGCACTGCAGTGTCAGGCAGGATGGCACTTCAAAAAAATAGTCCCCAAACAGCACATGATGCAAAGAAAAAAGAGGCGCACCAAGGTCGCTGTGTGACTAAGCTAAGCGACACAAGTGGCCGACACAAACACCTGGCCCATCTAGGAGTACACTGCAGTGTCAGACAGGATGGCACTTCAAAAAAATAGTCCCCAAACAGCACATGATGCAAAGAAAAAAAGAGGCATACCAAGGTCGCTGTGTGACTAAGCTAAGCGACACAAGTGGCCGACACAAACACCTGGCCCATCTAGGAGTGGCACTGCAGTGTCAGACAGGATGGCACTTCAAAAAAATAGTCCCCAAACAGCACATGATGCAAAGAAAAAAAGAGGCGCACCAAGGTCGCTGTGTGACTAAGCTAAGCGACACAAGTGGCCGACACAAACACCTGGCCCATCTAGGAGTGGCACTGCAGTGTCAGACAGGATGGCACTTAAAAAAATAGTCCCCAAACAGCACATGATGCAAAGAAAAATGAAAGAAAAAAGAGGTGCAAGATGGAATTGTCCTTGGGCCCTCCCACCCACCCTTATGTTGTATAAACAGGACATTCACACTTTAACAAACCCATCATTTCAGCGACAGGGTCTGCCACACGACTGTGACTGAAATGACTGGTTGGTTTGGGCCCCCACCAAAAAAGAAGCAATCAATCTCTCCTTGCACAAACTGGCTCTACAGAGGCAAGATGTCCACCTCATCATCATCCTCGGATTCCTCACCCCTTTCACTGTGTACATCCCCCTCCTCACAGATTATTAATTCGTCCCCACTGGAATCCACCATCTCAGATCCCTGTGTACTTTCTGGAGGCAATTGCTGGTGAATGTCTCCACGGAGAAATTAATTATAATTCATTTTGAAGAACATCATCTTCTCCACATTTTCTGGAAGTAACCTCGTACGCCGATTGCTGACAAGGTGAGCGGCTGCACTAAACACTCTTTCGGAGTACACACTGGAGGGAGGGCAACTTAGGTAGAATAAAGCCAGTTTGTGCAAGGGCCTCCAAATTGCCTCTTTTTCCTGCCAGTATACGTACGGACTGTCTGATGTGCCTACTTGGATGCGGTCACTCATATAATCCTCCACCATTCTTTCAATGGTGACAGAATCATATGCAGTGACAGTAGACGACATGTCAGTAATCGTTGGCAGGTCCTTCAGTCCGGACCAGATGTCAGCACTCGCTCCAGACTGCTCTGCATCACCGCCAGCGGGTGGGCTCGGAATTCTTAGCCTTTTCCTCGCACCCCCAGTTGCGGGAGAATGTGAAGGAGGAGCTGTTGACGGGTCACGTTTCCACTTGACTTGACAATTTTCTCACCAGCAGGTCTTTGAACCTCTGCAGACTTGTGTCTGCTGGAAAGAGAGATACAACGTAGGTTTTAAATCTAGGATCGAGCACGGTGGCCAAAATGTAGTGCTCTGATTTCAACAGATTGACCACCCGTGAATCCTGGTTAAGCGAATTAAGGGCTCCATCCACAAGTCCCACATGCCTAGCGGAATCGCTCTGTTTTAGCTCCTCCTTCAATGTCTCCAGCTTCTTCTACAAAAGCCTGATGAGGGGAATGACCTGACTCAGGCTGGCAGTGTCTGAACTGACTTCACGTGTGGCAAGTTCAAAGGGTTGCAGAACCTTGCACAACGTTGAAATCATTCTCCACTGCGCTTGAGTCAGGTGCATTCCCCCTCCTTTGCCTATATCGTGGGCAGATGTATAGGCTTGAATGGCCTTTTGCTGCTCCTCCATCCTCTGAAGCATATAGAGGGCTGAATTCCACCTCGTTACCACCTCTTGCTTCAGATGATGGCAGGGCAGGTTCAGGACTGTTTGCTGGTGCTCCAGTCTTCTGCACGTGGTGGCTGAATGCCGAAAGTGGCCCGCAATTCTTCGGGCCACCGACAGCATCTCTTGCACGCCCCTGTTGTTTTTTAAATAATTCTGCACCACCAAATTCAATGTATGTGCAAAACATGGGACGTGCTGGAATTTGCCCAGATGTAATGCACGCACAATATTGCTGGCGTTGTCCAATGTCACAAATCCCCAGGAGAGTCCAATTGGGGTAAGCCATTCTGCGATGATGTTCCTCAGTTTCCGTAAGAGGTTGTCAGCTGTGTGCCTCTTATGGAAAGCAGTGATACTGTTAGGCGCCGGGGTCCGCTCGTCGCTGCGGCCCGGCGCCTAGCAACCAGGGACGCCGTGCGCGTACAGCCGCCGGCTCCCTCGCAACGCTAGACGCCGGGCGCACGGAGCCGCACGGACCCTAGCAACGGGGACGCCACTTACGGACTGCGTTCCCCGTTGCTGGGTTCAATTTAAATAATGAGATGTCTGTTTTCCTGGCCATGCAGCTTGGCAGCTGTATGGCATTTAATCCAATCAGCCTCCAAACAGCTGATTGGAGGACTCCCTGTTAAATACACTTCCTGGGCTTCTCACAGACGCCGGTAATAGCTTCCTGAATGCTGAATCTGTTTGCTGAAAGTGTTTCCAGTCCTGCTGTATCCGGTCGTTCCTGTTCTCAGTTGTCCTGTACTCGGAAGTCGTCATCTGTTCCTGGAGTCCTGACTGAGCACCTTTGAACATCCAGTGGTGTTCGTGAGTCACGCCGTGTGTTGCGGCTTGGGCCGCTTAATTATTTATCATTTATTATTTGTGTTCCGGAGCTTTTGCGGAGGATTCCGCTCCCACAGATCCACTCTGGTATCCAGCGGTGCTGGGTAGGAGTACGGACTAGTGGATTTTGGTTGTCCTTTTCCCTGGCGGGTTACCGCACATACCTCAGGTTTAGTCAGTTAGCTTGTAGCCCCTGGCCTGGTTGTTTAGTCAGAGGGCCCCTTGTTATCACCCTGTCTCGGATTTCCCTTTGTCTCCCATTAAGACCTGAGGGGGCATCGGAGTTGGGCAGACATAATCCGCCCTTCAAACGCGGCTGCCATGGGCTCAAGCAACCATAGTCTCACAGGGGATTTCTGACCACACGGGCGAGACAACGGAGTTAGGGCGCCAGGGGCTACTTTCTATTCCCGCTCCCTTCCCCAGCATTCCGTTCCAGTGCTCTGGTCCTTGCAATAGGACCACCTCAGACCAGAGTGCTGGAATCATAACATTATTACCGGCCACACCAAAACTTAAAATTAAACAGGGTTTGATTTTTTCCCTTATTCAGTTTTGTAAGGTTTGTCGGCCTCATGAATCCCACTGGTTTAGGGCCAAATCCTGGCCAGCTTCTAGTTAGCCAGATTCAAGAACTTACTCAAATGGTTCAGGATCTTTCCCTTCGGGTGAAGTCGCAGGAAGATCTTTTACGAACTTCCCCGAGGGTAGTTCCTGAACCGAAAATGCACTTGCCTGACCGTTTTTCTGGTGATAGGAAGCAGTTTTTTAATTTTAAAGAGTCCTGTAAACTTTATTTTCGTTTAAGACCTATCTCCTCAGGTACTGAATCTCAGCGGGTCGGAATTATTATTTCTTTGCTCCAGGGGGATCCCCAGACCTGGGCTTTTGGTTTAAAAGCAGAGGATCCGGCATTGTTGTCTGTAGACGCCTTTCTGGGGTCTTTAGGGCTTTTGTATGATGACCCTGATAGAGAGGCATCCGCCGAGAGTCAGTTACGCGCTCTCAGACAAGGTAGAAATCCTGCAGAGGTTTATTGTACAGAGTTTCGCCGTTGGTCGAACGACTGTGGCTGGAATGACCCAGCCCAGCGCAGTCAGTTTCGCCTCGGCTTATCTGAGTCTATAAAAGACAGTCTCCTTCAGTATCCCGCTCCTGAGACTCTCGATAAACTCATGGAGCTTTCTATTAAGATTGATCGTCGTCTCAGAGAGCGGAGGGCTGAAAAAGGAGCACCTGTCAGATCTACTCCGTGTGTATTTTCCATTCCTGAGGACATAGAGGAGCCCACGCAGATGGGTCTCTCCAGGCTGTCTCCAGAAGAAAGAGCCAGAAGGCAAAACTCTGGTCTTTGTTTGTACTGTGGGGGTAAGGGACATTTTGCCCGTAATTGTCCGAACAAGTCGGGAAACGCCTCGACCAAGTGAATTGTGAGGGGGTTCACTTTGGTCTGCAGCTTATCTCCTCAAATAACTCCCTGTTAGTCCCAGCTAAAGTTTCCTTTGGCAGCCTGAGTTCTTCGGTGTCGGCTTTTGTTGACAGTGGAGCTGCAGGGAACTTTATGGACTTAACGTGGGCCAAGGCCTTAGGTATTCCTCAGTTAAACTTGGGTAGGTGTGTCACCATGCATGGTTTAGACGGGAGTCCCTTGTCCAATGGGGTTATTTCCCTCTGTACACCCCCTGTACTACTTACGGTAGGAGCTCTTCATTCCGAAAAGATTGAGTTTTTCCTTACCCATTGCCCAGCAGTTCCAGTGGTTCTGGGTCACCCTTGGCTGGCCTTTCATAATCCCATCATTGATTGGCAGTCGGGGGAGATCTCACAATGGGGTACCATCTGTAATAAGGAATGTATTACGTTTCCCGTCAGAATAGCTGCTGCCATTCCCGAACCCATTCCCGTGGAATACCAGGACTTTGTTGATGTATTTTCCAAGGGCAATGCGGACATTCTGCCTCCCCATCGGCCTTATGATTGTGCTATTGAGCTAATTCCTGGTGCCACATTGCCAAAGGGAAGGTTATATGCATTGTCCGGACCAGAAACTGCGGCCATGAATGAGTATGTTAAGGAGAGCCTAGTTAAAGGATTTATTAGGCCATCTAAATCCCCTTTAAGTGCAGGCTTCTTCTTTGTGGAGAAGAGAGATGGATCACTCAGACCTCGCATCGACTTTAGAGCCCTGAATAAGATCTCAGTTAAAAATACTTACCCTCTGCCGCTGATTTCTGTCCTCTTTGATCAGCTGCGTTCGGCTGTGATTTTTTCTAAGATTGACCTGAGGGTAGCGTATAACCTCATCCGAATCAAGTCGGGAGATGAGTGGAAAACGGCGTTCAGTACTCAGTCGGGTCACTACGAGTATCTGGTGATGCCGTTCGGCTTGTCTAACGCTCCGGCAGTTTTCCAGGATCTCATTAACGATGTGCTCCGTGATTTTCTTGGAAGCTTCGTGGTCGTTTACTTAGACCAGGCATGTCCAAACTGCGGCCCTCCAGCTGTTGAGAAACTACACATCCCAGCATGCCCTGACACAGCTTTAGCATTTCTTGACAACAAAACTGTGTCAGGGCATGCTGGGATATGTAGTTTCACAACAGCTGGAGGGCCGCAGTTTGGACATGCCTGACTTAGACGATATCCTGATCTATTCTGACTCTAGTGAACAACATGTTACCCAGGTGCGTCAGGTTCTTCAAAAATTACGTGAAAATCACCTATATGCCAAGCTGGAGAAGTGTGAGTTTCATGTCACGGAGGTATCCTTTTTAGGGTACATTATTTCCCCTCGGGGATTCTGTATGGAACCAAAGAAGCTCCAAGCCATCCTTAGTTGGGCGCAACCCACCAACTTAAAAGCAATTCAGCGCTTTTTAGGGTTTGCGAATTATTATAGAAGATTTATTCATTCTTTTTCCGACCTGGTTGCTCCCATTGTGGCACTGACTAAGAAGGGAGCGGATCCTACCAACTGGTCACGTGAAGCTGAGTTATCCTTTCAGGCCTTGAAACAAGCTTTCGTCTCAGCCCCAGTCCTCAGACATCCCAACCCAGAATTGCCCTTCATTGTTGAGGTTGATGCCTCGGAGGTTGGAGTGGGGGCTATCCTATCCCAGAAGGATCCGGACTCTCTAGAATTACATCCTTGTGCCTTTATGTCCAGGAAATTCTCATCCGCTGAATCCAACTACGATGTTGGTAACCGGGAGTTACTGGCTATTAAATGGGCTTTCGAGGAGTGGAGGCATTGGCTTGAGGGAGCAACACATACCATTTCAGTATTGACTGACCACAAAAATCTTCAGTACATCGAATCAGCTAAGCGGCTGAATGCCCGGCAGGCTCGTTGGGCTTTATTTTTTACTCGTTTCAAGTTTATTATCACCTTCAGGCCAGGTTCCAAGAATACCAAGGCGGATGCCCTGTCACGCAGTTTTCTTCCAGTTCATAATAACAGTCCTGTTACTCCCATACTTCCGTCTTCAGCCATTTGGGCAGGCCTCACACAAGATTTATTTACCCAGTTAAAGCAGCTTCAACATCAAGCTCCTGGGAATACTCCTGCTGGTCGTCTTTATGTCCCTGAGTTTTTGAGAGCTACTGTTTTGACTGAGTTTCACGATAGCAAAGTTGCCGGGCATCCGGGGATCTCTAAGACTTTGGAATTAGTCTCCCGCTCAGTATGGTGGCCTGGTCTTTCTAAAGACATTAAGGAGTTTGTTTTTTCTTGTCAGGTCTGTGCACAGCATAAAGTTCCCCGTTCCTTGCCTATCGGGCAACTTATGCCCTTAAATGTTCCTCTCAGGCTATGGTCTCATATTTCCATGGATTTTGTGGTAGACCTCCCTCTGTCAGCCGGATTCCGAGTCATATGGGTGGTAGTGGACCGTTTTAGCAAGATGGCCCATTTCATTGCTCTTCCCCGACTGCCATCTGCCCAGGGATTGGCAGTTTTGTTTCTCCGCCATGTTTTCAGACTTCATGGGTTACCCACTGATATTGTTTCTGATCGGGGTCCACAATTCATTGCACAATTTTGGAAGTCTTTTTGTACCTCATTAAAGATGAAATTGTCTTTAACGTCCGGCTACCATCCCCAATCCAACGGGCAGACCGAGCGAGTTAATCAATCATTAAAACAGTATTTGCGTTTGTACTCAGCCAAACTCCAGAATGATTGGTCCGAGTTTCTTCCTTTGGCGGAGTTTGCGTACAACAATTCTTGTCATTCCTCCACTAATGTGTCTCCATTCTTTTCAGTTTTTGGTTTTCACCCCAGAGCTAATTCTTTTTTTCAACATTCCTCTGTCTCCTCGTTAACCTTAACCTCTCATCTCAGACTCATTTGGAGAAAAGTGCACCTTGCTCTCAGAAAAGCGGCATTTCGAGAGAAAAATTTTTCTGACAGGCTCCGGCGGCCTTGCACTTTTAAGGTGGGAGATAGGGTATGGTTGTCGACTCGTAACATTAAACTTCGACAAACCTCAGCTAGATTGGGCCCCAAATTTATTGGACCATTTCATATTATTAAAAAAATCAATCCAGTTGCTTTCCGGTTACGTTTACCAAGAGCTCTCCGGATCGGAAATACGTTCCATTGCTCCCTGTTGAAACCATACGTTTCATCCAGTAGATTTCCTCGGAAGATCTCTCAGGGGAAATCACCAGTAGATGTACAGGGTCATCAGGAGTTCTTGGTAGAGAAGGTTCTCGATTCCAAATTGTCCCGGGGTCGGCTTTATTTTCTGGTGCACTGGAGAGGCTATGGTCCAGAAGAAAGGTCTTGGGTCCTGGATAAGGATCTCCATGCCCCGAGGCTCAAGAGGGCATTTTTTTCGGGAATTTCCTCGGAAACCTGGCTTTAGGGGTTCCTTGACCCCTCCTCAAGGGGGGGGTACTGTTAGGCGCCGGGGTCCGCTCGTCGCTGCGGCCCGGCGCCTAGCAACCAGGGACGCCATGCGCGTGCAGCCGCCGGCTCCCTGGCAACGCTAGATGCCGGGCGCACGGAGCCGCACGGACCCTAGCAACGGGGACGCCACTTACGGACTGCGTTCCCCGTTGCTGGGTTCAATTTAAATAATGAGATGTCTGTTTTCCTGGCCATGCAGCTTGGCAGCTGTATGGCATTTAATCCAATCAGCCTCCAAACAGCTGATTGGAGGACTCCCTGTTAAATACACTTCCTGGGCTTCTCACAGACGCCGGTAATAGCTTCCTGAATGCTGAATCTGTTTGCTGAAAGTGTTTCCAGTCCTGCTGTATCCGGTCGTTCCTGTTCTCAGTTGTCCTGTACTCGGAAGTCGTCATCTGTTCCTGGAGTCCTGACTGAGCACCTTTGAACATCCAGTGGTGTTCGTGAGTCACGGCGTAGCCGTGTGTTGCGGCTTGGGCCGCTTAATTATTTATCATTTATTATTTGTGTTCCGGAGCTTTTGCGGAGGATTCCGCTCCCACAGATCCACTCTGGTATCCAGCGGTGCTGGGTAGGTGTACGGACTAGTGGATTTTGGTTGTCCTTTTCCCTGGCGGGTTACCGCACATACCTCAGGTTTAGTCAGTTAGCTTGTAGCCCCTGGCCTGGTTGTTTAGTCAGAGGGCCCCTTGTTATCACCCTGTCTCGGATTTCCCTTTGTCTCCCATTAAGACCTGAGGGGGCATCGGAGTTGGGCAGACATAATCCGCCCTTCAAACGCGGCTGCCATGGGCTCAAGCAACCATAGTCTCGCAGGGGATTTCTGACCACACGGGCGAGACAACGGAGTTAGGGCGCCAGGGGCTACTTTCTATTCCCGCTCCCTTCCCCAGCATTCCGTTCCAGTGCTCCGGTCCTTGCAATAGGACCACCTCAGACCAGAGTGCTGGAATCATAACAGATACAAAGCGTAGCCTGCCTAGGAACGAGTTGGCGTTTGCGAGATGCTGCTACTGGTGCCGCCGCTGCTGTTCTTGCTGCGGGAGGCAATACATCTACCCAGTGGGCTGTCACAGTCATATAGTACTGAGTCTGCCCTGCTCCACTTGTCCACATGTCCGTGGTTAAGTGGACATTGGGTACAACTGCATTTTTTAGGACACTGGTGACTCTTTTTCTGAGGTCTGTGTACATTTTCGGTATCGCCTGCCTAGAGAAATGGAACCTAGATGGTATTTGGTACCGGGGACACAGTACCTCAATCAAGTCTCTAGTTGCCTGTGAATTAACGGTGGATACCGGACACACGTTTCTCACCACCCAGGCTGACAAGACCTGAGTTATCCGCTTTGCAGCAGGATGACTGCTGTGATATTTCATCTTCCTCGCAAAGGACTGTTGGACAGTCAATTGCTTACTGGAAGTAGTACAAGTGGTCTTCCGACTTCCCCTCTGGGATGACCATCGACTCCCAGCAGCAACAACAGCAGCGCCAGCAGCAGTAGGCGTTACACTCAAGGATGCATCAGAGGAATCCCAGGCAGGAGAGGACTCGTCAGTCTTGCCAGTGACATGGCCTGCAGGACTATTGGCTTTCCTGTGTAAGGTGGAAATTGACACTGAGGGAGTTGGTGATGTGGTTTGCAGGAGCTTGGTTACAAGAGGAAGGGATTTAGTGGTCAGTGGACTGCTTCCGCTGTCATCCAAAGTTTTTGAACTTGTTACTGACTTCTGATGAATGCGGTCCAGGTGACGTATAAGGGAGGATGTTTCTAGGTGGTTAACGTCCTTACCCCTTCTTATTACAGCTTGACAAAGGCAACACACGGCTTGACACCTGTTGTCCGCATTTGTGTTGAAATAATTCCACACCGAAGAGCTGTTTATTTTTGTATTGTGACCAGGCATGTCAATGGCCATATTCGTCCCACGGACAACAGGTGTCTTCCCGGGTGCCTGACTTAAACAAACCACCTCACCATCAGAATCCTCCTTGTCAATTTCCTCCCCAGCGCCAGCAACACCCATATCCTCATCCTGGTGTACTTCAACAGTGACATCTTTAATTTGACTAGCAGGAACTTGACTGCGGGTGCTCCTTCCAGCACTTGCAGGGGGCGTGCAAATGGTGGAAGGCGCAAGCTCTTCCCGTCCAGTGTTGGGAAGGTCAGGCATCGCAACCGACACAATTGGACTCTCCTTGGGGATTTGTGATTTAGAAGAACGCACAGTTCTTTGCTGTGCTTTTGCCAGCTTAAGTCTTTTCATTTTTCTAGCGAGAGGATGAGTGCTTCCATCCTCATGTGAATCTGAACCACTAGCCATGAACATAGGCCAGGGCCTCAGCCGTTCCTTGCCACTCCGTGTCGTAAATGGCATATTGGCAAGTTTACGCTTCTCATCAGACGCTTTCAATTTTGATTTTTGGGTCATTTTACTGAACTTTTGTTTTTTGGATTTTACATGCTCTCTACTATGACATTGGGCATCGGCCTTGGCAGACAACGTTGATGGCATTTCATCGTCTCGACCATGACAAGTGGCAGCAGCTTCAGCATGAGGTGGAAGTGGATCTTGATTTTTCCCTATTTTAACCTCCACATTTTTGTTCTCCATTTTTTAATGTGTGGAATTATATGCGAGTATCAATAGCAATGGCCTACTACTATATATACTGCGCACAACTGAAATGCACCACAGGTATGGATGGATAGTATACTTGACGACACAGAGGTAGGTAGAGCAGTGGCCTTCCGTACCGTACTGCTATATATACTGGTGGTCACTGTCAGCAAACTGCAAAACTAAAACGCACCACAGGTATAGAATCTAGATGGATAGTATACTTGACGACACAGAGGTAGGTAGAGCAGTGGCCTTTGGTACCGTACTGCTATATATACTG